>NC_057352.1:40184617-40866403 GCF_016509475.1 Prionailurus bengalensis
ATATTTTTTCTGGTTTAGTTTTTCATTTAGGGTCAAAAAGTATTCAGACAGGGTTGCCTGGGTGGCTCAGTTGGTTAAGTGTCTGATTCTTAATTTGGCTCAGGTCATGATCTCACAGTTCATGGGTTCTAGCCTGAGTAGAGCTCCATGCTGATAGCATAAGCCTGCTTGGGATTCTCTGTTTCCCTCTCTCTGCCCCTCCCCCACTAATGCACATTCTCTAGCTTTCTCAAAAATAAATAAATAGGGGCACCTAGATGGCTCAATTGGTTAAGTGTCCAACTCTTGGTGTCAGCTCAGGTTTGTGGGTTTGAGCTCCTTGTCGAGCTCTGCACTGGCAGTGCAGAGCCTGCCTCTGATTCTGTTTCCCTCTCTCTCTGTCCCTCCCCCTCTTACACTCTCTCTCTCTCTCTCTCTCTCTCAAAGAGAATAAAAATTAAAATGTTAATAAATAAACACATAAATAAATATTTTTCTAAAAATATTCAGACAGGGGCACCTGGGTGGCGCAGTCGGTTAAGCGTCCGACTTCAGCCAGGTCACGATCTCGCGGTCCGGGAGTTCGAGCCCCGCGTCGGACTCTGGGCTGATGGCTCAGAGACTAGAGCCTGTTTCTGATTCTGTGTCTCCCTCTCTCTCTGCCCCTCCCCCGTTCATGCTCTGTCTCTCTCTGTCCCAAAAATAAATAAACGTTGAAAAAATAAATAAATAAAAATAAAAATATTCAGACAAAGCTCACATGTATAAACCCTGAAACTACATGTTTTTATGCCCCAACCATAATGTGTTTCTGTTCTGATTGAAATTTAACCTTTTAGTCTAACCCTTTAATTATCCAGTGTACTTGATCTGGACATATTGCACTGATTTGTGGCAAAACAAAGAAACAAACAAAAACAAACAAAACAACAACAACAAAAAACTTCTAACAAAGGTAAAACCCTGTTGTGAAATGAGGGATCTGTCTGCATTTCTTGCTACCTGTTTCTCCACCCCTAAAATATGCACACATACACAAAGACAGAGACATGAAGAAAAGCAAAGAGGGAAAAACACCCACCAAATACATAGTCTTCAAATAGTCATTTTCTCAATTTGGAGTGCTATCACCTGCCACAGATGTTTACCTCACTTGTCTCTCTGGACTTTCAGATATCCCATCCATTTGAATTTTCTTTTCTTGCAGTGCCCTTCCTTAGATAGGACTTCCTGGTTCCCCACTGATAACACTCTGGCTCAGTACAAACTTAGAATTGCGCTTGATATCAGATGATCTCTTGAAACTTAGCAACCTGGATTGTTTATCTGTATTAAGTTTATTCTAACAAGTCCTCCTGAAATATTTCCAATACATGATATTAGAATAAGCTTGGAAAACCACAGGTGTTGAGTGCATCTAGTTGGACAAAATAATCAACCAGTTGAGCAAAATAATCAACCAACAATTTTGTCTGTTTGTTTTTCTTGTCTTCCACTTTCCATTAAACAAGGTACCATTTTCATTAGTAGAGGTTGAGACAGGATAAAATTTTCACCTGTGTCATAAGAGAGACAAGTGGAAGCCATCCATAGAGATTTTTATTTAATGTTAGTAAAGTTGTATCTTGGAGGAGTGTGTTACTTATCTATAGAATACAACAGAGTATTCATGTCAGTGAGGGTGAACATCCAGAATACATTATAATCCCTTATGGAATCAAGTGTTTTATCTAGTAAAGATTATAGGACAATGCAATTGAAATCATACTCATTCTGTTCCCAATCGATTAGTTTTCTCTCTGAAGAGGTGATTTATCCCACAGGATAAAATAAATTTGAAAGCATGAATTTGCTCATGTAACCCTAGCACTGAGATATGTAATGCAGATTTTTGTGTATTTTTGTGTCTCTCTCATAATCCTCATTATGTTGTCAGATTTTATTTTTCTAGTTATTATTTATAGCTCCCATTAGTCTACAAGTGACATTTTGTGTCAGTAGCATGTGCCAGAGATTGTAATTTGAAGTAATGTAATAGTACAGAGAACAAGGTAAAAAACCAAGAGGCTGAGAGGCAAGTATATGTGATTCTTTAACTGTTGCATCCAAATTACTTGGCATAGTGCCTGACAAAATAAAAGATGATTCCTAAATATTTTTTGTAAAATAATTTGAAAAATGAATAAGTGAATTTAAGTATTGCCATTTTGCATCTTGTTCCTATTTTCAAAATATGTTAAATGTGAAATTCTTTCTTTTGCATCTCCCACTCCTCTTTTGTTGGAAGCTTGAGGGTATATCAATCTTAGGCCTAAAAAAGGCTCATCAATAATATTGAATGAACGGTGGTTCATTCAATACAGTCCTTAGACTGTATCCCTGATATTCTGTTTTCATCCAGCACATTCCTCTTAGGTAATCGGAATTTTGGCAATGGTCTCAAGGTATTATGCCAATGCAGATAAATTTCAAATAAAGGTCTTTAATCAGTTTCTGCATGACCTCTGAATCTATATGTAGCTGTGCCAGTTTTCTGTCTACCATTATGACACGAGCTCCACAGACAAGAGTCTCAAAACCCACTTTTTTTCATGCTCTCCATCCCTGATAACTGTGTCATATTTTTGACTGTTGTCATCATGTGGCCTCTTGACTCTATTCATTGTTTGTTTCTGCTTTTTGCTCTCCTTAACCCATCTTCTTTGGAATGATGACCCTAACACAGTTGTTAATTCACTGTCCTCCTTTGGTAGTTCATAATGATATATCTTATAATTTGCATGCCTCTTCAGAAAATAACCATGCCTCCCTAACCGCTTCATCTTTGACTTGATAATTTTGAAATTCCCAATGACTTTATGGTTATTTGAAGTATAATTTGTATTTTTCTAGACAACTGAATATGCAAATCTCTCCATCTGGAATACTTTTTTAAACTTACCTAAGTTGCAAATGCTTTTGTTTATTACATCTCATCTCAAATATTTCCTCCCCTGGGAAGATTTGACAGACTCTCTAGGGAAGATTGTGAGATTACATTTCCCACATGTCATGTGTATTTACCGTGATCCTCTAAAATTTCAGCTGGATTGAGTGGAGGTAGATGAATTTAGGGAGTCCTAGAATGAATGCCCTGGGGAGGAGGGGAGGGTGTTCTATGTTTCCCCCCCAAAAATGGCACATAAAACCGCATGTTCATACTTAAAAATTTGCATGAAATTGTGCCAAGAATAAAATCAGAAAAAAAAATTAATGGAAGCCCAAAGTCTAAATAATAGGGTTGAGAACATCACAGTTGCTAAGTTATAGAGCCAAAAGAATTAGCTAAGGAGAGAAACCAGGAAAGTGAAGTGAATAGATTAGCAGAAGGAGGCAATCACCAGTTGGTGTAGATAAGTTCTGAACCTAACATTATCTAACTCTGTTGCAAATACTGTCCCCCCCTCCTTATCTATGTCCAGCTGTTGAGAAATGTCCACATTTAGAGTCACATAGATAGTGAGATACATAGCAAAGAAATACCTCCTTGACATAACCATCTTCATGGTGGATTTTATAATCCCTAGTTCACATATTTCTCTCAAATAGAATATAATCTCCTTGCAAATAGAGATGACGTTTTTTTTTTACTTTTGATAATACTGCTCATTTAATTCAATATGTCTAAATGATCATAACTTCAAGATATGATTTACACAAAAATTATGCATGAGATATGTTACATTTTGCTGTTCTCAATTTCAAATCCCAGTGTGTATTTTATAATTGCAGCACACATCAATTGGGACCAGCCACATTTCAAGTGCTCAGCAGGACACGTGACTGGTGGCTACCATATTGACTAGCCCAGGGATAGAGGTGATGTTTTAATTATCATGTTAATTCTGTATTTATCTGAGATCTGAACCACACTAAGGGGCAGTGAATATTAGTTAAATTAATAAATGAAAAATCATCAACAGGCAACAACAAGAAGATCACCTAAATAACTGAATGGTATTATAGTTATAAGAATCCTTCCCAGAAGGTTCTACTGAAACGTTTTACTGACCTAGCTTAATTAGGATGATACCAGCTCTTCCTTCTCTCCTATCTATGTCTCTGCATCTCTTTACTGCTTCTCATGTAAGCAGCATCCTAGGAGGCACTCAGTAAACCTTTAATGAATTTGGAGATGCATTCCCAAAGAAGTGATACTGTGAGAAGAATGATCTCATGCTGAATTGAACTCATTTCTGACAGGGGCTTACACTATCCCTTAAAACAGTGGGCACTCCAAAACAGCAGCCAAGAAAGGCAGCAACTGCAGGGAGATTCCTCTCCCTGCTGATGATGGGGGAGTTTTCAGAATGAAACTTATTGATCCTTGATAAGCGAATGTTGCAACTGTGAATTCTCACTCCATGATATTGAAGCTTAAAGCCCATTCTCAAAGACGTTGTGCCTAACCCACTGACCCTATTGAAAACAATTGATGAGGCTTCCCTGTCCCTTAGTGATGTGTTCCTGGAAAGGCTTTTTTCCAGGATGTCAGCTCATTTTGAGAGAGTCACAGAGTCATCTATCTCTTAGGGAGGCAGATCCATTAGGCAAATAATCTAATAAGGATAGGAGATGGCCATGCTCTCACTTGCCAAAATAAGTTGCTTGCTAACATTTCTGTTTTGAAATCTCTTAAGGTAGTGTCTGCTTTATAACTCAGCCATTATCAAAAGTTAGAAAGTATATTTTTGTTAATTACATTTTCTAACAGCAACAAGAGATGTGATTCAGGATCACAGAATTGTGTGTTTCAAAGAAAACTCAGAAATTACCTAGTGGTAATTGTATCTGAATACAGTGGTCAGTGTATCTGAATTCCTGCCTAGACATTCCTCTGTGAGGCTTCTATTAGGGTGCCACCACTGACATGACGTAGTGCTGCTATCACACAGCTGATATGTGATCTTAGGCAAAATGGCCTTGTTGCCATAGATAACAAAATGTGTGGGGACAGAGGTCAGTTTCAGTGACCAGAATGATCATACCTTCTGTGTAAGCTAGCTGATTGAGATTTATCTAGGGTTCATTGAATGCTTATATGGCAGGTACAGAGCTGATGCATTTCCACATGGTTACATGTAACTTTCACAGCAATTTTGGAAATTTCTATTATTTTTCCCATTTTAAAGATGATGACATTTAAACACAGATGATCTAAGTATATTTCGCCAAAAATCACAAAGATAAAATAGTAAAGAAAGGATTAGAAACTGGGTTTCCTGATTCTACTCTTAATGTCATTTCCTATGATCTCAGCACAACCTCTTATTCATTCTGCATTTACTTGATAGGATTTAGCACATCATGCTTAGCTCGTGCTCAGTAATTTCTGTTCCTTATCTCTATTTTCCAAACGTTTTATTAACTAATTTAATAAATACGTCAAATATGTGTTTGTGTATATATATATATATATATATATATATATATATATATATATATATATATTATATATAGGTACATATATATAATACTAACATATATATGTACCTATACATAATATATATGTGTATGTGTGTGTGTGTGTGTATATATATATATATATATATATATATATATATATAATCTCATACTATGAAAGTTATTTTCCCATTATTAAAACTAGGGGTCAGCAGGTTATCACCTACTTTTGTATATAAAGCTTAATGAAACACAGCCACATTCATTCATTCATTCATTTCCTGTGGCTGCATTTGTTCTCTAATGGCAGAGCTGGAAAGTTGCAGTGGAGACTTGGAGACTTTACGGCCTGCAGCCTAAAATATTTACCATTAGTGCTTTCCAGGGCCTTTCCACAGAGTTGAGAATTCTGACTCTAAACACAGCCCTTGTATGGGTGTACTATACCTGTTTGGCTTCTTCGCTTGATTGTACCAACATGGCCCTGGAAAATGATGATGTGCTTTACAAATTAAAAAAAAAATTACTATCTGAAACGTTTGCTTATCTCTGGTTTAAACAATGGGAAATCATTTATTTCTCATGGGAAATTATTTTCATTTTTGTATGTACATATAGGGATGCATACATGTGTGTTTTAAAATATTGACAAATCCTTTTGGAAAAAGACTGGATGGCAACAAATTCTCCCATATGAAGGTCTTATCTATATAAGGATATATATGTATATCTGTGTATCTATCCATCCATCTATCTTGAAGTATCTTTTTAGCCATCTCTCACAGTCCACCTTTCATTCCAGCCAGTGCTGTGATAACAAGCTTTGCAAATTAGAGTTGCTTTGTCTCAGCCAAACTACATTTCTCTCTCTTGCTGCCCTAAGGTTTCTATGATATCACAGGAGGGGATGTCTGCAGGAACTTAATCCCACGAATGCACACATTTGGAAGATCAAAGGCAATAACAACCCATGGTCAATTCTTGACTAATGTCGTAGAAGAACTGAGTACTCCCTTTTTTGTCCCCAGATGCACAACTCTGAGGTGCATTCTACATGAGTCTTTAAATGTTCGAGAAAATACAGGCCCAGGTGCCTATAATGATGACCAGTTTGATAATGTACCCTCAGACGGGATTTTTCTTCTTCCTTATTTTTCCTGTCTAGTTCCTCACTATTAAGGTCTAGGATCACTTCCAAAACTAAGCTAACTGTATGTACACACCAAGTCAAAAACACATGATATAAAATTGTATATGCGTCTATGTTGCATATATTTATTTGAGAAGTGGCAAATGAGAAATACACTTCCAGAAATTTTCCTTTACTGCGACCATATTATCTTTTTTTTTCCATATTATCTTTTAATATGCATATCCTTTCCCATGGTAGTTGGATGAGCCATTTGAATCTTTTTCAAAATAGCATTTCAGAAAATAGCTATTTAATATTCAGAGTTGACAATGAAAATAAAAACTGTGTTTACCTCCCAGTATACACTGTATGATATAGCTTCAATGCAATCTGTGTGGTGGTAGAAGTGGGTGGAGATATATACTCACAGGCATGCACAATACACGAGAACATCACACAAAATACATTTTCGACAATATGTTTATCCTTATATACATTAAAAATGGTGTAATTTTAATTGTATAATGAGATGTTTTGTTACAATATATGAAATACAATTATTTGAAACCCAGTCATTCATTTATATATATATATGTGTGTGTGTGTGTGTGTGTGTGTGTGTATATATATATATATATATATATGACATAATATTGGATAAAACATAAAACAGGGAAATTTAAAATAGAAAATGCTGATAAAAAAAAGTAGTGAAATACTTTTGACTAAGCCGATGTGATTAGATTTACTATTAGAGTTTTATTTGAAAAACTTTTGTTGCTAGGTTCTCCTCTTTTAAAAATTGTTATCACTCTTCATTTTTTGGACAGGAAAATAAAACCGGTATAAAATACATTGTGTTATAAAGTTGCTATTTTGTGGTAATATTAAAGTCCCTTCTAGTTGCACAATCTCTCTTACTTTAAGTAAGATGGTATTTATCAGCCATATGTGAATATAACTGGCATTGCCAAGCATAATGGACAATAGATTTTACCCTAAGTTTACAGAAGACATAGACACGTTCTTCAAATGATGTTTCTTACACTCACCTTCCATAAAATCTGGTGTTGTAGTATTATATCTTTACTCTGTGTAAGTATTTTCATGTCAGACCCAGAAATTATGTCTCCTCCTCCTATAAAATCTGTCCTTGATCCACGAAAGAGAGGCATCTGGAGAAAATATAGTTCTCCAACACAGGTTAGTGTGATGGACAGATTACAGAGACTAGAGTCAGATCTCTCATAAGTCTGTGTCTGGAGTGAGTGAATGTGTGTGCATCCTTCTCTGACCTTTTGTCTCATTCTCAATGGGTAAGTTTTCTATTGCTGCTATAAGAAATTACCACAAAGTTAGTGGCTTAAAACAACACAAACTTATCTGGCAGTTCTGTAAGTCAGAAGTCAGACAGGGATCTCATTGGACTAAAGTCAAGGTTATCAAGAAGATGACATTCCTTTCTGGAGGTTCTGGCAGAGAATTGTTTTCCTAGACTATCCTATTTTCTAGAGTCCACCCACACTCCTTGGTTCCTAGATCCCTTTCTCTATACTAAAGTCATATCATAGCATCTGTCTGACCATTCTTCCACAGTAACATCTCCTTCTGACCACAGCTGGAAAGGTTCTCCACTTTCAAACACTCGTGTAATTACATTGGGCTCACTGACCCATGTAATTAGAAAGCTCACCAGGAGAATTTCCCTATGTCACAGTCCATAATCATAATTCAAATGACACTGAATAAGTAATTTTTTCTACGTAAGGTAACAGTAACATGTTCAGTAGATTATAATCGGAATATCTTTAGGGAGAAGGATTTGATTCTACTTACCATACTCTATGTTGGGATTTAAAATATTTGTTTCCAGTAGCTGGGAAGATGTCAGTGTAGGAGGACCCTTAGCTTGACTTGTCCCACAGATAACACTAGATAACACCCATATCAGTGTAAATAATCCAGAAAATGACCTGAAGCCTGGAAGAACAAACCCCACAACTACAGTCAGGAAAGAAGCCACACTGAAGAAGGTAGGAAGGACAAAGATATGGTCTGGGAGCAAAACAGACCTGGCCATCTCTAGCGGGGAGGGAGCCAGAGGTGTGGAGAAGGATGGAAAACAGATTTGCACACTGGGGAGTCCACAATTAGGGAGGACTAATCTCCATAGTATTTGCCATTGAAGGTGAAGGCGGCCAAATTTCATGAGTTCTTAAAATAATGGGACTTAAAGCCTGAAATTTAAAAATTGTCAGTTTAACTTCTGGGAGAACCTGGACTGCGTTAGGAAGCAGAGCCCACACCCTTAAAGAGACAGAATGACAGACAGACTGTGAAGATATGGCATAGAATGAGCAATTTGAAAAATGCTGGGGCAGATGGGAAGGAGAATGACTTGCTCATCTAAGGATACTGTCCAAAGTAACAAGGATCACAGGGAGAAACCCTCCAGGAAGAACAAAGCTGGCAAGCACTATTTCTCTCCCCTAATACCCCACCCCTAGCATAAAAAAATGGCTACCTGCATGGATCAGCACAGCACCAACAGTCCTTACCTAACTTGCTTGCACCAAGTCCCTTCCCCACCCCCCGCCCGTGCTTTGTGGGATCTGGCCTTCCTAGTCAAACTCCCCTCAATCTTGACATTGCACGCCCCTCCCCTAGAAGACCTGTGGAAACCCTGCCAACACACTGCATCTCCTAAATTGTGCATTTTGCCAGACCTCAGTTTCAGCGGCTGCAGGGGCATGTCTAAATTTGCAAGCAGACCACTGCATAACTTGCTGCCCACAATAGGCAAAGAGAGCCTCTGTAGACAACTGGGCTGAAGCAAAACAGGACAAAACTCAAAAGCAGAGCTTATGCAACACACATAGGAGACACTTCCTGAAGCACCAGGCAATGGGGAACAAGGGACACTGCATGGCAGGACACTAAAGAATCTCTTCTTCATAAGACTATTACCATGAAGAGGAAGAAAAGGAGCTAACATTCCTAACACAGAGAGAGAGAGACAAAAAGCCAGACAAATGAGGAGACAGAGAAGTATCTTCCCAATGAAAGAACGGAACCAAACCACAGGGACAGACCAAAGTGAAACAATTATAAGTAACATGCCTGACAGAGAATTTAACGTAATGTTCATAAAGACACTCACTGGCCTGGAGAAAAGAGTGGAGGACATAAGTGAGACCCTTAGCACAAAAATGAAAAGCAAACAAACAATCAGGGGTCAAGAAAACAATAAATGAAATTAAAAATACAGTGGATATAATAAATAGCAGGCTAGATGAAGCAGAGGAATAAATGAACAGCTTAGAAGACAGAGTAATAGAAAATGACCAAGCTGAGCAAAGGAGCTAAAAGAAAATTATACAAATTGAGACTAGTTTTAGGGAACTCAGTGACTCCATCAAGCATACATAACATCCACATTATAGGAATCTCAGAGGAAGAAGAGAGAAATAAGGGGGCAGAAAATTTATTTGAAGAAATAATAGCTGAAAATTTCTTTAATCTGGGGAAGGAAACAGATATCCAGATCCAGGATGCACAAAAATCTCCCCAAAAATTCTACCCAAGGAGGTCCATACCAAAACGCATAGTAATTACAATGGCAAAAAGTAGCAATTGATTGAATTTGATAAACAAATGCAGCAAGTAAAAAAAAAAATTAGAAGACAGTTACATAGGAGGGAAAACCCATAAAGCTATCAGTGGATTGTTTAGCAGAAACTTTGCAAGCCAGAAAAGTGGCATGCCACATCCAAAGTGCTAAAATTGAAAAATCTGTAGCCAAACATATTCTATTGAGGAACACTATCATCCAGAATAGAAGGAGAGATAAAAAGTTTCTCAAACAATCTCAATTGTTCTCAATTGTTCTCAATCTAATCCCAAAAATTACACGAGTAAGGGAAATTTCCAAATTCATCCTATGAAGCCAATATCACCCAGATACCAAAACCAGACAAAGATACCACACACAAAAAAAGAGATGTACAGGACAATACTTCCCATTAATATAGAACGAAAATCCTCAACAAAATATTAGTAAACCAAATCCAACAATATATTTTAAAAAGTCATACACTACAATCAAGTAAGATTTATTCTTTGACTATGAGAGTGGTTCAATATTCACAAAATAATCACTGTAACACATCACATCAATAAGAGAAAGGATAAAAATGACATATTCATTTCAAAAGATCACAGGAAAAGCATTTGACAAAGTACAACATTCATTCATGATAAAAACCATACGCAAAGTA
The DNA here is from genome assembly GCF_016509475.1 of Prionailurus bengalensis. NCBI lineage: Eukaryota > Metazoa > Chordata > Mammalia > Carnivora > Felidae > Prionailurus > Prionailurus bengalensis. The sequence goes on from NC_057352.1 coordinate 40,195,448, forward strand.
GACCTAGAAGGAACATATCTCAACATAATAAAGGCCTTATATGAAAAACCCAAAGCCAGCACCATTCTCAATGGTGAATTCTTGAAAGTTTTCCAGTAAGGTCAGGAAAAAGATGAAGATGACCACCGTTACCACTTTTATTCAACACAGTACTAGAAGTCCTAGCCACTGCAATTAGACACCTTGAAGAAATAAAAGACATCCAAATTCATAAGTAAGAAAGAAAACTCTCACCATATGCAGATGACATGATACTATATCTAGGAAACCCTAAAGACTCCACCAAAAAAACTACTATAACTGATAAACGAATTTAGTAAAGTTGGAGAATACAAAATCAATGTACAGAAATCTGTTGCATTTCTATACACTAATAATGAAGCAACAGAAAATGAAATTAAGAAAACAATCCCATTTATTATTGCACCAAGAAACAATAAAATATCTAGGAATAAACTTAACCAAAATGTTTGAAACACCTGTACTCTGAAAACTACAAAAAACTGATAAAAAAAATCAATATAACACAAAGAAATGGAAAGACATTGCAGCTTCATGGGTTGGAATGCCAAATATTATTAAAACATCTATACTACCCAAAGCAATCTACACATTTAATACAATCCTTATAAAAATGCCAACAGTAAAAAAAAGGGGGAGTGCCTGGCTGGCTCAGTCATTTGAGCATCTGACTCTGGATTTTAGCTCAGGTCATGACTGCAGGGTTTTGGGTCAAGCCCCACATTGGGCTCCATGCTGAGCATGGAACCTGCTTAATATTCATTCTCATTCTCTCTCTCTCTCTCTCTCTCTCTCTCTCTCTCTCTCTCTCTTCCCCTGTCCCCTGCTTGTACTCCCTCTATGTTGAGGGAGGAGAAGAGAGGAGAGGAAAGGAGAGCAGAGGAGAAGAAAATACCAAAAGCATTTTGCACAGAACTACCACAGACAATCCCAAAATTTGTATGGAACTTCAAAAGACCTCAAATATCCAAAGCAATCAAAGGAGAAAAACAAAAATGTAGGTATCACAATTCCGGATTTCATGTTAGATGATATAGTGCTAGTAATTAAAACAGTATGGTACTGGCACACAAATAGACACAATGATCAATAGAATAGAGAAGAAACCCCAGAAAGAAACTCACAATTATATGGTCAATAAATTTTCAACAAAGCATGAAATAATATACAATGGGAAAAAGACAAGCCTTTCAACAAATACTGTTGAGAAAACTGGACAGCCACATGCAAAATAATGAAACTGGACCATATTCTTACACTATACACAAAAAGAAACTCAAAATGGATTACAGACCTAAAACCTAAGACCTGAAACCATAAAAATCTTAGAAGAGAGCACAGGCAGTAATCTTTTTGGCATTGGCTATAGCAATATTTTTCTAGATAGGTCTCCTGAGAAACAGAGACAAGAGAATCAGAAGCAAAAATAAATTATTGGGACTCTATCAAAATGAAAAGCTTCTGCACAGTGAAGGAAACAATCAACAAAACACAAAGGCAACCACTGAATGGGAGAAGACATTTGCAAATGATATAACCAATAAAAGATTAATATCCAAACCATATAAAGAACTTATACAAGTCAATACCCCAAAAAGAAACAATGCAATTAGAATGGGCAAAGACATGATGAACAAACTTTTATCCAAAGAAGATATACATACATACTCATCATCATAGAAATAGAAATCAAAACTACAATGAGACATCACCTCACATTGGTCAAAATGGCTAAAATCAAAAACACAAGAAACAGTAAGTATTGGCAAGGATGTGGAGGAAAAGGAAACGTGTACACTGTCGGTGGGAATGGAAATAGTTGCATCCACTCTGGGAAACAGTGTGGAGATTGCTCAAAAAATTTAAAATAGTTTTAAAATTTAAAACTACTCTATGATCTAGTAAATGCACTACTGTGTATTTACCCAAAGAATACAAGAACACTAATTCAAAAGAATACATGCACCTCTATGTTTACAGCAGCAGCATTTACAATAGCCAAATTATGGAAGCAACTCAACTGTCCACTGACTGATGGTGGATAAAAACTGTCCACTGACTGATGTGATATCACACACACACACACACACACACACACACACACACACTAAATTTATTATTCAGTCATAAAGAAATCTTCCCATTTGCAACAACACGGATGGAGCTTGAGAGTATAATGCTAAGTGAAATATGTCAGAGAAAGAAAAAAATACCATATGCTCTCACTCATAACTGTAATTTAAGAAACAAAACAAAGGATTAAAAAAAAAGTGTGTGTGAGAGAGAAAAAGAAACCAAGAAATATACTCTTAATTATAAAGAACAAAATGATGGCTATCAGAGTGGAGTTGGGGTTGGGTGCAGAAATGGGGAATGTGAATTAAAGAGCACACTTGTAATGATGAAAACATAAATTGAAATAAAAGAAAGGATCTAAGACCTAATGTATGAAAGCTAAAAACCAACTACCTGCTCTATAATAAGTAATGCCTTATTGAAATACAATGCCAGTAATACAGCTGATTTGGTTAGTTCATGAATAGAATAGAATAGAATAGAATAGAATAGAATAGAATAGAATAGAATAGAAAAGAAAAGAAAAGAAAAGAAAAGAAAAGAAAAGAAAAGAGTAGTAAAATAAACATTTGTTTCATAGAACTAAAAGATTGATTCAATTAGATGACATGGGTAAAGATGGATGGATGGATGAATGGATGGATAGATGGATGGATGGATAGATTAGACAGATAGATGATAGATAAAAATACTCATTATTTGGATATTATATATGTGGGTTTATACATGTTTGTTTATTTACTTTTGTCACTGAGTATGTGGCATGTCTTTCGTTCTGCCAAACACCAAAATCATAAGATAGAGTAAGATGGTCATGACTTTAAGCTGTTAAGTTTTCAAGTAGTTTATTCCATGCAAGTGATAACTATGTAAGATCTCAGGCAAGGTTGATCTTGGGTTCCTAAGAAATCCATGGAAGATGATGGGGGTGCAAGGCAGTATTTCAGGCTATGATTCAAGTTAGATGGAGATTCGGAATAAAATGATTATACATTCACAAAATGGAAAGACTAAGTTCTACATTTTAAAATTAGTTTTGATGAATGCTGGCGTTTTGAGACTTCAACATAGCAAAGACATATATGTACTATGAGAATTTATTTTATGTATTAGCTAGGAGGATAGTAGTCCAGAAGAAAGGAAGCAAGCAAGCAAGAAAGGAAGTGGAGGGGGCAGGAAAGGAGGAGGGAAGGAAAGTCAGATAGATGATTAGATTGAGAGGCAAGTAAGTATGTAAGTCAAGTGAACCAGTATCTAAATAATCAGTTTTCTACAGGCTGAAAGAGCTAGTTCTTGCATTTTTTGTCTTCTAGCAGACATAACACACATTTTAAACCATCAAGATGCATAGGATCCCTTTCAAACTTTATAGAAAGTGTGGTGCCTCTTGAGAACTGCATGGATGCTTTCAGGTAAATGACTTCAGTGTATTTAGTTGTTTTCTGATATTAATGCTAATTTATCTTACCGTACATCATAGAACATGGTTTGGAAACACCACCACTATGTTCAGGACTCTCCCAATTGCAGCACATGCTTGTTCTTTTCATTAGAATCCTACCCTTTCTTCCTCATACACTGTTATTAAGAGTTAGTTTCACATGGAGTGCTAGCTCATGAGTCCGTTTGCCAGGATCCAAATCCTGCTTCTGCTTCTTAGTGGCAGTGAGACACTGACAAAGTCACTTAACCTCTCTTGGCATCTATTTTTTTTTATCTTAATGCACTAAAATTTACATTGACCATTAACGACACATGGTTATTATAAGGAATTAAAAGAGTTCATGCACATGAAGCAATTAGAAGAGTACCAGACATGTCATATGAACTCAAAACATATTCAGTATCATCAGACACAACTTCAGTGCTTCTTTGAAGAATTCTTAGAATCCTCAAGTCAGCTTCATTTCCTCCTCATATGTTTTACCAAAGCACATTCTGAAACATCTGTCATGGTGCAATAGCACTGTTTTATAATAGCCTGTCTCCTCAACCAAAGACTAAATCCTTGAAATGAAAACTAACGTAGTTACTGTTGTATTCTTGGTGGCTCACAAAATGTAGGACACAGATTCAGTGCTCACAAAACAGAATCCAAATGAACAAATAAATTAATCAGCACATCTGTCAACATATGTGAAGCTGATTAAGGAGGGATTTTTTTCATTTTTTCAACTAAAATTCCTCTCTCTTTCATATATATATATATATATACACATATATATATATGAATATATATGTAATACACACACACATACATACATACACACATAAAGGCAGAAAGTATTCATTGGAAAAATGTAGGAGCTGATATACAGTCATACAGAGTAGCATTCAAACAAACAAACAATCTTTGGCATCAAGCACTTGTTGTTTGTCCTTGAAGAAATAACTTAACAAACTAGAGTCTCTTTTGTCTACCTACATTGCACTGACATGAAAATTCATATAAAATATATAATGGACCTGGCACCTTGAAAACACCTAATAGCTAATAGCTATTGTGTTGGCATTGACAAAGGTTATAGGCTTGGCTATTCATAGAGCACATTACAGATTCTTAGGAATAAACAATCCTACCTAGACACAGCCACATTATTATTCTGTTTTTTAAACAAAAGTAGTGAAGTAATTTAGTGCCTTCCAGATAAGCTCAACTTTCATATATTGTTACCTGGGGCTAGGGAGAATATCAGTGGGAAAGCAACTGGTAGAAATAGATAGGGCTATTTGCTTTTTAAGTGTCTTTGGGCTTGTGAAATGATAGTTCTACAGGCAGATTTCCCAAAGCCCATGAGAGGATTACTGCTCTGCTGGAGCCTTTTACCTGTACACTAAAATAGTCAGAGTAGCTTCTTTATATAAGAAGTCTTAAGTTTGTCCATTGACTCCAAGAGATCAATAAATCCAAGTTTCTGATTTTATTCTAAGTATTCATTTGCCACTAACATAAGATTAAATGAAAAAGTTTTACTTTCAAAGAACTCATCATCATAACAGAAGGTCCTGTGTGAAGTGCCAATAAATCTATGTTAAGTGTTTATGTATATTATTTTATTTAATCCATGGAAAGACCTTATAACTAAGATTCTGTTATTATTAGCATCATTTTATAGAAGATGCCTCTGAACTTGGAATAGCAGATTAATATTTATAGCAAATAAGAGGTGGAAAAGAGATTTAAGCTCAGATCTTTCTCACTCCAAGACCTTGATCTTTCCTTGAATTATACGGTCTTTCCAAAATATTAATTAATTGGCACATGTTACCAGGAAAGAGCTAGTCTATACATTGAGCTATGTGAGCCCATGGCCTTACTTTAATTGTAGACTGAATGGTCATGTGATCAGAGGATGGCAGAAACAAAAGTCCACAGGAAGACCTTTATCTCAGTGCAATATTGATGTTCAAAACTACAGTTTTGTGTTTGGGATATAGGTATCCTCTCCTCACCATTATCAATTTAAGTGTAAGTTTAAAGTAGTCACTGATCTTTGCGAACTTTTCTCCCCAGAAGTTGACCTTGTGATGAATGGATAAAGAAATTGTGGTTTATATACACAATGGAATACTACTTGGCAATGAGAAAGAATAAAATATGGCCTTTTGTAGCAACGTGGATGGGACTGGAGAGTGTTATGCTAAGTGAAATAAGTCATACAGAGAAAGACAGATACCATATGTTTTCACTCTTACGTGGATACTGAGAAACTTAACAGAAGACCATGGGGAAGGGGAAGAAAAAAAAAAGTTAGAGAGGGAGAGAGCCAAACCAATAAGAGACTCTTAAAAACTGAGAATAAACTGAGGGTTGATGGGTGGTGTGAGGGAGGGGAGGGTGGGTGATGGGCATTGAGTAGGGCACATGTTGGGATGAACACTGGGTGTTGTATGGAAACCAATTTGACAATAAATTTTATATTAAAAAAAAAAAGAAGTTGACCTTGTAATAGAGATGTGTGTTCAAGTATTCTACTTAAGAAGCAATTCTAGGAGATAGTATGGAAATAGGGAAGATATATGGGAAAAAAAGAAGGAAGTCAATACAGAGTACATTGAAAAAGACCTGATTGTGGGCAAAAACGCTTGAGTCCCACTTGAGCTCTCTAGGAGACTGGAAAGAACACACACCAGAGCTCTGCATCTTGGAAAAAAGTGAAGAAGTTGGAAAATTTATCTACCAACTCCTGTCCCTCTTTGGGGAAGGACTACACAATAGGCATTAACCCCTGCTGTTTCTGGTCTGTGCTGTGGAGGGACACCTGTTCCAATTACCAGAGAAAATAATTAGTTAAAACATCACAGGTTATAGAATAAGAGAAGCATTAATGTGTACAGAAATGAGGAGAACTGAAGGCTTGTGGATGGGGCACTGACAACATCTGCTATACTCACAGAGCCTCAAACCTCCTATGAAGAAAATAAGGATAATAACCCTTACTCTGTGCTACTTAGTTGTTACTAAAACATAAGTAAAATTAATATGAAAAAAATGATTTGAGGAAAAATCTTACAGCAAATTCAATTTGTTATTCTTTTTGGTAAAATCATTAGTCCTGTTACAGCAAATCTTACCAAACTACCTTAAGTATTTCCCATACATGATGACAAAATCTAGCATATCTCATCCCATCTATCTTTGTTAAGCTAACAAGAGATACGTGACATTTTCCTTTATCATCTTGTCTTTCAAGCCATATACTTTTGGACTTTTCAGCTGAAGAGAAAATTTTGGGTTTTTTTTAAATTACCTTTTTCTTTTTCCTTAGGAGGTGGTCAGGAAATAATTTGAAAGGACATTCTCGGGAGAAAAATACCTCATTCGTCTTTGTGCATCTCCAGTATTGACTACATATTGGAGGTGATTCATAAATATTTGACAGATAAATGAATGGAATTTATAAAGCCTTACATGGTAGTCTAAGGACCGTAGAAGTCTACTCCTCTATGGGAACCCTGGGTGGCTCAGTCAGTTAAACATCTAACTCTTGAATTCAGCTCAGGTCATGATGTCAGAGTTCATGAGATCAAGCCACTTCAGGCTCTGCACTGACTGTGTGGAATCTGCTTGGGATTCTCTGTCTCCCTCTCTCTGCCCCTCCCCAGCTTGTGTTCTCTTTATCTCAATCAAGATAATAAACACTGTTTTAAAAGTATATTCTTCTAAACTTACTATTTAAAAAAATTTTTAATTATCCATTTTCATTCCATTCTCTCATTTGGGGATTTTAAAAGAACATTAAAAAAAATGTTTCTTCTCATACCTGGTTTATTTCTTCAAAAGAAGAATCATGTTCCTTCCCTGGAACATAGGAAAGCTTGGCATCATTTGTTTATCTGATAGATACTATTGATTGACATCTGGTCATTTACTACTTAAAGTATTTAAAAGTGTATTTTCCCCCCTCTGTGGGATTCACAGAGCTTTTGTGTTCTTAGTGGATGCATATACTTCAGTAAGCCTACCATCGATATATGAGGAAAACATTAAATTTAAATGATATCACAGCATTTGGGGGATGCTATCTCTTTTCAAATGTATAAATTGGGGTATCCAACAACAAAAAATTTGTGTTGGCACGGGTGGGGGCAACAACAGCATTGCTGTTTTTAGGCAATTTAGAATTTCAGAAATGAGGAATTTAAAAAAAATCTACAGAGTAAACTCAAAAAGCCAGGCATAAAGTGCCTTGAAAAATATGCTGACCTGGTTGTGATGCCTACAATTATTTTTTTTCACATGGGGATGACACAGCTAAAATTATACTAAAAATATATGTTCCAGGTAGTACCAGATCCCAGGCTAGCACTTCCACCATGAAACGTATAGACTTGGACAACAACATGGGGTGACATTTCTCAGGCTCAAGCAGGGCGACAATCTCTCTGAGAGAAGGAGAGTTCACAAGGTGAGTCCTGTCGTCCAGATATCTGTTTAGAGAAAACCTCTCATCAGAGAAGGACAAAGTCTGAGCAGAGCACAGCTGTCCACAGAACCGAGGAAGTAGACATCTCAGATAAGGGCAGCTGAATCTGAGAGGTGAAGCATCAGAGAAGGGTCTCAGAAGTCCATGTGGGATGTCCTGCATATTTGTGGCTGACAGCTGGGTTGTATGTACATGGGCAGAGTAGAACCACCTGAGGTTGATCAGAAAGTGGCTGCTATGCGATTGAAAGCAGGAGAAGATAGGAGAGATGGTGCATAGAGAAGGATGGGGTCTAAGGACTTAGGGTTCCAGCCCCTCCAGAGTGGAGAGATTTCCTTATTACCTTATTCTCAACCCTGCACCACTTAGGATATAATAAACGCTGTGCCTTAGGAACAAAGAAATGTAGTTCACTGAGGAGAGGATGAAAATGAAAGGCAGAATGCCTACTGTCCATACATAAGTTCAATGTGAAGTACAAAATAAAACATTGAAGAAAAAACAAAAAGGCAAAAAAAAAACCAAAACAAAACAAAAAACAAACCTAAGCTGAGCTTTTGGCAGAAGGATGGAAATGAGCTCAAAAATGTCCATATCATCCCGAAGTTAAAATGAACATATATATTGAAGTCTGATAGATTGTATTGTGATGATGAGGATGGACGGGTTTTGGGTGATGTCCAAGTTTCTAGATTCAGTTACTAGGTGAATGATGACATTTATTTTAAATCTGGGAACCATGTAACATGCAGGTGGGGAAGAAAGATGCATTTATTTTGGGTATGATAGGTTAAGTTGTCTTGCGGATATCCTAAAGGAGATGCATCTATGGTAGGAGATACAGAGCTCTGCATTTCAGAATGAGTTCATACTTACCTATAAATTAGAGTCATTAGCATAAAAATGAGAATTACAACCATGAGGGTGGATGAGATCACTGAGTTGGAGATGTTAGAGAAAAGAAAAAAAATATCTGCGAATACATAAAAATATGAATATTTAAGAGACAGGCAGAGGAAGTGAAGTCAATGAAGAAAAAAGAAAGATAAAAGAGTGAATAAAGAAAAATGATGTCACATAAGCCAGAAGAATAGAGAATATTGAGGAGGCCAACATCAATAATGTCAAATGCAGCTGAAAAGCCTACTAAAAGAGTCAATTTAGATCTGAAGCACATTTATTGGATTTGGCACTAAGGACCAGGACTGGCAAGGGACAAGAGAAAGAAATTGTGGCCTAAAAGCTGGAGCATTTATATCCAGATTCCAGGGACACAGAACACATCCCTTTACCCCCACATACCTGAATACCCGTACTTACAAAATAGGATGACACAAAATAGGTTGTAGGAAGATAAAATGAAATAATGAGTGTGGAACCAACTTCTTACTTCTGGTATTCCCCCCCCCTCCAAATAAGCTACTTTATGTACTATTCTACTTTGTGAGGAAAGAATAACTATCATAGTATTCTATCATATTTTCATCACCCAAGAGAGATTAAACTATGTCATTATAACATAATATCAAAAATCTTCATAGGTTAACATAACTAAATTGTATTTCTCATATCCATGCTATAAGACCCACACAAGTTGGTGGTGAGTTTGTGCCCATACATTCTCCCTATGTCGTCTTATGATACACTTTTATACACAAATGCTTTTGGGTTCCTTGTGGTATGGGACAAAAGAGCAGAAAAATCAAATACTGACAATTAAATGTTTTGTCCTGGAAGTGAAGGCCATTTCTTTTCAAATACTCCCTGACATAATTAGATACTTAACAACTCCCAACTTCAAAGGTTTAGAAATTTCCAATTTTCCTGTGTTCTCTCAGAGGAATAAGAATTAGAAATATTAGAATATATACAATTACAATACTCTAAAATTATATTAGGATACAAGTTATATAGAATGATACACTTAAAAAGAGACATACATACTCTTGACCTCATTCAATGCACAACTTTCTTTTGTCCCCAATTTTGTCACTTATGACATGTAATCATGTCCCTAGACTTTTTAGAAAAGCATAGTCATTCACTTATATTAACCCATTATTTTATTTATTATATAGGAAGACACTATTGTTCTGTCGAAAGAGCAAGTATATTGGGTAAAATACACATGGATTTGAATTCTGGATATGTGTTGTAAATACAAGCAAAATACGCTCCAGTATTTATCATTTTTATTTAGAATATAAAAGCAATATATAACCCACAGAGTTTTCTTTTTTCTGAAAATGAAGTGAGATACATAACATCACTGAGCAAAATACCTTAAACAGAATTAGTAAAGCATTTTATTCATTTTTTTTAATTGGCCAAAATTAATCTAGTCAGATCCATTCAGTTTAGAGATGATTTTGTATCTTTAGTCTCTACTTAGAGAATAGGTTCATTTTAGCTTCCCTGAATAATTGATTGAAAATGCCATTAAATAAACATACTTTGACAGTCAGAAGATATAGTTTTACTGTCCATCCATATTCCACCTTCCTCTAGCTCCTATGGATATACTGCCTAGGTAAGAAGGACAACTTGTTATCTCCAGGATATCAAGTTTCTGATTCAGAAAGACTTACACATGTTTTTTTCTACCTTAGTTCTCTGTGTCTTCTGACGCAGATTCAGATCTGAAGATTCACACTATACAGGTCCACAATAGGGCCATCCCCTCCCTAATCTAAATCACTATGCACACCTTACTCATACTCTTCTACATCTAGGAAGGGATACAAAAGAAATATTTTGTCATCACGGCTCATGTGTTGCTTTCATTTAATTGCTCTTTTCCCAGAACCCATAACTCAAAGTCAATACTTTAATCAAAATGTTAGGTCAGGCAACAAAATTGCCAATAATCAGGTTAATACCCAATCACTTATTTTGTACCTTACTTGAATGAAACCATCAGAGACAACATCTATATTTCTGTTGTAAAAGGAAATATACTTTTTTGAGGGAAATTAATTATGTCATTTCTCATAGCTCCTTTCTTATCTAATTTATTCCACTGCAGTAACTCAGGAGTGACTGTTAAGAAGGTGGCAAGCATCTTTTCATGACCAAAGAAGTGTTGTTGGCAAATGATGCTGTTTGTATCATTTACAGATGCTCTTGTTGGCTTTGACCAGTGGGAAGGAAATATGTTTAGACATCTGGTCATGGTTTGATTTATTTAATCCATGAATATATATCTCAACTTATCAGAGATGCTAAAAAAAATAAGTCTTGCTCCTGTTTCCAAAGCACTGAGCTGGAATCAAGAATCAAGGACTAGGCCATTTGCCACTGACTGTCAATGATATACATCAGTAATGATTCATCCTCCCTGAAAGCAAAATCACTTCTTTGCATGTTCTTTGGAAAATGAAGAAATAAACTTATATTTTTACTAGAGGAAAATAGGGGAAGTGTAAAAATGTGCTAAGCATCTTTTTAAAAAATAATTTATTGAAGATAAGTCACAAGCTAAAAAAAGCTATACAGCATCAAAATATGATTGGCTCTTAAACGTCAGAGCAAATCTATATTAATATTTTGTGCCAAATAGCAATTTCAATTTCAAAAGTGCAATCACAAACAGTAATAATTATGAACACAAATAAAAATAATTTCATTGTTTCCAAATGCCTTTCTTACTTGTTTTTAAAAAGAAATAAAAATAAACCCCTCTATTCCAGTGAAACTGGTTTTTCAATAAAATTAAAGCTGAAATGTTGATTAATAAGAAGTATTGACTAATCCCTCTAATCCTTAAGCAGATTACTTAAAAAATAGATTGATTTCTGACGGCCACAGACAGCGCATCATGAAGATATTGGGGTTTTTATTTTTTTAATTGTTACTGTGCTTTTGAAAATAAACAAAATTCTAAAACCAAAACCAAAACAATGTCCATCAATATTTGCTTAAACTACAATTATTTTATCAAAGTATATATTTTGTCAAAGTATATATTTTATCAAAGTATAAAGTCATATGTTACAATGATAGAAAATTGAATTTGGCTTCTCTAGGATTATTTCTAGTTATGCTAGTTATTATAGAGCTATATTAATCAGGTTTATCTAAGGAAACAAAAAAATAAGGTGGATATATGCACAGAAAGATGGTGAGGGGGGAGAGGGAGAGGGAAAGGGAGAGGAAGATCGACACAGGCGAAGGGAGAGAGAAGACATATTTTAAGGAATTGGCTCCCACATTTAAGGGAGCCTACAAGTCTGAAATTTGCAGAGCAGCTCTCCACGCTAGAGACCTAGAGAAGACTGATGTTGAAATCTCAAGTCCAAAGGCAGTGTGTAGACCGAATGCTTTCTTTCTCTGAGAATCTCAGCATTGGTCTCTGTTCTCAGTATTCCAGCATGCTCATCATTCAGCAGCATAATGCCTAGATCAATCTCAATGGATGGAAGTCCATGCCATTGGCCCATATAGCCTCTATCCCAATACTTTGACTACCAAATTCATGAACTAAGATGCACCTCCTCCAAATGACCAACAATGGAGGCTAACTGAGGTCAGTTGGCTTATTCACGCTATCTTCTTAATTTTTAGGGTCCTTCCTCTACTGGATACTCTCTGGTAGGAGTTTACATGCAACATAAAGATCATTCTCTGTTCAATTTTATATGCCCATTGCATACTTGCTCTCTAGATCTCCTTATCCATAATCATCCAATCATTTTATTTCTAGGCCTCTGACCAGTTAGGTTAGCCATTTGCTACTACCTATGAGTCCATGTATATTCTTGTCTCTGACCATTACACTTTTCACACATATTAAATGACCATGTGCAACACCCAGAGATCTTCCCACTATTCTTCCTTTTTTTTTCCTTTTTTTCCCTCCCTGCTTCATGATCACATACTAGTGGGAATATACTAAAGCCATCGATATTTATCTCACATGCACATACTCAGTCAACCTTTGTAAGTACTCATATCCTCTTTCATCATCACATTCATATCCTCTTTCATCAGCTGGTGATTAAAGACATTGGCCTTCAAGAGAGGGTCTTTGTGTTCCTATAGAATCCACTACAAAGAACATCTGTCATATTTTTGACCACCAGGTCAAAGAATATGGCATCAATACCAAAGATTACATAGTTGAAAAAACTCATATAGGAATTTATATTTTCACTTGATCTTGATAAATTAATAGGGGGTAATTGAAGAAGAGATGAAAGGATATAGAGCCAAAGTGATCAGCATTTGAAATGCATGGAGGCATTAAGGGGTGCTGCATATTTCAATAATAGTAAAACTCCCACACCCTGCCACATGTCTAGACAATGTTATGTTCCCACACCCTTCCACATTTCTAGATATTTTTTAACTTATTCATTGAGGGACCTCTCATTTGTTTCAAACAGATTAGCTCAAATATCTCTTCATACTTAATTTATTCTCTGAACATGCATTCTAATCTATTTTTACAGCTTTATTTATATATAATAGATTTACAAAACTGCACATATTTAATGTCTACAGTTGGATGAGTTTGGACATATTACATATGTGTAGACAATGTTATGCTCCCATGCCCTTCCACATGTCTAACTTAACATGAGATCTATCCTTCAACAATTTTTTAAGTGCATGATACCATGTTGTTAATTAGAGGCACTATATTTAACAGAAGATCTCTAGCATTTATTCATCTTGTTCTAGTCTAATTTGAATGCACATTTGTTGTTGTTGTTGTTGTTTTTCTAATACTTGCTTCAGCATTCCTCTGTTAAGTCTTAATGTTCAGTTATCTGTCAATTGCTGCAGCGATACTATAACTCCATTGAGAATGGAGACTTTTCTTATTCATCTGTGTCTTCTCACTATACGGCACAGTAACATCCCTATAGCAGGCATGTCATGACATTTTTGATGATTGAATAAATGCATGTAGTTTTTTTGGCAAGAATATAGACACTAGATGAATGAATTGAAATACGGTAGGATATAAATCTTACCTTCTGTTATCTAGCTTTGGGACTAAACAATGATGACAATGAGAAGTATTTAGAAATTTTAAAGGAGGGAGAACAAATGCTGGATTAGAACAAGAAAGATAATTAATCTGTTTTGAAACTTGTGATAGATACACAATTGATGGCTTTGACCTATATCTAGATATTACTTCCAATTCTCATCAGAAAAAAATGAATTTCAAAACATCACATATTGAAATATTTGTATGCTACAAAACCACAGTACTTTAAATTTTATCAAAAGCAAAATTATATAAAAATGTAAATGGTATATATTGTTTACCCTCTCTTGCATAATTCTCATTTTTAAATATTTTCACATATTTTCATTTAATTCACCTTTATCAACATCATGTGAGATATTCACAGTGACTTGTATTTTATACATGAAATTACTACAGACTTCACTGAAACACAAAACTTTCTGAAGAAAGCACAGCAAACCAATTGTATGTTGTGTTTAGGGTAACATATGAGACCATAACACTTCCTAAATCAGAGCTTTCTCTATCTTGCAACTAATTGTGACAATGGGATTATTTTCCACAGTACCTGCATCTACGCTAATCATTTAGTGTGTACGTGTGATTTAGGGCTCTGCAACTATACAATGCAACATTAGCATAATTTGAGAGCTTGTTAGAATCACGTTATATAAGTATATCAAATCAATAGGCTATCTACCTTAAACATACACAATGGTATGTAGAAATGTAGAAAAAAAAGAAATGTAGAATGTCAGGTTCTACTCCAGAGCTACTGAATCAAAACCTGAACTTTAGAAAGGTGCCCAGGCAATCCGCAGGCACATTAAATTTGAGAAGCACTATTCTTGAATACCTAGGTCTAGGTCTTCTTGGTGCCATCAATTAGCTTTGTAAACTTAGCAAGTTTCTTTCCCATGAAATTTCTCATTTTCCTTATCTCTTAAATAAAATAGTGACCCTATCAAACAAACAAACAAATGAAAAATGATAAACAGATCGTTCTAACTCCAGATTGGTTAAATCAGAATATCTATAGATGGGAATGGGCATTGGTATTTTTTACAAAATTGTACCAAGTAAACTTAAGATTCAGCCAGGATGAGATCCACTGGCCTATATAATCTTGAAGGCCTTTTCCAAGTCTTGTAACTTTTACTGTGAATTGTTAAATTCAGCAGTTGTCTGTCATCCATGAGGACTGGCATACTTCGTGACACGAGGTGTGTTTGTAAAGGCCACGTCCTAGAATTTAACAAAGTTGCTGCTGGCACTAATTACTTTTTTTATTATGTGCATTTATTTTTGAGAGAGAGAGAGAGAGAGCACAAGGTTGCGGGGGGGAGACAGAGGAAAAAGGGAGACACAGAATCAGAAGCAGGTTCCAGGCTCTGAGCTGTCAGCATGGGGCTTGAACCCATGGATGGGGAGACCATGACCTGAGCTGAAGTCAGACGCTTAACTTCCTGAGCCTCCCAGGTGCCCCGTTAATTACTTTTAACAACAACAGCAAAACAGTATTTGTAAACTAAAGATATAATATAAAAAATCATGTACAAATATGTAAAAGAGTCTTATTTTTTAATAAGAAAAATTGGAAGATAAAGATGAAAAACAGAAGAGATAAAGAGAAGACAAAAGGTATAATGTAGATTCTCTATACTGTCTGAACCTGGTCTTACTAAGCCATTCTAAAAGCTCTTATTTTCAGCATGAATTGCTTTTGATTATTCATGTATTTCAGGGTTCACATGTGGGAAACTCAGAATATCCATTCCATGTGTTTAACTTTCATCCCTGGTAGCTTTTATGACAATATTCACACTTGGAACATATCTTTCCTTCCTGAGGCTTCTCACATTGACTGTAGCTATTCACTGTTCACACCTAGACTGCTAGTTGATTAGTGTGATTACATTTTACTCTTCTTATTTCTAACAGTTATTCCTCTTATGTTGTCTATTCATCTTAATTGTTGTAGACTTTTGTTTAAATCTACAGGGTATGTGATTCCTCCTCAAATATGTTATAGCATGATGCCAGTTTTTATAGTTTTCAAATATTTAAATCTCCTAAAAATCAAATTTCTTAAATGATTTAACAATATTTGGTCAATTAGATTAAAAAAGCAAATGTGCATACAATCCTTATAAACAATTAGGTACTCTGCAATTTTGTAAAATTACATATCATGGGGACTCTTTTTGTTTTAATTAAACAATGTTGCAAAAGTTTCTGATAAGCAGTCATTGTCTATCCATTGCCTCTCATTGTCTAGAAATTGTCATGAATTAATGTGAGATTTTCCATATCATCACTGTGTGTCCATGAATTCTTTAGAGGCATAATCATGTGATAACCATGCCCAGATGAGTTAAACCTTGGGAAAATACATGTAAGCAGGATTTAGACAGAATTAAGGACAAAGGGAGATGAAAACATGAGGATATGAGAGTCTAAATAGAAGGGGATAGACTGACAAAGTGAGGGAAAAGGATGACATCGTCTACAGCATTATGGTTGATATTAAATCCATGCAACCAAAAATTATTAAACATTCACTATGTTCCAGGCATATACAGCAACAAGAGAGACAGAGAAGATAATATGGACACTGTCCTCAAAATGTTCATGATCCAGTGTGAAACAAAATATTTTTAAACAAATCAGGATGTGCTAGGTTTGTTATAAAATTTAGAAGCAAATAACTGAACACAGAGTTGGGGAGATTGGTTGTGACTGAAGAATCTAATATTTCTCAAACAAGTTGATCACTGCCATGGGTTTTCATGTATGAGTAGGCTTTCCACAGATGTGAAAGTCCAGGGACTCAGTTTCAGGCAAAAGAAATTGTATACCCAGTGGCATAGGGACATAAAACTGCTTAGAATTTAGCAGCCATATTCAGTATTGTTCTCAACATATGGGAAATGGCAAGAAACTAGAGAAAGCAGATTTTTGTCAGAATGCGAAGTATTCTATAATTTATCCTAGAAGCAATTAAAGAGCCATCTGTGGATAAAAGGGAAAAGGCTTTCCAGTAGTCTGTATTTGGCCACACTGTGAAGGAGTGAAGGAGACGGTGGTAATAAGTGAAGGTAGGAAAGGGAAGAGATACCTGAGAAATTTATCCCAGGCATAAGCCATAAAGGTGTTTATATAGGTCAGATGACCTCTTGCTTTTACTGTGGAAACAATTCTGGTTTAAGATAGAAGTAGTTGATTAATGACCTGTATTATGTTTTTCAGCCCTAGAATTATAAGAAGTATAAGATTTTATAATCCTCTAAAATGCAGTAGAGTATGCATAGGTTTGAAATCAGAGCTCTGGACTAAAATCCCACCTATGCCAGTGTTTAATATGCAAATTAAGTACATTCTTTAACCACTTGGACCAGAGCCTCATTTAATGCTGTAAAATGAGCATAAGCAGGAATCTTGCTGGAAGGACTAGGCCTTGTCCAGCATCTGGGACATGGAAAATGCTTAGTGACGTGACTCTACAGTCACTTAAAAAGAGAGCTAAACTAGCCTTCTGGCTCTCATTTTATTGCATTTTGCTTTAAGAAGTCAGCACCTATCTTGGAACTTTATTGCAAAGCCGTGTGTCTATCCTCATTTTGAATAAACACCTCTCTTACCCATCACACTCTCATCACCTGTGACCAGGTGCATATTTGGACCCTCTCCATTATTTAGCAGTGAATTCTCAGAAATATTCCCAGGTCCATCTGGCAGTAATCCTAGGAAATGACAGATACTTAGATCAAATTATACAAGATTGAAAATGCCATTTGTTCAGCTATTAAAGCAATGAAAGGACACTTTTGTCAAGAAAAAGCAATATTCAGTAAGGCAAAAATCTGTGTAAGATAAATATCTTTATTCTTTGTCCTAGGAGCATAAAAATAATAGCTTTATGCCATCAATATTTGAAGACATTTTGAAATGTGTTTAAATCAGAAAAACAAGGAACATCAGAAATAGTACTTTCTTCTCCAATTTATACTTCTAATTCAACTTATTTAAAATCTTTATTTTCTAACAGCTGTTGAAACAAAAAAAACATAGGGCTTGTTGTGACTTAAGAATATTTAAGTGACATATTCCTAATTTCCCTGCAGTCCCAAAATTAACAGAGTGTTCAGTAAGATAATATGCTAAATTTAAGAAGAAATTGTTCTAAATTTTTGTTACAAGCTGAGCCTAAATCTGTTTTAGATAGTCATCTATTATTTAAACCTCCCCATGGCCAAAGAGGGAGGGGAAAAAAAAAACCACCAAAAAACAATAACTCTCCATTGTTTCACCTTCTCTACAATTACAGCTCAGAGAGCAAGTACCATTTATTTAAGGCCTGTTTCAGAGAATGATATTAGTGCATATTATTAAAAATAGTGTGTTTTCATGAAAATTCTTGGAGTTTCTTCCTCAGGGAGGACATAGAGTGGATTAGGCTTTGATTTCCGTCTGACTTCTGCTTTTTGATTCTCCCAGTTTTCTTGATATTTAGGTGGCTGGAAATGATTTACAAAAGATGAGAATGAGATTATAATTCTTATTCATTATTCTAGAGCCACTTCTCACATTAGTATTCAGTAAGAACTGGAGAGAGGTAGGCTGGAGGACAATCACAGAGGTAGGATACATGTTTAGAACACTTCCTTCCTTTGGACCCAGGTCTATTTCCGTGGGTCTTAGCTCTCTCCCCTCCTATGGGGAGGAATGCTCAGAAGAACCAACTGTACAGGAGATTCTAATGTAGCAGACTGAGCTGAGTCTACCCTGGACTCAAGCTGGGACATGCTCACTTCAATTACGCCATCTGTCATTTCCTATTGAAACCATGTCCTTGTGCTCTGTCTCCTTCTATAAAGGTCATGAACTGTGCTTACCAGCTCTGCATCCGCTGGGTATAGGACCAGGTCAGGCATGAGGTGGGTATTTGGTAAATATTTACCAAGCATCTAAATAGATACATGCATCCATTCATGCCTGGATAGGCATGAATGGTGCCATTGAGAAGATAACAAAGCATATATTACTAAGAATTGGTCATGGTAAAATTATGTTGGTCCTTGAATGCAAACAGGTGTTCCAGGCAAGAAACCACCTTGCAACAATAGCAGTTTTCTATCATTTCCTCTTGCATTTTTATCATTAGTAATAATAATAATGATGATGATGATGATGATGATAATGATAATAAATTATCCCTAGAACCTAAAGATAGCAGATATCAGAGAGTATATAACGAGGACAGAAAATGCCCTCACAACCCCATCCTATTTGAAATATTTCTACAGAAACAGTACTAAGAATGTAGAAATATACGTGTTTCCTTTTAATGCTGAAATTCCTTCTTTTGCCACAGGTGCTGAGGTTTTGGTCTCTGGAATACCTTTTTGTTAATGGCAACTGTTATCAGCAATCAATAAACGTGAAAGAATACTCAGAAGCATTGGAGGATAAAATTGTAAAGTCAATGTCAAAACACACAACTAGAAAAATTATTATCTCATTACTGGTTTGGTCATTTTTGTAAACATTTAAAATATATATTTGCATTTTTTTCCAGGGGCAGAAAATAAAATTATGCTACAATGGAAATCACTGTAATATGATAGCCCTCTTCTATTTTCCTTGTAGCTTTTCTTAAACTGTTGAAATGCAAGGCTATTGCCATATCTTTAAGGTAGCAGAAGGCTCGTAGGGCTTGTATCCCTAACACCAGACCACCCCAGGGACTGGTGCAGGCCGCTGTATCTGAAGTGGGCCTATTTATCTGGAAGTAGGAGTAGTAGCAATAGTAGGGGAAGGGGTCGAGAGCAACAGCAAAGTCCTTGTATCTCAATTAATGAGGACTAGAAGTTTTTAGTTAGTGTTTAAAGTGGTGGTGCTCTCCAAAGACAATTATATGCTAAAATCAAAGGACTCAGATGTGATTCTTTTCACTACTGTCTCTTGATATCATTATTTCCTTAAACCTTGCTCTATGCCTCTATTGTAGTGATTGATAATAAAGTGTTCTACACAATGTGTCTATAAGAAACAGGTGAAAGAATGCATTTCACGGCATCAATGTTTAGTGAGGTGGAAATTTCATTCTACATGTGCCATTCCTTTGTATCTGTTATTCTACACTCTTGTTGATGATACTTAAAAAAATTAACACCTATTTGGTTAAAAAGTAGTCATCGGGGTGCCTGAGTGGCTCAGCTGGTTAAGCGTCTAACTTTTTATTTTGGCTCAGGTCATGATCTCACAGTTCATGGGATTGAACCCTGCCTCGGGTTCTGCGCTGACAATGTGCAGCCTGCTTGGGATTCTCTCTCTTCTCACTCTCTCCACCCCTCTTCTGCTCTCTCCTTCTCTCTCTCTCTCTCAAAATAAATAAATGAACACTAAAAAATAAAAGTAGGAATAAAATTTTTATAACATAAAACCACAGTCTAATAATTCACTTCTTCCATCCTTATCCTGCTACCAGAAGCAAGCAACTCTCCAACACATATTTTTTTTTTTACTTCAGTTAGTTTTTTATATGGAATTTACCTTCATACATTTAAAAAATATGCACATCCTGTTACCTTCTGACTAATCACATTTATTTTATTTTGGAAGGAGACTGAGCTGTTTCCAGTCCTGTCCTTTCTACCTCCTACTGAATAAATTATGTCTTGATTTTCAGATAAATATTTTGTTGTTGTTGCTGTAGTTGCTCTACCTATATAAATAGTGTTCTTTATTGAGTCAAGAAATGTACTATGACTTAATTCTCTGTGTATTTTTGTTTTCCTTATATAACAATTGTCTTCTTTTTCTCTTTTCTCAATTTTCTTTGAAAATCTGTGTTTTCATACTTTCCATGGCTCTTTAAAAACATCTTTTGATATGACTCATTAGATGGTCAAAAAGTTAGATAATTTATTAGTTTTTTTCTTTTCTTCTTTGGCCTCCAGATATCCATCTACACACACACACACACACACACACACACACACACACACACACAGAGTCTCCTGCTCCAGGCTACGCTACTTGCTTCCCAGGCCTGGCCATGCATCTTAGAATTCTCACTTCTGTTCATACAATAGTTTTCTCATCAGACATTCCCCCTTTTATTATTTTTTCTCAGAATATTTCTTAATTTTGGAAGATGAGACTCCTCAATAAGTTCTAGAAAATTGTACATGACATGTAAAAGAAATGCGTGGTGAAGAGTTAAAATGAAGTCCAGTGAGAAGCCGGACCTCTAAGAGGATGCACACAAAAAAAGCATAAATGATGAGGTTCCACAGCTGAGAGCTTCGTAAACTTGAAGAATGCAAAGGGCCTCTCTGAGTACAAATCTCTCATTAGATAACAAGGGGAGAATGATCAAAAGGGAGTTAGCAGCAAAACCATAACTAGAGTTCCCATCTCCTGATTAACCATCCAGGTCTTTCCTCCACACTATTCATCTGTCAAGTGTGTGTGCTTGGTAACTTCTGTGTGTTTCTTTCAATATTCAATTTTTGAAATAATTCTGTGATGTTTGCCTTACAGTGACTATGACTATTTGCAAGTAAAGAAACAGGGAAAAGAGTTATAGAAATTGATCATACTGTACAGCTAGTAAGTGGCTAATTGAGACTTCCAAACACACACACACACACACACACACACACACACACACACACATCTACATTTAAATATTCACTGATTTTAAAAGTCTATTTCTATTCATGAGCTTAAAAAATAAAAATTAAGCAACCAAAGCCACCTTTGTTAATGTTTCATGAGCTTTCCTTTGTTCAAAATTGGTAATAGTAGCAGCAACATGCTATGTTATTACTGCTGAGCCCCAAAAGCTCAGCTTTCTCTAAAGGTCAGCTAGAAATTTTCAAAAGGGCAAATCTGATTCTACACATGCATTGCCTGTGCGGGAGGATGTCAGCGATGGCTTTCTGAATTGCTTCTCTCCTTAAATGAACCAGTGTTCGAGGTACTTCAAATTTCTAATCTGCCTGTCTTTCTCTTTTTTTTTTTTTAAACCACATTGAGTTCAATAAAATTTATTCTTCAATTTAAGGTGAATAGCATTGTCCCCATAAAGCTGAAACATTAGCATAATAGTTATTAGAATTTCCTGAGCAATGTTGATACAGTATAAACATTACCCACTGAAATAAAACTACATTAATGAGGAGAAACTACGCCCACTTTCATTTGTTTAACAACTATGTATTGAATGTTCCTGTGCCTACTGCCCTGTTCCCCATCCACAGATAAGCAAGCTATCCCCTGTCCTCAAAGGAGGAAATTGCCTACTTACAAAATGAATGTATAAGTTGATAAATTAAATGCATTGTGAGAATTATGATCCTTGCTTTCTAAAGTACTGTGTGATATGGAACATTCTCTATACGAACAACTAGGAAATAAAAATAGTAACAAGGAACCTGCAGTTGAGTTTGACTAACAAATTCAAGTATCATGACTTAAATGCATTTGTTTGGAGTATTTCTCTTGGATTTCCAGGAAGCTTTTGAAAGACTGTATCTGGATTAAAAAGTTTGGAATAAGATATTTACTTTTTACTGTGTAAAATTGCATGCTAATTGTTAAAATGCACTATTTGTCCAAGATGAAAGATGGACGTTTAGGTTAGTGTTTGGGACCCAAAAAGTCTTTGTAGGATATATGCCAATTTACTTTAGCTATCATATACAAAGAAGAGTGGCAAGATAATAAAATACAAGAAGGGGTTTCAAGATAAAAATAAAGATATGAAATACATGTCAGAAGTGGGAAATAATATTCTATTACCAGGAATGAGGCAAGTCCTTATTAGAACAAGGCAGGAATGGGAAGCAGAGCAGACTGGGAAGCCTTTCAGTATTCTGTTAAGACCTTGCAATTTGTGAGGAAAATAGGAGGAAAAAATACATGCTGAGGGATGGGTACTACCCACCAAAAGAGAATTTCTTTGACTAAAAAGACTAATGAGTTTTTCAGGAACTTTACTTTGTAAAAAGTTCTATATGTGGCAATGTCTTTTCAGGATTAAAAGAAAATATTATTGGGTTTGTTAGTAGAAGCAGAATAATATGACTTCATTCTTAGCAATATGGCAGATGAGATTCCTGAAAACTCAGCATTACAGAATCTTTAAAATATTGGATAAACATAGCAAAACTGTACTGTTGAACTTACAAGAAATTAAGAGGAATTCCCAAGGGCCAAACTTTCAGCAGAAGCTGAAAATCAGAGTGGCACACTGGCATTGACACTCTACCCTGGGGTCATTAGTCAATTCTGATCCAATGAGCCTCAAGGGAGAAATGGAAAATACCATGGATCAGACAAGGTCAAGTGTTAACGACGAGACACTTAAAGGAATAAAACTTCAGTGAAAGCTAAACAAAAATATATAAGAGTGTGTGTGTGTGTGTGTGTGTGCGTGCGTGCGTGTGCATCTGCTTATTTGACTCAGAACTCACGGAATAAAACAACAGAACTCTTCCCTGGGAATGCTGTAACTCCAGCCTTTCCCTCACCACCTACCTATGGGGAGAGCATTGATAACGCATGTCACTGAGTATCTGGGAAATAGTACCAGCTTATCACTGGCCCCCCTGGCATAATCATGAACATCTTAAATAAACCATATGTTCATGAAAACCACCTTGCCTTATTTCATCAACACATGGAAGAAAAACTCAGAAGGAGGCTAGAAAGAGAATGAACACACACTTGCTGAGTCTGAGTGGCCACTGAAACCTGGGGATTGAGTGAATTGCCTCAGCCTTGTCCCTACCAATTGGGTCAATTAGCATAGTGTACATGCCTTTTAATGCATTTTAAATGCATTTTAAATGCATTTTAAAATACTGCCTATGTGATACTAAGATAAGAATGAGAGCCCCCAGTGAATTTGAAACCAACTGTATTTCTATTGCCCAGTTCCAATAAAATTTCCTTCTTTGAATCTATGTTTTCAAATTTTCTGCCACCCTGTTAACGCATGTCTGCAATAAATTCATATTACCGAGACTTTAAGTAGAGGTATAAATGGCCTCAGTGATTTTGGATTTCTCATATATCTGTATATGGCACACAATGATTATGGGAGGACAAAGAGTGGGCACAGCTGATCTGTATTTGAAATAGGGAAACAGCATACATAACATTTGGGATAGTGAACACACAGATTTCATTTCCAGATAAAAGATAGGTTATTCCTCTCTCTGCACTCTCCTTTTTGCCTTTATTTATTTATTTATTTATTTAGGACTTGGTGTTTATAAACGCTGAGGCTTATGTGATATGACTTTGTATTCTCCCTCATCATCACCATTGATTTCCCTGCTTTTTCATTAAAAGGTTTTGAACTTAGTGTTAAGTCACAACTGCTTCATTCAGACAATCCCCTACCACAATCGGCAATGCACTTTTCTTAAATAACAAAAGTTAAAAGCTCCTAAAGACCTGAGGACACCTTATTTAATCAGAGTGGACAAAATGTAGGGACCAAAAATTTCCTGGTTTACTGCTTTACAAGTTAGCATGTTTTTTACTCCCAATCATATGTGTCTTCTGCAATAAGGGAAACAGGATACAAAATGGTATCTTTTACAAATGTTATGTGCCTGATAGTACATGTAAATTTCACTTACCAAATAATTCAACTATATTCTTTTACACATAATCTAAGCCTCACAAATACACAATATTTTGGTCATGCTCCCATTGAGAAATTCAGATTCGGGGGCACCTGGGTGGCTCTGTAGGTTAAGTGTCCATCTTCAGCTAAGGTCATGATCTCCAGTATGTAATTTCAAGCCCCATGTCCGGCTTTGTGCTGACAGCTCAGAGCCTAGAGCCTGTTTCAGATTGTGTCTTCCTCTCTTTCTGTCCCTCCCCCATTTGTGCTCTGTCTCTCTCAAAAATAAATAAACAGAAATTTTTTTTAAAGAAATTCAGATTTCAACCATATATTTGATATTTCCTGATATTTTATTCTGATATATATCCAAGAAATGAAAGCAAGTTGTCCAAAAGATATTTTCACACCCATGCCCGTTGCAGTATTTTTCACAACAGCTAAGAGAAAGAAGGAAGCAACCTAAGTGCCCATTAAAGCATGACTGGATAAATAAAATATGGTATATACATACAATGGAATATTAATCACTCTTTAAAAACGACATTCTGTGACATGCGAAAACATGGATGATCTTTGAGGGCATTATGCTGAGTACAATAAGCCAGTTCACAAAGAGATGGATACTGTATGATTCCACTTATATGAAGTATCTACAGTAGTCAAAGTCATACTGATATTTTAAGTCAAGAATATCATAACTTCTGAGGAGTTACATGTCAGTTTCCTGGTATCATTTTCCTTATTTGGCATTTTCAGATTAGGAAAAGTAAGAACTAACATTTAATCAACATCTACTAAATGTCACATACTGTAGTGGGCAATGCTCCCCCCCCCCACCAATGTTTATTGCTTTTCCCATCCAAGTCATTTCTCACTACTCCTTTTTACAGTTGAAGATATGGAAAATTATCTAAAATTGATATGCTCTAGTATCACATGGCAGGGCAGTGGTTAAATAAATGATGGAATCAATTAGTTACATAATCAAGATCTCAAGTCTAACTCTCCCAAGTAGAAATGTGTTAATGAGAAGAATAAGACCAAAATAAGCAGAAATTGGTTCCCAGAAGCCAACCAAACTCCACACTAACTGATCAGAGCTGATCCACATAGAACAGTGTGGAGAACAGAGAGTAGAACTTGAATATCTGCAGGATAAGAAACTATCCTTCTCCCCACCTCCCCTTGAAAAAAAGAAGATATGCATTTACACGTCAACGTAGTACAACTCAAATCCAATCTTCAGACGAATCAGAGAGGTAGAAGTCAGCACCATGCTAAAAGCTACAAACTAAAGAGAGACAGCCCTACCTATGTACACTCCTGAGTCATGGAACAGATCTGTAAGAAATTTCTGAAATCTGGGTTCTGGATCCAGTCCCATTTAAGTAGGGTGAGTATATAGTGTATCCTTTAAAGTGGGCACTTCTGAGAGTTAAAGACTATCCTATTAATAATTAAACTTGGAGCAGAGGCATAAGCCAGAACTGTTCCAGCAGAGTCCAATGTGTGTTGACCATGCATATATAACACCGGGCCACTCTTAAGAGGGCTTCAGAATTTGTTCTGAGGTCAGTTAGTACCCATCCTAAATTGCCAGTTTCTCAGGGTCATTTTTACTCCTAAAATAGTGCCCTAGACAAATTTACAAAGTCTGTTTACCCAAAGGCCAACATTTCCACATGCTCTAAATTATTTTCTATCAAAAGGAAAATAGGATTTCTTGCAAGATAACTAGGATGAGAAAGCAAGCCCCCTCCACTACTGGGGGAGAATGAGAAGTTTCAGAAATAGAATATTTTATCTCAAGCGTAAAGTCAACAAATTAGTTCTGAAGGCATAAGAAAAATCCACGCAGAGCTTCCAAAATCTCAGACAGATCCTCACAATGCATAGGACACTTCAACAGAAAGGATGAAAACACAGCCCCAAGATTCCCAGTTGTGTTTTTCCCTCTCACAAATTAACGCTTCATAATATTAACTCCTGATGATTCTGCTGAGGAAATCTGGTAAGTGCCTCTTTGAGGCTGTCAAATGAAAATGGTATTGTTTTCCTTCCCTAAAAAGATCAAAGAAGGAATTCAATGGAATGATCTCTGGTCATCATTTAACCCCCAAAATCTGAGCCTATCTCCCAGGCATTTCTTCTGTTATGTCCATTTCCTCTTTGTTAATACTTTTGGTCAACTTCTGTTTAGGAATTTAATAGTTGCAGTGTAGTCATAATGTTTCCATTTCTGTGAACCCAAAACATATGATCACTAATCAGAGTCATTAACAGCACAAAATGACAATGAGTCACATTTTCAGAGACAAAAAAGAATTCTGTTGTTGTGGATAACTGCTGTAGCATTATCATGGGAAAAGATAATTTCTTTTAGAGTTCTAAAATATTGAATTCAGTTTTCATGGCTCTGTCACTACTTTGAAGTATTTTAGGAAGCAGGGGACCCATGCTTTTAATAACACATTGATACCAATGCCCTCTTTTTAGAGATAAGGGAAGTGAATTTCACGGAAGTAAGGAATAGAGTCATTCCATGCCATTTGGCTAGTGAAGATCAGAGTCAGAACAGGAGCCTGGGTGGGACTGAGTCCCTTTCTCACTGCATTTATATCAATGTCTTTGCCCTCATAACCATCTTTGTCACTCTGATACCTGCTAGTACTTCTAATTTTAATATCACTGGTTTTCTTCTATATATGTCATCCTATAATCTCTATTTGAGTCACAAATGGTAATAATGACCTTCTCTCACCCTCCGTAAGCTCCGGCCTTAGCTTTTCTATGTGTATAATCTTGGTCTCTTTTTATCCTCTATTTATAAATGCATTTATATAGTTTAACCTTTGGTAACATGCATATTAAGTAGGACAGGCTTAAGAAAATGTCTCTGATCTTTCTTACTCCTCTTTCTCTTTACATTTCCCTACATTTACAAACTATGAATAAAAAACTATTATGGATACCAAAAATGTTTTTAAAAGAAACAGAATGGTAGGAGAATAGATAGCTTTAAGGCTTACTATAACACTAAGATGCTCAGGTCCACATTTTAAAGAAAATAAAACTGAAAGTCTTATAGGAGATGTTTTAGGAATACTCCTTGGAGTTTGACAAGTCTTCTAGCTGGTCTCTTGGCCAGCTGCCATGTTCTCTTCCATTACATTCCCATCCAACTGCTGAATTGATATTCTTAAAATGCAAAATGCACCATTTCATTAACAGTCTAAATGCCTTCTGTGACTTCTTATTGCTCAGAGAAGAGAAAATGAATTTATTAACTTTGAAGTTCTTCTCTAATCTGCCTTACTCTCTATCACCTTTCTACTTCTGCAACCTATATCTGGACTGTGACCAACACACATGATGCTTCAGTGGAAAAAAATCTCCCAATCCACCATGATTCCCTTAGTCTCAGTATTTCTGCACACACTTCTTTTTGCCTCAACTGTGTCTCTACTTCTTTTTTGGCTAGGAAATTCTTTTCAGTCTTTTGAGATTAAATTCAGACTGAGACTTCCTATAATGTCTTCTCCACCTTTGCATTCATCCTTTCTCTCTAGGCATCTTTTCGCTCAAAATATATTAGTGTATTTTCTAAGTCCCAAACCCTCTTTGAAATGTCAGAGAGAACGTGTTGAAAATGACACACTTTTCTCCTCTCTTGGCACTTACTTTCTAGAGGAAAAGTAGAAAACTAAAAACAAAAACAAAAAACGAGGAGTACATTTTAAAATGGTAACATATGCTATAAAAAAAAGGACAACAGTTAAAAAGGCCAGGGAAAAATGAGGAATACCATAAACCTGATTGTTAGGAAAATGTCTCTTAGGAAATGATCCGTGAGAGAAAAACTGTGAATGAGTAGAGAGTAAGAGAGGGGTATATAGTCAGAAGTTCAAATATACAAAATAAAATACAAAGGACCTAAGAGGAACCAAGTCTGTCCTTTTTGAAAGAGAGGCAAATAAAACCATAAAGAAAAATATTTTAAATAGAATGGGGTAAGAAAATGGAAACTGGTACCTTGCTCGGGGGGGGGGGTAAAAAATGTATATGTATATATGTATATATACACTCCTCCTTCAGTGTTCTTATAATTATTTTACATAGCATTATTAAACCATTTTTCATATTCATTTGGCTTTGTATGCTCAAATATCAAAATCCCCTACTAGATTATGAGATACTTCCACGAGAGTACACCTTATACTTTTATCATATTTCTGTGCCTGGAATGGTCTGAGAAAACACAAAGGACGTTCAGGCCCAATTATTCATTCATTTATGTTTTTCTTTATTCCATAATTTTTTATTAAGAGGCCACAATATAGCAGGTACTATGTAAAGGCACTGGGGATAAATTGGTGTACAAAGATGATCACAGTCCCTGTCTTTACTATAGAATTCACAATCTTGTGGGAGAGTCATCAAATAACTACATCAATTAATGTAAGATTGAAACATGGCAAGTAATGTAAAGGAGAGATGTGTGTTGCAGTCCAGAGATCAGGAAAGATGTACTTGGGGAAGTGGACTTGAAGCTACAATCTACAGGAAGAACAGGAGCTGATTACATAAAATCTGAGCTGACGAGGAGCTTGAGTAAAGGCCTGATGTGGAGGACAAGATTTGAGGCACTAACAGCCAGCTTTTCATACCATGCAAAGGGTTTTGGCTTTTATAGTAAGAACAATGGGCTCTTTACATAATTTGGCTATTGTTGAGAGTGCTGCTGTAAACACTGGGGTACAAGTGCCCCTATGCATCAGCACTCCTGTATCCCTTGGGTAAATTCCTAGCAGTGCTATTGCTGGGTCATAGGGTAGATCTATTTTTCATTTTTTGAGGAACCTCCACACTGTTTTCCAGAGCGGCGGCACTGATTTGCATTTCCACCAACAGTGCAAGAGAGTTCTTATTTCTCCACATCCTCTCCAGCATCTATAGTCTCCTGAGTTGTTCATTTTAGCCACTCTGACTGGTGTGAGGTGGTATCTCATTGTGGTTTTGATTTGTATTTTCCTGATGAGGAGTGACATTGAGCATCTTTTCATGTGCATCAACTGATGAATGGATAAAGAAATTGTGGTTTATATACACAGTGGAATACTACTTGGCAATGAGAAAGAATGAAATAGGGCCTTTTGTAGCAACGTGGATGGAACTGGAGAGTGTTATGCTAAGTGAAATAAGTCATACAGAGAAAGACAGATACCATATGTTTTCACTCTTATGTGGATCCTGAGAAACTTAACAGAAGACCATAGAGGATGGGAAGGAAAAAAAAGTTAGAGAGGGAGGGAGCCAAACCATAAGAGACTCTTAAAAAGTGAGAACAAACTGAGGATTGATGGGGGGTGGGAGGGAGGAGAAAGTGGGTGATGAGCATTGAGGAGGGCACTTGTTGGGATGAGCACTGGGTGTTATATGGAAACCAATTTGATAATAGATTTCATATCAAAAAAAAAAAAAAGAACAGTGGGAAGTCACTCATTTCATCTCAGCTACCCGAGGTTTAATGCTCAGTGACTATTTTGAAGGTCTACTCTATGGCTGATCAGTCTTAATGTTCTCACCCTCTACTACAACCATGAGATATTTTAAAATAACAAAGCAGAGTGACTTCTCTAGCTAAAACATAACATAAAATGGCTTTCCAGCACCAGATTCCTATTTGCTTTCTCGGGGTGACTCTCCAACTTCTCTCATCTATGGACTTGTGTTAATGTCATTCATGTGGCCATTTATTGCACCCCGAGTGCAATGTTATCACTTGTCTTTGTGCTTTTGAACCTCTGTGCATTAGTGCTGCCACATGTGAATGAGTTCTTGATGGGAAGAACAATTCCCTGGCTTACAACAAGAGATCAAGCATCTCTTGAAGGGTCATGTATACAGGACTTATGATGTGGGGTTACCAATGACAATCTGATCTCTCTCTTGCTCAGTGAGAAACTATTACTAGTCTAGATGGGGGATACATACCTTTGTGGTATATTTTTAAGGTTTTCCTTCAATAAATTACCTTTTTAATTTTGGTAAAATCAGTCTACTCAAGAAATGGATGATCCTGCCAATCATAACTGAGAGTTATGATCCTGCTAGTGTCTTTAGGAATAGGACTCAAGATTTGGAAGACTGCTTATCTCTACCCAAACCGGCCCACATCTTGCATATAATTTATACATGCAGAAATACACAAAGCCTCTTAGAAATAATTTAAGTGTCTTCCAAAGGAAAAAAAAAAGATGGAAATGAATCAGGAATCATGTCACCATACTGGGCACAATGTTCTAGTTTTATTATGACAATAGTCAGAGCTTCTGCACAAGATGTGGTTGTTTTATTGGACCCTGATGACCACTAACTGACAAAACTAGAGAAATGCCCATGGAAAAAATATGAGCAAAAAAATAAGCAAAAGAAAGAAAAGTCATAGAATACATCTTTTTACTTTGTTTCTCTCTCTAAACACAGACAAATTTTTCATTTGTCAGAAGCTATACATATATGAAGAAGAGAATCCTACATGGGCTTTGCTTTCTTTATTCATTAAAATGTAGTTTCGCAACCTCGGCATTCCTGACATCTGGGGCCAGCTGACTTGTTGTGAGTGGCTGTCCTGTTCATTGTTGCATGTACAGTAACAACTCTAACCTCTACTTACTAGTTGCCACTAGCTCCCTTCTGTCTCCTGGTTGTGGCAATTAAAAAAATGATGCCATACATTGCCAAATGTTCCCTGGGAGCATCCATAAAAACCACAAAATTACAAAAGGAGTTAAAGATCTAACATGAACAAAGAAATGTATTAAATAATTCACCTTTGCATATTGTCATGAGATTTCGTATTATGTATATCTTGTAGGTGTTATTCTTACATTATCACATTTAATCTTCACAGATATTCTTTTTTCTTTCTTTGTTTATTTTTTCTTTTCTTTTCTTTTCTTTTCTTTTCTTTTCTTTTCTTTTCTTTCTTTTGAGACTGTGTGTGTGTGTGTGTGTGTGTGTGTGTGTGTGTACACAGGTGGGGCAGAGAGAGAGAGGGAGAGAGAAAATCCCAAACAGGCTGTCAGTGCAGAGCCCACTGTGGGGCTTGATCCCACAAGCCATGAAATCATGACCTGAGCCTAAGTCAAGACTAAGATGCTCAACAGAGTGAGCCACCCAGGGACCCTATCCTCACAAATATTCTTGAAGCAGATATTATTTCCTACATTCAACTCATGTGAAAACTAAGGTTCAGAAAGATTAAATAACTTGCTTAATATTCATAAACAATTAGAGGTAGGGTCAGAAAAAAAATACTCCCCATGGACCATTGACAAACTGAACATTTTGATTAAATATAATATACTGTGATTTATAAGTTTTACAACTAAACCTTTGAAAATCACTAACTTACTACTTTCATTCCACTTCAACCCTGAACACAATAAAAGGCTCTCGTGCACATAAAGAGTTGAACATATTTTTAAAGCACTTTCACGTCATCGTTCTCTCATACCCCTCATCATAACCCTATGAGCAGTATAGCAGAGGTTAGGATGGTCATTTTATAGCTGTAATAACTGAATCTCAGGAAGGCTGAAAGGCTTATAGAAGGGCTTATAGTTTTTATGTGACAGAAACTGTATCCATCTAATATATAATATGCATACACATGCATGTATGGTTGTCTGAGTATCATGACAACCAGATGTGTCTTTACATATTAATTTTGAAGAATTGAGTTGATTTCATAACATTGCAGGATCCCAGGAAAGTATAAATAAAACTTATTTTCTTTTCTTCTTTACTCAGTAAGCATTAAAAGTTACTTCTGACAACTTAGCATGACCTTTTGCCTTAAAACTAGATTTCTTCTTTTTTGACCCCATAGAGAATGGGATATCACATTGGATGACCATAAATATACATAGACCCCAATCCAGAAGTGAAGATTTTAAGGAAGTGCTAGAGTCATGTGGAGAAGAAGTAGGAGAAACTGTGTGGGGGCACAGGATGAAAATAATTTACTAAAAATATGGTAGAATGTGGTAAGATTGGAAGGTTAATGTTAGGAGATACAGTCAGATTCTTGGGTAGGATAGGTGAGAGGGATTTCAGTGGTTTGGCTCTAGAACAAATATATTTGACAATATGAGCCAATGGAGGGGGGATTCAGAAACCAAAGAGGCTAAGAGACATTTCTTGGAAACGTGAAAAGTCCATGGAGGCCAACTAGGAGATTCACTACAGAGGTACAAGCATGTAATCATGATTCAGGGAGGTATTAAAATAATCCCAAACTTTAACTTTTGTCTGTTTCTCAAACATTATTCAGTATTGTATCCTGGAGTTTAATGAGTATAACTCCTTCACGTTTTAGAAAAGACCAGTCCATAAATATCAATGAGGTCAAGGTGGTCAATACGGCTGTTGAAATCTTCTATATCCTTTCTGGTTTTCTACTTGTTCTAATCAATTATTGAGATAGTGAGTTTGCTGACTACAATTGTGAATTTGCCTCTTTCTCTGTGCAGTAATATAATTTTTGATTAATGTATTTGGAAGTTCAGTTATTAGGTGCATAAAAGTTCAGTAAAGAATTGGCTCCTTTATAATTATGAAATGACCTCCTTTGGCTATGGTAACATGTTTTCTCTGAAATCTACTGGTTTAATATTATGTAACATTAATTAATATTAATATTCAACTTCTTAAAATGAGTATTAACATGGTATATCCTTTTCAATTATTTTAATTTTAACCTATTTGTGTCTTTATAAAGAGTAGATTCTACTGCCAGCATAGTGCTGAATCTCATGTTTTTAACCTATGGTTATTTAGTGTTTGTATTTAATTTGAACTGTATATAATTAGTTTTACACTTATCAACTTATTACTCACTTTATAACAGTCCTATCTGCTTATGGTTCCTTTTCTTCTCTTTTTCTGCTATCTTTTGTATTAATTCAATATTTTTTATGATTCTACTTTATCTCTGTTTTGGGGCTTATTAGCTATAATTATTTTGTTATTTTAGGGGTCTCTGTAGGGTTTACAGTATCCATCATGATCTTTCAACATTTACCTTCAAATTAAATATTCATTCACATCTAAGAAATGTACAGTAGTATGCTTAATTTCTCTCCTCTCAAAATGTGTGTTCTTATTATATAATTTGCTTTTATGTCTGTCAATAAAATTCCTCCTTACTAAATTATATTTTTTTATATATTTTTGAAGACAGGAAATTGTCTTCAAAGAAATTTAAATGAAAGGAAAAGTATCTTATACACTTAACCAGGTACTTACCATTTCCAGTGTTCTTTGTTCATTTCTGCAGATGTAGATTTCCAAATGGTACACTTTTCCTTCTGTCTAAAGGACATCTTTATTCTTGTAATGTGAGCTTGTTGGTCATTAATTCTTTCTGTTTTTGCATACTGGAAGAAGTATTTATTTTGTCTCCATTTGACAGATATTTTTGCTGGATAAAGAATTTGAGGTTGACAGTTTTGGTTTTTTTTTAAGCACTTTACGTAGATTATTCTACTATCCTCTCAAGTGCATTATTTCCAGTGAGATTTCTGCTGCCATTTTCAGTGTGTGTGTGTGTGTGTGTGTGTGTGTGTGTGTGTGTATAACGTGTACTTTAAACATTCTCCTTACCACTAGTTTTGAGCAATTTGATTATGATCTGCTTTGGAGTTGTGCTTGAAGTATATTGAGCTTTCTGTATCTGTGAATTTTACATTTAATCAAATTTTGAAATTATTCAGCCATTTTTGTAAAATACATTTTTCTGTATCCTATCCTCCTTTGGAATTATAACTGCATGTATATTATGTCACTTGAGCTTGTCTCACAACTCACTGACAAAAAGAATTCTGTTTCTCTCTTTTTCTTTTTATTCATAGCTATTGCTATGCCTTAAAATTCACTATTCATTTTTTTCCTGAAATATCTAATCTTCCATAACTTCCATCCATGTATATTTCTCCTTAGACACTACAATTTTCATATCTAGAAATTTGGTTTGTCTTTTTATATCTTTTTTATATCTTCAATGTCTCTACTTATCTTTTGGGCTCATATAAAATACAGTTACAATAACCATTTTAATTTTTTCTGCTAATACCTGTGTTACTTCGGCATTAGTTTCAGTTAATTTATTTATCTTCTCATTATGACCATATTTTCCTGCTTTTTTGCTGGCCTGATAATCTTATTATATACCAAAAATTATGAATTTTAGCATGTGGAGTGCTAGTTGTTTCTCTGTTCCCAAAAGATATGTTTAGGCATTATTCTTAGACACAGTTATGAGAACTTGGGGACAAGTTTCAGGGTTTCACTTTTATGATTCCTATGTTCAATGTAAAGCTATTTCCCTGTGTATTTGTACCCAATGCCCCATTAATCATAAGGATCCCCAGTCTGGCTGTTGGGAACAGGCACTACTGTGGACCTCTGTTTAAGTGCCAGGAACTGTTAACTTTTATCTTTCTGGGTGGTCATTTCCCCGGCTTCAGGTGTTTGTTTGTTTGTTTGTTTGTTTGTTTGTTTGTTTGTTTTTCATGCATGCACTGATATATACTAAGGACCTTTGGAAGATATGTTTTATTTTTCTCTGTATGTAACTCTCTCCTCAGTTCCTCTGTCCTGTGAACTTTATCCATCAATGTATTCCACATTTTCAATCCTCCTTTAATTCAGGGAGACAGTTGCATGCTTCCTGGGTTTTACTAGGCTGGAAACTTTCTCTAGACATTCAACTAAGCCAATAGTAGTGCTAAGCCAGTAGTAGAGCTTTCTTTTTGCCAACACTCAGACCTAGTGCCTTTGCTGTGTTTTATCCAATGTCTTGAAAAACCTTTATTTCAAATATGTTATTTGTTTTATTATTGTTTCAGGTCAAAGTTAAATCCAGTCCCTATTTCATCTTGGTCAGAAGAAGAAAGATTGCCTACCAGTTTCAAGCTCAAATTTTATCACCTCAGATAGGGCTTGCTATGACCTTTCCTCCCCTTCCTTCCCTCATGTCACCGACTATTATATACCTTCCAAATGTCCTTTGTATCCACTATCCCAATATTTTTGCACATTTTAGTTATTTGTATACTTGCTCTCTTTTTCCTCTTTTGACTATAGACAATTTCATTCATCACATCATGGGCTTCCAGAATCCAATAATTTATGTGCATGACATAATAATTGCTCATTAAATACTGGTTGAAAAAATGAATAAATCTCAGTTGTGTTATTTTCTCTCCTCCTTATATTTTCCTGTCTTATTATTAAGAAATTAATATTCTGTGCAGGCATTGTCTATTGAGGAACTTTGATAAGCAGAATATTAGGTTAAGCAAGAGGTGAATTGCCTTTTTCAGGGCCTATTTGCAATGAGTCAACCAGCTGGATGATCTGCATTTCGATGTTGGGTACAAAACTGAATATTTGTCCATGGAAAGCTTTCAAACATTATTTGAGCACCAGCCATGCTGCTGTCTTCCTGACTATGGCACTGCTCCCTGAATTGTATACTTGAAATGAGTTTGCTTTAGCACAAAGTGGAAAAAAAAGCAGGAGATTGCTGAGAGGTGAATATGGCAAGGTAGACTCTCCTAGCAATGACACAGAAGGTGACATATGTCATCTTCTGCTACTGTGACCTTTCTATTTCTCCAGCAACACACATTATTCTGAAAAATGAACACAGTTAAAAGGAGAAAAAAATTGAGCCATCAATTGGGACACTGTTTAGTCAGAACCAGCTTGTTTACAGCTCTTTTTCGAACATGAAATGCTGTTGGACTTGTTGAATTATTTCTCTGTCCTTCTTTCAAGCAAAAAACTACAAAGCTCAAGTTAATTTGGAGATAACCCTCCATTCAAACTTTTTTTTTTTTTGCATTTAGTGACATTTACATTACTTATATTTATACTCAGATAGAGGGAGAAAAAGCAATACTAATTTCTAGGGACTACAATGGATAATTTGATTTAGGGAAATAGAGGCATGTAGGACAGACTTATGAATATAACACTCTAGTGGGATTAAGTAGACTTAGTAGTGCTAAACATATGATGGATATCTGTGTGTGATAAACGGAATATTATGGGATGAGAATAGATACACCATGGGTTGCAAGGACATAGCACATAATAGTGGGATCTAAAGAAAATACAGTATTGAAATTTTTTAGCAATAATAGTTGTATGGCTACAGATACATTAGGAAAATTCTGATGTAGTAGCAATAGCATGGATTATAGGAGTCATACAAATTTGGACAGATGGGGAAACTACAACTCAGTGAGATGAGGTACTGTAGCTAAGGTCACTCGGCTAGTAAGAATAAGGGTGAAGATCTACATACAGATCTCTGAGATATAATAGGTGAAGCTCTTTGTTCTATCAGATTATTTACAGATAGATAGCAATATTGGTATTTTTTAGAAAAATATTTGATCTTGTTGTAATATAGGTTAGGTGATCAAGCTGTGCTAAGTCAATTGCCTGGTGTTTATGTGGTCAGAAGTATGTCCAATTGAGTGACTTAAAAATCAACACCCAGAAAAGAGTGGACCTTTCTACCATGCTTCTTATGCTGAGACTTCCATCAGCGAGTGATTTTCTTGCTTTAAATTTAATGCTGCCTCTGTTCAAGCAGAAAATAGATTTGAAGACAATGAAAAATGCACCACTTTATTTCCCTAAGGGCTTCCCTACACAGTAGGCCTTGAACAAACCTAATTTTATAAGGAGAGACAAACAACTAAGTTAATCTTAAAATGCAAAAATTTATTGTTTTTTTTCCTAAATTATTTTACTAAGTATTGATTCCCAGATTCTTATTATCCATCTTCAAATCATAGGGCTCTGTGCAGAATTTGCATACATTCTGGTAACAAAATTCATAATCAAAAGGGAAAAGTGAAATAATCCCACCATGGAGCATGTAATTTTTCTGTTCAACGGAACCTTGTAAATTGCCAATAAAAATAAATTGTACTGAATGAGAAAATCATAAGAAATAAAATATCAAAGAATCCTTAGTGATAACATGGTCCAGTGATTTTTTTTCACTCTTGAGGGGGAAAAATTGATTCCTGAGAAGGAGCATTTTGATTGCAGTTTTTCCGCATGGGCACCATGTTTTGGAGGATTTTCTAATACGTAACATTACATTTATTTAAAAATAATTGTTATACTTATTTGATCAATTTTAAAAGTGGGGAAATGTTCAAAGCTTGTGATAATTTGCAACAACAATAATAACTAAAACAATTCTCTGAGGTCCAAATTATTCCTGACCTTCGAGGAAATCCAGAAAGTCTGAGGGTGTGATTTCCATGGTTGGCTTCACTGGGTTTCATGATAACATACCCTCTCAAAGGAAGGTGAAAGAGGAAAAGATAGTTGTGCCCTTTTTGGAGTAAAAAAATAATAAGATCAGGCCGAGACCACAATGCACCTTCAAAGTCATAGAAAGAAATCTCAGAAATATATACAAATGGAATTGACAACTAGGAGCATGAGAAGATGTGAGTAAGCTTAGAGTGGAAGATCACGGTTTGGCATGATACCTGTGTGAAATCAGTGGATTGTTCATTGCTAGTCTCTTTTCACTCTTTGGTATCTCTACAATATAGTATATTGTATAACTACAATATAGTTTATACAATATTGTATAACTACAATATAGTATATGGTATAACTACAATAGCTTATAAGTGTTTATAGAGAAGGATGCCAAATAGGAGCCTATAAAACATAATCCCAATCTTTAGATGCCTTAGTTAAGCCCCCAAAGTGTTTTAACAGCCTCCTTTTACTGTAGCTCTAAAAAAATTTGCAAGAAGAAGGACCTATGTTACTATATAGCATAAGGTCCTATGGTACTCTACAGTATCAGTTTCCAATACTCATGCCATCTCTTTCCTGCTAGAAACAGCATAGAATGTGTATGCTTTCCAACTCAAAGTTTACAGCATTCCATATTATCTTATAATCGTACCATTTAACTCATTTAACTAATTATATCATTTAATAATTTAGATAATTTGGCCTCTGACGCTTTTGATCAGATTTGATTTATATCCATCTGATATAAATTGTTACGACACTTGAATTTTAAGACCATCTTTCTCAAGCTTTAATGGGTGTCTAGGACCTTGCTGACATACAGATTGAGATTCAGCAGGTTTAGCAATTCTAACACGGTCCCAGGTATGTCAATGCTAATGGTACACATACCATACCTTAAGGAACAAGAGTTTAGGGGCTCCTGAGCGTCTCAGTCAGTTGGGCGTCCAACTTCAGCTCAGGTCATGATCTCCTGGTTCAGGAGTTCGAGCCCGATGTTGGGCTCTGTGCTGACACAGATTCTGTGCCTCCCTCTTTGGATTCTGTGCCTCCCTCTCTCTGCCCCTCCCCTGCTCATGCTCACTCTCTCTCCCTCTTTCCCTCTCAAAGAATTAAAAAAAAAACATTAAAAAGTATTAAAAAAAGAACAAGAGTTTAAAGCAAGTGTCTTCCACTGGGGCCCAAGAAAAGAGCTTATGTGAAACTATTTATTAATATGATATGAGGAAATGGGAGTATATAGCAGGTGAACGAAACATAGAGCGAAAGCCGATGCAAGTATCAATTATCAAGTTGGTCATTGGGATGGGTAACTAATGATAAATTCCAATGGGAACTTTTAAAGTTTTGTATAACATTATCAAAATTTACTGCCTAGAGGCTAAGAGAAAGAAATATTTATCCATTCAACTTTACTCCCACCAAAGGTGGTTCCATAGACCTGCCCTTCTAGTTTGCACAGAAATGATTACAGAGCAGTTTTCTCTAGCAGTTTTCCAGAGTCCCATCTGTATGCATCAAAGAAGCCTTAGGGCATAAAACAAAAAATATTAACAACACAGACTAAGACAATGTATTGTTCATGTTACTCTGACTTAAAGCTAGTCAAGGTCTACTTGAAACGAGTTATCATGAGAGTGACCAGGTGACCAGGAGGATTTTGAAGTGATACACAAGAATTATAAAATGCAATATGTTTTATTATGACTGTTTGGTGCCTTGAGGCTGAACACATGGCTACAAAACTCATGTCTCTTTGAGACAAAAGCCAGATGGTTCCTTGGCAATATGCCACACTTCTTGCCACAAAGAAAAGTCATGATTTCACTATTCTAATGGTATAAGTATGGTCACACTGTTAGGCAAT
The DNA here is from genome assembly GCF_016509475.1 of Prionailurus bengalensis. NCBI lineage: Eukaryota > Metazoa > Chordata > Mammalia > Carnivora > Felidae > Prionailurus > Prionailurus bengalensis. The sequence continues at coordinate 40,235,338 of NC_057352.1, forward strand.
AAGTGTCAGGGTAATAAGGTAAATATTGCCGCATTTTCCCTTTCAGATTAATGGATAACCTTTAAGGGACCAGTAAAAGTCAGTGTGGCCTTTTCTCTTCCCAGAATTTCTGTAGCTCTTCCACTGCCCTCTCATTCATAAAACGGTTGCTAGTTGGTAGACAATCAGATCCAATTATTCTTCCTACTCTTTGAAAGAAAACCATATCCTATAGTGGAATAACAATATATTATTAACACACATAACTCTGTCACATAGCCATATAAGAGATATCTCTCCTTTGGTGTTTAAGCCCTTTAGCACTCCTGATAATGCCACTGAGCTAGGCTTTGTTTCTCCCCAGATGAGTCTAAGAGATTATTACCACCGCCATTAACAGGATCTATAGAAACCAAGCACTTCTGGGTTTTAGACAACTAATCCTTTCACTTTCCTTACCATGTATCTCAAAACAGATTAAAGCAGGTACATCCCCCAACTAATCAGAATGTTTCCGAACATTTACAATGTGCAATAAACATTCAAAGCAGAACCCACTGTCTTGCTCAGGTAACTGAACAATTGATAAAGTATCTGCTTAACTATAACACATGCATTATTTTCCCTTAGGAAGACAAAAGGTTACCAAAACCTAGGGTATTTTTAATGTGCCAGCAGCACATAGGCTCACACCTGCGTTCTTACCTGTTTTGGAGTATGAGAAACTGACATATTAGGAAAAAAACTCTTTGGGATTCAATGGAGCATCAAATGACTTACATCTGACAAGAGGCCATATTGTGCACAAGGAACAGTTTTGGCCCCAGTGTTAGAATAAATTCCCTGCATTATTAAATTGAATTCCAACTCTTTAAAACAAAATATATGACTATAGATTTATTCTTCTGATGCCAAAACTTCAACTTGCTCATACTTAAAATTAGAAAAATACTATTCTTGTTCAGATCTCAGGATTATCAAGGAAAACAAACACTTTAGTTTTGTCCTGTTTACACCTATATTACCTTGTTCTCTCAACTAAGAGAGCATAGAAGAAATAACACCTAGCACTCTAACCTTGGTTTCAAATACCATTGTCCAATAAAAGGAACAAGCTCTCCTTGGAGAAACTGCTGATTCTAGGCCTAGAGCAGGACATATAAAATGAGCCTATAGCATCTTGAAGTACCAAGAAGTAAAGACATACTTAAAAATACAATAAATAAATTAGAATTGTATTAAACCTGAAGTATGAAATAAATATCCATGAGTCAATACTTATATAAATAAGTAATGGAATAGGGGTGCCTGGGTGGCTCAGTCGGTTAAGTGTCCGACTCCTGATGTCAGCTCAGGGACCGAGCCCCACACTGGGCTCTGCACTGAGTGTGGAGCCTGCTTTAGATTCTCTCTTTCTCCCTCTACCCCTCTCCCCTGCTCACACTCTTTCATACTCTCTCTCTCTCAAATAATAAACACAAAAATAAAGAACTGAATGATAATTAATTATAAATAAATTAGACAAAAAAGACATCTTTCCCATGAAGAGGAGATATAATTTATGTAGACACTGTGTTCTGAAGGAGGTGGAAGATAATTCCCCACTCTTCAAATGTGTGCTATACATAGTAACTTCCTTCCCAAAGGCAGATTATGGAAAGGGAGGTGACAGTGTAACTTTTCAGTAAAAAAAAAAAAATCTGATAAAAACTACCACAGCTATGTGACCAAGTTGAACATTAATTCTAATAGCCTATGTTGTTAGCATGTACCCTCCTCACAGTGTGATAAAATGATACTTCATCTCTGCTGTCTTTCTCCCAATAATCCATAATGCCTGTCTAATCAAAGAAAAAAGCATCAGACAAATCTTATTTGATGGATAGTCCACAAAATATCTGACTAGAACTACTAGTCCCGTGAACATCAAAAACAAAGGAAGCCTGAAAACTATCAGTGTAGAGAAATCTAGGGAGACTTGGTAACTAAATGTAATGTGACATCCTTGATCTGATAGTTGAACAGAGAAAAGACAGTGGGAAAAGCTCAGGAAATTTGAATAAAGTGGGCATCAGTTCATAATAATGTATTATTATTAGTTTATTAATAGTGACAAGTATACCATAATTATCCAACATTTCAATAATAGAATAAACTTGGTATAGGGTCTGGGGAACTCTGTACTATCTTCACAATTTTTCTGTAAATTCATTCTAAAAAATAAAGCCCATTAGCATTTTTAAAAATGGAGTTACATGGAGGTCAGAGGAACCAAGTATGACTTTCTTTCTTTCTTTCTTTCTTTCTTTCTTTCTTTCTTTCTTTCTTTCTTTCTTTCTTTCTTTCTTTCTTTCTTTTTCTTCCTTCCTTCCTTCCTTCCTTCCTTCCTTCCTTCCTTCCTTCCTTCCTTCCTTCCTATCTATCTAATCATTCCTTTAACAAACTGGTAGAATAGTGCTGATCTACAGTTTCTAAACTTTAATGGAATAAAAAAAATAAGGGAAGTAACAATATTGTTAAAGTGCAAACACTACACTTAGCCAAATATATAATCTGCATATCTACCCTCTAGACCTACCCCTTTTCAATAATTAATGTAGGTAATAGAAGGTGAGTTACTAGCAGGCACCATCCTGTCTTATCCTCATAGTTAAAAAGAGTGGGATATTATGTACCATAGTTAATAAAATGGCCTTCTCTTGATAAAAATTATAATGGTGACTATAAAAAAATTTTATTATTCATGAATGGTATGTTGAAAGAGATTTTCAATTTCTTATTGAATTTTACTACTAAGTCTATTTTTAAAATTAAAAAAAAAAGTAATAGGGCAGTGGCAAGAAAGAAGATAAAAATAGAATCACTAGATAGAAATATGAATTAATTTTTAAAAAGAAAATAAGTGTGAATATGCTTGACTCTTGCTCCAGGGAAATGTGCATGAAACATTGGGTTTAGAATATTGACTCAGGAAGGTGGAATTGATAAAAGAAACCAACATTACTTGATAGCTTATTGTGTTCTTGGCCTTGGCTGGAACTTTTTAGTAGTGGCATATTATTTAATTATCACCTGTCTTACCTCCAGCTACCATAACAAAGTAACACAGACTGGGTAACTTAAATAATAGGCATTTTTACAGTTCTGCAAGCTGGGAAGTCCAAGATCAAAGTGCTGGTTGATTTGATTCCTGGTGAGGATCCTCTTCCTGTCTTGCTGACTGCTTTCTCTCTGTGTCCTCACATGGCAGAGACAGAATGAACTCTGTTATCTCTTTTTCTTATAAGGTCATTAATCCCATGCAGAGGGCCCATCCTCATGACCTCATTACTAATTTCCTTCCAAAGTCTCCATCTTTAAATTCCATTGTGTTGAGGGTTAAGGCTTAAACATACGAATTTTGAGAGGACACAGATGTTCAGTGTACATCATCATTGTAGCTGAAAGATTAAATAAATATTGTTTTTGATTTATTTCTTCTTATTTTTGCAGATAAGGAAACAGGTTCAGGCAAGTTTAGTTAGTTGTACAAGGCTTACTAGCAACTGGAGGTCTAGGTGGAGGCTACTGCTGGCCAAGTCATGCTTAGATATATTATTCAAAGAGAAATCATTGTTTGAATAACTCTAACATCTTAATGGCTTAATCATGGGGAATTTATTTATTTTTCACTTTCTCAATATAATTCAAGTTAACAGGGCCACTGTTTATTCTTTCTTGCAGGGGCCAATGTCCCTAAGAGATTTGGGTTCTTCAAATAGGTCCACCACATCAGGCCAGAGGAGTAGGAAAGAGAGAGAACATGAAGGATTAGAAAGTGTGTTATCGTTGCTGCTGCTGCTATTTATTAGCCATTTTTGCCTATATTCTCCAAGCCAGAATTTAGTTCCAAGATCAAAGTTCACTGCAAAGAGGGCTTACAGATAGAGTCTTGCTACATGTCCAAGAAGAAAAGAGAATAAAAAGTGGAAGGTATAATAAATAATCAAACATTCTCAGCTCCAACAATCGTGTCCTTTTAGCAGAAAAAAAAAATCCATATGAGTGTTAGTTTCTGGAAAGAGAGTGCTCAGTCATGAAATAAGTTTATTCCAACAACTCAAGCACAGTCGGGGGTTCAGAGGCATGATATCATCTACATGTAGATAAAAATGAAACAGAAAGACTTCCTTTAGGAAGACATAACCAATAAACATGGCAAGAGAAGCCAGGCTATATGTGGAGACAGGAACAGAATTGGAAGAGTAGAAAAGTAGAAAATGGACAGTGTATAAGAAGTGATTAGTCAGTGTAAGAAATATTTCCATTGAAACAAAGAGGTAATTAAAACTTAGGGAACAAACCATACTGGCTGTGTTGTGAAGCAGTAGTCTTTGATTTTAGTATGCTTCTTGGAGCATAGTGAAAGAGTGTGATCTTTAAGTCGTATAGCCTGATCATTTCTGACAGTTTGTCATTCCCCTGATTGTGAAAAATAGTGTTAGCTTGAGACAAATCCTATAGAATGTGGACCATTCACTCTGTCTTGGGAGGCACTATGTGTAGATATAAGCATAATCCCATTAAATAGCAATCAGGGATCTGAACTTTCATTAAAGTATAGGGCATGTAGGCTAAACCCCACCTACACCATTATATAGAGAAAGCATTTGTACCTGGTTGCTGTAAGTCTAGAGATAGCCCAACAGAGATACTAGACATTGGCAGAAATGGAGACCCTAGTATACTTGTTCATCCTTCTTCCTGTTAAACCCTGACTCCTATATCCTGCAGGCATATATGAGGCCAGTATTCAAACTCCAAGCTTCTCTACTCTGATCAATCTTATACCTGGCTTCCAGAATACTATCATAATGGCAATTCTGTTTTGGTCCTTTTTTTTCTCTTTTCATAGTTTATTCATTTATTTTTGAGAGAGAGAGAAAGCATGAGTTGAGGGTGGAGAAAGAGAGGGAAAGAGAATCCCAAGCAAGCTCTACACCCTCAGCATGGAGCTCTACACAGGGCTCGAATCCACAAACTGTGAGATCATGACCTGAGCCAAAGTTGGACACTTAACCAGCTAGGCCACACAGGTGCCCCCTGATTTGGTCCTTTTAACTCTTCTATCTTCATTTCTTTTATTCTCTACCTTGTTTTTCTGCAGGTGCATTTAATTCTACCTAAATTGCAGAGCTTACTTATTATTTAAACAGAAAAATCTACATTATGGTGTTCACCATCAATTCTTTCCTCCCTGTTTTCTTAACTATATTTACCACACATGCTGATGTAATTAATCCAGTTTAAAAACTTTACCTTTGGGGCTCCTGGGAGGCTCAGCCAGTTAAGTATCTGACTCTTGATTTCAGCTCAGGTCACGATCTCACAGTTTGAAAGATTGAGCCCCTAGTCAGACTCTGTGCTAACAGTGCAAAGCCTGCTTAGGATTCTCTCTCTCTCTTTCTGCCTCGCTCCTGCTCAATCTCTCTCAAAATAAATAAATAAACATTTAAGAAAAAACTTTACCTTTGTATTTCTCCCCTACATTTATAGAGTTTAACACTGTCTTTTAGATAGAAGTTGCTCAAAGTTTGTGTGAAAAATAAAATACATAGAATTAACTCATTGGCTGTTGATAACCAAGACAGTGGTCATGTTATTCCCTGAATATGCAATTACCTCTGAAATTCTATGTATAGGTTTACCTGTAGTGTTAATATTTCATCATCAACAAATGTCTCAAGAAATTGAACAACAGTACAAATAAATTAATAGCTCCTTAGTTTGCACATTTTGGAATCATAAGATATCTCTTTATATGTAACTAAAAATCTTGCAATAATAGCTAAAAATCAAGCAAATGCTTAATTTCAACTTTACTGTTAAATATATCATATAGCCCTGTAGTATCTAATATCTAATCATGACAATCGTGTATGGAAATTTTTAAAAACATAGATTTCTCTATAATGAATAACCCAAGAGGTTACAATTCAAAGCTCTTAGGTAATACCTAGGTATTTGTATTAATAAAAGTACTTAATATGTTCCAAGGATATTCTGATGATTAGCCAGATTTTGGAAATAATTATTTAATACAAAAACATTATTATATAATTTGATATATATATTTTTTGCCTAAACCACCATCAAGGAGACAGTATTCTCTAATCATTGAGTTGACATTTTATCTTTGATGATTAACTTCTAAATAATTAAAGGTCATGGGATACCTAAATCACTATTTCAAAAATTAAGAGGATTTTTTCCCCAGAAATATTTTGCTAGATCAGGCTAATTCTATTTTTAAAAACTTGACTAGAAATTTTCAATCAAATATTTTTGTTAATGCTCAAAGTGGCTGATTTCTCAATATTTGGCTAAAATCTTTACTGCCATTTCACTTTTGAAAACATCTAAATTGTCCATTTTTTCACCAAGTACTTACCATGTTGCTTGTATGACCATACTTCTCATTCAGAAACAAAGGTGTGAGGCATCATGGTTCATTCAAAAGACAGCCATATGCAAATGAATTTTAATAGCTATTCCAGAAGCTAGTATGTTCATAACTATATAAAGCTTGCCCAATATCTGTTAAATTCAATATTTCCCTCAGTAAAATGTAAATATGGGTAGCTATAGAAAACTAATATCTTTAGAATAAATAATCCCATGCCCAATTTAACCATGTTTTAATGAGAGATGTTAAATAGGGACTCTCCTGGCAACAGAGATAGGCATGCAACCCAAATACTGATAATCCAAGGGCTTCTCAGAATTTATAAAGATGCAAAAGGGAAAACTGAATCTTTGCGCTTTGGTGAGGAATGTGTACGTTTGGAATTTGTTGGCAGTCTTCATTTCTGACAAACGAAGAAACTTGCCATATAGAAGATAACATTGCCAATACAGAAAAAAACAAACATACGAGCTGAAGGGAGAAAGCTATAGTGGCTATTTCTTGTTTGGAGGGATTATCTGGCTTTCAACTACATTTGCTCATTTAAGGAATCCCTCTTTGTAGGTAGTCTTGCAAAGAGTAAGAATCCTCACATGACAGAAACCTCAAGGAGAAGAGGCCAATTTCTAGGCTAGTCTAATGGGATGTTCCTCCCCCAGTATGAGTACTGGGTATGGAAAACACAGAGCAACTGGAAATGCATTTGAAGATAGTATTACAGGAAGTTAGGAAAATGCATATATATATATATATATATATATATATATATATATATGTATATGTATATATATGTATGTACATATATATGTCTTATATATATATGTGTGTATATATATATATGTCTTTTGTTTATTCATTTCCCATTTGAGTTGCAGAGTTTACAAAGTACTCATTGAGTATTTACCTTTATATTATTAATGCTGTGTTTTGATTTACTTAACTATATACACATATATACACACATATATATATATATACATACATATATATGTATATATGCATGCAGGTATTCGTGATGGGAGGCTAATTCTAAAAGAAAGAAAAGATATAAAGCTTATTCATATTGATAGAAAATTAAAAGGTCTGAAGTGAAATTGACATCTTCACTCATTCTATAAGCATTTTATCAAGTATCTGCCATGACTCCAACACTGTTCTAGTTATTAGAGATAGAATAGTACACAAAACAATAACAACAACAAGAAGAATGCTGCATATGGTGTTCATGAAGCTTACATTATTAATGTATGTTAGTGTACATTAGAACAGAAATGAGATGCTGGTGTCTATAAAAAATAAACATGTTATCGACCTAACTGGTTTAGCAGGGCTTACGTAGGAGTAGTAAGTTCTATTAGACATGAATGTGTGGCATGCATTTGTGCACACGTTCATGTGTTAGTATGTTTAACATTTGCATAACGCAATTGTTTCAGTAAAGAGAGGTATAGTCATTAGGGTCATTCGTTATGATACAAGCTTTGCTTTACTGATTATTATTTCCTCAGTTTATTTATTAATTTGTTCACATAGTATCAGTCTTTTGTTTATTCATTTCCCATTTGAGTTGCAGAGTTTTATAAATTACTCGTTGAGTATTTACCTTTATATTATTAATGCTGTGTTTTGATTTACTTAACCAAATATGGGGCCACTACATTGCTGAAAGAGCCTGGCCAAAGTCCGTTGTCTCTAAAAATCCACCGCTTTCTAACACCTGGTGGGAGAACAGTTTATACATGGATGGGTAAGACCCTAGGAGGCAGAGGTGAGCTTTGGGTCTCTTAAGCTATAGGTCTTCTCACCTTCCTCCTAAGATGATTGGAAAAGTTCTCACCTACGTCTCCAATGTGATTAGAAAAATTACCTAATATTGCCAGACTTTACTTCACACATCTGTGAGGAGAAGACACTGACCTCTTACTGTAGTGTCATTAAAGTGAGGATAAAGAATACTAAATATAATTTTATAAATACAAAAATTATTGCAAAAGCTATACATTGTTTTTAAAAAGTTGTAAATAAATATTATTCTCTCTCTCATGTCTCTTCCCTGTTCAAAACACATTCTCCAGCTTATTAAGATTTCAGGAATTATTTTTAGTTTGTGCCAAGCAGGGTGATCAATGCTTGGCATACACTGGGATGAGGAGAGCAAGAAAACTAACAAGCAATAACACAACACACTTCCAGATTTTGCTTTCATACTATCAATTTTTTGTTGGGCTGAGAAATTGAGCAACCTGAAACAATCAGAGGCAGTAAAGCAGTTCTTGATCTCCTCTTTGTATTTATCACACTGTATTGGAAATTTTCAAGACAGGTCCCCAGAAAAAGCTACTTCATCAATTATACTATCTATTTTCTATTCTCAGAGAGCAGTTCTGAGGGAGCCTTCAAATGCTCCCTTGATCTAATTTATCTGTGGGTGTGATGCAAATAATTTTAAATTCCATATGTGTTATTACCCACGTCTACCTTTTTTCTTAGAAGTCTGTTAAGCCTTATTTATAGGATGAATTAGATCAACATCACAAGATGATGCTATTTAAATTGCAAGTGCACGTGGTGCTTTCCTAATACATTCAGCAAGGAGTGACATTACCAAGTGGAGACAGGTAGTTTGTGATTTCACTACTCCCTCACTAGAACAGCTAACAACTATTCAAGACCAAGACACTACTGAGAAAATTCTAGAAAATGGGGGTGAGGCTGCAGCGCCCTCTGCACCTCAGAGACCAACACAGTCTGCATAAGAAGGGTGAGACCCTCAGGCCAGCACAAATAGAAACGTATCCCCTAGCCTCTGGTTCCCCCAGTAGAAAAAGACAACAGAGCGGGGACAATTACCTCTCACCCAGCTTTGAGACCCATCATTTGCTGGGTCCCCTACTCTAATCTCACACCGCAGGGATTGCAGGGGAATCTGACTGTGACAGACAAGGGATGCTGGTGGGGGGAGGCTTGCAACAACCAGCAGACAGACCTTGGAAGATTGAGTATCTAACCTGCAGCACCCAGGGAGTGATCCTAACCAGCAGTTTTGTTCAGCTACAGCACGAAGTTGAGGGCGGGGGCACTCCAGGGAACTCAGCAAGGTACAGATCTGTCTGATTCAGACTCTCAGATGACGGGTTTTGCTAGTCCTAGTGCCTAGTTTGCCCATGTCCAGGCAAGGAGTTGAGTCGCGGCCCCACTCACTGTGAGGAGTGTCTTCCTGCTCCATCTGACTAGAAGGGCTGGTGACAACTCCTGGGATCTGTGAGCCTGGAGCTCTCCAGATGAGAGGGGGGCAGGGAGAGCTGATCACCCACAAAGCAAAGCTACTACTGCAAGGAGAGTTCCCGACCATCACTCCTGTCCCCTCCCCCAGCTCCTCATGCTACACACACAGGCAGGAGATTGATTCACAGTCAAGGCTGGGGGTAGCTCCTGGCCTCTCCCAAATAGAGAGCCTGATTGGGAAATTCAGGGTAGTCTGAAGGGGCGCCTCTCCATCCCACCCAAGCAAGGGGGCTGAGACATAGCCCTACCCACTGTGGAGTGTCTTCCCACCTAATATGATCAGAAGGGCTGGTGACAATTCCTGGAAGCTGCAAGGCCAGCCCGGCAGCCTCCTAGCCTAGAGAAGGGCAATGCAGCCAGAGCAGATAGTTTGCAAACCAAAGCCAGTGGGCCTGTTTGTGGTGCCGGTTGGCTTAAGACAACAATTTTACAGGCTTTAGAGCTGCTGCTTTTGCCGCACCAGAGCAGGGAATCAAACCGAGAGCCCCATTTCTTGCTGAATGTAGCCCCCAGCCCGCCTGAACTAGAGAGTCTAACCAGGACACACACAAAAGCCCTGCATACAGTGGAACTTGAACAGAGACCACAGCCCATTGTTCCCTCCATCTGCAGAGCAAAACCAGTGGTCTCACTTGACCAGGAATTTAGTATACACTCTGGCCTAATTCGGGTCCCCAAACAATAAGCTGTGCAGGGAAGCTAATTCATACCCCTAGTTACTACTGAATAGAGTGCCCAGTCCTGACTATCTACTAAGCCTGATCAGAGAATCCAGGAAACGGCAGAACACACCCCACACCTTCACTTTTTTACGGAGCCAAAGGATTCAGAAACACTAACACATTCCAAATCCAACTCTTTTGCCGTACACATAAAAAAAAAATAACTACACAACAATTTCAATATGTACAGATTACTTCTCCAAGGCTTCTCTATGCCTTGGAAAGGAAAAAGAAAATAAAGCGTCCAAGTTTGCATGATTTTAAATCTAGAAGGAATCTTAGTTGCTAGCTAGGACAATATAATCTTTCCCTATAGTTCTTCCATTTATTCTTTTTTAAGTTGATGAAATGGATGGTTAAATAGATTAATAAACTGTTCCATGAATTTATTACAGGAGACCACGGAAGTCTACCCAAATCTATCAAACCTAAATGGCTTGGAATCATTTATGCGGATAGCAGCTGAACATGTGGATATTTAAATTTGTACCAAGTCATAGCTGTGTAGGGACAATGACCCAATAGGGACAGAAATAAAACCTCTATAAAAATCCTTTCTTGTCAAATATAACAAATATGACTGATTCTGTGGTTAATCAATTTATGATTAACTGCTAATTATGATTAATGATATGATTATGTATATTTAGTCAAAAAGTGCTGAAATACCAGAAAAAATCTTCTATTTGACTTTAATATGGGAAACTATGTAATATATATATGTGTATATATATGTATATATATATACAATACACACACATATATATACACATATATACATATGTGTGTATACATATGTGTGTGTGTGTATATATATATAGTACCACTGAATCCTCCATTAATTAGTGACTTAGCAAATCTATAGATTCCAAAGAGCCCACACCTGAAGATTCCACTATGCTGGAATTGAAATCTTTATTTATTACCTGTGTTTAAGGAACAAAGGAGATAATATCAACACATGTTTTCTGTCTGTGTTCTCCTATGGAATGGATTAGTCCAGAGACAGGGAAACCATTTTGTTCATATGAGCTCATATGTTAACCCAATAAGTATGGCTCAGAAACTGAAAAATAAATCATATTAATTAAGTCAAATAATGTTCTGAGTTTTTCATTAAAGTAACTATCTGTCTATATCTATATCATCTTTGGAGGAAATTCATTTTCTAGGCCCTTCAAGTTGTTTGTTATCCCATCCCCTCTTTAGTTTTAATTGTTTTATTTTTTGTTTGTTTAGTCTGGTCTTCCTCATGAGCCCCATTTTATTTTCCATCCCTTAGACTATTGTCACAAATTAAGAGAAGACAATGCGCTGATAGGAATAAAAACCATGTATAGGCCCCCATTTGCCACAGCACACATTATCCACCCAGGAAGATCTTTAGCCAATATAAGAACTAAAGAGGTAAAAACCAGGGGAAGGTCCCAGCATCTAAAGACCTTTTTATATCTGCAATGTTGGTAGAGATAAGCGTCCTCCGTGGCTAGAATGTAAAACCCTAGAATGCCCTCCGTGGCTAGAATGTAAAACCCTAGAATGCCAGATAGAATGTAAAACCCTAGAATGCCTCATGTATCAACTTGGGGCAAAACTGTGTGAAGGCTGCCTATTGCACTAGCTTAAGAAGGGCCCTTAGGCTCAAGAGTATTCCAGAGTAGAGTACCATGCATAGTTAATGACGTTTTGCCATGTTTGTACCAGATATTTGACAATCCTCAGATCTTCACTGTTAGTTCCTGATCTATACCTTTATGCCCTTGTGTTCTGCTACCGACCTATAATTACTCCAGTATTGTCATGGTAACTTTTCCTTTTAGACACAATTTCTCTATTGTCGTACAGAGTTTTGAGTTACATATTGGCTCACATTTCTTGTTGTTTCAAGGTATTTATGCCACTGAAGTTACTTGCAATGCCCAGTCCACTGTGTGAGCAATGAATGTTCCTCTGATCCAGGTTGGGACAATCAAGGCTTCCTTTTCCAGATTTACATTTGGATCACAGACTCAATTAACCCATGTTTGAAACTAGAGCTATAAGGTGTGTAAAAGACAAAGCTGAAGACCCTGTTGTTTAGGAGAATAATGATTTAACAGTTGTAAGTTAGCTAAACTAAGGAACAAGCTAATAGTAGCCCACGAACTCCAGAAACTTCCCTTTTTAGCAAGCATTTTGTTTTGTCTTGCTTTGTTTTTTTTTTTTTTTTTTTTTTTTGTGACCAATGAGCTTTAAAACACCATAAAGACACATAAATGTTCCTTGCCACTAGTCTTTATTTTATATAAACATCACGGATGCAGGGTTACTCTCCACCAGAATCTTGGCTGTAATGTATGAACATCTATGGCTGAACGAAGTTGTAGGTTAATCAGAGTTTGGGGATTGTGCACACTCTATTACTTCTTTACTTTTATGTGTGTTTCTTTCCCCCTAAACCTTATGGTCTAGTGATGTGTATCAGTGGTCCCTTTACCCATGGCAGTCTTATGTAAATAAGGCTGTGGCAGGATTTTCTAAAATGCAAAGTGGAGAGGACAGAGAAGTAGAAAAAGGAACAAAGGGAAGATGAAGAGGTAATGTGGTAGAAGTGGACTCTCGATGGAAATAAGGTCTCTCAAAGACTGAAAAATTAATGGTTTTTCCTTCATTCCAAATTCCGTGAGGACTGCTATTCTTGCCCCTGGGTTCCACCCACTTCTTCATTCACAGCATCTTTACTTTCACTCTCAGATTATTAGAATATTCATCCTTCATGGCTAAACCCAAATGTCAGTGCTGTTGAGAGGCGTCCCCTAATCTCTCAAGCCCAAATTAATCATTCTTTTATTTGCACTCAGAATTATGCTTATGAGTTGATTAAAGATTAATTTTACCCTACCATAATTTATTACTAATAAATCAGTCCTCACCCTACCATAAAGGTCCATGAAAATAGTGATTAGTTCTGGCATACATTTGTGTATACTAAATATACTTTATATGATAAGATAAAAAAAAATTAAAACCGTATAGTTTGTTCAGCACAATAGCAGATTTTTAAAATATATCTTAACACTGCTCATACAACTCTTAATGACAAGGTTCTAATTCCCATTTTGTAGGTAAATAAACAAAACTTGGGAAAAATATATTACTAGTTAATGGTAAAACTAAGATTCAAATCAAGATCTTTCTGATGCCAAAACCCAAGTAACTCAGTAATTCCTGAAATGAATTTGTATTCCTGATTTGATGGTCTAACCAAGATGAAAGGCTGACCTTGGATCACACAATTTTGTTTAGATTAACATGAGAGGAACTAAGCCATGGTTTTATTGATGATGTTAACAAGACTTTGATAGTCTCTGTAATCTTTCTTCCTTAGCAGCTTGGGAAATCTTTGCTCTAAACACTTCAAAGAGAGTAAGGTTATCTTATAAACAATTCTCTGCATATCTATCTGAAAGAAAGAAAGGTCAAGTAAAAAAAAAAAAGGAAGCAGTGACATAGACATTATGTTATGTCTCTATGGGATCCTGTGTGTCAAGTACCCATTGAAGAAAGTGAAGGTGATATATTTATTCTCACAGTGGAGTCGGAGTATCAGTGTTCATTGTGTACTCTTTCAGATTCCATTAATTCATTAATTGTGATCATCCAAGTCCTGGCAATTTGAAATACCTTGTTCTAATGATATCAGGGAAAAAAAAAGGAGACTTAATAATCCAACAAGGATTTCAGAAGAAAATTATTTTAGAGGTTAAATTATGCTTCAACCACATTTAGTAACCCATGCATTCTGCACAAGTGTCATGCACTCCTATTTTTTAATGTTTATTTATTTATGAGAGAGAGAGAGAGAGAGAGAGTGTGTGTGTGTGTGTGTGTGTGTGTGTGTGTGTGTGTGAGTGGGGCAGGGGCAGACAGAGAGGGAGACACAGAATCTGAAGCACGCTCCAGGCTCTGAGCTGTCAGCACAGAACCTGATGCAGGGCTTGAATTCACGAACCGTGATATAATGACCTGAGCTGAAGTTGTAGGCTTAACCAACCAAGCCACCCAGGTTCCCCACATTGTTATTTTTAATACTTTGCTCAAATGGTTCCCCACTGCTAAACAAAATTTCTCATTTCAAGTACGATTTATACCTCACTACTCTGAGCACTGTCTCTACTGCAAGATCCAGCCAAAACACTGTGTCCTCCCATAGCCTTGCCTCCTTTATGCAGCCAAAAGGAATCATGCTTTCAAATTTCTAAATCAGTATATTCCCCTCTATGAACTGGAAGGGAATGAAAACAGTTTAAACGAATACCCTGGGCCTGGAACTGACTTTAATGTTACTTTTGACCATCACATTATCTGATGCTCAAATAAGGCTCAGTGAGATAACACATTCGTCTAAAACACACTTTTTTTTAATGCATGGATTGAAATTTGACTTCAAATGTTATTCATTTTAATTCTGCCATCATGTTGCCTATGGGATGGTACTACAAGCAATTGATTTCTGTATCTAACCAAAGCACTTATCACAAGGTCTGCTGCATGGGAGATCCTAGATAAAAGCAAACTAAATGTTGAAACACATTATTGCTACACATAAATATACATGGTTGGTCTTATCTATTCAGGAAGGCAGCCTCACAGTTCTCATCTAAAAATTAAAGTTGATTCTCACCACACCATTCTAGCAATTCACTAGAGTTACTGAGTTGTTGAGGGGAATAAAGCAGAATATATTTCCAAAACAAAATCCATATTTAAATGTTTTAAGATATTTAATAATTGAGGTATTTTATTACTTCAAATGTCCAGGTCTTAAGACACAATTATTCCAAATTAGTGAGGTTGGTTTGACAAGTACCCATGACCAGTTACCAGGAATCATTCATGACCATGCTGAGAGTGGACCAAATCCCACCAATGATAACATGTGAGAGAAACACCAGGCTACCCAGTCCTCCTTATGCCCTTTAAATCATATGCTTATTGGTGGAAGACTATAACAAGAATTTATATCTAGCTTGGAGATAGCATAGAAGTCTTAAAATGCCAATTACCCCTTGTGAAATTAAAACTCACAAATGCTTTGGGGCTTTGATGAAGTTACTGACAGTGTTAAGCTAAGCTGGGAGGTGGAGTCACAGTGCCAGGCAATTAAGAAAACCACTCCTAGGGTCAAAGCAAGCCTGTAATTGGTGTGACAAATCTAAGGTAGTGGATGACTGCACCCACAGCACCTTCAGGATTTCTGTAAATGTTGTCTTCCATGATCCAAAAGTGTGTTGCATAAGGTTTACAATAAACAAGAACATATGCCCCCATACCACCATATACAAACACCTGCCAGTGCTCACTCTTTCTCTCTCTATTTTCCTCTCTTCATCTTCCCCTCTCCTTTTTAGCATCTCTTAAGGGCCAGAGTTAGATAGAAAAGCACACAGCATGAAGCCCACAATATTTCTACAAACAAATGAGGGTAATATTTTCAAGAGAAATCTTAATTAGGATTCATTGAAAAGTGGACTAAATCAAAGGCTAGCAAAGATGTTTATCTACTAGATTTTCAGGGGTACTGAAGAAGGAAAATACGTGAAGACAGAGTACAATGCCTGGCACGGCATACGACATTCAATAATTGTTCAATAAAGAAACAAATGGAAGATGATATAGTATTGAGGGGGGTTACTGTAAAGTCCTGTGGTTGACTGTTTGTTGTATGTACTATGAGTGATCGTCTATCATTTGAATTTAAATGATAAAGGTAGAGAATAATTTAAATAGTCATATTTGTTTGCTAATAGCTTACCACTTGAGAACTGAGTGTGTTATTCAGGTACTGCATTATAAAATGTTTCATGAACAAAAAATAACTTATTTTCTTTAAACACATTAACAAGCAGAAAAACTGAATTCTTTAAACAAAGTTGTTGGTTCAACAATAACCAGATCTTCTATCTTCCTTAATCAGGGTAGATATGTTTGAAGTTTCAACTTCATGTGATATATAACCTGTAAAAATGTGTTAAATAGACAACATGTTATTCTATTTTTCCACCCAGCCAGCTACAAGAAGCTTAAGTCCGATGTGGTGGTTCCAGGAAGTCTTTAAGACACTGACTATGAAACTTAAACTCACCATCCAAAATGATTGTTAGAGTTCCAACTATCATGTCTGTGTTTCCAGGAGCATAATGGAAGAAGGAAAACAAACAAACAAACAAACAGGACAAAAAGAGGTGAAGTACTTCTCTAGATAAGAAAAGGAAATGCATGAAACTTCCATTTTCATTCTCATTAGGGAAAACTCAATCACTGAGACCAAATTAGATGAGAGATGTAGTCTTTGCTCATTATTAGCCTGTGGCCAAACACAAATTACTCTTATCAAAGAAGAAGAGTAAAACAAATCCTGAGTCACATAAAAATGTCTTGGCATTTCTGGAAGTTCTGCACCTCAGGTATTCCATTCTACCAGGATAATACCTTAAGATGTGAACCCATAACTCTCGCTTTCCCTTGAATGAGAAAGATAAAGATCTCCACGGTGAATCCGTGGTTGATGTGTAGCTTTACATAACGTGCCTTCTTTAAGGCATGTTTATGCCACAGGAAAGCATCCTAAGGCAAAGCAGTGTTCTTCCCTTGGGCCAAGAATGGAATAGTCGGCTGGTAAATCAGTGTAATTTGTGTCTTTTCTTCTTTGGCCATAAATTAGGTGTTTGTTTTCCTGTTTTTATGCCTAGAGATAGAGTATGCTTAAATATCTTTAAAATGTATGGCTTGGCTAACAAGACTTAAAATTGAATATTAATTGGTAATTTACTTACATAATCATTCCACAGCCATAGGGGCACACAACACAGTTCCCAGAAACCCTCCACCCCCCAACAGACACATGCACTTAATTCTTTGAATGTCAAAATTCCTTATTTACCAAGGATAGAACTGAATGTTTTACAAGGTGAATAAAATTTCCAGGCATTTGTGATACTATCATTTAAAATCTTTTGTATAAACTTTATTATATCTTGGAAAACAACTACAGGCTTATAGTTTCTACACAGGAGGTAATTTTAGATAGTGGAATACAACTGTAAAATAGTACTCCAAATTGCAGGCTTCTAGACTTGCCTCTGCCTCTAACTTATTCTGTACCTCAGGCAAATTAGATAAATTCTCTGGTGCCTGTTTCCTCATCTATAAAATCAAGGGGTGAGTTAGTTTCCTTTGTGGCCTCTCAGCTATGACACTACATGGATACATGGATATTTGTTGTCACTTTCAATCAACCACAACTTTCTTCAAGAATCCATCTCTTCATTTTTGGAAGTTGGTTTCACTTTGTAGGTCTTAAATTTATGTCTATACCTCATGGTCTCAGTATTCCCCAGTCCTTATTCTAGTTTGATAGTGTCAGCAAAGGGTCTATTTTTAGCAATTTCCCAAAAGAATTGAAAGAGAGTCTCATCTTTGCCTCATTACCTCTGAGAGCCTGTTCACTGAAGCCTGCTGTTTTTACACTGTGAGCCCAACTCCTGCCTGTAATTGTCACCAAGGTCAACACAGGTTCATCACCTCTGTCAAATGGGGGAAATCAAAATGAGTTTTCTCATGTTGAAAACTGACTTGGATTTGAGTCCCTAGGGCTTGAGGTTATTCAACACTCACTAAATAAGGAAATGCTACACTAAACAGCTTACAAAACACACACACACACACCCACACCCACACACACAAGGACTTAGTAGTTACACTTGCATTTCTACCTCTTTCAAATTAAATTTCTTAGTAAAAGGAAATCACTGCTGCCTCCAGATAAATAAAGGGTTTGATAGTACTTGTGCTTATATCAGAAGAGGCCAAGGAGGCGCTAATGTTCCTAAATACAGGCAGTCTTCTATGTTTATAATGCTGCAGGATTACTATCCCAATTGGAAGCTCAAGTAGACAGCAAAGGCGGAAATAAGAATTAATTAAAAGCAGAGGACTCCTCTAATGGCTGTAGTGTTCATTTGTCCAATAGTCAAGATAAAGTACACCATACTTCCTTATGTACAGATTCTGTTAGACTACTGATCCATAAAAAAGCATGATACACTTTCAGAGCATGCACACATACTGACCCTGGGCACTTACCTAAGATCTTGGCAACCATGGGAGGACCCACCCTCCCTCTCGTCCCATCTTTTATGTTCTATCTCCGTGAGCCTCAAATTATTTCTGCTTTGGGCTTCTAGATTTGAACTGAAGATTATTCTTTAGCATATCTAACCTTGATTTTATCTTTTCTTAAAAGATGTTGCTTTTTGCTGGTGGGTAAAATCAGGACAAAGCTTTGAGTATTCCCAGCTGTCTCAGTAATGAACAGGCATTGCACTTTGTAATTTGAAGTTTTCAAATTGATGTTCTAGGTCAAAATGCAAATCCATGAGATTCTCTTTTACACAAAACTTCTGTTGCCTCTTATGGTAAAAATATTTATTTAAGATACCCTGTGTGATAAGGATCAGCCAGATACATGATAAATATTCTTTCTTTAATCTTCACATAAAGTAAATTATGAACCTGCTTTAAAGGTGATGCTTGGAAGATTATAAAGTGTAGGTTACTCAATTCATAAAGGAATATAACTATATTTCAAATTCATGTGTGCTTTAAACCTGGGCTCTTGCCATCAGCCTGGCTATGGCAATTCTAACTTGCTCATCTAACACCAATTAGCGAGTTAGGCCTTCTTTCCATGATATCACTAGTCACCTGCTCCACTGCTTGTTCAATATGCCAGTCAGCTATTACTGACTAGTTTCTGGACTCTTTTCACTAATGTCAACACACTGTGGTTCCTGCATTTGACCCTGCCTGTGTCTTTTGGGCCAGTATAATTGGCTGTTCCTAAAGACTGGGAATCACTTCACATTACTGGCATTTTGTGCTATCTCAGATAAGAACTCCTGCTAAGTCAGGACTTGTCCCCAAGCCCTGACGATGACCTAGCCTTCACTGGCTAGGTCATTGCTGAATCAAGGACTGCATAACTGAAAAGTGGGACAATTTATGCACTTGCCATACACCTTATCTCTTTATTTATTTTTATTTTTTAAACCTTTTGAATAAAATTTTATCTCTATTTATTTAAGAATGTCAACTTACCAACTTCCACTTTTTTTTTTTTTTTTGGTCATTGCCTTTGGGAAGCCAAGAAATTTTGCAGATTCGAATACAGCTGAATAACATCAACTAGAAATATCATTTTGTGGAAGAGAATTTATACATTTCACTCCTTTTTTTATCTGTGTTGAACTGCAAAAAGTGGAAAATTGAATCATATGCTACTACCCGGTCAACAAATGCGCCCATGCTAGCAATGCTTTATGATGGCTTTTCAGAGCTGTAGCAAGTCCAATCCATGATTAAATACAAATTTTAACCTTCTTGCTTCACAAGAAAATGAGATTTGTGCTGTGGACTTTTTTCTAAAATGTTGAACCCAGCAGAAAGTCTCATCTTGCCATCCAGTTTTCCTTTCTACTATTTCTATTTGCATTCCATTAACATAATGTTGAAAAATGGAAACGACCATTTTTTTTTCATAACTGAGCACTGAGAGAAATGGAATATTCTGCACACTTTTTAACTGCCTATTACTTTAGGATAGGGGCGGTGTGGCGTATTAAATGATTACAAAGTGATTTTTTCCTTGAGCTTACAGTCTTTCTGTATTCCCTATTTTTAGCCATACATATTATATGAGCATCAAAGCATTCTGAAATGTATATTATCATTATATGTAAACTCATATATCACTGAAAGTGTGCACATGACATCTAATAAGTATCTCACCTCTTTTGAAAGTCTGCTGCTTAATAGGTCTTATCTAACATTCCATGTAGACATATTTCCTTGCCATACTTCACACTACATAGAGATTAATGCCCTAATCCAGCCCCAAACAAAATTCATTGATAGTGTTAAGAGATCCTGATATGAGAACAGACATTTTAGAAAAGTCATGTTTAAATAGTTAATGTAAGCTATAACATATCCAGCCTCTGAGGCTAAATAGTGGCTCTTTGAACATAAAAGCCCTTTACAAAATGGCATACTTGTATTGACTCAAAAGCTCCAGATATTCCAAATGGATATATTCAGGATTTATAAGGAATTTTCTTTCAGGATTACAATACTACTCAATGTGTTCCTATGGATTTTGATAGTGTGGTAAAGTGTAAATTGTGTTGTGTCAATGTATACACTTGCCCCCAAATACATATTCAAATTGAATGTGTAAGAGAGTGTGTGTACAATGGGGTGCCTGGGTGGCTCAGGGGGGTTAAGTGTCTGACTTTGGCTCAGGTCATGATCTTGTGGTTGGTGAGTGTGAGTCCCACATCAGGTTCTCGGCTGTCAGCATGGAACCTGCTTCAGATCCTCTGCCCCCTGTCCTTCTCTCTGCTCATGATCTTGCTCTTTCTCTCTCAAGAATAAATAAAAACATTTTTAAAAAATGAGTGTGTGTACACGGATTAGAATGCTGGTAGATATATGAATTAATTTATGTAAAGTGACCCAATGAATGTTCTCAATATTCTTAAAAAGAAGGAAAAAAAAACCTGACAATGAATTTACCATGAACTCAGCTGCCAACCTTTGATCAGTGCATTGTTGCTTACTTGATTCAATCATGAATACATTTACTTGTTAAAATAGCCCTGCAGGGCTCTAGGTCTTTAACTTACAGTGGAGTAGTCTTGTCTGAGTGTGAAAAGAAAGTCAGCCACAGCTTTAGCAGCATGGCTTCATTTATATATATAATATATATATAAAGTACATATATATAAAGTACATATATAAAGTATATGTCATATAATATATATTATTTATATATTATATAAAGTATATATAAAGTATATATAAAGTGTATATATATACATATATATACATATATATGTATATATATATATACACACACACACACACACATACTGTTGGTTTGCTTTCATTTTTGTTTCTTTCCTTTTAACAATATGGTGTATTATGGTGTATTAGGACAGACAGATACACTCAGAAGCCCCTTTTCCCAGAAAACATGTAAGTGAAGCCCTATTAAATAGTTTGGGTGATACATCTGGTAATGACTGACAGCATCTTCCTAGAATGGACCTCTGCAGACACAGATGGATGGAATGGTGTGATGCTAAAGCCTGGGTCCCAGGAACAAGAGCTGGACAAAACACCCTAGTATTCACTTAAACTAGTCTGGAATGGAAAGATTTGGAGGGAAGAGTGTAATAAAAAGGCCTCTGACCAGAATATGAAACAAAATAATTGCAATAAAAAAGTAAAGGGTTTTCCAAAGTCAGTGTCAAAGCTGGAAATATGAAACAAGACAATGTCTTAGAACTAGGTAGAATCGGTCTCCCATCTTTTTTTCCTAGACTATCATCCCTTTTTGCTATATTACTCAGTCTTCTGTGTGAGAATCACAGAATGTAAACAAAAGCAACTGGTTTTGAGTGATATCCCATTCAGAAAAAGATAAGCCCTATTTACATAAAAGCCTTTGGAGCATTATTTTTCAGCAAGGCCTGTATGTTCTGTACTGTCCTGGGTAAACACCGACAAGGTCTGATTCTCCAACTTCCACTTGGTTAGTTCCCTATGGTTAATGAAATCTTTCTAAACAGAATGACCGTTTTTCTGCTTTCCTACTCCCAGTCTCTTTCCAGTCTGGTATCGTCTTCTAAGACACAAGAAAACAGGCTTTGAAATTTATTCCCTCATGCCCTCAAATACTGTAGTCTTAACAAAAGCCATTTATGAAACTAACATAGACCATTTCTTTGCATCATAGGCTGGGCTTTATCAGAAGCAGATCCTGGCTGAAAGATTCAGGTGCTACTGACATGTATTAAGGAAATGTTCCCACATGGAACTAGAAAGGGGGAATAGAGGACCAGAATAGGAAGGAGAGAAGCCAAAGTTAAGATTTTAGGGAAGATGCAATGTGATCCCCAGTAGTGTTATGAAGAAGACATTACACTTGAATTCGCCTCACTTGAAGATAAAGGAGATGGGCTTCTGTACTCCCCTGCAGTCTTTGGTTATGGGATATCCTGAATTGAGGTGAGGGTAGTAAAACTCGCAGATACTTCTGGATCTTTTCTTGATTATGTAGGTTTGTGTGCCTAAGAGCCAGCCTCAGAGGTTCTAAGTGTAAACTGTTAACAACAAAGCACACAGAAGCTGAATGATGGATTCAGAGGTGAGAAAATGGATTTCATGGATCTAATTGTGGTACCAACCAGGATCCAGTATCAGGTATATTGAATTTTCAGAAAATAAAATTATTTCTAGGTGACTGAGTGGTGGTGGTGGGGTATACCTTACCATAATCTTTTATGCAGTTATTATATTATAACCCATATTTTCCAGAGGGGGACCTGAGTTTTATAGTGGGTAGCCAGTTTCTGTAAGTCACTCAGCTTAGGTCAAGACCAACATGCTGGACTGAATTAAGAACCTGAAACCTTTCTTCCAGGTCCCTGTGCTACTCTCCATATATGATGCTTGACATCTACTGGACAGCTATGTAATTGCCATAGATATCGTTTAGAATCCTGAATGGCAGTGATGTCCATACAGTATAAGCAAGATTAATCACGTCCCAGTCCTCTGATCATTTCCCACTGTCTTCAGTGGGAAATGACAGCCTGAAATGAAAGTGAGTGTCAAAGAGGGCAGTTGATTCTAAGAAAGCAGTTGTTTCTGAGAGTAGTGGATTCTGAATGCATATTGACCTTCCCCCCCCCCTTTTTTTTACATAGTTTTAACATTTGGATCAGATTATACAATATTACACAGTATCTTTTTGATCTCAGAATATTCATTAATTGTACCCTGAAAGCTATTTTTACCAGCAAAAATAAGCACTTTAATTATATTAAACATTGATAGAGATGGACATTTGTGCAGAGAAGGTAGCTTTCGAGTGACACAAGATCAGAACACATCAATGTGGATAGTCAAAACTGTCTCTTGCATTATTGGAACAAGAGTGATTACTTCAATTAGGTTTTTAGCCTCATATCTGTCTGTGAGATACTTAGGATTCCTCTCATTCCAGATGCATGGATTCAGTCATTACAGTTAAGAGAAGGAAGGAGGCTTGGGGCCTATTTGGTCCAGCTGATCCCACAGTCCATGTAGGCAAACTGAGATTCAGAAAAGGGAACCAACCTTCCCACAGGCACAAAACAAGTGTGATGACATCAGAGGTTCTTGCAAAGAGTGACCTTTTCAACACTTACTCCTACTATGTAATGATAGGCTTTAAATGTTCCATTAGGACTCCTAAAACATCAAACCAATTTCAGGTTCATTATCCTCCAATCCATTCTCCGTATTATACTAAGTACTTATGTTGGTCCTTTGGTTTAAATACTTCAAAGGCTTTATTTGAATTTACTGTGGCTCTTCCATATAATGTGTCTATCTACCTCTCTTACCTCCCCTCCTAACATTACTTCCCCATTTCTCCACTCCGAATATATATCAAAAGTTTAATGTTCTTCTTACTTCCAATCACAAACACTTTCTACTCCCTCTCTGGTTTTATCTAGCTAAGATAAATCTACTAGGCATAGAAATGCTTCTGTCCTTTGTTTTCACAACTCCTGTGTATATTTCTAACAGAGTGCCTATCACTGACTATTGTTACATTCTGTTGACATTGCTATCTCTCTCAGTAGGCTATATTTACTTCTGGAGCAGAACTGTTGTCTAATTCATCACTAGACCACAGTACCTGGTGTATATGAAGCATTTAGTAAATGTGCTAATTGTTGAAAATATGAAAATGATACTACACATACTGCTGACATACCATTGTTCTCTGGAGGGCCCAAAAGACCATGTGAAAGTAACTATGAAATGTAGAGGTTGTGAATAATAAGTTTGATTAATAATCCTCTGCCTCCTCTAATTCACTCTGTTTAATAGTTCCTCATCTTTTGGAGTCCAGTAATAGAAAATTCAGATTCAGAATCTCATTGTGATGCAAATAACACACACAAATATTCTCTCCAGTAGGCTGAAGGGTGATAAAGGCAGCAAAGTAACGTTAAATATCTTTGTATCCTGCTTTTTTCAGGATATTTTTGGTTATAAGCAACAGACGGTTATTTATAAAAGTTCTTGGCTCATCTGATTAGGAAATCTAGAGTTGGTTAAAGAAAGCCATTGCCATATGGAGCACCTTGAGTGGTATCTCTGATGCTTGTTCTCCCCTCTCAACTCCAATGTTCTTGGTTCATTTCATTGCTTAGATGGGATGTTTCCACATAGAGGAGAAGATCACTCTCAAGAAACCTATAGTCACCTACTCACTGTTTACGAGCTCCAGTAAAAAGATTCAATTTCCTTGTTATCTGTGGTGCAGTCTTCCCAGGGAAAATCCAGCTGGCATGGCTTGGGATATACTAACTTGAGAGATTCCAAGAGTATGTACCTATCACTTGTTGTTTAAGAGGTAGAGAAAAGGCAGTTGCTTTAAGATCATAATGGTTGAGATGAAGAGAGTGTCATCTTTGAAAGGGATGAATGGTGGAGTTTCACCAAGCATCTCTAGTGACTGATAAACAAATGGCATGCATGTTTACAGTAAGGCCAAAGGGAAGGAGAGAAAATGAGGCCAAGACTACTATTCTCTTATTGTTCAACTATTTAGGACCTTATCTTCAATTCATGCACGCCCTAATGTGCTGGACATTAGGATTAGAATGGTCCTAATTTCAGATGGAGTATCATGGGAGATAAGGAATATAAAATCAAAAGATGTTTTTATTCCAATTAAAAGTCCTCCATGTCCACAAATTCTTATATGAGTGTATTCCCCCTACATATACACATGTGAACTAAAAAACACAGAGTATATTTCTGTATACAATTATAGTTTTACATAATGTCAAAGAGATTGTTTAGTTAAACACATACCACCTTGGTTAATATTCAAGATGCCTACTTGAGCCTATTATCATCCTTTTATTTAGCACATATGGGTATGTCATTTTATTATTTTTTTAAGACTATGACGATGCCAATGAAGCTACCCACAGAAATATATTCAATGATTTCACACTAAAATGTAATCAATGTGTCAGATGGTGAAATCTTGGTTTGAAAGCAGGTGAATTAGAGGATATAAAATCCAGGGCCAGTTATTAAAATGAAACTTAGTCTCAATTCCACCTCTTACCAGTTATGTCACCATGAGAAGTCATTTTAACGCTTATTGATATAATTCTCCATCAGTAAGACTGCCTAACAGAGTTGCTATCAGAAAAGAAATGTACTGGTAAAAAGTGAAGAAAATTATAACATTGTATGTATAGATTAGCATTTTTTAAAAATTAATCTCAAGATTCTGAGTAAAGTTTTTAATTCATATTTTCTCCCACCTCTTATTTATGTCTTCCATGATTTGATGTTCCTAGTGTAGATTTAAAAATATCCTTTATCATGTTTGCCTTTGTGGAAATAAGTAAAATGTATTTAGAAAGAGAAAGAAAGAGATGAGGAAAAAATACATAAAGGGGGTAACTCTTATGCATCGGGATACACAAACTTGCAAATACTCAACACCATCAGTATGATTTCCACTGAAAGTGGCTAGAGATATGACAAAGTCCTAATCATACTCACAGATCAATCTAATCACAAAATCCCTGTGCTAGAAGGTCCATTAGAAGCCTCTAACACAAGACTGGAGAAATCCTCAATACATCTCTTATTGTTGTTCTCATGGCAGACATAGCTCATCTTTATATACTCTATTTACATATTCTCTTTCATAGTTAGTTTCTACTTCTCCATCCAGTACTTCAGGCACTATGACTCCTCCTTTAGAAAGCCAAACAAATAATACCAATCTGCTATGCCACACTGATCCACCCTGCATATGGTATAGTTGAAAATTCCAATACATGGAGAATCAATTCGCTAGGGGCAAAGAAGAAACTACCACAAAACAAAAGCAGAGTCAGAGTTAGAATATAGGTTTCCTGATTCCCAGTTATGAGTGAAAGGATTTAAAACAACGTCACAAACCCAAAACAAATGTTAGGAACAAAAAGTGCATGTGGTGACCTTCAGACATTGGTTCCTTTGGGCATCAGAAAAAAAATCCTAGCCAGCTGCTATATTAGCGTATTATAGATAGCAATGTCTGTGCTAATTATGGAATGAAGAGCTAACAAAAGACAATGTATATACTGTAAACAAATCATGTAGGAAAGAAAAAAATGTGAAGCTACAATATGGCTTGGAGGAAAGCCATTTCTTTATTTAATATAAGAGTTATATTTTTATTTAATATAAGAGTTAACAAGGGAGTTTCTCTAAGCTGAGGAATTTTCTGATAAATTGAAGATATGATTTAATTACAACACAGACTTTCTGAGAAGAAAAAAAATGACCTTGATAATAGGTCCAACTCAATTTGGTACAGTAATAATGTTTTCTAACTTCTTTTTTGGAGCCTGTGTTATAGGAAGACACTAGGTAACATCCACATATCATGTATCAGCCTAACAATCATCCTAATTTAAAAATTTTATAAATTTTACAAATTACTAATTCTCAGGTTGGGCAATTATATTTTTCACGTTCCCTTTCTTTTCCTTCCTTCCTTCCTTCCTTCCTTCCTTCCTTCCTTCCTTCCTTTCTTTTCTTTCTTTTGTCTTTCTTTCTTTCTTTTTCTCTCTTTTGGATGCATATTACACTAGATTAGTTTATAATGTTTTCAGTTATAGTGCATTTTATATACCTATCTATAAATTATTTAGCACTTATTTAGCACTTATTTAGATTCAAAACCCACCGAAATGAAAGAATACATACAAGTGCATACCTCTTAGCTGTTTAAGACCAAATAAGAGATTACTGTTTGAAATTCTATTTATTTATTTATTTATTTATTTATTTATTTATTTATTTACACTTATTTATTTTTGAGAGTCAGAGAGAGACAGAGCACAAGTTGGAGGAGGGTCAGAGAGAGAAGGAGACACAGAATCCGAAGCAGGCTCCAGGCTCTGAGCCATCAGCACAGAGCCTGATGTGGGGCTTGAACTCACAAACCATGAGATCAGGACCTGAGCTGAAGTCGGACACTTAACTGATTGAGCCACCCAGGTGTCCCTGAAATTCTTTTTTAAAATTATGAAAATTTTGCTGTGTGAAATATAAGTATCTACATAAATGTAATACTGTAAAATCCTCATTCATACTAAATATATATCATACAAGGTATCTATTTTCTACATTATATGTAGTAATTACTGTATACACATTATTAGATGGTTAGCAACTTATAGAGTGCCTCCTCACAAAAATACATTCCTATAACTATTTAGAGTGTGCAGAAGAGGGGATGCATAGTTCAGAAGCATGGATGTCGCGCAGCTCTACCCACCGTACTACATGTGAAAAACTCTCTTCTGTAAATTGGACCAATGATACCTGCACTGGGGAAGAGGGATGTATAGATGAAATGTGATAAAGTATATAAAACTGTCTGATTCATAATGTGCAGTAGCTCTGTATGACCAGGGATTCTGATCATAGATGAGAGAACTGAAACCCACAGAAACTAAGAGAGGCTGAAGCAAAGGAGAAAGGGTATGGCTTTGCAGTGAGATAAAATGTAAGGTAAATACACAGAATGGGCACTATGTTTCCAGTTACTCCAGAATAAGGACTCAACAAAAATGGCAACCATTGGGGGCACCTGTGTGGCTCCATCAGTTAAGCAGGGGTAAGCATCCCACTCTTGATTTTGACTCAGATCATGATCTCACAGTTCGTGAGATCAAGCCCTGCATGGAGCTTTTTATTGACAACGCAGAGCCTGCCAGGGACTCTCTCTCTCTCTCTCTCTCTTGTTCTCCCTTTGCTCCTTCCATGCTTGTTCTCTCTCTCTCAAAATAAATAAATAAATATTTTTTAAAAAGGCAGCCACTATTATAACAAACGTCTCCCATGTCCACAAACAGGAAGCAGCAAATGCTCACCATTAGAACCTATTCCTGCCACCAAACAGCCTCCTGTCCAATGAGAGCTCCCACTATGCTGACCTAAACTATTAAATTTCCCTGCAACTCAAATTTATTCAAATTCCTTGAACAGATCTGTTTGTTGTGTCACAGGGCCTTTGCATATGTTGCATCCTTTATTTAACATGCATTCCTTGGCTCTACTCAACCATCACTAAATCAATTTTTACTCTATTTGTGGATCTAATCAGAAAAAAATCACTTCCTCCAAGAAGTTTCATGGACTCTTCCTATGAGGCCAAATGATCCATTGCATACTTTTATAACTTCACATGTTTCCTTCAAGCACGTATCAACATTATAAATCTTATTTATTAAGGTTAACATATATTAAAGTAAGTCTTCCCACTAGTCTATAAGCTCCATGAGGACCAGGTCCCCAAACAGATGTGCTCATTTTTGTATCTCTAAGCATGCATCATAATGTCTAGCACAAATACACACTCAATAAACTGTTACTGAAAAAAAGAAAGGAAATATTCAGATTTGCACCTAGTATTCCCAACAAGGTAGGTGTTTCAGCAGTTCATGAGAATGAGTTTATTATTAATATATGCTCTTCTACAGCTTTGGAAGAGGAGAAGCCTTCTTTATCTTTTTTTTTTCCCCCTCATAATACAAACAAAGGTCTTCCTGGACAGTCAGAGAAAGTCAGGCATGAATACTACCTACATGAGAAACTAAGGTTTTGCTAAATTAGCTGGCTGACTAAAGGAATTTGTGAATGTATGTGTGGTTCTGAGGTCTGACTTGCAATATTTGTGGAAAGTTCATGCTCATTTACTTGGAAAACCTCTTAAGTCAATCTCATTAGTACAGAGATAGATGTGGAGTAGGAATAGCAACAGAAATGAGACAGCCTCCACCTAATGTTCTGGGCAACTAAATAGATACAGATCTAGGACCTGAATACTAGAGTGTCAAAAAATTATACACACACAGACACAGTCTGAAAAAAGATCTTAATATTAAAATCTCTCTTTATGCGGGGGGGGGGGGGGAGAAGAGGAGAAAAGATGCGAAATCAAAGACGGCAGAGAGAATTCTAGAGTTCAGATAATTACTCCAACTCTCCTTCAGCTTGTTGACATATCTACTTAAATCCATCTTAGAATTGACATTGACAAGGCGTAGTGCTCTTTGAAAATAAAATGCTCCTAGATAGTTATATAACTGCTCAGTCCACAATTTTATCTGCACCATGCACTAATAGCTCTCTATAAATATTGCTAAATTATTTGCTAAATTGGAAGACACAGTTATGTTTTATCATCACTCCCTAAACTACTGGCAAAATAGTGGTGCTTTGAAAATATTTAACTGTCAGTTTTCATCAATTGATCAGCAGTAAGCAGTTTCTTAGATTAAATAAGATCAAATGGGATTTGTGGCTGTCAGATTTTCATTTGGCTTGTTCAATCATTATTTAAATTGCTTTCTGTATATATAGCAATATGTTAATTTGTTAGACAATGCGTGCAGAAGTGATGTATGTTGCATTTTAAAAATTAGTTGAGTGAGGTGGTTCAATATTGTGCTGTCTAAAGTTAAGTATAAACTTTATAGTAAAATCTCCAAATGTTGTTAATGACAAATGGAATTCAACCTGATGGACCTGTGCTTCTATAAACATTTTGTACTTGCCTGTGCCTCCATAATAGATTTTCTTAGTTCAATAAGCACATTCATTTGTAATAATGGAAATGATTTTATGTTACCTGCATCACCCAGTACTGCCCTACTAAAAAGAAGCATCTTCCCATTCTTTTTCTTTTAATGTTTACTTACTTATTTTGAGAGAGAGAGAGAGAGAGAGAGAGAGAGAGAGAGAGAGAATCCCACAGAGGCTCCAGGCTTGGCACTGCATCCAACACAGGGCTGGAGCATCCTTCCATCCTTAGAGCCAAGTTTAAATGCCTCGGCCTCTTGTCCCTGCTAGTCAGCTGACTGGAAGGCCATGTGGCCCGCCTCTGAACTCTCACAGTGTGTTTCTCCCTCTCTTTTACATAGGGCAGTTTTTACCTTTGGAGACAATTATTTGGTTGGCAAACTTCTCCTTCTTACCAGAGCATATAGGAGTTGAGGACTGCATAGGTCTAGAATCCCAAGCTGTGGTTAAACAGCATGCATATACAGAGAGGTAATCTGAGGCTCTCTTCAGCTCTCTCCCAGCGTCATGTGGACAAAGATACTTTATACAATTACCCTTTAGATGTGCCAGGGCTCAGAAACAAGACCAATGCAACTGGTATTTAGACCACACTAATGCTGAAAAGTTATCCTCAATTCGGGATAGCATGGATTCTCTTCCTGAAAAGGTATTTTGGGGGCACCTGGGTAGCTCAGTAGTTTAAACCTCTGACTCTTGATTTCAGCTCAGGTCATGATCTCACAGTTTGTGAGTTCAAGTCCCGCATGAGGCTCTGAGCTGATGGTGCAGAGCCCGCTTGGGATTCTTTCTCCCTCCTCTCTCTGCCCATGCACTCTCTCTCCCTCTCTCATTCGCACTCTCTCTCATCCTCTCTCAAAATAAATAAACAAAAAAAAAAGGTATTTGGGGAGAGCTTGGTTGGCTCAGTCAGTTAAGCAGCTGACTCTGGCTCCAGTCATGGTCTCACTGTTAGTGGGTTGGAGCCACGCGCCAGGCCCTGTGCTCACAGCTCAGACCCCAGAGCCTGCTTCAGATTCTGTGTCTCCCTCTCTCTCTGCCCCTCCCCCACTCATACTCTGTCTCTTTCAATAATGAATAAATGCTAAAAATGTTTTTAAAAATGGTATGTAGCATTTATCATGGTTTTATCAGACATTCTTCAGGATTTTCCACTTCCTAAAAGAGTGACAATAGAATATTCTTCAAGATGAAATATATCTTTAAAACCACAGTAAAAAAATTTTTAAAAAATTTAAAAAGCAGAAAAAACAGAGGTAATATATGCTACATAAAAGCTCTAGCTCATCGTTTAAAACAATCCAACACCAAGTAAACTTCAAATATGAGAATACAGGAGCATATTAATAAAATAATGTTTTTTAATAACATGTTGTGAAGTTAAAAAGCATATTAATGTACACAGTGGTTAAAAAAAAAAGACCACCACAATTCTGAGTATGTGTGAGTATGAATACTTACTAGCATAGAATACTTAAGGGCTCACATCAGCATGCTTAGGTTGGGTATTTACTAACCAGAGAAAGTTACAGATCTTCCCTGACTTATGACGAGTCTGTGTCTGGATAAACCCATCATAACATGAAAATGTCATAACCCAAAAATGCATTTAATACAGGTTATCCACCAAACATTATTTAGCCTAGCCTGCCTGAATTAAACATTTTCAGAACACTTATATGATTATCCTACAGTTGAGCAAAATCATCTAACACAAAGGCTATTTTATAATAAAAGGTTGAATATCTCAGGATTTAATTGAATACTGTACTGAAAGTGAAAAACAGAATGGTTGTAGGGGTACAGAATGGTTAGAAATACATCGGTTGTTGACCCTCATGATCACGTGGCTGCCAGGAAGCTGCAGGCAGCTGCTGGGCTCAGCATCATAAGACAGTATGAGGTGGCATACTGCTATATCAGGAAAAGATCAACATTCAAACTTTGAAGGACAGTTTCTACTTAACATGTATCACTTTCACACCATGATAAAGAAAAAAAAATCATTAAGTTGGGAGGTACCTGGGTGGCTCAGTCGGTTGAGCATCTGACTCCTGCTCTAAGGTCTTGATCTTAGGGTTGGGAGTTCAAGTACCATGTTGGGCTCCATGCTGGGTGTGTGAAGGTACCTAAAAAGAGCTGGAAGTTGAACCTTCATAAGTCAGGGACCATATATATCTACTAATTAGATATTGCTAACAAGGAAAAAGTTATTTCATTTCTCTTTGTTTCATTTTTATTATTTTTAAAGTGGAAATACTAAAAACAGCTAGGTCTACAGATGGAATGAAATAATGCATAAAAGGTATTATGAAACAAAAATTTAGCCAGAAGAGTAAAAATTAGGTATTTGATTTCTCATATATAAAGACTAAAATATTATTTTATTAACTATGGCTGTCAATGGTTGTATTTCGGTGGCCAGTTTTAGCATTTCTCTTTACTTATTATTTTTCTTTCTGGCCTTTCTAACACTAATGAATAGGCATTATTTTTTTAACCGCAAAAAATGCCTATAAAATATATCCCTTTCAAACTTCTCTGATTCCACCTCCACTTAAGATTTCCATTGATTTCTACCAGGGATATGTGTGTACATGGAAAGTAGATGTTACTCACAATAATATAACACAAGGCTCTCTAATATACAACTCAAGCTCATGTGATAGTAGAGTGACCTACCAGCAAGTGACAGTTTAAATTTGAAAAGATCAAATATATTCAATCTGTGGGTATTATCTAATGGGCGCCAGATGCCACACTGAAGTGTGCAAACTGAATGTTTCTTAGGGAATCTACCAAGTAGCAGGCAGACAATATCTGTCTTCAGAGCAATCCTAGCTTCCTAAAGGGAAATATCTCAACACATCTGACTTTCCCAGGGGTAGTGGATCATATTTTGTACCGCAACATCAACAACATTGTGTACTATAAATTTACTAAGCATATATTCAAGAAGTATTTGTTGAATGCTTGAGGAACAAATGTTGGGAGAAAATTATACAAATGTGCATTACTTCAAAGATTTAAAGGAGCATCATATCTGTAATGTTGACAGTGTTAGACTATTTTTAAAACATATCTTCCAAGATTTTTGGATGATCTAGTAAGCTATTTCCCTTATGGTCAAGTGCATGTACTAGAAGAAATATGGCCAAGGTTAAATAAGAAGTCTTCAGCTCTACAGTCCAGTGAGTATGATGCATCAGGCAAAGGCTGGTGCTGGGATTTCAGTGACCTTGGCCTTCTGATAACTAAGGCAAGCTAACATGAAACTTTCCCTGCAGGAATTAGTGTGTAAAAATGAAATTGTCACAAAGTCCTTATGTGTACCTGGGTCTTCGAAATTCATACATATTAATCTGAAAGTATTAATTAATTGCTTTAAAATTTCTATTGAGTACTTAGAGCTCTACATTCTATGAATGGTTAATTTCATGTGTCAACTTAGCAGGGCCATGAGGTGCACAAATATTTGGTTAAAAATTATTTCTAGATATGTCTGTGATGTTGTTTCTTGATGATATTAGCCTTTTAAAATTTCTCTGGTTATTTTATGATGAGATTAGCATTTGAATGGATAGACTATGCCAAGCAAATTGTTCTCTTTCATATAGATGGATTGCATCCAATCCATTGAAGGCCTGAAAGGAGTCAAAGGAGTAACAAAAAATGCTTTCTTTTGGCCTGTCTTTAATTGGGACATCAGTCTTCTCCCACCTTTGGACTCAAGCTCACACTGGAGTTGACACCATTGACTCTGTTGGTTTTTACGCCTTTGGACTAGAATGATACCATTGGCTCTCCTGGGTCTCCAATTTGCCAGCTAAGATCTTAAACATCTCAGACTCTGTAATTATGTCTGCCAATTCCTTATACTATATCTCTTGGTATTTGCAAGATGCTTTTCAAAACAGATCATATACTACTAACTATTATGGAGTAATCCTGAACTCTTTTCATATGTATTTATGGACTACAATTGTTTAACAATGGTCAACATTGCAAATAACACATGAGTAATGAGATACATTAAAATTGTTATTTTAACTGAATGAATAATCAAGAAAGTCCAAAGTCCTAAAGTTCATTTCAAGGTATATGTAAAAGAACAGTATATCTGGATTTGAAGTTTTCTGTTGTTTATAGATTATCTCCTCTATGGAATGCCAAGATATACATTCTGAGTCCAGCCGCTCAAAAACTGGTGCCCCAGAGATGCCTGTGTGGCTCAGTCAGTTAAGCATCCAACTCTTAATTTCAAGCTGAGGTCACAATCACAGGATGGTGAGACTGAGCCTGTGTCAGGCCCCATGGTGGGCATGGAGCCTGCTTGAGGTTCTCTCTCTCTCCCTCTGCCCTTTCCCTGCTCATGTGTGTGCACACACATGCTCACTCTCTTTAAAAAAAAAAAAAAAGAAAAGGGGCGCCTGGGTGGCTCAGTCGGTTAAGCAGCCGACTTCACCTCAGGTCATGATCTCACGGTCTGTGAGTTCAAGCCCCACGTCGGGCTCTGTGCTGACAGCTCAGAGTCTGGAGCCTGTTTCAGATTCTGTGTCTCCCTCTCTCTGACCCTCCCCCATTCATGCTCTGTCTCTCTCTGTCCCAAAAATAAATAAATGTTAAAAAAAAATTTTTAAAAAAAGTTTTATCCTGGTATCCTGGACTGCTTTTGAGCCTGAGGTATCTCTCATTTGTATAGTTATCTCCGGCACTTCCAAAAATATTGGACACCATGCATGCAGTCAGGAAATATTTCTTGAAAAAACAGACAAAGTCATTCTGTTATTAGACAAACATTGTTGAGACTGTGTGCTTGGAAACTTGTATAAGGTAACTCCACTTTCAATGGAATTTAAATAATATCCTGCATTACGTTTCATTTCTGGTTAAACCAATAGCCCTACTATGCTGTTTTGTGTGCATGCCTATTGTAGTCCAATCATTTTATTCTTGATATAGAATCATATTTTTTTCTGGATTAAATTTTTTGCTACTAAAATGTTTTTTTTAAATAACAACAACAACAACAAGTGAATTGCCTTCAGTGACTTAACTACTAATTATGTTATTAGGCATACTTACTAGGCACCTTTATTTTAGATGCCTTGGTCCATTTTGGGGGCTTAGAGGCAGGTAGTAATTGATAAAAGAAAAATCAGCTCTCATTTCTGTCACTTATAAAGATAATTATCATTGAGAGCATTCACAATATGCCAGACAATGTCTTAGAGATATTTAATATGAAACATCATAGCTTTACTGTTGAGCACTGAGACCATACAAGACAACTTGTGCTTATGTACAATATCTGAAATTCTCACCCCAAATCATTTTAATTCTTATTATTTTGATGATTAAATAGAAAAAAATCATAGGGGTTACTATAATGCTAAGATCATAGGGCCAGAAGCTGTTAAAAATAAGCTTGGAATATACATCCTTTTGTTGTTAAAACCCAATTTCATTGCATCATAT
The DNA here is from genome assembly GCF_016509475.1 of Prionailurus bengalensis. Classification (NCBI taxonomy): domain Eukaryota; kingdom Metazoa; phylum Chordata; class Mammalia; order Carnivora; family Felidae; genus Prionailurus; species Prionailurus bengalensis. The sequence continues at coordinate 40,271,014 of NC_057352.1, forward strand.
GCAATGAAACTTCTTGTTTTGGCATTTGCTCCACTTGGATACTTTCATGCCTTCAACAGGATAGTCTGTGCTTGAATTACTGGCAGTTTTCTCATTGGAAAGCTCACCAAGATGCTGCCTTACTTGCATGGCTTTGATGTTAAATCTTTCTTTCATACCCTCTTATTTTGTTTGCTAAGCAATTAACAGATTGATCTTCTAGAAAAAAATCAAAACACAAGAATATTTTTTTTAACTGCTGTGTGTTCCTCTTCCAAAGTTTTAAAGTAATTTCATCTCCATAGGCTGTTCAGGTCCATCTACTTAAATCTTTGTGTCAAAAGATTTAGAATATGCCTCAGAGGTTATACCCTTATATCTTTCTTCTGAAAAGAAAGACTGTGGCTTTGTTATTTCAAAGCAATATGCTTAATTATCTTGACCTCAGTTTCCTTTCTTGCATAAACCTCTCAGGCTATTTGAAAGGATATTAGGTAATTTACATGAATGTGTTTTGCATATGATAGTCACCTAAGAAATATCACTTTGCCCTTTTTCCTTCTTTGTAGGACAGTTAGTTAACTGTCTTTGGTAGGCCTTCCTTTGTGTGAATATTTGGTTTAAAGGTGCAAGAGTATCAATATTTGTATTACTATATGGCACAGAATATTGGCTAAAAAATATGCATTTAATTTTGGAGGCAATCCTTGATGACAAGTGTCACAGCCTTCATTTTAAGGAGAAGGAGACTGTCACACAGTTCAGAAGTAACAGAGCTCAGGTTCAAAAGCACATCTGTCTGGCTACAAAGGATTTATTTAACACACAATATCACTCTATATGGAAAGTAGCCACAGTTTTTTAAGTGCCACACCATAATTAGCAAGTTTCTTATTTAATAAATCTTCTAGAACTATTTAAACTGAAAAGTTAGATTTTTTTCAACAAATTCTATTCAGAAAGTTACACACATTGCCAGTGAAGTAGCCAGTATCTAAGGGCTGAACAGACTTCCTTCTTATCCATTAAGAACCAATAGTTTCTCTCATTAATATCAGCTCTTTGTTTAAAAAGATACATAAAAGATACATGACCTTAACTACTTATATCAATTAATTTCAGTGAGAAATATTTGTTACTTTGCAAAATCCAGATCCACTTACAAAGGAGAACTACTCTAATTAAAAAAGACCACTTAGTGGAGTACTATGTGGAGAAAGAGAAAGAATGAATGAGAAAGAATGAAATGAGAAAGACTGAGATGAGAAAGAATGCGAAAGAATGAGAATGAGAAAGAATGAAATATGGCCCTTTTTTAGCAACGTGGATGGAACTGGAAAGTGTGATGCTAAGTGAAATAAGCCATACAGAGCAAGACAGATACCATATGTTTTCACTCTTATGTGGATCCTGAGAAACTTAACAGAAACCCATGGGGGAGGGGAAGGAAAAAAAAAGAGGTTAGAGTGGAAGAGAGCCAAAGCATAAGAGACTCTTAAAAACTGAGAACAAACTGAGGGTTGATGGGGGGTGGGAGGTAGAGGAGGGTGGGTGATGGGTATTGAGGAGGGCACCTTTTGGGATGAAGACTGGGTGTTGTATGGAAATCAATTTGACAATAAATTTCATATATTGAAAAAAAAGACCACTTAGGGGGTGCCTGGGTTGCTCAGTAGGTTAAGTGTCTGACTCTCAATTTTAGCTCAGGTCATGATCTCACAGTTTGTGGGTTCAAGACCCATGCTGGGTCCGTGCTGGTGGTGCGGGTACTGCCTGATGCCCTAAGCATGAAGCCTGCTTGGGATTCTCTCTCTTTCCCTCTCTCTTTCATTTCTCTCTCCCATTCATATTATCCCTCCCTCTCAAAATAAATTTTAAAAATCTTTAAAAAAAAACCAGTATATACCAGATCCTCTACATATATTGTTTTACTTAATGCTGAAATATTCATTTCCTCATTCAATAAATATTCAAGTACCTTCCTCATTTCCAGTCACTGTTCTAGATCATAGGGATGCAATTTTTAGCAAAAACAGACCTGGATTTGCCTTCATGTCACTAAAAGTATAATAATAATAAAGACACTAATAAGATCTTTAGGCTGAAAACTATAGAAAGCTTAGGAAAGAAATTGAAGAAGACACAAAGAAATGGAAAAACGTTCCATGCTCATGGATTGGAAGAACAAATATTGTTAAATGTCTATATGACCCGAAGAGATCTACACATTCATTCCAATCCCTACTAAAATAACACCAACATTCTTCACAGAGCTAGAACAAACAATTTGAAAAGCGGCAGGGAACCAAAAAAGACCCAGAAAACCCCAAAGACCCTGAATAATGTTGAAGAAGAAAACCAAAGCTGGAGGATCATAATTCCAGACTTCAAGCTGTATTACAAAGCTATAATTATCAAGACAGTATGGTACTGGCACAAACACAGACACATTGATCACATAGAGAACCAATGGAAAAAAGACAGTCTGGTTAGCAAATGGTGTTGAGAAAAATGGACAGTAACATTCAAAAGAACAAACCTGGACCACTTGCTTATACCATACACAAAAATAAACTCAACATAGATGAAAAACCTAAATATAAAACAGGAAAACATCAAAATCCTATAGGATACAACAGGCAAATACCTCTCTGATCTCAGCCACCTCAAATTCTTATTAGGCATGCCTCTCAAGGCAAGGGGAACAAAAGAAAAAAATGAACTATTGGGACCTCATCAAGATAAAAACTGTATAGTGAAAGAAACAAACAACAAAACTAAAAGGTGACTGATGGAATAGAAGAAGATATTTGTAAATGACATAATAGGTAAAGGGTTAGTATCCAAAATCCTATAAAGAATTTATCAAAGTCAACACCCAAAAAACAAATAATCCAGAGAAGAAATAGGCAGAAGACACAGACACCTTTCTGAAGAAGACATCCAGATAGCAAAGAGACAAATGAAAAGATGCTGAACATCACTCATCATCAGAGATATATAAATCAAAACCACAATGGGATACCACCTGACACCTGTCAGAATGGCTAAAGGCATTAACAACTCAAGGCAACAACAAATGTTGCTGAGGTTGTGGAGAAAGGGGATCACTTTTGCACTGCTGGTGGGAATGCAAACTGGTGCAGCCACTGTGGGGAACAGTATGGAGGTTCCTCAGAAAATAAAAGTAGAACCACCCTATGACCCAGTAATTGCACTACTAGGTATTTATCCAAAGGACACAAAAATGCTTATTTGAAGGGGTGCGCGCGCACACACACACACAACATGTATATATATTTCATATATATGACATATATATAATATTTATGTATTTTACTGTGATATATATGTACATATAATGTAATATGTATTTTAATATGTATTAATATATATTTAATATGTATTATATATGTATTAATAATATATTATATAAAATATATTATATTATATTAATATATATGCATTAATAAAATACATATTAATGTGTATTTAATATGTATTACATATGTATTAATAATATATTATAATATAATATTAATATATTAATAATATTATATTAATAATTATTAAAATCAATATTAATATTATATTAATAATATAATCATTAATAAAGTAATGCGTACTTTTACTGTGATATATATGTGTATATATATATATAATGTAATATTACTTGGCAATCAAAAGGAATGAAATCTTGCCATTTTCAACAATATGAATAGAACTAGATGGTATTGAGCTAAGCGAAATAAGTCAGGGAAAGACAAATGTCATATAACTTCACTCAGATATGGAATTTAGGAACACAACATATTAACATAGGAGAAGTGAAAGAAAAATAAGATAAAAACAAAGAGGAAGATAAACCATAAGAGACTTTTTTAAATTAAAAAAAAATTTTTAAAAAATAATGTAGAGAGAAAGGGAGAGAGAGAATCCCAAGTAGGCTCCACACTTAACATGGAGACCAATGTAGGGCTTGACCTCACAGTTTTGAGATCATGACCCAAGCTGAACTCAAGAGTCAGACAACCAGCTGAGCCACCAGGCACCCTGATCAGAGACACTTAAAATATAGAAAACAAACTGAGGGTTGTTGGAGGGGTGTTGGGTGGGGGGATGGGCTAAATGGGCAATGCACATTAAGGAGGGCACTTGTTAGGATGAGCACTGGCTATTATATGTCAGTGATGAATCACTAAGTCCTACTATTGAAACTGTTATTACACTATGTTAACTTGGATTTACATTAAAAAAATAATAAAATAAAATATTTTTCTTTTAAAAACAAAAGATACTCCCCAATGTTTATAGCAGCACTATCAACAATAGCCAAAGTATGGAAAGAGTATAAATGTCTATCGATGGATCAAAGGATAAAGAAAATATGGTGTACATATACAATGGATTATTACCCAGCAATCAAAAAGAATGAAATCTTGCCATTTGCAACTACGTGGATGGAACTGGAGGGTATTAGGCTAAGTGAAATTAGTCAGTAAGAGAAAGACAAAAATCATATGACTTCACTCATATGAGGACTTTAAGAGACAAAACAGATGAACGTAAGGGAAGGGAAATAAAAAAATAACATAAAAATGGGGGGGGGACAAAACATAAGAGACTTTTACATACAGAGAATGAACAGAGGGTTACTGGAGGGGGTGTGGGAGGGGAAATGGGCTAAATGGGGGAGGGGCATTAAGGAATCTACTCCTGAAATCATTGCTGCACTGTATGCTAATTTGGATGTAAGTTACTATAAAATAAAAATAAAAAATAAAACAAGTTAAAAAAATTAGCAAATTTAATTAACTGAAGAACAGAGGGAGAAAAAGGAAAAAATAAAACTTCCAGAGAGTGGGACAAGAATGGGAAAAGTCTGTGGTAAGAGGGAACAAGTTGAGCTAAACAGCAGGGAGAGGGTGGAGGGAACATTGAGGGTTGGTATGATGCAGGGAGAAAAAATCTGTTCTCTTGGATCAGAAAGGGCTTCTTTGTGGAAATGCCATTTAAATTGAGAAGTGGCATTTAATGACACCTTTTTCCTATTTTCCTTTTTTAAAAAATATATCTGTCAGAACACCACTGAAATCTTATTTCAACACACTGTGTGTAAGCAAACTGTGCAGTGAAAAAACCATAGGACTAATGTAATAAAAATGTGGATGTTCATAAACTCCTTAATAATACAGTGTTCCAAGTAAAATCCATGGGATTTATGTGACATTAGGTATTTTTAGAAAGCTCAGACCAACAAATGGAAAGACTTAGAAAAACAAAGAAAGAAAAAAAAAGCCTTAAAAATAAATTCCATAGGCTACCAAGGCTGTCTGCTGGATTTTTCACTGGTCAGGAATATATATATTCTAACGGCAAATGATGGGAAAGAAAATTTCCCATTCACCTAATGCATGTCCAATATGAACTTAATTACTTTCATCAGTACAGTAGAGGAAAAAATTGAGCAGGAAGGGAAAACACCTATGTGCTTCAACCTGATAAATCTATCCCCAAGCCTCTTTCTCTCTTGTGGAGTATTGTTTAAGTGGCTAGTTTAATATATCATGTTGTGATATTTACATTGATATAGGTGAATCCAAACTATGAAGTGATACAAGTGGCATTTAACTTTCAAATTTTCAATTTGTTGGGACTGAGGATGTTTACAGGCTTTCTCCTCAAGTACTCTCTGTAGTTCAGGTTTGGCTCCTGGACAGGAAGTTGTTCTGTACTGATATGACAGAAAAAAGTATATGTGTGTAGTTGGGGAGTTAAATGGTCATCTGGTATATGAAGAATGGCATTCACAGTCTCTGGAACACGTCTTGGAATTGAAAAAAAAGATGACTATCAAATCCTAAGTTCTAGCTTCTTTCTTTATAAATAAATGCTTTACACTATAAAGATAATAACCATAGAACTGCTGAGAAAGAGGGAAAACAAGTCACCCACACCTAATTAGTCATACCATCTAGTCACAACCAAAAGAAATAATAACAAGAGCAGCAACAGCAGCAATAATAATAACTGAAATTCATTGGGTACTACCATGGGCCTACTGTTTCAAGTAAATTATTTCTAATCATGATACTAACCTCCCATACTATAACCAATATCCTCCTTTTACACTTGAGGAAAACTGCTCAGAGGGATTAAATTACTTGTCAGATATATCACAGAGCCACTGAGGGCAGAAAACCAAGATTTAAAACAAGAAATACTTTGTTTAGGCTTTTACTGAGGCATGTGGCTTTTCAGTCATTTTTCCCAAATATGTACTTTTTATTTGCGCGTTTGTTCTATTCAGTTTTATTTCAAGCTTGTCATTGCATGACACATTAATTTTCACTCCTAATTTCTTAAATCATCTATTTTATTACCTATGTTATTACATGATTGCTATCATTATCAATATACGTTAAAAAACCCAAGTATATGTACTTTATTATGTCTAACCAATAATTTATATCTTGACCATTTTGCTTGTTTTCCTTTTGTTTCTATATCATAAAAAATGATACAATATTTTTATATAAAGCTTTTTCTGCATTTTGGATTATTTATTTCAGATGGCTTTCTAGACCAAAAAAAAATGACTCACTCAAAGGTATTAGACTTGTTTTTTAAATATTTAAAATCTAAGGCCTAAATCATAAGAAATATGCATATGACAAAATTAATACTCATATTGATTAAGCTCTGTAGTTCCAGGTTGTCCCAATTCATCTACCAATTAGGCTATAGAAATTTACTTGACCAAAATAGATTTGCATTTTAAAAACTCAATAGTATTAATCTGTGCTGGGCCTATAAGGGTTATCCTGTTGAAGTCTTTAAAGTCAAAGGTACTCATCATTCATGAATCTAAGGAAATGACCTATGTATTAAGTAGTCTGTAAGAAAAGATATTCTATGTTCATTTGCATTTCCACTGACCCATTTCTTTCTGCTTAATAACATTTTAAATTACTCGAATTAATATGGGAGAAAAAAAATGAACTACTTAGCTGAAGTCAGTAAAATTATCAGATCTATTGCTATTACATGGTGTAAATAAATGCTTTGTCCTTAAGTATGTTTTTAATGTTTATTTATTTTTGAGAGAGAAGCAGAGCATGAGTGGGGGGAGAGGCTGAGAGAGAGAGGGAGACACAGAATCTGAAGCAGGCTCCAGGCTCTGAGCTGTAGGCACAGAGCCTGACACAGGGCTCGAACTCATGGACCCTGAGACCATGACCTGAGCCAAATTGGAGGCTTAACAGACTGAGTCACCCAGGCGTCCCTAAATTTTCCCTTTAGATCAGATTCTTGTCTTCTGAAGACAAATATGACTGTAATAATCTTCCAACTAACACCTATTTATTCATTCAGTGCAGCATCTATTCTGTCCTAGCTACTGTGTCATTTTCTGGGAACTACTAAGATAAAAATTAAACTTACAATAACAACGATTATATTTTTTTGTCAAATTTGTTATTTGTATGAGGCATTCAACTGCGTTATTCCAACCTTCATATCATCAACACAGTGCAATAATATGGCTACCCTTCTTCCAGGTGAAAAGAAATCAAACGGTCACCTGCCCGAGATAACATAGTAAGTAGGTAATAAAGATAGTCAAGCTACAACTACATGGTTGCAAGTGACAGAAGTGTAAACTTAACCACGGGAGAAGTTCATAAACATATGTATGGGTGGGAGTATCTATAACAAGCCATCCCAAAACTTAGTGGCTTAAAACAGCAAACATTTATTATTGCTCAAAAGACTGGTGGCAGTGGTCAGAAAGGCCCTGAAGCCAAAAGACACCATTGCTGGTAGACACAAGTCAGAAAGGCTTGCACCAGATCAGTAAATGCAGAATGGTTAGGGGAAAGTACAAGAAGCACATGTAATTCATAGGACTGATTACTCTTTTAATTGACTCATCCATTCAATACAGCAGATGGAGTGTCTTTTAGATGACTAGTAAAGGTTAAAAATAAAAACAAATGATCAAAAGAAAAACAAATTAGTGGTAGTATAAGATGAAAATTTGCTGTTACGGATTCAAGAGAACAGCTGCATATGGCTTTGTAATTGAACACTGGATGTTTCTGAGGGCACAGAAGTCTTGGGTTCTCTAGCTCATTGTTAACACAGAGAGGAAATGGGCACCCTCATTCTTTGCCACTCCAGTAGAAAGTTTACCTTGAAGAGGATGCTTCTTAGGAAGCTCACAGATAACCAATGAAGAATGCTGGCTGCCTATCCACTTTAGAAACAATAACTGTGTATTTTCACTAGGTTACTTTGTCACTTCAAATGTTAATTTCCCCTGAGTTAATGCTTCAGTGTATCTCTCATCAATATTACTTTCTATCTTTTTAAAAGTAATCATATTGTAAAACTACTCAAAAGCTGTTAAAACAACTAGTAAAACATGTCAAAATAAATGCACGAGACCATTTTATTTTCTTGGCATTGTATAACCAATTAAGTAGTATATTAAGTAGTTCTGAAATAGTTATCACAGAAAAAATATAGAGGAGATATCTTCTGAAGGGTATTAGGCCTGGAGTCCAATTTGCTAAATCTTCTTTTCAGAGGGAAAAGTGGAAGCAATTGCAATGGACGCAGCATGGTGCAAAGTTTTGCAGAATTGTTCTTACTATTAAAGAAACAAGCCAACTAAATTGTTCTATTAAAACAAGAGGCCAGAAAGGTTGCATTCAATTTAGGACCTGGATTCTTAGGCATTTGGACCTATGGAAAAGGGAGTTTAAATTGCTTTTACTTGCCTTGTTTTATAGGTATGAGAAATTTTTCAAGGTTGCAATTGAAGTCAGAGGTAAAACCACAGAATTGCACTTTGCTTCACCAGGGATTCCCTTTTGGGTGATTTTAGGATCTCAAATTTTGTTAAGAAATGCGGACAGTGATATTAGCTACTTGGTGCTTCATATGTAGTTGACAAATAACATATTCACTCTTCTGGGAAGAAGTGATGTGTTCAAAAGTCAAGAAAAGTATAGGTACTACGTTGTGTAGCAGACTTCTAGAATTTATTCATCCGGCTTAACAGAAACTATATCCATCGAACAACTCTTCATCTCCACCACAAAAACAAAGGGACACAAAGGAAACTTGGAAGGTGCTGGGTATGTCTATCCCCTTGATTGTGGCGATCCTATCACAAGTGACTGCATATACCCAAACACATGAACTTTGTACCTATTAAATATATGCAGTTCTTTGTACATCAATTATGCTTGAATAAAGCTGTTTAAAAAGTCAAAAGATGGCACATATAGTATTGCAGGAAGAAAAAGTCACTCTTTATTGAGTATATCTACACATTCAAACAATGCCAAACAACCAAAAATACCAAGAGCCTACTAAGTGTCTCTCATTGTGACTGATTATATAAATGAAGTAAAAACAGGTATTGTTCCTGCCTTTATCATTCAAAACATTTTCTCTAGAGTTAGAAAACTAAAAGTAAGCAAAGTTGATCTGTTAGCATCATTCTGTTCTGATATTTTGTTAATCTTTTCTAAGAAACTGACATGAAAACTACCGCTCTTTCAATTTCCAAGTTAGACTCTGCCTCCTTCTTCTTCACTACACCATTAGAAGCAATCTCTGACTTATTTGAACTTGACATCTCCTTCGTATTATTGGTATTTTACCAGTCTGTGATTCTTTTCCAGATACATAATCTCCTAAGTGGCAGATAGCCATGCTTGATTTATGGATGGGATCCTTGCATGGGAGATAGCTTTATTTTGCTTTTGTTTTTTGTTTACACTCACAGTATCTTCTGCTTGAATTTAGGCTCCAAGACTTACCAATTGTATAAATCTCATGCAATTATTTTTTTATAAGCCTCAGTTTTTCAATTCGTAAAATGGAGATTATAACTTTGTATGATCCATTTTTTAAGTATAAAAGGAGATTATACGAAGAGTTATTTAAAAAGTATCTGGTACAGGCTATTCATTCAAAGAATATTAGACTTTTATATTAACTTGAGAACAGTAATTATCAAGCAGCACTGTATTATATATGGAATGATAATATTAATCATCATGAAGTATGTGGACCATATCTTAGAGTATATTTTGGAATGATCATATGCTATTTATGGTATTTTTGATGCTTGGACTTAGAACTGACACTAATGAATCAATGTTTCATGATTAATGACTAAAGTAACATTTCTTTCTAGGCCCACAATCCTTATTTCCTCTTTCCATTGCACTGGAACTCCAAACATACCATAATGTGTCAGTCCTGGAGCAAACACTATATCCTGATGCCTCCAAAATTTCCACTGAATGCTATTCTCCTAGTCTCTTCTGCCCTTCTTTCCCTCTCCCTTATTGAAGGTCATTTAAATCTCACCCTCCCTCTGTTCTCACTCACTCTGAAGAAGGAAATGCTTCCAGTGAGCATTCTTAAATTCTTGCTTATTAATAGAGGGTGTTTTCACACTTACCCTACATTAGGGTATTATTTACATAACAGTATTCTATTAATCTTGAACTCACAGAGAAGAAGGAATGGCGTCTTACTGGCCCTGTTTCCCATATTGAGCCACACGGTGTATATATAAGGTGATCTACACTGCTCAATAAATTGAATGGATACCCAGTTCATAAAGGTGTCAGAACGTGTCTGAAAATGCATCCACTGTGACATTTACCAGCTGGCATCTATTAGCATTTAAGCAATGGATGAAAAGGAACTACCTCTGCTAGTATCACTGTTGGGTGGAATCTCCCAAGGATTGTGTGCCTGCTTAGTGGTGGTACTGTTCTGCCTTCCTTGCACACATTACTGTACTACACGAACAGATGAATACCTGTCTGGTGCTTTCGAGCTCCAGTAGATTGTTTTTGATGACTAAACTAACATACCTTGGAAGACCTTTTTATTGAATTTCTCAGACAGTTAGAAGACTTGCCAAGGGGATTTTTGTATGAGATCCAAGGCTTTTTATTATAGTGGTGATTTCTCACATGGTCCGGCGAGAGAAGACCTTTTTAATTTTTGCTCTGTAGAAGCCACTACACAAGAAATTAGGGGATGGGAGGTTGAATAATTTCTGCTGACTTTTTTTTTTTGCAGAATATGTTGGGACATTCCGTGGTGTTTATTAAATGTCTATATGAGCTACATACCGTGCCATCCATTTGTAATTTCATTTTATCCTCATACCAACCAAAAAAGTAAATAATGTTATTACAGTTTTATAGAAGAACAAAGTGAACCAAGTAAGTTATTTGGATAACATGTGTCAGATCCCAAAATGATGCTTTTGAGTTATCTTTGAGATTTTCTAAAAAGATTTAGTGAAGGTTACTGGGAAAAAAATAAATACCATGGATGAGTCATCTCTTTAATGATTTTGTATGCTAATGTACTTGTTTTCTTCTTCAGTGCATAGTCAATGCCCAATTTTAAGAATATATAAAATGCATTAATATATAAAGATGAAAATGATAGCGTAAACCTACCATGTAAAACTCACTAAAGATGGCCCTTATTTTGTATGGTTTCAAAAGGAATAAATTTCAGATACAATGGCTTATTAAATAACACATTAGTTTCCCAAAACACAGTTCAACTGTCAGTTACCATGGTATATTTCCTAAAAGCAATTGCAAAAAGTACAAACTTCCCTCTTAGTTCTTCTTTTCTTTTTGTAATGTTTTTATTACATTTTATTACATTTTATTTTTGAGAGAGAGTGCATGCACAAGTGGGGGAGGAGCAGAGGATCTGAAGCAGACTCCTCACTGACAGCAGAGAGTACTACATGGGGCTCAAACTCACAAACCTTGAGTGGGAGTCAGGCGCTTAACCGACTGAGCCACCCAGGTGCTCCCCCTCTCAGTTCTTGAGCCCACAAATCACTATATAAATAAATGTGCATCATGATCAATGATCAATCACATTACTTCTTTCAAAGTCTGTCCATGATTGGACCCTACACATCCATTTTCATTTCATGCATAGAAAGCAAAGCATGAACTTGTGTTGCCTCCCTGTCTCCCAGTGATGAACCCATGCAACATTTCACAAAACTGGATAATTGAAATAGAGTTACCCAACAAAGATGGATGTGCAGAAAATAAGCAGAAAATGAAAACAGCAGAAAGGAAACTAGATATGATTAGAACACGTGAAAAGAGTGCCAGAGAGTATCATGTAAGGAAGTATGTAGTATATATATAATAGGACAGAAAGGGGCATCTAGGGGCTCAGTCATTTAAGCATCTGACTTTTGCTCAGGTCATGATCTGGCGGTCCATGAGTTCGAGCCTTGCAATGGGCTCTGTGCTGACAGCTTGGAGTCTGGAGACTGCTTTGATTCCGTGTCTCTTTCTCTCTCTGCCCCTCCCCTGCTTGCGCTCTCTCTCTCAAAAATACACAAACATTAAATAAATTTTAAAAAATAGGACAGAAACACTTAATATACTGTACAAAATAACTTTCAGGGTTTGAGTTGAATGTAACTGGAGTTAGAGAATAAATAGCTGACCTTGGGAACACTGGCATTGCCACCATTCAAGAGACTCTGGATGTGCAGCCTGAGAATGTAGTGAAGGTGAGGTTATTGACATAAATGAAAAAAGCTGTTGTAAAGGAAAAGATGAAGATGACCCAGAGGAAAGACACGGGCAAAAGCTTCACATTAAAGGAACCTTAAAGAAATTTCATGACATTGAAAACACAAAAGACAAAGTGTTGGAATAAGATCCAAACTAAGGTTTATAGTACACTCTGTACAATATGTTATACAATGAGAAACACGACATTCTGCACCTTGAAACACTACTGACAAGTTATTTTTACCAAGAAATCAAATATTTAAATGAATATATTTGTAATGCTTTAAGTATATTAAATAAATCTCATTTCTTATTATTTTATTTTTATTCCCCATACCTCTCTAACAGACCAGAAGAGTTTTTTTTTTTAACTTCTGAAAAAAATTTTTTAAAGATTACAGAACGATCATAATTTTTCCAGTTGGTTTTTAAGATCATGTTGCAGTTTCTACTTACATGGACATGGTTATGGTAATGTGCTACTGTGCAAATTGAGGTGAGGGCTGCCTTACTAGTCTTTTAATATGTTTTTGTGTATGTACTTTTTTCTTCCCATGTAATATTTGTGATTCATTGCTGCTTAGGAAATGTAACCAAAGTCAAAAGTTGCAAGGAAGCTATACAATTTGAAGAATCTACTCTCATCAAAATACTTTGCCTCGAAGTTGTAAAGCATCTACCCAGTTCAAGAAATTGAATGTAGCAACTCCTTATAACATGGCAAGTAACTTACTCACTAAGAATAACTAAGCCTACCCTTTGTGAATCCACTAATAAATTCGTACTACATTTAGCAGTCATTTCACTTTGTTTTCTACCTTATATTGCAATAATCATATTAAATATATTTACATCCTATGTTAAATGTAATTAAGAGATGAGTTTCAGTCGATCGATAGCTATAAAGTTATGTATTTTAGATACCTGATCACACATTTTAAAATTAATACATTGCCATATTTCCAAATTTGGTGCCCCTTGAGCAGCTTGCAAGTCTTTGGTTTTCAACATATCTAATGGATAAAAATGACACAGGGCTAATTTAAAATAATGTGGTCCATATAACTATTGAGCTCTTAATTTTATCCAAGAAGATTTAATTAGTGATGGCACAGTGTTTTAAGTTATGGCTATAGAATGCTGGCTTTGGTTTAAATGATCCAGATACAGGTCTCTCTGATGCTTAGGCTCTGCATCTAACCCAAAACTAAGCTGATTATAATATCATACAGCTATAATAGCTACATTTTTCCACTGTGAAAGTGTGGACCGTTTTAAATCTCCCTTGTTTTCTCTTGGTTCCAAACTAGAAGTAGACCTCTCTCTTTTCTCAGGGCTATGTGACGTTTCCTGTACAAAGCCACCAAGCAATGATTGGCATAGTTCCTAAATAATTAACAACTCCATGAAAATTTCATGTAAAGTATATGTGATTACATAAACAAGTTATTCTGCTTGGCCCGCTAAATACTATTCCATGAGCCTTTATTTTCAAAACAATCATTCTTTAATGTAGGTAGAGTATTGGCTGTATGATATATTACATGGATAAAGCTCTTTTTTGTTAGAGCTTTAGGTGGCTCAGATTTTAGCAACTTTAAAGATGGCAGCAGGCAACATTTATCTTTAAATATGCGTTCATATTTTGGATTATTTTCTAAAAGTGACATTACTAAGTATAAAATGAAGAGTATTTTTAAAGATTTTTATGTATATTATAAAATATTCCCTGGTAGGACAGTCCTCATTTACTTAGATTTTGAAAAGTTTCTGAATGAATTTATACACATAGTATCTGAATCCTTCAGGTCATAACAGCATAAGAGTTACAAAAATGATGTAGCACAATGTTGTTTCTTCTTTCACCCTGCACATGGAATACAAACATGGGTAGTGAAAGACATTCAATAAAGGGTTATTTAAAAAGTATAATGCTGGGGCGCCTGGGTGGCGCAGTCGGTTAAGCGTCCGACTTCAGCCAGGTCATGATCTCGCAGTCCGTGAGTTCAAGCCCCGTGTCAGGCTCCGGGCTGATGGCTCAGAGCCTGGAGCCTGTTTCCGATTCTGTGTCTCCCTCTCTCTGACCCTCCCCCGTTCATGCTCTGTCTCTCTCTGTCCCAAAAATAAATAAACGCTGAAAAAAAAAATTTTAAAAAAAAAGTATAATGTTATTTTACTTATATTTTTGTACCAAAGGCAGAAATAAGATTTCCATGTGATATGATTAGTTACATGTTATGTCATTTTTAGTGTCAAATTCAAGAGAAAAAAATATAGTATTTTGTCTTTGTTTTTATTAATAAAGGCAATAAACCAAGGACTATTGGTAGATTAACTCTCTCTCATAGATTCCTCCATCCATCAATTGAAATGGCTTATCTGCTGTTCATTAATATATAATCTATATAGTTGCTAGGTCCAAAGAAATACCTATATATTAATAATTACTAATATCTATATATTACATCATTGATCCCTGATTTGAGTCTCAGGATCAATACAAAAAAGACACTGAAAACAAAATAAAAATATCTTATAATAGCAATTGGAATTTAAAATACCTTGTATGAACACTTTGAAAACATGTTGTCTTGAAGCAAAGGTATTTTTTCCTAAGGTTTAATATATATTTGCTGACTATTTACTATGTATAACAAGCACAATTCTTTAAAATATTTTTTATCTTTTCAAAATTTTATGTACATTATAGTTAATTAACATACAGTATAACATTAGTTTTAGGAGTAGAATTCAGTGATTGATCACTTACATACAACACTTAGTGCTCAACATAACTAGTACCCTCCTTAATACTCATCACACATCTAGCTCATTCCTCTACCCAGCTCCCTCCATGAATCCTGAGTTTGTTCTTTAAGAGTCTCTTATGGCTTGTTTCCCTCTCTCTCTTTTCTACCCCCTCCCATAAGTTCATCTGTTTTGTTTATTAAGTTCCATATAAGAATGAAATTATGTGGGATTTGTCTTTCTCTGACCGACTTATTCTGCATAGCATCATACACTCTAGCTCCATCCACGTCACTGAAAAGGGCAAGATTTCATTCTTTTGATGACTGAGTAAAATTTCAGTGTGTGTGTGTGTGTGTGTGTGTGTGTGCGCGCACCACATCTTAAAAAACGGGAATCTTGCACAAATTTAAACAAACGTGATCTGAGACCTTCACTCACAAGGACATCCTGACTCAATATTATTATTAAAGCCCCTGAATTATCTGCAGATCTGTTTTTCCGCCTCTTTTAGTCCTTTTCTCAATGTTAAATAATTGCTAAGTATTGTGTATGAAAACTGGAATGGCTCTATAACAAGTCTCTTATTGGATAGAAGATAAATTTAAATACCTATTAGAGTTGAGTATCTAGCTCAATCAAAGTTGGGTGTCAGAACTTAAAGTCTAGTTTAGTTCATACCTACCCTTACTTGCCCTTAAATAGTTCAGTGTCACACCTGAGTATTGAGGGTATTTATTAGGACTCACCACCCTTAGTAGGCTCTGAGGTCCATTTATACCTCTCTCCAACACTAGGTCATTGCTGAAACCACTGCTTAGTTTTCAACCTCTACGTGATTACTTCCTTTCCATCTCCTAAGTTTCTTGATTTGTGTGGAATAAATATGAATTAGCAAAGCCTTCAGGGAAAAAGGCAAGAAGTGGGTCTATATGCCCTTAATAATCAGACTTTTTTGGGGGCACCTGGGTGGCTCAGTCGGTTAAGCATCCGACTTCAGCTCAGGTCATGATTTCACCGGTTGTGATTTCAAGCCCCGCATCAGCTCTGTGCTGACAGCTCAGAGCCTGGAGCCTGCTTCGGATTTGGATTCTGTGTCTCTCTCTCTTCCCCTCCCCTGCTCATGCGCGCTCTCTCTCTCTCTCTCTCTCTCTCTCTCTCTCTCTCTCTCTGTCTCTCAATAATAAACAAATGCTAAAAAAATTTTAAAAAAATAATCAGACTTTTTTTTAATATAAAGGTCATAAAAGATAAAATGGAAAATTTAACCAGAAAATTGTAATTCATTTTAAAATGGGAATCATAAAACTGAAAAAGTGTAACAGTTGAAAATAAGATTCAGATAGATAGATTTCCCAAAATAGAGGACACAACAGGTTTTTTAAAATAGCTAACTTAAAGTTCTGGCAAAAGAATACATTCAGGTTAAATCACAAAGAGTAAAAGTGACAGAAAACACGGAAAACAGTATAAGAGATGAAAGCGTGATGGTTCAGGTACTAATACATGTAAATTGAATGAAAAAAGGCAGAAGGATAAAGATTTGTGAAAAAGCAGTATTTGAAAAAATAATACATTACACTCTTTCAAAACTATTTGTAGATAAATGCAAACAATCCATTTTAATAAATTTTCAGAAATCCAAGCATAGAGAAAAAAGTATAGGGACATAACTCTACTGAATATCAGCAACAAAAACACAAACAAAGAACAAATACAACAAAAAGCAAACAGTAACAAATATGGTAGATATTAATCCAATTACCAATTATATCAATTATCAATTTGATGTCAATAAAATGAATGTGCCCATTGAAGACAAAAGATTGTCAGAGCAGATGAAAAAATAAGATCAAACCATATTTTGTCTATAAGAAAAATATACCATGCTAACCCTAATTAAAACAATTTAGGAATAGTTATATTAATCTCAGATGGAGCAGACTTCAAAGTAAGGAAATTTATTAGGGAAAAAAGAATGGCATTACACAATGATAAAGGGGTCAGTTCTCCAACACAACATAACAATGAGTAATAAGTATGTGCCTAACAATAAAATGTCAGCCTACATTAGGCAAACAAAGGTACTACTGCAAGGAGAAATAGATGAATTCACGAATATCACTTTCGACTTCATCACAGATGGCAGGACGGTCTATGTAGAAAATCTCAAAGAATAAAACAATAATAACATCTTCTGGAACTAAGAAGTAATTAGAGCAAAGTTTCAGGATGTAAAATTAGTAACCAAGCGCCAGAAATTTCCCTATATACTAGCAATGAACAAGTGGAATTTAAATTTGAAAACATTTGAATTTGAATTTGAATTTGAAAACATATTTTTATTAACACCCTCCAAAATGAAATATTTCAGTATAAATAAAAAATGTATAATATCTACAGGAAGAAAACTTATAAAACTCTAATGAATGAAATTAAAAACCTAAATAGATATTCTGTGTTCACAGATAGCAAGACTCAACATTGTGAAGATGTCAGTTCTTTCCAACTTAATCTATAGATTCAATGCATCCTAAACAAAATCCCAGTGAGTTATTTTGTAGATATTGATAAATTGATTCTAAAGTTTATATTCTGAGGCAAAAAACCCAGAATAGTCAATACAATATTGAAAGAGAAGAACAAAGTTGGAAGATTGACACTAACCTAACTTCAAGGCTTACTATTAAGCTAGAGGAATCAAGACAATGTGATATTGGTGAAAGACTAGACAACTAGGTCAATGGAACAGAACAGAGAGCCCAGAACTAGACCCCCGTAAATACAATTTATCGATCCATGACAAAGGAGCAAAAATAATACCATGGAGCAAAGACAGACTTTTCAACAAGGTGTGTTGGAACAACAGGATATATATATGCAACAAAACTAATCTAAGCAGAGACCTTAAACCCTTTATAGAAATTAATTCAAAACATTATACATGTGAATTTAAAATGAAAACAATATACATAAGATCCTTAGATCATAGCAGAAGAGAAGATTTTCAATGACTTTCTGTGTGGTAATGCCTTTTCAAATATAATATCAAGGACATGAACTATGAAAGAGATAATAAACAAGACTTCAATAAATTACAAACTCTATTCTACAAAAGATGATGTCAAGAGAATGAGAATAGAAGCTATGGACTTGGATAAAACAGTTGCAAAAGATACTTTTGGTAAGGGATGTTATTCAAAATATACAAAGAACTCTTCCAAAATTCAACAATAAAAAAATACGTAACCAATTGAAAAGTGGGTCAAAGACCTTATCAGACACCTTACCAAAGAAGATATGCATATGACAAATAAACAGATAAAAAATGTTCTACATTATATGTTATAAGGAAAATGCAAATTAAAATAATGAAATACCCATACAGTTCTATTGCAATAGCCAAAATCTGAAACACTGACAACATCAAATGCTAGGAGGATGTGGAGTAACAGGAACTCTCATACATTTGCTGGTGGGAATGCAAAATGGTGCAGACCCTTTGGAAAACAGTTTGGCCAGTATTATAAAACTAAACATATTCTCATGATATGATCCATTAATAACACCCCTTAATATGTACTCGAAGGAATTGAAAGCTTATGCCCACGTGAAAACCAACATATGTATGTTTATAGCAGCTTTATTCATAATTGCCAAAACTTGGAAACAAGCAACATGTCCTTCAGTAAATGAAGGGATGAATAAATTGTACAATGAAAGAGTATTCAGTACTAAAATGAAATGAGCTATCAAGCCAAGAAAAGACATGGAGGAATCATAAATGCATATTAGTAAGTGAAAGAAGCCAATCTGAAAAAGCTACATTCTATGGGATTCCAACTACATGACACCCTGGAAAAGGCAAAATTTTGGAGACAGTGAAACGATAAGAGGATATAAGGAGCTGGGGGATAGAAAAAGAAGGTGAATAATTAGAACACAGATGATTTAGGGGCCGTAAAAATATTCTGTATGTTATTAAATGATGGATATCATTTACATATTACATACATTAGGGTAAACCAACAGAATGTCAATACCAAGACTGAATCCTAATTTTAAACTGTGGACTTTGGATGATAAGGATGTGTCTCTGGAGGTTCAACCCCAATAACAAATGCACCATTTATTGTTGATAAAGGGAGTGAAGGACTATGATGTACAGGGGAGTTTATGGAAAATCTCTGTACCTTTCTTTCACTTTAAGAAGATCATCACCAGGACCTATAAGGTTAAAAATTGGTAGAAATAAAGGATAAAAATTAATTCAAAAGAAAGGTTTCAATGAGGCTTAAATGTTCAAAATTCTTACATTTCCTGGTGAATGGTAAAAATGCAAATTTATATTAGACCCTAGAGAGCCAACAATTCATAGTGTAATTTCCAGAAAATATAACATAAACTAGAGCAAAAGAATGCAAATTTAAGAAGCTAATAAGAATACTGAATAGGGGTGCCTGGGTGGCGCAGTCGGTTAAGCGTCCGACTTCAGCCAGGTCACGATCTCGCGGTCCATGAGTTCGAGCCCCGCGTCAGGCTCTTGGCTGATGGCTCAGAGCCTGGAGCCTGTTTCCGATTCTGTGTCTCCCTCTCTCTCTGCCCCTCCCCCGTTCATGCTCTGTCTCTCTCTGTCCCAAAAATAAATAAATGTTGAAAAAAAAATTTAATAAAATAAAAAAAAAGAATACTGAATAGTGCAATATAGATTTAGTTAATTAAAAAGAATGGAACAAAAAATAGTTAAGGTGGGACTGAAAAAAAAGTATTAGAAAGATTTAAATCAAAACCTATCAGGGATGCCTGAGTGGCTCAGTCAGTTGAGTATCCAACTCTTGATTTTGGCTCAGGTCATGAATTTAGGGTTGTGGGATTAGAGTCCCGCATCAGGCTCCATGCCTTTCTCTTTCCCTCTGGCCCTCTCCCCGCCTTGCTCTCTCTCTCTCTCTAAAATAATAATTTTTAAAAGTTATTTAAAAAGCCAATAGGATAAATGTAAATTAATAAATGCTCCAATTAAAAAAAAATAAAGGTTGTCAGGGAAATTTACTTCAAAAAAAATGACTACATGTTCCTCCCCAAAGTCATAATCTAAGTACAACGATGAAGAAAGATTAACAGTAAAATGGTTGACTTCTGGTTTCTGGTTCAAGGTGTCCTGAGCTCAGAGGCCATCACTCCTATTGTCACAGCAAGGAAAAACTTGAACAAAATGAAAATCAACAATTCTTCTTAGACTCATAAGAATACTGAAGTCACATTATTACAGACAAATTTAACATAGACCTGTTAGTTTATTTTATTTTCTAAAATGAGAATGTAGGACTTAATAATTTCTAATGACCCAGCTGAGCACTAAATACTCCATGTGTGTGTGTGTGTGTGTGCATGTATACACACACAGATATACATACACAGGTGCACATGTATATGTATATGTCAACACACACATTTGTGACAAATATAGTAGCTTCTAGAAGACAATCTGTTAAAATTTAAGTCATAAAAATAGAAAGAATAGTTTCCTAAAGTTCTATAAACATGAAGAAAACAAGAGCAATTTTATTTACAAAAAAAAAATTTTAACGTTTTATTTATTTTTGAGACAGGGAGAGACAGAGAATGAACGGGGGAGGGTCAGAGAAAGAGGGAGACACAGAATCCAAAACAGGCTCCAGGCTCTGAGCTGTCAGCACAGAGCCCGACGCAGGGCTCGAACTCACGGACAGTGAGATCGTGACCTGAGCCGAAGTCGGATGCTTAACCGACTGAGCCACCCAGGCTCCCCAAGAGCAATTTTAAATAGCATCTGCCTTAAAGCTTCACTTCCCCTCACCAACATAAAATTTTTAAAAAAGGAAAATATACATACATTGACATAAGTTACCCCCCCCCCCCAAAAAAAAGGATCTCTGTGGGAAAGACTATTTACAGTGGCTGCTTTTGAATGCAGGGAGTCATAAAGCTATTTACTTTTCATTTTTCTTTTGTTCTTTTTAAAAGAGTTTTTAAGAAGCAATGATATTACTATATACACTTAACACCCATATGCACCCACAGTACTCAAAGTGGAGGAAAAACAATCTTTTCAGAATACCACAAAGCAGTTGAATATTAAAAGTAATTCATTTTTTTTCAAATATCCTTGCTTTTAACTAATGATTTCCTTTATTTTTAAAAAGCTTTTTTTGGTGCAATGAATTTCAATTGTAGGTTGATGATCATTTCACTGAGTCAATTTTACTCTTCAGTAGAAGCTACCCCTGTGACTCAATGAGTAGCCACATCTTTTGAGAATGATTTTGTTCTGACTCCTTTTTGGTAAATAGAATGTATATTCTGACTTTTTTTTTCCTGTTACCATCTGGCCTTGGTGTAAGAAATCAATTCCACAGCAGCCACTGAACTTGGGTGCACTGAAAGGCATGTCCAAACTGTGCTTCTCTAAATATCTTTAGCACAACTGACCTTTTGTTCTTGCAGAAACAGGCTCAATTGGAACAAGAAGGAACCTGTCATGCCATTTTCCTGCTACAATATTCATTAGTTGGGGGCCATGATCTTGTGTGTCTCTACAGAAGATTCTTGTTAACAAGCCTCAAGTCAGCAATCTGCTCTTTCCCTGTGCCTCAGTAACATTTTTTTTCAGGATAACTAATTCTTAAATGAGCCTTTTCTCATGGCACAATCTCCTAACACTTTTGGATACTGTTCCCTTCAACAGTTACACTTTGATGACAAAAAAGACTATACTCTTGTCACATAACATTTAAACACTCACAGGCCCACCTTCACTGCTGACTCTGCCTTCTGGGTGCAGCAATTAGCACAAAGTAGAAGCTTAGTCACTAGAAACTTCTGCAGCTCTGGCTTTGATGTGTTTGTACAGGAAAATTAGGTCAAGGTCTCTTGGATCCACATCTTCTTGGATAAAGATTTTTTTTTCTTTTTTTTACCCTCACCAAATATTTGAAAAGTGGATTTAGGCTCTTCACAAATATGTAAAAGAGAATATCAAAGAATGAATTTCAGGTCTATACATACTTTAGTGAAAATAATATTTGCATTTGAGAATCATTATATATTTATATAATGGATTATATAATGCATATATATTTTACATTTATATATTTCTCTATATTACGTTTAAATAGGCTACTTTGAAGGAAGGAGGTAGGAATACATATGGTTTGAAGGAAGATGACTGATTAAGAATACATTTTAAGTTGTGAGGTTTTACAAAAGATTCAGCCCACTAAAGAAATAGTGACCAAAAGATCAAGATGTTGAATATATAAGCATGATACTATATTTCTGGAATACATTTGATGAAAAAAATTATAAAGTGATATACTTTCTCAAATTTGTGACACGGGAACTTGGGGTGTCTTAATGTATCCTTTTGGGAAGTAGAGTTTATGTCATATGAGGTTACGTTAGTTGAAGAAGCATAATGGGACTAGATTTTCTCTATTTCTGATATCCTTCCCTTTCCCCATGTCCACATGTTGTCTAGCTCTTAATTTAGAAAGCTGGGTGACAACAGAGAGGATAACGCCTTTGAAAGAATATTTTTATTATTTGTAATTCCCAAGAGATATGGGCATGCCATCCATTGCAGGACCATAGAACGAGCACCATGATCTAGTCAGGAGGCAGAACCAGGAACAAGAGGAAAGCCAAGGCCACACCCTATATTGATGTTCCTGCAGGAAAAGCAAGGCAGAACAGGGTAAATAGCTTAGCATTAGACAGTCTTAATAATGTAGGTGGGATCTGGGCTACATGGGTGGTCCCTAATTGTCTGGTACCTCATCCTGGGTTGATTTAGAGGAGAGGAAATATTGATTTGGTGTGTGACAGTTAGATAGAGGGGTCTTACGGTGTATATACTTTGGGTTGGTTCATTTATATACAAAAGGCATACTCACCTCAGCCCTTTTCTTTCTCTAAGAATTGGCTAGTCCTGGAGGTCTCTGGGTGGCTCATTCAGTTAAGCATCTAACTTTGGCTCAGGTCATGATCTGTGGCTCATGGGTTAAGCCCCGCATCAGGCTCTGTATTGAAAGCTCAGAGCCTGGAGCCTACTTCAGATTCTGTGTCTCCCTCTCTCTCTGCTCCTCTCCTTCTTGCACTCTGTCTCTCTCTCTCTCTCTCTCTCAAAAATAAATAAACATTGGGGCGCCTGGGTGGCACAGTCGGTTAAGCGTCCGACTTCAGCCAGGTCACGATCTCGCGGTCCGTGAGTTCGAGCCCCGCGTTGGGATCTGGGCTGATGGCTCAGAGCCTGGAGCCTGTTTCCGATTCTGTGTCTCCCTCTCTCTCTGCCCCTCCCCTGTTCATGCTCTGTCTCTCTCTATCCCAAAAATAAATAAACGTTGAAAAAAAAATTAAAAAATAAATAAATAAACATTAAAAATTTTTAAAAAATAAATGCTGCTAACATAATTGATTTTTATTATAATCTAGAGTTTTCTGGTATCAGAAAGAGACACGTTTGTTGTTGATGGAGAACCAATTATAGTTAATATGGAATAATTGACCATTTTGGTTTATCTTCCATGACAGAGCCACAAACCTTGAGAAATTTCTCAAGAAAGGGATACCCTAGTTGTTGAGGAAATGGCAGAAAAAAAGGAGGGGAGCAGGGGAAAGGACAAGAAAAAGGGTCATCAGAGAGAAATGAGACTCGTAGACATCCATTATGAGTAGAGTTAATGCTCTTAAAAGTTATTCATGCTCTGTATCATCTTAAACCCCGAGTGCTCATAATTAGCTGTAAGCAAAAGTTTTCAACCTGAAGATGTACCACCCATTGGTACCTTTCTTTTTTTTATTATTTTTTTAAATTTTTTTAAAAAAAATTTTCATTTTATTTTCCATTTTATTTTTTAATTTACATCCAAATTAGTTAGCATATAGTGCAATTAATGATTTCAGAAGTAGATTCCTTAGTGCCCCTTACCCATTTAGCCCATCCCCTCTCCCACACCCCCTCCAGTAATCCTTTGTTTGTTCTCTGTATTTATGAGTCCCTTATGTTTTGTCCCCTCCCTGTTTTTATATTATTTTTGTTTCCCTTCCTTTATGTTCATCTGTTTGTCTCTTAAAGTCCTCATATGAATGAAGTCATATGGTACCTTTCTATGTGTTTGGTGTTCCTGTAGAATTAAGGAAACAGGCACATCTTAAAAAAACAAAACAAAACAAACAAAAAAAACCCAATTAGATTGTCACATATAGCCATATACGATAGTAATAAGTCCTCACGGAAAAGTCATAAGAGGTATTCACTTTGCTGACTGAGTACTTTTAAAAAGAAGCAGTATTACTTTGGGAGAAGGAAAAGCTCTAATACCAACATCTTTAGGTGTTCTGGAATTACTCAAGCTTGAACTGAGACAGTCGATAGAGCAACCTCTAAATTTCTACTTCTTTATCAGAGTTTTGACATTACTTCAGTACTTTTTATTTAATTTTTTTGTTTTTATTTTATTTTTGAGAGAGACAGAGTGCAAGCAGGGGAGGGCCAGAGAGAGAGGGAGACACAGAATCTTAAGCAGGCTCTGAGCTGTCAGGAGCCATGAGATCATGACCTGAGCTGAAGTTGGATGCTTAACCGACTGAGCCACCCTGGCACCGCAGTAGCTTTTATGTATATGTATATATATATGTGTGTGTATATACGTGTAAATATGTATATATATGTATATGCATGTACATATACATGTATATATATGTATATGTATGTACATATGTACATATACACATATATGTATATGTATGTATATACATACATATACACATACACACACACACACACACACAGTATGAGAATTTTTTTACCTCTTAGGACAAAAGAAGGCATAGCTAAAAACCTGTGGGCTTTTGTGTCAAGAAAGAATAATTACTGCTTAAAAGTGTCCTACACTAAAGGAAAAACTGTGAAAATGTCATTGTTGAGAACTAAAAAAAAAAAAAAAAAAAAATGCAAGATCTCTTTCTCTTAAGAAAATGTCTTTAATTCAGCCAGTCCTGTTAATTTCCAAAGACAGTTAAATTTCATCAGAATCAGTAGTGCCGAGCAGCTGGTTAAGGGCAAAGTTAAGTGACTTACTACCTATAAAGGTCTACTTTTATTATGTCTCAAGAAAGCAATATAATATTTCTAATTTAATCAAAACAAATCAGAATGTGTTCTTCTTCATTTATATAAGCCAGGTCTTTCTGGGGTTACAGCTCTTTAAATTAATCTGGTACTTGGGTTTATGTATTAGAAATAAAAATCCTAAAATGGAAGGTGGTGTGTGTGTGTGTGTGTGTGTGTGTGTGTGTGTGTGCGTGTGTGTATAAGATATATATAGGATATCTTACAGATATAAGGATATATAGGATAGCTCTTAAGGATATAAGAGCTATTAGCAATTGATGTAAATTTTTAGCTGAAAATACTTGGATTTTTTTCTAATGCCACATAATAACTATAATTTTACCTGATGGAAGGTAGTTTTGTGCTCACAAAATTTCAGCATAAAAGTGGAAACTAGACATGGGACAGAATCCAAAAACCAGCTACCTGCTGTTAAGGAAAAATTATACCTAGGAAGACATTTTATTCAACCTACCAATTACATGCAAAAGATTTGGGTCAGATACTTCCCATCTGAATTAAGTACCTGAATGTGACAGGCTGCATTCAGGCATAATATTATTCTTTAAAAAACAATAATAATAAAAATATCTTAAACTGCCATAGCTTAAAACTTAAGATAGCAATGTCCAGGAAAATGAAGCAAAAGGATGGCTTTCCCAAGTGTTATTTCTATTTTTCGATCCTTCGTCCTTCCACAAAATTATGTCCCAACCTTCACCTGTAAAGCATATAGAATTGAAGTGAAAGGGAAACAACATGGGATCATTTAGTCATTCATGTATCAAGGAGCACACATTGTGTTCTAGATATGTAATAATGCATTATCTCACTTCCACAATTTTTTCAAGGTAGTCTTTTTTTTTTTAAATCGACCCCTCTTTTGAAGATAGGAGGAATTAAGTGTTTGAAGCACTAGTTCAAGGTCACAGTATTGTGTGGAATAGCAAGGATTTAACAAAATTTTGTTAGGCTCCAGATTTCCACTAGTGCTGCTAATGAGTTTTCATAAGTTCTTCTTTTGAAAAGAAAAAGGTGAAAACAAAAAAGAAGTCAGAGAAAGAATATGAGAGTAGAATATAACCTTGTGACTTTGTCATCTAATTTTCAGCCCGCACAGAATCCCTCAGTAATTCTAAAACAATTATTCTGTACTTAACTATAGTTAATGCCTAACCTGAAACCATTCTACTTGTAATTATTTTTACTTTAGTCTCTTTGGTATTTCCTTAAAATAGCTGGGGGACTCTAAGCTACTGTTGACAGAATATTACATCTCAGTTTTCCTTCAAGCCTTAGACTTTATCATGGTCATTTTAAAAGAGATGTCACTGAGAAACGAAGTGGATACTTTTAATCTTTGTTTCTTATTCTCATCTGATGGCTGGCTTTATCAGCTGGCCTATATCCTGAGGGAATGGCCTGGTTAAGTACATCCCTGAGATATTTTATAACTTTGTCTACTCTTTGACTTCTCCATGCATTTGATGAAACATGGGCTTATAATCATGCCATCACCTCTATATGTTTTCCAGTAGAAGATAAAAATACTACACTTTAAAGGTGAGAGTCAGGAAGGGCGGTATACTGTGGATTTCCACTGCAGACAATGGAAGTTTTGAAGGGTGGGAGTCATCTTCCAATTCAGGATGTGCGGATGGATGTACACATTAATATCCTTAGTTTGTCATATGTAAAATGAGAATAATATAACCTACCTCATGGGATGGGTGGAGGATTGAATTAGTGAAGTAAAGGACTAAGAATAGTGCCTTTTACATGAGTGCTATGGAATTATTGAACATAATTGTAATTCAGGGTAAACGAAGGTCTGTGAATTCAGAGGTGTGTTGAGTATTAAAAAGGGGACAGGTAAGATTGGTTTCACCTTGTCATTTACAGAATCATTGTTGAGAGGATAGGAGAGACTGGTTTTAATGATTCAAACTGAAAATGAATTAAGGAAAGCAAAATTTCAAGGATGGTGAACATTGGGAACAGGGAGTCAGTCTATGCTATTTTATGCATACATGGTTTTAAAACAAAAACAGCTGTGCCATCTCTGCTCTAATCCAATGTATCTGTATCAATTCTATGTTTCACAAATTCCACACCTCCGCTGTGTAAAATTGTTCAATAATTTCCTATTTCTCTTAGAATAAAGATCAACATATTTAGTGTGGCCTGCAAGTCGCTATGCAACTGACTTAACTCCCCAGCCTCATGTCTTAACATTCTCTGGGTTTCTGTGCTTTATCCATTGCTCTCTGTTTTTGACAAACACCATGTGACCTTCCTCCATAGAGCCTTTGTGTCTGCTATTCACACTTTGAGGAAATCTTTTCTCCTTTTTGTCTAGTTACTTATTTTCATTATTCATATTTAAGATCTAATACTATCTCAAGAGGCAAGACTTCTCAGACACCTGAAATAAAGCTAAGGTCCTATGTGTTCTTATTAAACACTGACACTTTGTAGCAGTTACCATAATTAGAAATCATTGTTTGGGGTGACAATTTGAATAATAAGTTTCCCATTTAGTCTCTACGGTCCCTGAAGGCAAAAGACCCATAACTGTGTATCTGTGTTTGCTGAACATTATAATCTCATTATAGTGTTTTCCCATCATAGATGCCCCCAAAATAAATAACTATATATATGTAATATATAATATATATCATAGATATATAAAATATATATTCACTATTAAAATTTTATTTATTATTAAAAGTATATAATTAATTTCATTTCATTGATGAATGGATAAAGAAGATGCGGTATGCAAATACAATGGAATACCAATCAGCGATAAAAAGAATGAAATTTTGCCATTAGCAACAACGTGGATGGAACTAGATTGTATTATACTAAGCAAAATAAGTCAGAGAAAGACAAAATCATATGATTTCACTCATACGTGGAATTTAAGAAACACAACAGATAAAGGGAAGGAAAAAACGAAAAAGAACGAGAGGGAGGCAAACAATAAGGAACTCTTAAATACAGAGAACTGAGGGTTGCAGGAGGGAAGATGGGTGGGTGGATGGGCTAAATGGGTGATGAGCATTAAGGAGGGCATTTGTTGGGATGAGCACTGATTGTTAGATGTAAGTGATGAATCACTGGATTCTACACCTGAAACCAATACTACACTGTATGTTAACTAATTTGAATACAAATATTAAAATAAATATTTTATGACTAAAATTACATAATTATTAATTTTAAATTATTTTAAAAATCAAATTAATATCTATTCATATATTGTTAAAATTATGTATTATTAAAATTAAAAACATTATATATAAGGTATATTATATATAATATATGTACATATATGAGTTTGTACAAATATATACCCATATATATATATATGAGTTTATACAAATATATACCCATATATATAAATATGTTGTATGTATATACACATCAACCTTGAAACATGCAGGATTTATTATTATTTTTTTATTTTTTTTTAACGTTTTTATTTATTTTTGAGACAGAGAGAGACAGAGCATGAACAGGGGAGGGGCAGAGAGAGAGGGAGACACAGAATCGGAAGCAGGCACCAGGCTCTGAGCCATCAGCCCAGAGCCCGACGCGGGGCTCGAACTCACAGACCGCGAGATCGTGACCTGAGCTGAAGTCGGACGCTTAACCGACTGAGCCACCCAGGCGCCCCAGGATTTATTATTTTTAAAATATTAACTCATGGGGCACCTGGGTGGCTCAGTCAGTTGAGCATCTGACTTTGGCTCAGGTCATGATCTCGCGGTTCTTGAGTTTGAGCCTTGCATTGGGCTCTGTGCTGACAGCTCAGAGCCTGGAGCCTGCTTCAGATTCTGTGTCTTTCCCTCTCTCTGCTCCTCCCTCGCTTGCTCTCTGTCTCTCTCTCTCTCTCTCTCTCTCTCTCTCTCTCTCTCTCTCTCTCAAAAATAAACAATAAAACAACAACAAATGTGGAGATTCCACTCATGGCTACCTCTGCAGTTTTGGATGCTGTACTTTCTCACCTTCAATTCTAGGTGCTCTAATTGGCACTGCAGCCCTGAAAGCACTCAACCAGGGAAATTCATCTAAAGGTGGTCATGACTTTGTTGTTGGCTTTTCCAAAATAACTAAATCCTGCCTCTTCATGGTATCTACTTTTGTCCAAAGATAAGCTTTAATATACAAATGAAATTACCAAGAGTGGAATAAATTAAATAAGGGGTTGAAATAATTTGTATGGCATCAGACTTTCCACTAAAAAAAAAAACAAATAAGTTATTAGAATAACTCTGTGTCATATCTCTAAGAGCTCTGGTTACTTAAATTTAGTACTGAAAAGTTGATTACACTTTATTCATGAAAGTTCAGTGAAGCTGTTTTGGGTGCTTAATACATATTCAAATACCTATTTCAAAATGGATTAACATTTTGAAAATAATAAATCCTACATGCTGAAAGGTTGACATGTATACACCCAAAGTTTGATATATGTTTGTGTGTGTGTATATGCATATATATTACCTATATATTATATATAACACATATGTAATTAATATATAAATATATATGTAATATATAAATATATTTAATATAAATATATAGGTAATATATATGCATATATATGTAAAATCCAGTGGATAAAACATCTTTTATAACAAAAAATGAATATCTAACAATAGATTGGATATACTCCTTCAATAGAAATTGTTACAATCACTCTCCCCAGAGCAAAGCATACTTAAGGCAAAATACTTTACAAGTGCAAACATTTAAAAAGTTTGTACTTGGGGCGCCTGGGTGGCGCAGTCGGTTAAGCGTCCGACTTCAGCCAGGTCACGATCTCGCGGTCCGTGAGTTCGAGCCCCATGTTGGGCTCTGGGCTGATGGCTCAGAGCCTGGAGCCTGTTTCCGATTCTGTGTCTCCCTCGCTCTCTGCCCCTCCCCTGTTCATGCTCTGTCTCTCTCTGTCCCAAAAATAAATAAACATTGAAAAAAAAATTTAAAAAAAAATAAAAAAATAAAAAGTTTGTACTTGGGACTAATCACCTATGATCATTCTATTAAGTCCTCTTAATTTGACTATGACAAAGTCTTAAACTGCAATGTCCAACAAGGTAGCCACTACTCACATGTGACTATAAAGTGCTTGAATTGTGAGTAGTGTGCCTGAAAAGTTGCATTTCTCATTTTATTTTTATTTTAATTATTTTAAATTTGCATTTAAAGGTCAAGCAGGGTGACTTCTGGTTCCACTGAAACATTCATTGGAATACTGACATAACTTTATTGCTCTATCACAACTGCGTTTCACTTTATACAAAGCAACACATAAGATACTCCTCCATTTGGGTGTGCATATTAAATGGTTATGTGATTTCAAGTATTACCCCAAACATATTACTGATCTGGTTGGTGTCAACAGAATGATTCAGTTCAAATGCCTTTTTCTATGTATTAATCTACTATGCTGTAATATGTTTACTAGAATGCTTTCTGCAGACAGTATGAGCTACGAACACGCTAATGCAATTGTTGCTGGTAATTAAATTGAAATACTTATAATAAATAAAATATCTCTGGTACAAAATAAGTAAGTACGGACAAATTTCTACACTAAACACAAAAGCAAACAAATGATGCAGAGTTGAATGTAGATGCAGCAGAGTGGCTTCCATACATCAAGGAGAGTGAAGGGGAAAAAGGAAACTGGAAGTAGGTATGTTCAAAAATTTCATATTGGATGATGAATGTGATTATCTGTGGCAGAGAAAAAAGGAGGTTCCATTTGTTTATTGTATAAAAATATATTTTTAAAGAATAAGTATTACAAGATGTTTCTTTTTAATTAAGAAAAATAAAGAGGGGCATCTGGGTGGCTTAGCTGGTTGAGCGTCTGACTTCAGCTCAGGTCGTGATCTCACAGCTCATGAGTTCAAGCCCCATAGTGGGCTCTGTCCTGACAGCTTGGAGCCTGGAGCCTGCTTCAGATTCTGTGTCTCTGTCTCTCTCTGTCCCTAACTCACTCACATTCTGTCTCTGTATCTCTCAAAAATAAATAAACATTAAAAAAATAAACAAAAATAAATTAAAAAAAAAAAAAGAATTGACGTTTTCTTCCAGTTTGGTATACTTCATGTTAAGGAGATTGGAAATTGCCACTATCTCCTGACAACAAGTAAATAGATGAACAGGCTAAAAAATCAAGAACTTTTCTCAGATCCATGAGAAAAATAAGGACACAGGCAAATCATTGCTCCCAAAATTGGAGAGATGGACAGGTGAATACAGGGAGTCATGGCTTACCCGAGCAGAGACACAAGAGCAGAAACCTCCACAGGAATCAGTGCAGGGGTAGAAAAACTTGAACTGTAATTGATAAAATGCTGGAGGCTCAATACAGACTGTCTGAGAGTTAAATATTCCAGGAGAACCTAGTCATAGCGGAACTCTCATATTTTTGTGAGTTTTATATGGTTTTATCAATCTGGTTCTCACAGTAAGTATCAGAGAGAAAAAAAAAACAGGCTTCCAGAAAGGTAAAAGGAAAAGAAATTTTTAAATATGCCAGAACAACCTGTTTTTCTTAACAAGGGCTGCCCTCAAGAGAAAGCAATTAACCTGAGCCTAAGATGCTTGGGGAAATGGGGAATACCCAACTCCATTTGCCACTAGAGTTCCAAATGGAAGGGAATAAAGCAAAACCAGCCCACTCCAGCCCACTTTCTGCATCCTGACCCATCTCTGGAAGAAAAACTCCACCGAGAAACATTTGCAAAGTTTGCAGTCCAGAGGCATAGGCACACAAAAAGACTGAGACCTAATCATAAGATGACATAATGCTTATTTTTCCCCCATACCTGACCACTACACTATTACAGGCATATTGATGTCAGTTCCTTTTACCTATTATGTCATCTTCAGCTATGAAGAAAAAGTCACAAGGCATACCAAAAGGAAAAAAGTACAATTTCAAAGACAGGGCAAACATGAGAGAGATGTGGAATTATCAGACCAAGAATTTAAAACAACTATGATTAATACGCTAAGGGCTCTAGTGGATAAAGTAGAAAGAAAGCAAAAGCAGATGAACAATGTAAGCGGAGCTGGTAATCCTAAGAAAGAAACAAAAAGAAATACTGGGAACAGGGGGAAGTGCAATAAAAATTAATAAGACATTTGATGGGCCCATCAGTAGACTGGAACTGGCAGAGGAATGAATCTCTGAGCTTGAGAAAGACCACAACAGAAACCCCCAAAATTGGAAAGCAAAAAGAACAAAGGTTGAAAAAAAAAAAAAAAAAACAACAGAAGATCCAAAGCCTGTGGAACAATTACAAAAGGTGTAGCATACACACAATGGTAATACAAGAGAAGAAAAAGAGAAAAGGACACTAAAAATATTTGAAACAAAATGACTGAGAATTTCCTCCAAATTAATGTCAGATACTAAACTACAGATCCAGAAATTTCAGAGAATACCAAGCATGATAAATGCCAAAAAATACTACACCTAGGCATATCATTTTCAAAATCCAGAATATCAAAGGTAAAGAAAAAATGTATTTTAAAATTTTTAACTTTATTTACGAGAGAGAGAGATAGAGAGAAAGAGAGAGAGAGAGAGAGAGACAGCATGAGAGGGGGAGGGGCAGAGAGAGAGGGAGACACAGAACCTGAAGGAGGCTCCAGGCTCTGAGCTGTCAGCACAGAGCCTGACGTGGGGCTTGAACTCACAAACCGGGAGATCATGACCTGAGCCAAGGTCAGATGCTTAACTGACTGGCCCAACCAGGCACCCCAAGAAAAAATATTTTTAAAAAAGCCAGGGAGAAAAAAATGAAATGAAACAAAACAAAACACCTATCTATAGAGGAACGAAGAATTGTATGCAACTTCTCACAAACCATGCAAGAAAAAAGAATGTAGAATAAAATATTCAAAGTGTTGACAGAAACTGACTCATGAGCCTCGAATTCTGTACTCTATACAATTATCCTTCCAAAGTGTAGGAGAAATACTCTCTCAGACGAACACCAAAGAAAGAAATTTGTTGCCAGTATATCTGCCTTACAAGAGACATTAAAGAATTTCTTAAAAAAAATTTTTTTTAATGTTTACTTATTTTTGAGAGAGAGAGACAGAGTGAGAGCAGGGAAGGGGCAGAGAGAGAGGGAGACACAGAATCTGAAGCAGGCTCCAAGATACTAGGTGTCAGCACAGAACCCAACATGTGGCTCAAACCAACGAACCACGATCATGACGTGAGCTGAAGGTGGACATTGAACCCACTGAGCCACCCAGTTTCCCCTAAAGAATTTCTTAAGGGAGAAGGAAACCAATAGATGCCAGAAGCTTCTTTCTATATAAAGAAAGAAAGAACATAAAAGAAGAAATAAGTGAAAGTAATAAAATAAAAACTTCTATTTTTATCTTCAGAAATTGTTCTTATCCATAAAAGTTTGTTCAAAATACTAGAAGAAACAATGTTTGATTACATATTTTTTGCATGTATCCTGTGTGTGTGTGTGTGTATGTGTATGTGTGTTAGTCATACTACCCACAGAAGAGTATAGAGTTATTTTAGAGAGGACTTAAGTTAGTAATAAATGTATAATGCCAATTTCTACAGCAACCATTTAAAAAGCAAAATATAAGTGTAACTGATATGCTAAAGAAAGATTTAAAAATGAAATATAAAATGCTCATTTAAAACCACAAAATTCAGGGGTGCCTGGGTGGCTCAGATGGGTAAGCATCAGACTTCAGCTCAGGTCATGATTAGCAGTTTGTGGGTTCAGCCCCATGTTGCGCTCTATGCTGACAGCTCAGAGCCTGGAGCCTGCTTCAGATTTTGTTTCCCTCTCTCTCTCTGCCTCATCCCCACTTGTGTTCTGTCTCTTTCTCTCTCTCTCTCTAAAATAAATAAACATTAAAAAATTTAAA
This sequence comes from Prionailurus bengalensis, assembly GCF_016509475.1. Classification (NCBI taxonomy): domain Eukaryota; kingdom Metazoa; phylum Chordata; class Mammalia; order Carnivora; family Felidae; genus Prionailurus; species Prionailurus bengalensis. Next base: position 40,305,427 of record NC_057352.1, read on the forward strand.
AAACCCACAAAATGCATAAAAAGAGTAGAAGATACAGATAGTAATAAAGAAAGAGGGAAACAAAAAGACAGAAACAAATATAGTGATTATCAACCCAACTATATTGATCATTTTGAATGTCAATAAAATAAAACATCAATTAACAGATGGAGATGGTCAGATTGGGTCAGAAACTAAGACCCAACTATGCTGCCTATAAAAAACATGCTTTAAATAAAGACACATATAAATTGAAAGTAAATGGATGGGCTTAGAATATAATATGCTAACCCTAATCAAAAGAAAGCAAGAATAGTTATATTAAATTTAGTCTGAGCAGATCTCAAAGCAAGGAAAATTAATAGGGATATATAAGGGTATTACATCATGACAAAGGGACCAATTTTCAAAAAAAAAAAAAGAAGAAGAAGAATCCTTAATATTTAAACGGCTAACAAGAGAATGTCACTCTACATGAAGGAAAAACTGACCAAATGGTAAAGAGAAATAGATTACCCCATCACTACAGCTGGAGTCTTCAACATCACTCTGTCAGAAATGGACAGATGCACCAAGCAAAAACATGGTAAGGAGAGAATTGATCTCAATAACACCATTAATCAGATATATAATGGATACCTACGCTACTTTATCCAACAGCAGAATATACATTTTTGTAAAACTATATGCAATTTTCACCAAGATAGAACATATTCTGGGCTATAAAACACATCTTAACAAATGTTTAAAAATACAAGTGATACTGAGGCGCCTGGGTGGCTCAGTCGGTTGAGCAGCCAACTTCGTCTCAGGTCATGATCTCATGGTTTGTGAGTTCGAGCCCCACATCGGGCTCTGTGCTCACAGCACAGAGCCTGGAGCCTGCTTCAGATTCTGTCTCCTTCTCTCTCTACCCCTCCCCTGCTCATGCTTTCTCTCTCTCTCTCAAAAGTAAATAAACATTAAAAAAAATATTAAAAAAATAAAAATACAAGTGATACCACATCTGCTTTCAGACCACAATGGAAATAAACTAGAAATCAATAACCAATAAATAACCAATAATCAATAAACCAATAATCAATAGTAAAAAAGTTGTAAAATACCTGGAGATTAAGCAATCCACTTCTAAATAACACATGTCTCAAAGAATAAATCTCATAAACTTAAAAAATATTTGAACTAAATAAAAATGAAAACACATCAAAATTTGTGGGAAGCAGTAAAAGCATTGGTTATAGGAAATTTTTAGCACTGAATACATATAGTAGAAAATAAGCAAGATCTAAAGTCAATCATCTAAGTTTACACTTTAGGAAACTAGAAAAATAAGAAGAAAAGAAATAATAAAAATTAGAGTAAAAATTAATAATATGGAAAACAGGAAATCAATAATCAACAAAAGCAAATGCTGTTGCTGAAAAGATCAATAAAATTGATTAGCTTTTAGCTAGGCTAACTATGAAAATAGAGAAAAGACACAAATTACTAGTATCAGAAATGAAAAGGCAGCACTACAAGATACCATGGAAATTAAGGATGACAAAGGAATATTGTGAATGACTCTGTGCCCACGTATTTCATAACCTAGGGGATGAAATTTGTGAAAAGACACACTATGCCAAAACTAACACAAGAAGAAATATGTGATATGAAGAGACATATAACTATTAAATAAAATGAATCAGTTATGAATAATCTTCCAAAACAGAAACATTAGGCTCAGATGCATCCACTGCTGAATTCCAACAAACTTTTAAGGAAGAAATTATAACAGTTTGCCACAATATCTTTGAGGGAACAGAAGCATAGAATCATAACATATTTTATGAGGCCAAGATTACCGATATCAAAACCATAACAATATTACAAGACAATTAGAGATAAATATTACTCATTGAACATAAATGCAAAAGGCTCAAAAATATTAGCAAAATGAGTCTAATAATGTATAAAATAATTATATGCCATGACTAAGTGGAATTTATTCCAGGTGTGTAAGACTGGCTCAACAAGAAAACAATGCAATCATTACATCAAAGGGCTAAAGAAGAAAACTCACACAATCATATCAATAGAAGAAAGAAAAAAAATTGAAAAAATCCAACATCTATTCACAATAAAAACTCTCCGTATAATAGAAACAAGGAGAAATTTCTCCATTTGATAAATAATAACTACAAAAAGTGCTAAAGCTAACATCACACTTAATGGTGATAAACTAGAACCTTTTCCATGAGGATCAGAAACGAGGCAAGAATGTCCTCTCTCACCACTCCTTTTCAACATTGTACTTGAAATCCCAGCCAACGTAATAAGAAAAGGAAATATATTTTATACAGACTGGACAGGAGAAAAATTTTAAAATACTGTCTTTGTTCACAAAAAAACAGTTTATATAGAGAATAAGAAAGAATTGACAAAAATACTCCTAGAACTAACAAATAATTATAGCAAGGTTTCAGGATACAAAGTTAGTAGACAAATGCCAATAATTTTCCTCTATACAAGCCATGAACAAGTAAATTTGAAATTAAAAAGAAAACACTATTAATTAAGCACTCAAAATATGACATACTTAGGTACAAATCTAATACATACTTAGGTATAATAATAAAATAAAAACCTTAGCTTTTTAAAAAAAGTTTCTGTGAAAATGAATGTTGTTCCAACTATATCAAGAAAAAAAAATACAAAGCAGAATTATTCTAATTTAAATTAGAAAACTGAAGTTTCCTTTATTAAAGTTTCATTCCACTGTATGGTACTTATTGATAATATATGTGCTCAGTTTTCTGAAAGAGACTTTATGAAAAGCTTCACAGATATAATTGTTCATGTGTTTCAGCATATATATTCAATGAAAACAAATAATTTAATGGTCTCATGTTCTTTACTGATCCTCATTGGTTTAAATGTTAAAGATACTCACAAAGATTTACCACACTGTTAATTCAAATTCAATAATTTCTTTTTTTAACTATAGTTATTTTTATTTTTATGTTTTTACTTTTTTAAATATGAAATTTATTGTCAAATTGGTTTCCATACAACACCCAGTGCTCCCCCCAACAGGTGCCCTCCTCAATACCCATCACCCACCCTCTCCTCCCACCCCACCCCCCCCCCCCCCCCCCCCCGCCATCAACCCTGTTTGTTTTCAGTTTTTAAGAGTATCTTATGGTTTGGCTCCCTCCCTCTCTAACCTTTTTTTTTTTTCCCTTCCCCTCCCCCATGATCTTCTGTTAAGTTTCTCAGGATCCACATAAGAGTGAAAACATATGGTACCTGTCTTTCTCTGTATGACTTATTTCACTTAGCATCACACTCTCCAGTTCCATCCATGTTGCTACAAAAGGCCATATTTCATTCTTTCTCATTGCCACATAGTTTTCCATTGTGTATATAAACCACAATTTCTATCCATTCATCAGTTGATGGACATTTAGGCTCTTTCCATAATTTGGCTCTTGTTGAAAGCTATAAACATTGGGGTACAAGTGTGTCCCTATTCATCAGCACTCCTGCATCCCCTGGGTAAATTCCTAGCAGTGCTATTGTTAGGTCATAAGGTAGATCTATTTTTAATTTTTTGAGGAACCTCCACACTGTGTTCCAGAGTGGCTGCACTGGTTTGCATTCCCACCAATAGTGCAAGAGGGTTCCCTTTTCTCCACATCCTCGCCAGCATCTATAGTCTCCTGATTTGTTCATTTTAGCCACTCTGACTGGCGTGAGGTGGTATCGCAGTGTGGTTTTGATTTGTATTTCCCTGATGAGGAGTGACGTTGAGCATCTTTTCATGGGCCTGTTGGTCATCTGAATGTCTTCTTTAGGGAAGTGTCTATTCATGTTTTCTGCCCATTTCATCACTGGATTATTTGTTTTTCGGGTGTGGAGTTTGGTGAGCTCTTTATAGAGCCCTTGGATACTAGGAGTTTGTCCGATATGTCATTTGCAAATATCTTTTCCCATTACGTTGGTTGCCTTTTAGTTTTGTTGATTGTTTCCTTTGCTGTGCAGAAGCTTTTTATCTTCATGAGGTCCCAATAGTTCATTTTTGCTTTTAATTCCCTTGCCTTTGGGGATGTTTCAAGTAAGAAATTGCTGCGGCTGAGCTCAGAGAGGTGTTTTCCTGCTTTCTCCTCTAGGGTTTTGATGGTTTCCTGTCTCACATTCAGGTCCTTTATCCATTTTGAGTTTATTTTTGTGAATGGCATAAGAAAGTGGTCTAGTTTCATCCTTCTGCATGTTGATGTCCAGTTCTCCCAGTACCATTTGTTAAAGAGACTGTCTTTTTCCATTAGATATTCTTTCCTTCTTTGTCAAAGATGAGTTGGCCATACTTTTGTGGGTCTAGTTCTGGGGTTTCTATTCTATTCCATTGATCTATGTGTCTGTTTTTGTGACAATACCATGCTGTCATGATGATTACACCTTTGTAGTAAGACTAAAGTCTGGGATTGGGATGCCTCCCACTTTGGTCTTCTATAAATGTCTATGTGCCGAATACAGGAGCCCCCAAATATATAAAACAATTACTCACAAACATAAGCAACCTTAATGATAAGAATGTGGTAACTGCAGGGGACTTTAATACTCTACTTACAACAATGGATACATCATCTAGACACAGGATCAATAAAGAAACAAGGGCCCTGAAGGATACATTGTATAAGATGGACTTGACAGATATATTTAGAACTCTGCTTCCCAAAGCAACAGAATATACTTTCTTCTTGAGTGCACACGGAATATTCTCCATATAGATCACATGTCACAAAACAGCCCTTCATAGATATAAAAGAATTGAGATCATACCATGCACACTTTCAGACCACAATGCTATGAAGCTTGAAATCACCCACAGGAAAAAGTCTGGAAAACCTCCAAAAGCATGGAGGTTAAAGAACACCCTACTAAAGAATGAATGGGTCAACCAGGCAATTAGAAAAGAAATTTAAAAATATATGGAAACAAACAAAAATGAAAATACAACAATCCAAAGGCTTTGGGATGCAGTGAAGGGAGTCCTGGGAGGAAAATACATTGCAATACAGGCTTATCTCAAGAAACTAGAAAAACCCCAAATACAAAATCTAACAGCCCACCTAAAGGAAATAGAAGCAGAACAGCAAAGACACCCCAAACCCAGCAGAAGAAGAGTAACAATAAAGATCAGAGTGGAAATAAACAATATAGAATCTAAAAAAACTGTAGAGCACATCAATGAAACCAAGAGTTAGTTTTTTGAAAAAATAAACAAAATTGATATACCTCTAGCCAGGCTTCTCAAAAAGAAAAGGGAGATGACCCAATTAGATAAAATCACGAATTAAAACGGAATTATTACAACCAATCCCTCAGACATACAAGCAATTATCAGGGAATACTATGAAAAATTATATGCCAACAAACTGGACAACCTGGAAGAAATGGACAGATTCCTAAGCACCCACACACTTCCAAAACTCAAACAGGAAGAAATAGAAAACTTGAACAGACCCATAACCAGCGAAGAAATTGAATCAGTTATCAAAAATCTCCCAACAAATAAGAGTCCAGGACCAGATGGCTTCCCAGGGGAGTTCCACCAGACGTTTAAAGCAGAGATAATACGTATCCTTCTCAAGCTATTCCAAGAAATAGAAAGGGAAGGAAAACTCCCAGACTCATTCTATGAAGCCAGTATTACTTTGATTCCTAAACCAGACAAAGACCCAGCAAAAAAAGAAAACTACAGGACAATATCCCTGATGAATATCAATGTAAAAATTATCAACAAGATACTAGCAAATCGAATTCAACAGCATGTAAAAAGAATTACACACAATGATCAAGTGGGATTCATTCCTGGGCTGCAGAGATGGTTCAACTTTCGCAAGTCAATCAATGTGATACATCACATTAGTAAAAGAAAAGATAAGAACCATATGATCCTGTCAATTGATGCAGGAAAAGCATTTGACAAAATTCAGCATCCTTTCTTAATAAAAACCCTCGAGAAAGTCAGGATAGAAGGAACATACTTAAACATCATAAAACCCATTTATTAAAAGCCCACAGCTAATATCATCCTCAATGGGGAAAAACTGAAGAGCTTTTTCCCTGAGATCAGGAACACGACAGGAATGTCCACTCTCACCTCTGTTGTTTAACATAGTGTTGGAAGGGCTAGCATCAGCAATCAGAGAACAAAAGGAAAGCGAAGGCATCAAAATTGCAGATTGCAATTGCACTGTTTGCAGATGACATGATATCATACATGGAAAACTCGACAGACTCCACCAAAAGTCTGCTAGAACTGATACATGAATTCAGCAAGTCGCAGGACACAAAAGCAATGTACAGAAATCAGTTGCATTATTATACACTAATAATGAAGCAACAGAAAGACAAAGAAACTGATCCCATTCACAATTGCACCAAGAAGCATAAAATACCTAGGAATGAACCTAATCAAAAAGGTAAAAGATCTGTATGCTGAAAACTATAGAAAGCTTATGAAGGAAATTGAAGAAGACATAAAGAAATGGAAAAACATTCCGTGCTCATGTATTGGAAGAATAAATATTGTTAAAACGTCAATACTACCCGAAGCTATCTACACATTCAATGCAATCCTAATCAAAATTGCACCAGCATTCTTCTCAAAGCTAGAACAAGCAAACCTAAAATTTGTATGGAACCACAAAAGACCCCAAATAGCCAATACTTTCTTTAAATAAAGGAATGTTTGCTAAGTATCCAATAATCAAATATAAAAGTTGCAGAATGAATTATGAATTATGTTATCTCATCAATATTAAACTACATATGAAAGAACTAAATTAGAAGATCCACAAGGTGGGGGGGGGGGGGAGTTAATCTGTGACAGCTACACAGGTAAGGGAATTAATGTTGAAATTGTAAGTTTTCATATAATAAATCATTCACTATGTTTTATGACATTTTCTAAAATAAGTCAATATGCAGAAGATTTTAATTATAAACGATAGCGCCATGCAAACTGGTCATACAACACACACAAAAAATGAAGAAAACTTTTTGATATTGATAAATTTAGTGTTTTCATTTTAGAAAACACCCCTTTGAATTTGATGTTTAAAATAATGAGTTGAGTCAAGTGCTAGTCAATTTAGTTAACGTGGACAGGTAGTTTTAAAATTAATATGGTTTTGCTTCAAAGTAAAATCGATCCTTCTAAAAATGATGAACCAGTTTTGTCAATGTTTATATGAGTATTAAAAGAAAATTATTTTGGAGAACTCAATTCAGATATTGGAAAACTATTAAGTATGGTTGGAACACTGGAGCGTGTGAATTTACCTTATCAACTGTGAATGTTATGAAATCTAAATATAGATGAAGTGTTTTCAATGAAAATTTAGCATCTTGAGATGTGCACAATTTTAAAACACATACTGCATATTCAAGAACTAAAAGGAACAAAAATATTTTATATACTTTTACATATTGATTGCATAATTCAAATAATTATTGGATATTTTGGGCTAGATGCAGTATATTGTTATAATTAGTTGCATATGTTTCTTTTTACCTCTTTATGTGGCTACTAATTTTTTTAATTACTTACACATCTTGCATTATTATTTTTATTGCTCAGCTACTATCTAGACACTATTCAAAACATCTGACTAAAATATGACAATTCATACCTAAATCATTATTTGGCAATTTACACATTAAAATAATTTGTTCATGTATAAATATTAGTTTCATTTTAGATCAAATTTATCTACAATTCCACCAAGATTACCAGATTGCAAATTCCATTTTTCAATTTTATTTTTTTTCCTTTTTAAAATATTGATCCTGATTATTTAACCCTTCGCTTCATCTGTTACAACTGGGCGTGGGGGAAGACATTTAAAAATATAAAGGGGATGCAGTAGATGTAGAATTTGTGTATACATATATAAAATTGACAACAAGTGGCTCAAGTGACACACATCTTGTTCACTTCTTCTAACATCACAGCTAGCTGAAGCCATTCAGTGTATCTTTAAATAACCAAAGTGAATTAGGTATGTGATTATTTCTTTGTATGATAATGGACTTTGAAACTGGGTAGATCTTCCCTTTTTGGGTTCAGTTTGAGAATCATTTTCTTTTCACAAGAATAGGAGATTTGATTCTCATCATCACCATCATTCAACTTTTATTAAAGAATTATCAAGTTATTTCTATGTGTTGGGCTTAGTGCAAGTACTTTAAAGGAATTTTCTCATTGAATTTTTACAACTCTAGGAAATAAGCTCTCTTATTACTCTCATGATACAGATAAGAAAACAGGTTGGAAAATGTTGAGTCATTTGTATAATAACCAAGAAGCTGAGAATATCAGTGGTGGTATATGTCGACTTACTAAAGGAAAAAAGTGCCCATAGATGGTACTATCTGTAATTTTTCATCCACACTCTTAGCACTAATGTTTGCTATTTAAGATAACTATGCCAAATTTTTTTCACCTGCCACCTAGCAAAAGATACCAAAAATGAAAATATGTTACAAAAAGAATTATCCATCTGTGACTTTAATCTTATATGGAGTAATAAGGCAAATGCCTTTAAGGGAGGTGGAGCTGAATTCTGCCACTTTGCTCTTCACCGGATCCAAGGAAAATATAGTACATTTTGCTGTGTTACTCTTCTGAGCTCCCTGCCTTAGCTGGAATGTTTCTTCATTGCTAGCAAACATCAATGGATCAGAGATGGCAATTAAGTCAGCATTCATTTGCCATTCTTGACCCAATATGACAGGTCCATCAAAAAATTCTGGGACCATTTAGAAGAAAGAAAAGAATAATGTAAAAGTAGTAAAGCAGTAGGAAAAGTCAACACGTATCTTGCAAGGCAAGAGACCACTGCATGGTTTCATGACACTCTTTTTTCTTCTTAGAACCTTGACAGATGAAAAAAGACATGACAGGGCAAGAGTCAATAGCCCAATGCACTACAGAGTCTAAAATACTGAGGTATCCTAGCAACACAAAGGATTTCTCTTCAGTTTTGGTGAGAGGGTGTTAAAGGCTAAAGCCACGGCATATATGTTGCTTGCCCCCTGGCCCATATGCACTCTGTCTACAATTATGAGAAATGGCTGTCCTGAGAGTAAAATTCAACTGCCTTTGTCCTTCTCCAGGGAAGTCAACAGTAGAAAGGCTACTTCAATACCTCTCATATACTGTGAATGTGTGTGCATATGTGTGTGCTTTATGCCAATGCCATTTATGTTTTTGGATTATTATATTTGCTGTTTCTTCTGCCTGAAATCCATTCTCCCTATGATCTTTACAGACCTCAGATTAAATGTCACAGCAAAGCTAATCATGATCTCCACAACACAAAAGGTCTTACTTGTCTTGCTTACTGATAAATTGCCCTGTGGCTAGCCCGGTGCCTGATATATTATAAGCCCTCAATTATTTAAAAATATATTAATGACTACATTAAAGTAGGACACTTGTATGGATGGTATTTTTTCAGATTCCAAAGCTCTTGTAATATATGCAAAATTATTTAAAAAGCCTTAGGAGATTAATACTTTATTGTCCTTAATTTTCAGTTGAGGAAATGAAGCCTCAATTTAGAAGATGATGAGTCTAAAGTAATTTAGTAGGCAGGTAGGAACACAAAACTTCTGATTCTGTGTATGCTTGACAGTCTTTCTACTACAACACAGAAGTAGGAATCAGAATTTTGTTTGGGCCCACTCTGTAGATATGGATTAAGAAGAGCTGGAAATTGTATGATCTCCATCCATGATTTGGTACTTGTTCTCAATTGTGATATTCTCTTTTTCCCATGAACCCTGAAACCCTAAAATATTAAATACCTGTAGTTCCAAAATGTACCCTATGTGTTCTATGCTTTTATAGTTTTACATACATTATGGCCTCCTTCCAGAATGTCCTTCCTCCCTTTGCCTGTAATTCAGTACTATCTCAAGATATCTTTCTCTAGATACACTTCCTGAGTCCTTCAGGAAGAATCAATAACTACCCTTCCCCATGTATCTCTGTCTGCAGTGCCAGATACCTATTCTTACCACAGGATTTTCATGATTTATTTTGTCCATTTACCTACCTGATCAAAACAAAATGCATGCTCTAGATATTTGTGAACACACAGTAACTAGCATTTCATGTTAAAAGGTTGACCTTGGGAGCAGGGCAAAAGCCCAAAAAGTGATTATGATTTGTGGAAGTTCTTTTTTCTTTTCAGTATGTAGAAAACCAGAATAATTCTCAGCAATTGAAGGGAGAAATCTAAGACATCCTCACTGAGTAGCCAAAAAAAAAAAAAAAAAAGGTGGATGCAGCAAAATAGAGAAATTATATAGGATATAAAGTAGTAATTAACCTCTTCATATGTGTGCCCAACAGCAATCTTCTAAAAGGGTCAGGCAATTTGCAATGAAGATGAAGTTTAGGACATAAAAGGAAGAAAGACTGATCTCAGGAAAGCTCTATTTCACAAACACTTTTGGGCATTTTCAATCAACACAGGTTGTTAACGTATGCATTTTTAATTTTTATTTCGTTTTTATCAAAATAGAAATGCTTTTTAAAAAGCAGTCTTAAAAAAACAGAAGAAAATGCAGCCATGTCTTATTTTAAGCAAGGTTATACTAGGAGTCTTATTTATTTAATTACTGCTTGAAAATATATTCTGGAAATGTATAACAAAACTCTAGAGAGAAGGGTGTGAGAGACTCAATGGCAGGGAAGATATTTTGAGTTCATCTGAATTCTTATCACAGACAGAATGAAAAAGAGACAGACATAAAATCATACTAGGTTGAATGATATATCAAGCAACTCTGGGTCAAAACACTAAACAATACTTACAACTCATACAAACAACCTGATTCTGTAAATTTCTTTCTAAATTGAAGAGTAGATTCCTGCAGGCTTTGAAAGGGAATTCTTTTCTAAATTACTGGGTAATTTTCTCCACTCCAATTGAGCTATATAATCAGACATGGTCAAAACATTGTACTAGGAAGCATAACAGAAAATGAATTCAACAAAACCATGACTTCATGGACCCACAGCTACAGAAAGGGGTCAGAAATTGAAATGGTAAATGTATGACCTGGACTTTAGCTGGTTTTTAGTTGAAAAAAATTCATTGTTGTATTGTATTCATGGAGCTTTCAAATTATTGTGAGTAACTGAAAATACATTTTATATTATATATTTTGCCATAGACCCTTAGAAATCTGGACCCATAGTGAGATGTGCTCCACATGCTCTTTATTTCTCACCCCTAATACTAATTAGAATGAAATGAGGCCCATGAAACTGAGCAAATTACTATAGCCAAAGTGTCCTTCATAGTAAAAAATTAAATCTTGCTTCCCACCCATGCTTAAAACAGAACTAACAGTTCCCTGAAGATATATTTTGCTTGATGTCAGCTGTCTTAAAAAAATTAAAGTACACAACCTCCACTCCCACCCAAAAAATAACAACTGGTTTTCATAAGAGTGTGTATTTCAATGCAAGCTAAGTATATAAACAATTTTTGTTTTTGTTAAAAATGTTCATTTGTTCCCAATTCTGCTGTCTATGACACTGGTTATCTCTACTGTTTTGGCCTCCAGAAATGAGAGAAAATTCCAAATTATGCCCCTGTACAATCGCTTGGCCTGATATCCACATATTCTTGGCCTTGAAAAAGGATGGAATAGCCAGATTAATGGCTAAGTAAATTTTTTAAATGTTCTTAATGAAAGAAATACCTCTACCCCATCCCTTCTTTGAGGAGGGTAATACACTTAGTATCACAGGGTATCAAGTTGTTGACAAGGCCTCAGGTTACTGGAATACAGCTGGCAAGTACCATTACAAGGGACAATTTTCTTTCATTCATTCATTCATTCATTCACTCACTATTTTTTGAGCACCAACTGTGAGCCACACAATATTCTAAGCCCTGATAGTGCAAAGGTGAACAAAACAGAGAAGTCCTCTGAAGACCTGCATCTATTGTCTGGGAAACAAACCATGAAACTTAAGTACATTGTCTCCATGTGAAGATTTTCTTTTTGTTGTTGTTTTTTACATTTCGGTTTCATTCATTCATTCAAGTAATCTCTACACCCAATGTGGACTCAAACTCACACTGCATGCTCTTCTGACTGAGCCACCCAGGCACCCTGATTTTTTATTTGTAAAATTTTCTTTATAACACTTATTAGAGATTGGTATATTATGATAAAGTAGTTATAGCAGACTTCCTTGGAATGTAAGCTTTGTGCTAACAACCACAAGATGAGACAAGAGCTGGCCATATGAAGAGTGGCAGAGAGTGGAGGTGGAGAGGGTAGGGGTGAATTATTTCAGAAAGATCACTAATAAAGCAGATATTTCTTCACAGAAAATTCTTATATGTCAAATGCCAAAACATTCATGAATTTTACAGATATATTTACATTGATTTTGTTTTAATTTCTTTATTATGCATACTACCTTACCTCTTGGACCATACACATAGTATTGTGTTGGCTTTCTCTTGCTTACACATTTTCCTACCTTTATTTTTGGCTATATATACTACTCTTATTAGGTTTAAGTTCAAATATCATGCACTCTGGAAGGTTTCTATGACTCCTGAGTATAAGGATATATGAGTCTTCTTTTTATTCTATTGACCTCATTTTTATATTTAAACTGTAGATAAATATATCACCATTTCAAATAAGTAAGTAAGAAATATTAGTACTCCTACATTCACTGCAGCACTATTCACAATTATCAAGATGTGTAAACAACTTAAATGTCTATTGACAAATGAATGGATAAAGACAATATGATATAAATATGCAATGGAATATTATTCAGCCTTTAAAAAGTAGGGTATTCTATAATATGCGACAACATGGATAAATCTTGAACATTAAGCTAAGTGAAATAACCCAGTCACAGCAAGACAAAGAGTGCATGATTCCACATAAATGAGATATCCAAAATAACTGTATTTATGAAATCAAAGAGTGGAATGGCAGTTTGCAGAGTATGGAGGTAAGAGGAAATAAGGAGTTACTAATCAATTGGCATAAGATTTCAGTTAAAATGAATAAGTTTTAGAGATCTATTATACAACACTGCACCTATAGTTAATAATACTGTACTGCACACTTAAAATTTTTGTTATAAAGATAGATATCATGTTGTGTTCTTATAATAATAATGATGATTATGATTATTATTATTGACAATAATGCAAATCAAAGATAACTAGTTCCAGGAAAAGTTAATTCCAGGAGCAGAGAGAAATCATCACATGCCTTTACACAAAATAATCTTGTAGAAAATGGTTCACAGTGAAGGACAGAATAAGACACTTATTGAGAAATCTCAAGAGAAGATATAACAGCAGATCCTTCTTCTCTGTTTCTTGGAATCTGACAACACTGGACAACCCTACTGGTGATTAGAATGTGGTGATCGGCATGAGAACAAGAGTAGTTATGGCAGACTGTATGGTGACTAGGCACTGTAGTAATGATATGTCTAGGGGTGGAATTCTAGTAAAGGAACTATAGGTAGGCAAGGGGCTTCCTGATATCCTCCTGCCTACAATGGAATTACTTTGCTGGACTGGTTCACTGCTCTTTAACATGGTGAGTTAGGTATAAGAATTGAACAAACAAACAAACAAATGTGGCTTCATGAAAAACTTTGAAATATTCCATCCACCCTGACTACCATAGCCACCAATCCAGAATAGCACTGTTAGATCTGTACATAGAAAACCTTACGTGGTCTTCTAAACATACCTACAAATTAAGTGTGATTACCATTCCCAAGTCTACATGAGAGGCAGAAAGCAGAAAGAGGTTTGAGAACTTGCCCAAAGTCATGAAAGCAATTAATGGTAAAGCTGGGATAAAAAACACAGGCACTGAGTTTAAACTCTTAAACATATTCCAAAGCTGAATCAGGAAATAAATAAATTATTGAATATTTAGGAATGATAAAACATGCATCAATGAGGCTATTAACCTATGTGGATTAAGATATTCTGAAAGAGACATGTGTATAGGCAAATGGTTCTCACTGGGAGCAATTTCATCAATTTTCCCAGGGGATATTTCACAAAGTCTGGATATATCTTTGTTTTTTGAATCTGTGGTCAGAGGCATGCTACTGGTACTGAGTGAGAGAGAGGTCAGGGAGCCTACTAAACATCGTGCAGTGCCTAGGATAGTACCTCACAACAAATACTTGTTGGACCTAGCAGGTCAATAATACTGCTGAAGAACCTGGTTGTAGATCTTATATGAATCATCTCAATTTTTCTGAATCTCAAATTTGTCATTTGCTAAAAGGGAGAGTCATATCTATGTAGGAGTCATGACAACCAAAAGCAAGATAGATTGTGACATCCATAAGAATGCCTGATGTGTGGTAAAGAGCTTTAACATTTTAGGCTTATTGGGCAAATTATATGTTCGTTGTGTTTTATTTTATATATTGTTTTAGAAAAATCACTCTGATAGAAATGAGGGGAATGAATAGATGGATTGGTGAATTTCAGAGGGGAAATTCAGAGGTGAATTTCAGAGGGGGAATTACAAAGATAATATAATAAACTAGGCAAGAAATAATGCACCTTTGGACCTGGGAGGGTGGTACTAGAGGGATATTCAGACCCATCTAGCACAAGTGACTCATTGCAGTGATTAGAACATGAGGTCGTTTTTTTCATTTGTTTAGTTTTTGTTGTTTGTTTGCTCTTAGTTTAGTTTTTTTTGTTGTTGTTCTTGTTTGTTTTTTTACTTTTGCCACTTCATCTCTATGAACCTGAGGATAATGTGAATTTAATCTTTTCTTTCCAACAATGATGCCTCATTTCTTATATCTAAAAAACAGTTTAGTCTATGAAATGAATTCTATGTTCACAAATCAGACTGTCTTCAGGTAAGCTGTGTGTGCATGCACATACACGTGCATACACACACACATACATACACAACAAATCCAATTTGGAGCTGTGAATTATTATTTGAAAGGTGTAGGTTTCACATGAGAAATTTCATCATCTGAAATTGCCTTGTCGTTGAGGATAATAAGAATTAAATTCAGCTACTGAAAGGAACAAAGACAAATATTGAAAGATGGGAGACTTTTCTAATCCACTGCAGAACTGTAGAGTCTTCTATGAGATTAGACTGAGGCACCATTTGCAGAAATCTCTAACTGTTTCAGTTTATTAAAAGATTAACAGCAAATCTATTTGGGTAATATGTGGTTTGCAAGACAAGAAATTTCTCCAAAATCAATGCTTTTGCTTTTTTATTTCCTCTCAACTCACCAAGAGGTAATCAACGTGGGAGTAGCTCTGATCATACTAAGAGAACATTCTGATCTTCATTAGTGCAGGGTCGATGCAGGAAATTTTATTTCACATCAAATCTAGAGACAGTTCCCCTAAAATTAAAACCCTCTTCTGTTTCAATACATCAAGCCTCAGGGTTTCATAATCCCCATAATTAATACACTACTGTGCACACAACTTTCAAAATAGGGCTTTGGAAGGTGGAAATGGAGGCTGCATGTTTGAAAATCAATAAACTGAGATATTTATCTTCCTTTTTACTTTTCATTTTTTTCACTTCCTTTTGTGGGATTAGAGAGGGGTGATATGTGAGATGATGGTAAGGAAATGTCAGAAAAAAAAAGACTACTTTTCCTTAGCCTTTAACTAAGGTTTAATGTTATCTTCTTTATATGCAGGAAATGAAATGCAAATTGTTTCCCAGTGATTTTGTTTTGGCTTATTAATGCATTGGTGAATCTATTCTTTTATTTAGTCAATAAAATGTTACTTGAGCATATATGCTAGTCATTATGTTGGGCATATAATGTCAAACTAACACAGGATCCATTTCCTCCAGGAACTCAGGGTCTTAAAAGGAAGCAGGCATAGAAATACAAAAACACAAGAAAAATTGTGTGAGAAGTGCCATGATTAACATAAATACATGAGGCTATAGTAGCAATGAGGAAGAATTGAGCCTGTCCCTTTCAGAGTGCTACTGAGAAAGATTTAGGAAAGCAATGAGCAGTTTTGAAATGGGTGTGCTCAAAAAGCAAGAGCAGTCCAACCCTTCCCAACCCTCACCCCCACCCCTGCCAAAAAAAGCAACCCAAGAGCAATCCAGTAATTGGGTAACTTACTTAGTAAAGTTACCCAATCACATATGTCAATAAAGTTACCCAATGTGTGTGTGTGTATAGATAGATAGATAGATATATAGATATAGATATAGACATAGACATAGACATAGACATTGATACATAGATATAGATAGATAGATAGATAGATAGATAGATAGATAGATAGATATAGATAGATAGATATAGAGAGATATATAGGTATATATATATATAGAGAGAGAGACAGAGAGAGAGAGACAGAGAGAGAGAGAGAGAGAGAGAGAAGGTGGGAAAACTTAACTGTGACTAGCCATTTTTGTTATGTTCCTAGAGTGTACAGAATTTCATTTCAAGAAACTGTAAGTTGGTTAATCAAAAAACAAGGATGCTTACTTATTTTTGTGTTTGCACGCAATTCTTGTTCTCTCTCCTTTTTGTGGTGATTTCGGAGCGAACTTCTCTCTCCCTCGTTCCATCATGGTTATATAGTGGCCTGTTTGAGTACTGTTCATATTCTGTAAAAGTTCTTTATGTTCATTAGGGAACACTGCTGACCTATCAACTCCTGTCTGTCATAACCAACTGCCAACTATCAGGACCATTTTTCAAAATGTATTATCCCAGCACACTACATGTCATTGAATTACTTCTATACAAAGATATTTATATTCTGCCTATCTTATTTTTTTTTACCATATACAATACTATAGTGAATATCTACAAAAATATCTTACAAAGATGTAATTTCTCAGAATTAGGGATATAAATATTATTAGATACTACCAAATTCCTATTCAACATTCCAGAACCAATCACTGTGCGGAAGTTCATGTCAATTTATATTTGTCCAATATATATATATATATTTGTCCAATATATATAATATTATATATATTATATATATGGCACACGTGTGTGTATGTGTGTGTAATTGTCCATAAACATGTATACATGTGTATATATATTTCTATATACCCATATATGCATGGGTATGTATACTGTATTGAAAAGCTTAATTACCTTGGTCAAGGTTATACAGCTGATAATGAATGAGAGGGTTAGCTTTCCACAAACAAAATCACTGCTTTCATTGTCACCCCTATGAATAAGTCCTCATTCATATATTGATTTTAACACTGTAATTTTTGTTCTGTGAAATGCTTCTTCCTTTATCCAAATTTCCTTTGATTATTTGTCTCCATACTAATTTTTAAATAGTTCTTATATTTTATGGAAGAAAACAGTTATTAGCAGCTAGTGTCTCCATTTAGTATGCTATCAGCTGAAGCTGATTTACATTATTTTCTCATGGAGATTTTTTGTGAAGGCACATGGATAAACAAGGCACAAAGTCTGAAGGAAAAAAAGCATAAATTTAAAAATACTGTTAAGGGAAAACCTGATATCACTTAGATAGATAGATAGATAGATAGATAGATAGATAGATAGATAGATAGGTACTCTATTGAGTCCTAAGGTTTAATTTAGTTTTCTACTTTGTACTTTCATAAAGCTTACCAGATAAAATTTACTCCATGACATTGTGCTGAACTTTTGCCCATGATCATCTACATATTTCTTTCAACACTTCCCTGATTTATCTACTATACTAGAAATTATCTCTCTAGCTTTAAAAACAAGGTATTCTGTATCTTTACATGAGATGAAAAGTTACAGTTTATTTTGTATTTTTCAGTGTTTCACGTGTGGAGTAGATGCTGAAAAAAACAGAATAGATGAGAATAGTTGAAATGTTAATGTCCTTTACTGGCAAATCCTTTGACTACTATTTCCTTTGGAAATCACTTCACAGTGGACAGAAATAATTTTCCATACATCTGTTTCATTTAGAGGCAGCTGAACTTAGACTTCAGAGCAAAGCCATTCTGGTCTTAAAAGCTAACTCTCTCATTATCAGCTGCATAACCTTGACCAAGATAATTAAGCTTTTCAATATTCAGTTTCCTCATCTACAAGAAATGGGGAGTTGTTATGGTACACTCCCAGTAAAGTGTTTATATGGAAATGCAAGGAGGCCTTGAGTGCATTACTTGTCATCCCAGGATATAACAGATGCATCCGATATCTGCGACTGTTCTGATTAAGGCTAACCATGTACACTTCCTTTAAAAGTATTTTTTTTCCTGGTTCTTACTATAAGAGATCATAACTCAGGAAAACTGGATGAGGGGGGCACCTTACAGTCTATTTTAAAAATACTGCCTCTGGAATCTACTGTTTAACAATTTGAACAAAATTATCTGCTTTTTTGAGAAATTGCATTTTTTTAAATTTTTTTTTTCAACGTTTATTTATTTTTGGGACAGAGAGAGACAGAGCATGAACGGGGGAGGGGCAGAGAGAGAGGGAGACACAGAATCGGAAACAGGCTCCAGGCTCTGAGCCATCAGCCCAGAGCCCGACGTGGGGCTCGAACTCACGGACCGCGAGATCATGACCTGGCTGAAGTTGGACGCTTAACCGACTGCGCCACCCAGGCGCCCCGAGAAATTGCATTTTAAGAAATATAAATCTACTTTCTGATTAATATACTTCTTAGTGTAACTGATACCCAGTTTTCTTTTATTTTTTGTTAATAAAATTCTGATATTATTCAGACACCCTTCACCCAGAAAATGTGAACTAACTCATCTTTAATTTAGAATTTATAAACTTCTAAATAAATCATGGAAAATCCTCTTCTCTTTGATAGTATGGCCCATTGTTGCCCAAAGAGATATAAGATAAGACCTAATGTGGGATTATAGTAAAAATTTTCATTTCTCTCTCTTTTTTTTTAATGTTTATTTATTTTTGAGACAGAGAGAGAGAAAGAGTGTGAGCAGGCAAGGGGCAGAGAGAGAGGGAGACACAGAACCCAAAGCAAGCTCCAAGCTCTGAGCTGTCAGCACAGAGCCCGACACTGGGCTCAAAGTCACAAACCATGAAATCGTGACCTGAGTCGAAGTCCGAGGCTCAACCAACTAAGCCACCCAGGAGCCCCAAAAATTTTCATTTATCTTAAAAATAGACTAAAATGAAGATCACGCTTCCACTTTTGGTTACTGAAATGCTGAATGTGATTTATAAAACCATTGCAATCAAGTATTTCCTGTAGAGACAGTTAACGAGAAAAGAAAGTTCAGATATTGAGGACAGAAAAAATGGATATTCGAAAATCTATGAGGTAACTCACCTGTAAGCCAGGCTTCTGTTCTTTTGAGTAATTATTATGTGAGTTAATGCTTTTTTTTTTTATTTTGATACCTCTTGATTTGCAATCAAAACCATTTCAATGGTTTATAAAATAAATGTGCCATAATAATCAGCACTTTCAATCATTCACCCACCCAGTAAAAATTTATTGACTGTCAGCTATATACCGGTGTTAGCTAAGAAAATGTTAGGTCAAGATCTTATATGACGACATACAAGAAGGAGAATGTATTCTCTTCCAACTCTCAGAAGAACATGGTTCTACCAATGACTACATTCAGCATTTTCTCAGAAGAAAATCATTCTACCAATAACTACACTTACAATTTCCTCAGAGGATAGAGCATCACAATTGTGACAGGTAAGGTGAGGCTCCAGATGTGACATGGAATTGTAGTATCACAAGGTGGATATTCTTATTCATTTTATGATATGTAGGTCTAATTTCTTAAACAGTGTAAACATATGTTTCAGCTCACAGGACACTTGGAATAGTGATTGTCTAATTCTATTTATATTTTATATTTATATCTGAGAAGTTCTATTTATTAGATCATTACAGAATTAACTAAATTAAATGTGTTTTTTTTTTATTTGGTTGTTTGCTTTATGTGAAATATAGAAATGAGAATGAGAAAAAAATGTCTCTGGAAATGAGGAAATTTAAATGCAATAGTATAGTCTGGAGAAGGGAAAAGAAAGAAAGTTACTCTCTTTGAGTGCTTATCATACATCAGGCAATTAACTTATTTAAATCCTCAAAATAAGCATGCATTTTTATCTCCATTTTATATATGAGAAAACTGAGATAGAAGAAAAAGAAATGACAGCCCTTCAGCATGAAAACGTGAATTCACATATGTCAATACTTAAAATCAAAGCTGCCTCCTTTCACATCAGGTTGACTTAAAATTCCCTTCACTTGGAAGGTGGGATATTGTCGTTTCACAGGCTACCTTGAAACTTTTCTTGGCACTTTGAGGAAACAAATAAGAAAAATTATTTCTTAAGTAAATGAAATCTCAATGGGAAAAATTCAAGAAAAATTCACAAATTAAATCCTCGAAAGATCAGGAAGGCATGTGAAATGCATGAAGGTACACAAAACAGTGAGGCAGGGATCTTGGTTAACTGGAGAACACGTGTACCAGCCAATTACTGCATTAGAGAAATGAGAGTTCACTGTTGCCAGATGTTAACTTTTTTCAGAGAAGCCAGAAATTTGGGTTTCTGTATGATATCAATGGACAAGCAATTCAAATTTACAGAAATGTAAGGCCAAAAAAGCTACTGAATTCTGAGAGACATATTTAGAAAGATGCATATCATACAGCCAAGAATTTATGACAAGTATAATTACTATACACCAGCAATTCCTAGCTAAGCTATTTACAAAGCATTTAGACAATATTTCCAAAAACTTCATTGATTGCCAAATTATATTATGCAAACTATTTGTGACCTAATTACTGTCACTGCTTACAATTAAATTGACTATCTAGTATCTTGTAAAAGGGAGGCAAGACTAAAATTCCTTTCAAATGTAAAGTTTTCTATCCCTATTCATAGAAATTAATGAGGTAATACTAGTTATTTATTAGATACAAAAAAATATTCCTAGCTCCGCTCATGATCGAAAGTAATATTGTATCTGTTGATAAGTATTAATTTCTTGATTTTTCACATTTTATTTGGAATTATTTAAAAAAAATTGTTTTTTCAACTTTTATTTATTTTTGGGACAGAGAGAGACAGAGCATGAACGGGGGAGGGGCAGAGAGAGAGGGAGACACAGAATCGAAACAGGCTCCAGGCTCCGAGCCATCAGCCCAGAGCCTGACGCGGGGCTCGAACTCCCAGACTGCGAGATCGTGACCTGGCTGAAGTCGGACGCTTAACCGACTGCACCACCCAGGGGCCCCTGGAATTATTTTTAAATAATTTCACACTTAAACATACATGTTGCAAAAATAATACAAAGAACTTGAGTATACTTTTCCCTAGTCTCTCTTTCCCTTCCTCTATCTCCTACTCCCTTCTTCCTTCTCCCTCTTACTATACACACCCCCAAATATTCATACATAATTTTTTTCAAATCATTTGAAAATACATTACATGCATTGTGTTCCTTCATACTTAAGGAATTTAGAATGAATCTCCTAATAATAAGGATGTTTGTTACACCACCATAGGATTATCAAAATCAGGAAATTAATACTGATAGAGTAGTATCATCCAATCTACAGGCCTTATTCAAATTTTGATGAATGTCCAGCTATTGCCTTCGGTGCAAAGGACAAAAAAAAAATCTGTCCTGTTATCAAATTCAAGGTCACAATATGCATTTAAATGTCATATCCTTTATGGTCTCAATCTAAAAATTTTTCTTTGTCTTTGTCATTCATGATCTAGATATTTTTGAAGAATGCAAATATTTAGTTTAAAATTCTCTTTCAGTATGTTTTTTTTTATATTTTCAAGTTTCTTAACATTAATACATAGCTGACCTTTAAGCGATGCAGGGGTTAGGGGCACCTGCCCCCATACAATTAAAATCAATGTATAACTTTGGACTTCCTCAAAACTTAACTACTAATAGCCTAGTGTTGACTGGAGGCTTAGCTGATATCAACATACACAGTCAATTAAAACATATTTTGCATGTTATATGTATTACATACTGTATTATTAAAGTAAGCTACAGAAAAGTAAACATTATTAAGAAAATCATGAGGAGAAAATATAGTTACAGTACTGTAAGGATATTAATCGAAAACCTTCTACATGTAAGTGGATCCGTGCAGTTCAAACCCGTGTTATTCAAGAGTCAACTATAGTTGAATGCATTAATATTTTTTTTCCTATGGTTAAAGCTTCTTATTTAGGTACACCTTTCTTATCTCAAGGGCATAAAGATATTCTCTTACGTTTTGTTTAGAAGTGTTCTTTATTTTTTAATCTTTCAAATTTAGATTAATAATTTTTTCAAATTATGTTTTTGTTTTTGGTATATTATAAAAGTCATTATTTTCTTATGCATGTATATGCATGTGATAATATATGTAGATAAAAAGGCTATATAGGAGTGTGGGTACATATTAGATATACATACATATATATATATATATGAATATTTAGATAGTAGGTAAACATGGAATTATATATACATATTTGATATGACACCATTTATTGAAAAGAGCATAGTCAAAAATGTTTATCAAGGGCTTGTCAAGGATTATATAAGGAATATGCCAATCTCATTTATATTTTCAAATTTAAGAATATGAAATCATGAATATTATCAAATTCATTAACCTCAAACCTGAGTGATGAGCTCTATTTATGGTCTTCTCCCACTTTAAAAATTTTGGTAAACTGTAGTAGTAGTTTTAGTAGCAGTCCATATTATTACTCTTTCCAGCAACTAGCCAAAACTAAATAACTTTGGATCTCATATAACCTCTATTTCACTCTTTTCCATTTAATCTTGCTCTTACCTTTAGTATTTTTTTTCTTATACATGCTTTGAAATTATTTTGCTATTCTTTCATTTTTTTTTCTTATGGTGAGTTCATTAGTTTTGTTTTTTTTCTTTCATTCTTATAATATACATGAAAGGCTTTAAAATTTCCCATAATTATTGTTTTCAGTAAAACTTACTTTTTTGATATGTTTTATTCTCTTTTAGATCAAAATATGAACTATTTTTACTCATTTGCTATTTTCACCCATGGGTTATTAAGCAATGAATTTCTAAATGACCAACAAAAGGCAATGTGAGCTTTATTTTTATATTTGAATTTTGACTGAATTGCACTATTGGCAGAAGACACACTTTGAACTTTTGGGGAAATGGTTTATGACCAAATACATGGTCAATTTTTTGTAAATGTTTTGTGAATGCTTCAAGAGAATGGTGAGTTTTGTGGTACTGAATGTAATGCTCTATAGATCTCAACATGTTGAAATCATGCTATTTGATTATTTTATATTATTTGTAATATTTTCATATTGATTTTTCAAATATTCAGTTAAAATATAACCATTAGAATTTGCATATTTCTTCTGGTACTCTGTCCATTCTTATTTATACAGTTTAAGGCCATATTACCAAATAGAAAATGGTAATTAAAATTTGTGATTTTTACTTCATTATCAAGTAATGGCCACCTTTATCTCTGATTTTTGCATTAACTTCCATTTTTCCGTTACTAATATAGATATACGAGTTTAAATTTGGTTAGTTTTGGTATATATCTTTCATTTGTTTGTAAGTCTCATATTGTTGCTTGCTTGCCACTGCCCTATAACAACTTTGGGGTATTCCTAGAAACTTTGTTTGGTACAACTTTTTCTAGAGAAGCTTTCCATTTGCTCCTGCTGAACACCTAGGAGAACCTAGGGTCCCTTCTGCTTGGTACTGCCTCCAACCTTGTTCCAAGTGTAAAGGTCCCAAGATCATAAAGGCTATGAATACTCAGGATAGAGAAAAATACTATGCCCAAAGCAGGAGAAGTGGCAATGAGAGATAGGGCTTTCTCTCATGGTGAGAACATAGCCTTATAAGACGCCAGATTCTTATGGGATGGTCCTCCCATTAGACTTTCCTTTGTTCAAACCCTGAGTCCTAACCTCTGACTCTTGCTCAGAGGGTTTTAGAACCAAAAACAAGAACAAACAACAACCAAACGGCAACAACCACAAAAAATTATTTGTGATGTATATTTTAGGTTATATGGGCTTCGGTGCTTTTATATTTATCATGACATCCTGATTATAGGGTTTCTTCCCAGAATTGGTCCAGACATTCTGCAATACTTTTTCAGATTTTCAGACATTTGTTTGTTTTAACTCAGTATTTAATAGCTGTTGTTTCCAGAGGCAGTGTTGTTCTGACTCAACCTAGTCTGCCACTACTGCTATGATAAACTGAAGTCCTTCCATATATATTTTCTATTCCATGTTTTCTTCACTCACTCATGTAAAAATTGAGACTTTATATGATGCTAGCTCATCAACTCCAATATCTTCCTTCATGTTTACAGCCCCCAAATAGTTTTACTAAAGGAGGTGTGAATTATATAAGGAGTAGAACTATTGACTTACTATAGAAAAAGCCCACAGAGGATTTATAAGTGAATTAGAATTCTTATTTTAAATTTGGGAGAAATTATTTCTACTTCCTGATACCTATACATATTCACATTATCACGAAGTTTGGCAATCAAATCCCTCTTTCTGATATCTAAACCAATACTGTTTTCCCCCCAGCCAGCCGCTAAACCTGGAAAGTAACTCTAGAATGTCCATCTACACTGTTTTTATGATGAAATAAATCAATACATAGCAAAATGTGTGGCTCATGCTAGACTTTTAATGTATGTTTGTTGAGTGAATCAAAATGTCAAATTTTACTTGAAAATTACCTTGCCTATGTCAGATAAAATTTTATGATCAGGTAGTTAAACTGTTGTTTGATGTTTATAATGCATTTAAGACAATGGATATACCAACAAAAAAACCCAGTTAAGATTTGTGCAAATATACATTTATATCTCTCTCTAGGCATATGTATTATGCATATATCCGTGTATGTGTGCATGTGCATTCCACAATGTAAATCTTTGGCAATGTTTCATTATGTTTTTACATGACTTCTTAAAGACACGAATTAACATTGAATGTAATGTCTCTAAAAGTGAAAATTGAATTCTCTCTGGGGAATATGTTTATCCTTTATATTAATTCTAAGCTTTTATTTATTTATTTTTTAATACATGAAATTTATTGTCCAATTAGTTTCCATACAACACCCAGTGCTCATCCCAACAGGTGCCTTCCTCGATACCCATCACCCACCCTCCCCTTCCTGCCACACCCCATAAACTCTCAGTTTGTTCTCAGTTTATTTTATTTTATTTTATTTTATTTTATTTTATTTTATTTTTATTTTATTTTTTATTATATGAAATTTATTGTCAAATTAGTTTCCATACAACACCCAGTGCTCATCCCAAAAGATGCCCTCTTCAATGCCCATCACCTACCCTACCCTCCCTCCCACCCCCCAACAACCCTTAGTTTGTTCTCAGTTTTTAAGAGTCTCTTATGCTTTGGCTCTCTCCCACTCTAACCTATTTTTTTTCTTCCCCTCCCCCATGGGTTTCTGTTAAGTTTCTCAGGATCCACATAAGAGTGAAAATATATGGTATCAGTCTTTCTCTGTATGGCTTATTTCACTTAGCATCACACTCTCCAGTTCCATCCATGTTGCTACAAAGGGCCATATTTCATTCTTTCCCATTGCCACGTAGTACTCCATCGTGTATAGAAACCACAATTTCTTTATCCATTCATCAGTTGATGGATATTTAGGCTTTTTCCACAAGCTGGCTATTGTTGAGAGTGCTGCTATAAACATTGGGGTCCAAGTGCCCCTATGCATCAGCACTCCTGTATCCCTTGGGTAAATTCCTAGCAGTGCTATTGCTGGGTCATAGGGTAGGTCTATTTTTAATTTTTTGAGGAACCTCCACACTGTTTTCCAGAGTGGCTGCACCAGTTTGCATTCCCACCAACAATGCAAGAGGGTTCCCTTTTCTCCACACCCTCGCCAGCATCTATAGTCTCCCGATTTGTTCACTTTGGCTACTCTGACTGGCGTGAGTTGATACCTGAGTGTGGTTTTGATTTGTATTTCCCTGATGAGGAGCAATGTTGAGCATCTTTTCATGTGCCTGTTGGCCCTCTGGATGTCTTCTTTAGAGAAGTGTCTATTCATGTTTTCTGCCCATTTCTTCACTGGGTTATTTGTTTTTCGGGTGTGGAGTTTGGTGAGCTCTTTATAGATTTTGGATACTAGCCCTTAGTCCGATATGTCATTTGCAAATATCTTTTCCCATTACGTTGGTTGTCTTTTAGTTTTGTTGATTGTTTCCTTTGCTGTGCAGAAGCTTTTTATCTTCATGAGGTCCCAATAGTTCATTTTTCCTTTTAATTCCCTTGCCTTTGGGGATGTTTCAAGTAAGAAATTGCTACGAATGCTCAGCTTTTAAAAGAATGTTAATGTCATTATGGAATGCGCCAACGTGTGTGTGTGTGTGTGTGTGTGTGTGTTTGCGTGTGTGTGTGTGTGTGTGTGTATGTACATGTTAATACATGTCAAAATGACAGATGAATTAAGTAACAAATCATTGTCTTAGGCATGGTTAAAAAAAAGAGGTTGCTCTGCTGGGTGTTTCCCATGTGTTCTTCCATATTTACTTTCCTCCCACTGTCCTCTGCCCTGGGAGGCTGGAAAATAGACTGTACTCATAGTCTCCCTTGATACGTTGATTTGGTTTCGTTTTCAAGGAGTTGAGGTACTGGTAGGAGTGGACAAGGGAAGACAGTAAATGTACAGTTTGTCCAGGTTGTGTCCCTCAACCAAAGGTAACTTTTATTAAATTTTCCTCCATTTATACTAATTTGAGTTGTCTATTTGCTTCCTGTTGCTACCCTGAGTGATGTAGGTTGTTGAGCATGGAAGCAGGGGAAGGAGTTGCTGGCGATCTGAAAGCCATAGAAACTAGCCTACATCATTTAGTTAGTACTTGGTACAAATATATATATATTACTAAGCACAAAGTACTTTATGACAAAAATATGTACTATATGACAAAAAATATTACTGTCAAAATAATTCAAATAACTCTGGGCCACTGATTCCCCATAATTAATATTAAAATGAAGATTCTGTCCTCTAACAAGGAGTCAGCCAAACAACTTTGAAAATTATTTCTGCCCATTTATCAGTACCATTAGAGCAACATTGTAAAATATAAATGGTTTAAATTAAAATTTCAGTATAGAGTTCAGTTCTTATATATTGCTGCTGCTTAATTTAACTTATTTAAATAACAGCAACAACACTTCACACATTTCTCCCACCCCTGACTCCCTGGCTCTAGCAACCACTAATCAGTCCTCTGTACCTATAATCTTGGTTTTATTTTGTATTGTCAGTTGCCACATATAAGTTAGATCATATGGTATTTGTCTTTCTCTGTCTGACTTATTTCACTTAGCATAATGTTCCTGAGGTCCATCCATGCTGTTGCAAATGTCAAGATTTTACTCTTTTTTATGGCTAAATTATATATACATATATATATATATATATATATATATATATATACACACACACACACACACACATATACATACACACATATATATACACACAAATATATATACACATATATATATACACATAAATATATATATATACACAACACATACAAACATAGATATTATATATATACACACATATGTATACACTATATATTATATATATATATATATATATATATATATATATACACCATTCCATTGTGTGTCCAATTATTCATCAACAGGTACTTAGATTGTTTCCAGATGTTGGCTACTATAAACAATGAATGAATATGGGCGTGCATATATCATTTTGAGTTAGTGTTTTCATTATGTTAAGAAAGTTTAAAAAGGCAAAGGTCTTACAGTGCTCACCTGTATAAAGAATTCCTTTCAGTCCACACAGTATCCAAGCTTATTTGTTTTTACTCTTTCAAGGGAAATTGTGTAAAACAAAATTAATTTTAGAAAACTGTCTCCAAGATCCAGAGACTACTATAAATCAAGACCATACATTCGTCACAAAACCTAACTCAAATTTACATATAAACCAGAGAGACTTAGTGGATTCACATAACTAAAATTTCTAGAAGCTTCGGGAAAGGTGAGAGCCTACTCATTCAGTCATCAAGATTTGTCTTGCTCCATCTCTCGGCTCTGCTTTCCTCTGCCATTGCTTTACTCACAGGGAAGCTTTTCCTCTGAAGACACAAGACTATTTCCTACCTCTTAGAAAGAGGTTTTTATTCTTCCTACCTACCACTGCTGCATAGAAGAAAGCACTGCTTTCCAAACAGTACAACTGATAGTTCTGAGGTAGACTATCATTGGCCAGACCTGGACACTCTTTCCATTCTTGAGCCCCAGCCAGGTTTATCTTAGGCTCTAATTAAAAAAAAAGGGGGGGGGAGAGAACTCTTACTTTGTCCACATGTAACAAAAATTCTATAACCAGGGGCGCCTGGGTGGCTCAGTCAGTTAAGCGTCTGACTTCAGCTCAGGTCACAATCTCGCGGTCCGTGAGTTCGAGCCCCACGTTGGGCTCTGGGCTGATGGCTCAGAGCCTGGAGCCTGCTTCCGATTCTGTGTCTCCCTCTCTCTCTGCCCCTCCCCGTTCATGCTCTGTCTCTCTCTGTCTCAAAAATAAATATTAATTTTTTTTTAAATTCTATAACCAAAAGATGCTAAACAGGCAATTAAAAACAAAATAAAAGCAAAGCATCCCCACCATAAGGCATTCTTTGTTGACAAATAATTCCTATTAGACATATCTCTATGAGATGTTTGGCTATTAGGTTGTCTTATTCTACTCCATTAATTCCATTTTGAGTCACTGAATTACAACTATAACACCGTGGGGCCAGATTCCTTGTTAGTTCTTCTGAGCAAGGTTATCAATTAAGTTTCCTAAAACTGTATAGAAGTATTAAGAGGTTCCTGAGGCATACAATAAAGAAAACACAACTGATGCCTTTTACTTTCAAATCCAAGCTCTGTTCATGCTCCTTAAACCTGTAGTGAACCAGTAGCATCACTAAGTCAGCAGGCTTGGAACTTCTAGTTTCAGCTTCAACATGTAAAGACCTTGACAGTCATTACTCCCATCCCTAACACCAGAGAAAAATGAACAAATTGGAAATCAATTACTTTTTTTAGTAATATTCTGACATATGGGGCACCCAGATGGCTCTTTCTGTTCAGTGTCTGACCCCTGATTTTGGCTCAGGTCATGATCTCACAGTTCCTGAGCTCCAGCCCTGCATTAGGCTCTGCACTGACAGTGTGGATCCCTCTTGGGATTCTCTCTCTCTCCTTCTTTCTCTGTCCGTCCCCCATTTGTGTTGTCTCTCTCTCTCTCTCTCAAAATAAATAAACAAACTTTATTTAAAAAAAAACATTCTGAATTCTGGAAAGACAGGTGAATTCAAGGAATCACAATAGAGATCAGGCTACTTAGGGTGAATGCCACTAGAACCATAAACCAAAAGAATATCTAAAAGGTAATGTTGACTAATTGTTAGATGCTGAGTGTAGACTTGGGTGACAGTGAGGCACTTTTGGGGGAGGCAGTCTGAGGGAGTCTCCCAAGTTTTCCTGGGATTTACCTTCAGAAGCCATACCAGGTTCCCATGGCAAGGAGTCAAGGAGACTAAACACTGTCAAATATTCCTGGAGCATTCTGTATAAAAAAGGGCTACTTTTTAGGGAAAAGGCTTTACCAGAGCCTAATCTCCGAATCATTACATTCTACAGGAATGGGAGAAGGACCGTCCTACCATTACAGTCTACAGTAACTTTCCTGTCAACAATGATGGACAAAAATAAGAACTACTTGTGAAGGCCACCGTCTAGAGGTGCAGGTCTACTAAAGACTGAGATTTAATCATGATATAAATATTTATGAAATAATTATAAAATTTATAAGGAAATGAAAAAGAAAGCCACAACAATTTAGAATAACCAACAAAATACTGAAAAAGGGAGGAAGAGGAAGAGGGGAAGAAAGTTGCAGGATTCACATATTATCCTTTTTCAAGATTTACTATGAAACTATAGTAATTTAGACAAGGTAGTATTGGTGAAACAATAGGTGCATATATCAGTGTAAAAGAACAGAGACCCCAAAAATATACCCATATGTGTAATGTCTGATGAAGGAGCAAAGTCCACTCAACAGAAAATTTATAGTTACTTCAAGAAATGGTGATGGAGCAACAGTACATCCACATGCAAAAAGTAGAAGCTAACATAGACTGCATACCTTTCACAAAAATGAAATAAAAATGGACCATATATCTAAATAAAAATGGATAACTGGAAACCATTCAGAAGGAAACACAGAAGAGAATTTTGAGGACCTTAGGTTCGGTAATAAGATTTGTACACAGCAGCAAAAGCATAACGTATGAGAGCAAAAATCAATATAATGGACTTTATTATCACAAATTCTGCCCTGTGAAAGACACTGTTAAAAAAAGGAAAGAAGTAATAGACTGGGACAAATTATTTGCAAAATCATATCTGACAAAGGGCACATATCCACAATGTACACATAACTCTTAATAATGAACAATAAGGGGGGGAAATGGGCAAAATACCTGAACAGATACCTCATGAAAGAATTTATCCATATAGAAAACAAGCAATGTTTTTCAATAGGGAACTGCCAGTTCAAACAAGGTATCACTTCACATCTAACAGAATGCCTGAAATCCCCCCCTCACCCCGCCAAACTGACAATATCTACTAATGCACAGGAGGAGAAGCAATACTAACTTGCATTCATTTGCTGTTGAGATTGCAAAATGGTAAAGCTACCTGAAAAATAGTTTGAAAATTTCTTATAAAGCAAAATAGGGTCTTAAGAACCAGCAGGCATTATTTTCATCCAATTAATTTGAAAATTTATGTACACATAAAAACCCATACAAAAAATGTGAATGAAGCCAGTCTAAAAAAGACTTCATCCTTACGCTCTCAACTGCATTCCAGGAAACTGAAAGAATAGTAAAATAACAACAACAACAACAGCAGCAGCAGCAGCAGCAGCAGCAGCAGCCACAATCAGTGGTTCCTATGCACTTGTGAAGAGTGGGTGGGATAATATAGATGAGGCACAAAGAATTTTTTGTGTAAAGCTCTTCTATATGATACCTTAAGGGTGGTTTCATAACACTGTGCTTTTTTAAAACCCACAGAATTTAGAACAGAGAATGAAAATTAACGTACATGAATAAAAAAATCATTTATAATGTCATGGGATCCTTGGATGGAATAGAGAATATGACAAAACAGCCTGACTATATCACAAATATATGACTACATCACAAATATATGAAACAGTCTCAATGAAGGATGTGGGGTTAAAGGATGCTGACCTAAGTAACTCTGGAAATGAGTGGAGTCTTCAGTCTAAAAGCAAAAGAAAGTGAACATAAGCAGTGTACTGTAGTTCCCACAAGGGCATAGGTTAACAATCATGATACTGCCTTACATGTACACTGAAAATGAACAAGTATGCAAACAAATGCCCAATGGTGGGAGCCAGATTCCTCACTGTGGGACAGGGAGGCTAATGACAAACAAAGAGAAGAGGCTAGAATGATCCTTGTGTTAATGGATTTGAGTTGGAAAGATCAGTATGAAGTCAGATCTAGCTAAAGACACTGGTTTAGTATACAGAGATATATCTTCATGCTTTATCAGCTGACAGCATGTGGAAGTATTTTTAAATTTTATTTATTTATTTTGAGTGAGAGAGAGCAAGTGGGAACAGGGGATGGGCAGGGAGAGAGGGACAGAGATAATCCCAAGGGGAGCTTGAACCCATAAACCCATGAGATGATAACCTGAGCCAAAATCAAGAGTTGGATGCTCAAATGACTGAGCCACCCAGGCATTCCTAGAAGTATTAATACTGGAGCACCAATGATCACACCTACCACCCAGAACTAGGTTTCAAACACCATTCTCCAATATAAGAAACAAAGACTCCTTGGAGGAAGTACTGATTCTGAGACATGAAAGAAATCATACAAGATGAGCTTCAAACAACTTCTTGTAGTCAGAAAAAGAACATGCTGAAATAAACTTAGAAACAAAAAGGCCCTCAATGATGACAGTATTTCAAAGGGAAACAGGAGTCAAATGAAAGAGTCTCCAATGGCCAGAGCTAGAATAATTTAAAAAATAAAATAAAAGAGGACTGGATTATAACCCAAAGTATAAAATAAAAATCAATTAATCCATACTTATATAAATAAATCACTGATTCAATAAATAAATTGGAGAGAGGAGACAAATATCCTACACAGAAGAATATCAAATAATTTATAGATACTCTACCCTCAAGGATGTGGAAATAACTCCCCATTCCCTTAAATGTTGGCTATACATAGCCCCTTCTTTCCAAATAGTACAGTATGAAAAAGCAGAGGAAAAGAGACCCTACCTACCATACTACCTCATCCAGGTGATCAAGGTTAACACCAGTGGTAATAAGTCATGTTTATATGTGACCTTGATGTACGATTAAAATGGTATTGACCTTTGGAAATTCCTCTCCAAAACCCACAGTCCCAGTTTAATCATGAAGAAAATATGAAACAAATACCAATTGAAGGGAATTCTATAAAACACTTGACCAGTACTCTCCAAAACTCAAGGTCATCAAAAATAAGGAAAATATGAGAAATTGTCACAACCAAGATGAGCCTAATGTTGCCTTATGAGCAAATGTAATATGATATTCTGATGGGATCTTAGAACAGAAAAAATAATAAATAAATGAAAGAGAAAAAGTTAAGAATAAAGTGTTGACTTTAGTTTACCTATCAGTATTGATTCATTAATTGTGCTGTAGTCATGTAAGATACTGATAATCAGAGAAACTGGGTTTAGGGTTGTAGATTCTCTCTGTATTTCCTTGGCAATTTTTCAATAACTGTAACACTTTTATGAAATTAAAAAGTTTACTTCAAAATGTTAGTAGATAAGTACTGAAATCATTATGATACATGGTGTGCAACTAATCATACATTCTCTATGTTGTGATGATATGAGGCAAACTATCTTGACCACTGTTATGAAACCAGCAGCCAGTTCTTTGAAAAAAATTTAAGAAAATTGAT
The DNA here is from genome assembly GCF_016509475.1 of Prionailurus bengalensis. Taxonomy (NCBI): domain Eukaryota; kingdom Metazoa; phylum Chordata; class Mammalia; order Carnivora; family Felidae; genus Prionailurus; species Prionailurus bengalensis. The sequence continues at coordinate 40,338,595 of NC_057352.1, forward strand.
AAAACTCTAGCCAGACTTATGAAAAAGAAAAGAGAAAGAATCCAAATTTAAAAAAATCACAAATTAGAGAGAAGAAATTACAATAAACACCATAGAAATACAATTATAAGAGAATATTATGAAAAACCATATGTTAACAAAATGGACAACCTGAAAGAAATGTATAAATTCCTACAAATGTATAAACTACCAAAACTGAAACAGAAGTAAATAGAAAAATTGACTAATAACCAATAACCAGCACAAAAAAAAAATCACTTAGTAAACAAAAAACTCCCAACAAAAGTCCAGGGCCAAATGGCATCACAGGCAAATTCTACCAAACATTTAAAGATGAGTTAATAGCTTTTCTTCTCAAACTCTTCCAAAAAATAGAAAAAGAAGGAAAACTTCAAACTTATTCTATGAGGACAGCATTACCCTGATACCAGATAAAGACTCCACTAAAATAGAGAACGATAGGACAATATCCCTGATGAATGTAAAAATCCCTGGATGTACATCCATCCCTGATGGATGTAAAAATTCTCAATAAAATACCAGCAAACAACGCATTAAAATCCAACAACACATTAAAGCAATCATTTCCCACAATGAAGTGGGATTTATTCTTGGGTTGCAAGGATGGTTCAATATTGACAAATCAATCAACATGACATGCCACATTAATAAAAGACAGGATAACAATCATATGATTATTTCAATAGAAGCAAAAAGCATTCAAAAAGTACAACATCCATTCATGATTAAAAAAACCTATGCCAATAGGCTTAGAGGCAACATACATCAAAATAATAAAGATCATATATGAAAAACTCAGAATTAATACCATGCTTAAATGGGGAAAAAAGTGAGAGATTTTCCTCTTTGGTCAGGAACAAGACTGGGATGATCACTCTCAGCACTGTTATTTGGAATTCCTGGGCCAAGGCAGTCAGACAATGACAAAAACAAAAACATAAAAGTCATTCAAATTGGCAAGGTTCACTATCTGCTGATGACATGATATTCTATATAGAAAACTCCACCAAAAACTGCTAGAACTGATAAGCAAATTCAGTAAAGTCGCAGGATACAAAATCAATGTGTAGATGTCTGTTGCATTTCTATATGCCAATAATGAAGCAGCAGAAACAGAAATTAAGGAATCAATCCCATTTATAAGTGCACACACACACAAAAACAACCTAGGAATAAACCTAACCAATAAGGTGAAATACCTGTACTCTGAAAACTATAAAACACTGATGAGAGAAATTGAAGATGATGTAAAGAAATGGAAATCCATTCCATGCACATGGATTGGAAAAACAAATTTTGTTAAAATGTCTATACTACCCAAAGGAATCCACCCATTTAATGCAATCCCTATCAAAATACCAAGAGCATTTTCTTCAGACCTAAAACAAACAATCCTAAAATTTGTATGGAACCACAAGAGAAACTCAATAGTCAAAGCAAACTTGAAAAAAAGCAAAGCAAAGCAAAGCAAAGGCATCTCAATTCCAGACTTCAAGTTATATCACAAAGCTGTAGTGACCAAACCAGTATGACACTGGGACAAAAACAGACACATAGATCAATAGAATAGAAAACCCCAAAATGAACCCACAACTGTGTGGCACACAAAGCAGGAAAGAATATCCAATGGGGAAAAAGACACTCTTTTCAACAAATGATGGCATTAACACTGGATGGCAACATGCAAAAAAATGAAACTGCACCACTTGATTACACCATGCACAAAAATAAATGAGACTGGGGCGCCTGGGTGGCGCAGTCGGTTAAGCGTCCGACTTCAGCCAGGTCACGATCTTGTGGTCCGTGAGTTCGAGCCCCGCGTCAGGCTCTGGGCTGATGGCTCAGAGCCTGGAACCTGTTTCCGATTCTGTGTCTCCCTCTCTCTCTGCCCTTCCCCCGTTCATGCTCTGTCTCTCTCTGTCCCAAAAATAAATAAACGTTGAAAAAAAAATTAAAAAAAAAATAAATAAACGAGACAGATTAAAGATCTAAATGTGATGGGTCTCTGGGTGGCTCAGTTGGTTAAGCGTCCAACTTCAGCTCAGGCATGATCTCATGGTTCATGAGTTCAAGCCCTGTGTCAGTTCAGCACAGCAAGCCCTGTGCTGACAGTTCAGAGCATGGAGGCTGCTTTGGATTCTGTGTCTCCCTCTCTCTCTCTGCCCCTTCTCCACTCCCATTCTGTCTCTTTCTCAAATATAAACATTATAAAAATAAAAAAAAAATAAGACCTAAATGTGAGACTTTAAACCATGAAAATTCTAGAGAACACAGACAGTAACCTCTTTGACATCAGCCATAGCAACTTCTTTCTAGATACATCTCTTAAGGCAAGTTAAACAAAACAAAAACGAACTCTCGGGACTCCCTCAACATAAAAAGCTGCTGCACAGTGAAGAAAAAAAAAAAACGAAAAGACAATGTATGGAAAGGGAGAAGACATTTGCAAATGATGTATCTTACAAAGGACTAGTATCTAAAATATATAAAGAACTTGTAAAACCCCACACCCAAAAAATGAAAAACCCATTTAAAAAATGGGCAGAAGACATGAATAGACATTTCTCTAAAGAAGACATACAGATGGCCAACACAGACATGAAAAGATGTTCCACATCACTCATCATCAGGGGAAACTCAAATCAAAACTATAATGAGACACCACCTCACACCTGTCAGAATGGCTAAAATCAACAACTCAAGAAACTACAGATGCTGGCAAGGATGTGGAGAAAAGGGAACCTCTTGCACTATTGGTAGGAATGCAAACTGGTGCAGCCCCTGTGGAAAAACAATATGGCAGTTCCTCAAAAATGTAAAAATACAAGCACTCTATGATCCAGCATTTGCACTGCTAGGTATTTACCCAAAGAATAACAAAAAAACTAATTCAAAGGAATACAGTTACCCCTATGTTTATAGCAGCATTATCCACCATATCCAAACTGTGGAAACAGCCCACGTGTCCATCAATTGGTGAAGGGCTAAAGATGTGAGATATATCTATATCTATATCTATATCTATATCTATATCTATATCTATATCTATATCTATCTATAGATATATATACACACACATACATATACACGCACATACATACCTGCACATACACACACACACGCACACAGGCAATGTAATATTTCTCAACCATAAAAAAGAATGAAATCTTGTTATTTACAATGGCATGGATGGAGCTAGAGAGCATTATGCTAAGTGAAATAAGTCAGTCAGAGAAAGACAAATATCATATGATTTCACACATATGTAGAATTTAAGAAAAAAAACAAATAAGCAAAGGTGGGGGGGAAGGGGGGATGCAAACCAAAGACTCTTAACTATAGGGAACACACTGATGGCTACGGTGTGGAGGTGGGGGAGGGGGTGCAATAGATGATAGGGATTAAGAAGTGCGTGAGTGCATTTGTGATGAGCAGCGGGTGTTCTATGTAAGTTTTGAATCATTATATTGCATGCCTAAAACTAATATTACGCTGCATATTAGCTAATTGGAATTTAAATAATAACTTAAACAATATATAAACAAAAATGACAATTTCTGTCATCTTGTAAGTAGGGGATAATCCTGGAGTTCTGAAATGTTACTTTTGGAAACCAACCCATATCTTCAGCAACTACACCTGCTGGTTTCACATTCTCTCACTCCTAAACCAACTAATCTCACATCACAATAGTCATTTCATCAAATAAAGAGAATTTAAGTATTTTTTTAATAATCACATTCCCTCAATTCTCATGTTCATAATTTTACCAGTAAGTTATCTTTATTTTTCACCATATTCTCTTTTTAACCATCCCAAATTTCTTCATTCTTAGTTGATTTCCATTTCTGTGGCCAAATGCATTTATTCTATAGCTTTAGTTTGCCTTTCATTATTTACATTTAACTGTTTCCTTATTATTACTTTCTTTTTACCATAGTCTAAATATTAAACCTCTCATAAATTCATTCATTTTGCTGTTTGCATTTGGATTTGCATGCAGTAGTTTCTAAAACCTACATCCTTGAGTCTTGACCAGCTTTCCACACCCCACATCTGACTTCAAACTGCCTTCCATACTGAATTTCCAGCAAGCACTTAACATCTAACATACACTAGTCATTGAGACAGCGTTCTTTCCATTTCAAAAATTAACCTGGAACAGAAATGAAAATTTCAGAAAACACTTCCTGACATCACAGAAACTGGAAAGAATATTAAGTCTTTGATAATAGAACTTAAAAGGAGGGGCACCTGTGCAGCTCAGTCGGTTAACCTTCCGACTCAGTATCAGCTCAGGTCCTGACCTTGTGTCTGTGGGATGGAGCCCCACATCCAGCTCCTCACAGGATGTGGAGGCTGCTTGGGATTCTCTCTCTCCCTCTCTCCTTCTGCACCTACCCCCCCCCGCCCCAACTCGCTCTCTCTTGCATGCATGCTCTCTCTCACTCAAAATAAATAAACATTAAAAAATAACTTAAAAGCAGATGCAAACATAGGCAACGGCACAGCGACAGAGGAGCAGTGAGATGACAGAATTAAAAAAAAAAAAGAAAACTTTCAAAACAAAGACACTAAAATAACATTAGAAACAGCCAAGCAGTGTAAATAGAGCTCAAAGTGGGGAGGAAACACAGAAAAAGGACCAAGAACAAGGGCTAAACCCTCTTGTTATTTCCAAATTCAACCATACCAGCTCACTTTTTCTTTTTTCCATTCCAGAAACACCATTTCTCATAAACTTACAGATGCATTTTATTTTCACAGAGCTTGCTTTCCTGTCCCCAGTGAGCTTCCACCCACCTCAAATCTCAGATCAAATATCATATCCTTAGAGAAATTTCCCCTTACAACCCTGTATAAGTTTCATCCAGATGTTTTAGACTTCATACTCTTCTAATACCATGCACGCACCATATAGATAGATGGATAGATACATACATACATACATACATGCATACATACATACATACATACATACACACACACACAGAATTGGGGTTGGTGGTAGTGGTCATGATTTTTGTTGCCATTGAGATTGTGCATAAATTTATTCTATTATTTGATTAAAATCTACTCCCCACTACAAGGTTATTTATACTTACTGGAAAACTTGCAGATTACAGTATTCCAGGAACAAAGTGGCTGTTCTTTAAATGCATACTTTATCAGAAACTTAAGATGGTAATAATATACATTATGGATCTACTAAAAGGTCCTATTGTGTATGTTTTTAAAATTTATTTGAATCTGAAATGCATTCTGTATTCTTCTGGTTACATGGCCAGCTTCATATATTTTCTACCTTCCCTGATGCACACACATGTATGTGCTTGTGTGTGGGTGTATTGTCCACTAATCTCAAACACAAGTGATGATTTAAAGTAAAAAAACGATTGAAGTCCAACAGTAAGTATAAGAGACATGATGTTAATTCATATGTCATGCGTGTGGACAGCAAATTCATCTGTCATCATCATGATTAACTTTATCATCATCACAAGAAAATAATGTGATATAAAATATCCTACACTTATTAAGTTCTTACATTGAATTAAGCTCTGTTCTGAGCACTGTGAATACATGATTTATGAGCCTAATACCAACTTTCTAATTGCCTTCAGGTCACACTTGGTTAAAACTCACAATTATAGATGCACTTAAGAGGCTACACCATATATAAGACAACATTTGAACCCAGGTCAGGCAAAGGCCCTGTGGTCTCCTGATCGGTGCTACTTTCCTAAACTACTTTCTCTTGCATTAAAAAAAAAAAAAGGTAAGAGAGGCTGACTCGAGACATTTGTGTGGATTACATGCGATATACTAAAATAGCTATTCCACAGTTTGAAACATAGTAGGGGTTCAACAGACAATGATTAGGAACAAATTAACACACTTGTTAAATATTTACAAAAATGTATCAATCGACCTCAGCAGGTTGGAAGGCCCATGAAGACTAGAATAGGTGGTATTTCCACCATCAGATGAAATGGCAATACTGGAGATAAAATTGATAGAGGCAGTAGATGTACAAACCAATTAATTGTTCAACAAACATTCACCAAGCACTATGTGTTAGGCAATCTTTTAGGCTCTGGGGAAATCAAGATTTATCTATACCTCTTAAAGAGAAAGACTGCTACAGAGCTCAGAAACAATGTGGTTAAGGGTGAAGAGGCCGGAGATAGATGGTATATTGGCTATACAAACTTAGGTTTTTATAATAAAGCTGCCAAGCTATAATTTAAAACATCATTTAAAAAAAAATCTTATCATGTAATTGTTTTTCAAGAAAACAGTTATGTAAACAACCTTTTTTCAAATGAACTTCCATGTATTTAGTAGATAGTCTATCTGACTATTACACTTAGCCTTGTCAGGTAAATGGATGGTATTCCATTCTTGCCTCATTTGCTTTCCTCAACAGTTATTCAATGAAAATAAATAATTCACCTACATTGTCACAGACTGAAATTCAGGATCTTTGCTCACTCCAGACATGAACAGCATAATTACCTGTTAATTGTTCTGTGATTACATTTACCTTTAACTGTCACAACTTTAACAGGTACCCTAATTGCAGCTCAAATAATAGCTTTCCTCCATCATGTTACCTTCGGTTTCACTGCAATGCAGAAAAAGGTATTTAATTTCATTGAAACATGATCATCTCATTCTGGACATTAAAAAAATCTTTAAAAAGAACCAGTTATAAATGAGGAAAGCTCCTTCTATTTGCACTTGTCCAAAAGGCAAATTTATCAGAAGGCACAAGTAATGTGCTAATGTAAAAAGACGCTCTTAAAAGGACACATCTAATTGTAAACTTGTTTTGATCTTTTCTTTGTATAAAGCCTGACTGGTGACTGAAATCTTTTTAGAGTAATGGTAATTGGGACAGCATGGATCACTGACAAGCACAACTAATATTGTTTATAACTGGCAATACAAGATGCCTTCTTAATGAGATGACTTTTAGCCAGAGGGAGAAGGATTTAGTTAACCAAATGGAGGAAACAGAAACTGGCAAGTGTTTCCTTAGACTATTTTCTGTGGCTTTCTCTCTTTTTGTCTCTGTCTTTTTAATTTTAATAAAAATAGTTTGCAGGTGTTTTATGCTGGTGGTTAGCCTATTTATAAGCTGTGACTTTCCTTTGGTCCTATGCCTTGCTCAGTTGAGGTCAGTGGACCTGCTTCTCCCAGTCACAGATTATTCTGAATGGGAAAAAGAATACATTCGAAGCTATCCTCACCGGTGGTGAGTGAGTGGATATAAAACAGCTTTTGGCGCCCTTAGCCCTCGTGTCTTGGGGAGGAAGCTGAGTTAACTAGCCTTTTGGAAAGATCTCAGCTTTTTTAAACAGAAGGTGGGTGGGAGATTGGTCTATTTTGAAACCAGTGTGTTAAAGAAGCAGTGGTAACACCTCAGGCAAAGCTTCCGTGGTGGTAGCTGATATTAGCAATGAATGCTTGAGAAATGTGAATAAAGGACTACAATTTGGGACTGCATGATTATTTTGTTGCCTTTCTTTTTCAGGAGATGCAACTTCCAGTGATGCCAACGAAATGGTGTGAGCCTGTGTGTATAATATTATGTGCATATATGCTATAATTTATATTAAAACGTTATTTTATTTATTTTCCATATTATCTATATTTATTTATTTTATTTATATTAATTTATTGCAGAAGGTAATAGGGCAATGGGTAGCATAGAGGCTACGTGCAGGGACTCTGGAGTCAAACAGCTGCAAGTTAAAATGATCGTAACCAACTACTTTAACCTTTTGAAATTCAATTTTGGAAAATGTAACACGCAGAAAATTGAAGCACTAATGCGTTGTGCTGTAGTAAGGACTGAATGAAGTGATGTACTTAAAGTACTTAGAATAGTGTCTGGCACATAGAAACACCATTATTATGGTATTACAATATTATCATTAAACTGTGTCATGCTCTCATCATCTAGGGTCAAGAATATTTTTCTCTAAGATCTGAATCCTATCTTTGGCACATTTAAATCTTTTGCTAAGATGTGAATATATTTTATTACACTGTATATAATATGCATGTACACATGGGGGGAGTTATGTGTGCATGTTATTTATCTAAAATGTTAAACTGCTGTATCTGACCTGGTATTTCTTTTTTCCACAAGTATTTATAGTCCATGTATCCTTTAAACAATGATTTTTGTTTCTCTGTCTTACTGACAGATGTATCAATTTCTAAACTTTATTTGTCAAAAATATTAGTATTGGTGAACCCACACATTGCAGCTTTGTAACCTCTTATATATAAGTGAGGCGATATTTTCTGAAATTCTAGTTCACCTACCTCTTGCATCAAGTACTTGGTTAATATACAATTTATATATCTAAAATTTACCCAATGTATGTGTACATACACATAGTAAATTTATGTTCAATAAATTTATACATGGCCACCATCTAGTTTTACATTTCCATCACCCAAAAAAGCTAGTCATGTTGGGGCACCTTAGTGGCTCAGTCAGTTAAGAGTTGGCCTCTTGATTTTGGCTCAGGTTGTGATCTCCTGGTTGTGAGATTGAGCCCTGCATCAGGCTCCATGCTGAGTGTAAGGCCTGCTTGGGATTCTCTCTCTGCCTCTCCCCTGCGCATGCTTGCTCTAACAAAATAAATAAACTGTAAAAAAAAAAAAAAAGTTATTCACATTAATCCCCACTCCCACTAAACCCCAAACTACTGATATGCTTTCTGTCTTTATAGGTTTCCCTCTTCTTAAATTGCATATAAATAGAATCATAGAGTACACAGCTTTTTTTGTAGCTGATTTCTTTTGCTTTATCATGGTTTTTTTTAGCTTTATCCACCTTGTATACATCTATAGTTTGTTCTTTTAAATGCCAAGTAGTACTCCATTAAATGGATATGGCTATTTTATTGATCCATTTAAATATTAATGGATATTTGGATTGATTTTGTGTTGAAATTACTATAAATAATGGTGCTATAAACATTTGCTCCTTTACCTTTTTTATGTGAATGAATCTTTGGATTCTAACAAATTTAGCTCCTATCCTCACAGAAACATAAATGTGTACCTTGCCAGAAAAACAGATTCAGTTTTAAGATTCACAGGCTCCTTGAACCTGAATGTCACCTACAGTTCCCTGGGTCTTAAATTAAAAGCTCATTCCCAAGAATCCTACTATTTTAAGATTCACACATTCTTATTTCCTTATACACAATTATAAGTATACTATGTTTTAGAGAAAATGAAGCAATTGGCCTCAAAAAAGCTAAAAGCTAAAGTCATTTATCAACCTAATCATGATTAACAAACTACACACAAGCAGAGTGGCCTGGGGACAAGAAAGAGCTGTGACCTGCTGTGACATCTGCTATGATGGCAATGTACAAATAGACAAGATACAAGCAATCTATACCCCAGGAAGTACATAATGTAGTAAAACAGCAAGATGTTTCAATATGATGACTGGACATCAAGTCCTGAATCGTGGAAAAAGAGGGATAAGAAGTGATAAGCATCATCAACAATCATCACTGTTTGAATACATGTCCATGCTGTATGCAAACAGTTGTGGAGTTAACAATGAGTATCAAGTGTTGTACTTGCCCACAGGAACTTGGAGTTCAGTGGTCCGCAGAGAAATACTCTTCTTATTGAACTTTTAAAAATAGTGCCAATGTCAACATACTGGAGCCATTTTAAACGCACTCCCTGTAAGATTTATGAAGCTGAGTTGCTTTTAGAAATATGACATAATTATGTGGATACGGTGCCTAACACAGATTAGGCATTTAATTCATTATAGCTGTTAGGACTTGTCCCATTCCATTATGATCCTGATATAACAGCTGGGGAATGTGATGTAGAACTAAGTAACTGCAAATAATTGATTAATGTTGCAGTGGAGGCATAAACAATGTGCTTTCCAAGCACAAAGGAGGAAACAGGTGTCATAATCTGGCTCGGTAGGAGAGGGATCCAGATGAAGCACTGAAAGAAGAGAAAATCACGAACTGGGTTTTGAAAGATGAGAAGCTGACAGAGTAGATTAGAAATAAAGATTAAACAGAGTATTTGAGACAGAGGAAAAACATGTAATAAGACATGAACACATGGAAGTATGTGGAATATTCAAGGACCAGGGAGTTTTTCAAACGTGGCTAATTTGAATGGGTGTAACAAAACAAGTAGGGTGGGGTTCATGCCACCTCAGGGTTTTTGCAGTCTAGGAAAGCAGGCGGAGGGGACAATCCAGTGCAGCTGATTCCTGGCTATGCTCTACATTACTGTTTTACAGGGAGATGTTACTGTGGCCTGCATTTGCCTGCTATTTCATGCTGCAGAAAACTTTTCATTTAGAATCGTCTCATTTGTTCCTTAATACTACCTAGACGTAGAGGTGGCTTAGCCATCTTTGGACTCATTTTTAATCAGCAAACTTTGCCAGAGAGGTTAACTGATTTTCCTAAATCTCAGAGGCAGGTAGTTGTCTGATTTAAAGTTAGGACTACTAGCTGTAAATGTAATGGTGCTTTTCAATTGCCCTTAATCTTTGAAGTCGGACTAAGTATTAATATGGAAGAAATGAAGATTTCCAATAATGGTGCTGGTGGCGATGATGATGTTGATTCCCATGGTGTTTTTTGTTTGTTTTGATTTTGTTGTATTTTGTGTTGTTTTGTTTTGTTTTGTTTTGTTTTGTTTTGTTTCCTGGGTGATTTATTGTACTACTCTATATTTCAGGTTAAACAAATGACTCTTTGGTTTGAAATCAGAATAAATCTCGTGCCAGGCACTTCACTAACCAATGAGAATCAGAAGATGAGGAATCTTGAGCCTTCTTTCAGAAACTTGGAAGATGTCTCAGAATGGACATACTATATAATAACATTATTATGCAAACTGAGTACATTTCTTGTTATACAACATTTACTCCAAATTCAAATTGTTTGTCCATATAAAGGGATCACAGAAAATTAAAATGACCATTTAAAATCAATCCTCTCTCTTCCCCACACTCTACATTAACCTAAAGAGCAATAAAATACAGCACACCCTCCTTTGCTAGAAAACTACTCTGCAGCACCCCGAGGTGTGCATCACAAGTGGTTGAGTAGTAATTACACGTGGAGATGTGTCCGTTGTAGACGCTGGGTTCCCACTGCATAGACAGTCTAATTACCAGAAATGGACAATGTTGCCTGATAGGCTGTTCCCTGTAAATACTGCTTCTGCCCACCTTTTTTCTTTCCCCAGATTGTATTATGTTGTACTGCATTTGTCAAACTGGAAGAAGATGGGGGAAACTGACAAAGAGAACTTATGCTGTTGTTTTATTTTCTGAAGGAAATAAGTCATTATAACATGAATGAGTAAATAGGAAAATATAATAAAATACTTTATAAACTAAAAAAAGGTATTTCAAATTGAACCATCTACTTTTACTACTACTCTAAGTGATAGCAGAACTTAGAAGAAGGAAAGGATTCTAAATATCTTTAGGGCTCTTAGGAGTAGTCTATTTTATATTTTACCCAATCTTCAGCTGAAGACAGGTAATATGAGAGGATGAAAATACCTTTTAGGCATTGCTTAAAATACTGACAAGGACTTGCTTAACAATTCCACTATCTAACTTCCATTTAGCTCTTTTTTTGGGCCCAGCATTGTGCTAAAGTTTTCAAACAGTGAATAATAAAGAGTTTTCTATTGTCGAGGTTTTCATCATGGCAGGTGGTATGGAGAGATAAAGGAATAAATGGGTAATTGCCCTGAAGTGTGTGAAAGTCTATGGTAGAGTTAACTTGCTACCAAGACCATAGCCCTACAGGGTATTTAGGGCAACTTCACATAAACGGAGAAAGTTCGAACCTATAAGAACAGGAATTAAAACTCTAAAAATATGAACTAAGAAAAAAGGAATTTCTAGACAGTAAATCAACAAATAATGGAAATGGCTTTTCCTAGGTTAAGGTAAATGGCTGGAGTAAAACATCTTCAATAAGTGGGATGTGAGGAGTACTAAAGAGGAGGCTACCAAAGGAGATTTTTATATAACTTTGTGAATTGGGATTTGTAGCTGTCATTTACCATGTTTTTCTTAAGTTCCTTCTCTACTAGTTAGAAATAGATTTGAAATTAAAATTGACATGGTCCATGGCCTACTGGCAGGTAAGAAACTGTCTAGTGGAGGACGCAGAAAATTCAAAATAAGCACAGAAATGAATATGTAATTAATACAACTTTATAAGTATTGAGAAGATGAGTCTAAAGGTGCTATACAAGAATTTTTTAGTCTTGGGGCACCTTTAGTCTTGGGGTGGCTCAGTCGGTTAAGCATCTGACTTTGGCTCAGGTGATGATCTCATGGTTTGTGAGTTCGAGCCCTGTGTCAGGCTCTGTGCTGACAGCTCAGAGCCTGGAGCCTGGTTTGGATTCTGTGTCTCCTCTCTCTGCCCCTTCCCCACTCATGCTCTGTCTCTGCCTCAGAAATAAATAAACATTAAAAAAAATTTTAAATAAATAAATAAATAAATAAATAATAAGGAGGCACCTGAGTGGCTCAGTCAGTTAAGCATCCAACTTCAGCTCAGGTCATGAACTGGTGGTTTGTGAGTTTGAGCCCCACGTCAGGCTCTGTGCTAACAGCTCAGAGCCTGGAGCCTGCTTCAGATTCTGTGTCTCCCTCTCTCTCTGCTCCTCCCCCACTCAGGTTCTGTCTCTCTCTCTCAAAAATAAATAAAACATTTTTTTAAAAATTAAAACAAAAATTAAAAAAAAATAATTTTAGTCTTTGGCTCTTAGAGAGTCAATGCATTATAAGCACGAAGAGTAATGATCAAATATTCTTCAAGATTAGAGTTTTTTTGTTTGTTTTGTTTTGTTTGCTTATCACAGATGATGAAGTGGAGTCCTCAAAACTGGACTTGGTTCAAGCTATCTTCACCTTAGCTGGTCTTTTACTATCAGCAGCAGAGGGATAAAGAGACCCAGACAATTTTAGTAGAACTCTCAGAAGGAAATGCAATCGACTGTACATAAAGGAGAGGTGAGAAGAAGGGATTTACTGAGCTTATGTCAATACTGACTGAAGAAAAATGCATCCATGGCTCTCCTGCAGAGTCCAAGAGAAGATCAGGGAATGTTGAAAGGAACTCAACCCATTTTTTTCCTTCTCAGAGGGGAGATACAAAAGTGTATTGTATTGTAACCTTGGATATCTGATATATTTCAGAAAACTGACTTCTATTTTTAAACATAGACTAGAAACCTCTCAATAAAGTTAGCATTTTCCCCCAATTTAATATTTCCCCACTTGGGTGATAAGTGAGTTATTCACAGTGCTTCTGAAAACACAGTCTTCATTCATTTGTGTAACAAATCATTCAGTGAGCAACTACAATATATCAAGCACAGTAGTAAGGACTTAGTAATAAGAGTCAAAAAGAAAAGGAGTTCCTATCTTTACCTGGTACATATGGTCTAGTAGAGAAACCAGACATTAAACATGTTATGACAACGTGCATATGAATTATAGTAAGACAGGATTTTAGGTACTGCATGATCTCCCAATATCAGGAGAAAAAAATGTAACAAAACTTGAAGTGTCTACAACATTAAAAATACGGTGGGGGTGCTGTCATGCAAATGGGTCAAAATAGCATCCAACATTCAAATGTCTTCCATATGGGAAGAAAAAAAAACTCTTTTGATGATCATAGGAAGCAGAATACAAAAAAAAAGTTAAAGGGTATCAGATTCCTATCAATATACGATATAATTTTCTAATAATCAAAACATTATGCTAATGGAAAAGTATTCCTTGTCACTGGAAGCATTCATGCTCACGCTGGAAGAATTCCTAGAGATGGGTTCTGGGTGTGCATACTCAAATGCATAGGGATAAACTCAGGTGAAAAAATAATTAAGCAAGATGGACCAACTGAAGAGAATGCGTTCATTTTTATATTGTATCAATTCTGGACTTAGAAGTTGTTTACGCTCAAAGAACAAGTTTAGTCAGGGTGCCACAAGACTTCAGCCTGGTGAACTGGAAGCAAGTTTGTGACCCTTGTAAGGTTATGTGAAATGTGAAAAGTCAACTTATTTTATTTTTTTTAATATGAAATTTATGGTCAAATTGGTTTCCATAAAACAGCCAGTGCTCATCCCAACAGGTGCCTTCCTCAATGCCCATCACCCACCCTCCCCTCCCTCCCACCCCCCATCAACCCTCAGTTTGTTCTCAGTTTTTAAGAGTCTCTTATGGTTTGGCTCCCTCCCTCTCTAACTTTTTTTTTTTCCTTCCCCTCCCCCATGGTCTTCTGTTAAGTTTCTCAGGATCCACCTAAGAGTGAAAACATATGGTATCTGTGTGAAAAGTCAACTTAAATAGAGGATCTGAAGTCATTCATTATTCTTCCTTCACATCCTGATATCTAATAGTTTTGCTATTCTCTGATAAAATTCCATCATCCTGAGAAATGCATTGCTAAGCACACTTTCCCCAAAACCTTCAAATTATACCCTGCCTGAAACCACTGGTGCAAATGAAAGGGCCAAGAATACTCACTAGCCAGGATACCTCAAGTGTTTGAGATCATAGCTAAATTTTGGTTTCATCATCTGCAATTTGGGAAAATTTGTTTTAGCAGAGAAAAAAAAGTCAAAGTCCTACAAGTTAACTGTCTTGTTGAATGAGCCAGAACTCTTGTCTGGGCACAAGGAGGTATGGGGGAAATACAGCATTTTGTCCTTATATTCCAGTTAACCCCTGAACTGCCACTTCTCCCTTGCTCCTATTGTCAGATACTACCCTAGGGACTTCCCCACGTCTCCCCAATGCTTATGTATATAATTTCCAAGGGACGAGATAGGAACTTACAGGACCTCAACCCCTACGTGGCTGGTTCACAAAGGATCACCTGATACAAATTAGGTCATTCATAATATTCTGACTCCCAGGGACCACTGTGCTGTAGCTGGGCCAATAACTTCCTTCCCTAGGCTGACTGGATAAGGGGGAAAAGGCTGAAGTTGTACCTCTGAGAATTGTCAAGGGCAATGTTTTCCATCATATTAAAAAAGAAAAAAAAAGTCATGTAGAGAAAGTAAGGTATATAAAACTGACCCACAGAGAGGAGGAAAAACACAAAAATGAGAGCTCTGAAAATGCCAAGATCCCCATAACAGTTGTCCCAGTGGCTGAGTCTACCCCTTCTAACACGGGTTGGTGGTTTCACGAGATTATTTCAGTATCCTCTCCATGAACTTTCTTTCTTCATGTAAAGTTCCTACTTATTACCTATTTTACAAAGTCCTAATAAACATATCAATATGATCTTACTCAGAAATTGTAAGTCTAAAACATGTATTGGTAAATAAAACAAACAAAAAAGGACATGGGTCCCTCTTTATTCTTCTTCTTCTTCTTTTAATGGAAAACTCAAACCAAAAAGAAAAAGAAAATATAAGTATGTTCATTAACTAAGTGACACGTACAATTAGCAAATTTTATTAGAAGCATTCTACTAAGTGATACATTTGGTCAGTCCTCATTCTAGCTCCTGTGAAGCCACTGGCTGCCCTTGAGTCATGTACTACAATGACTCCTTAGAAGCTGGAGGACTAAAGTCTGTGCTTCTCTAAGGTCACCACCTACATGCACAGAGTCCTTAGACGGATACCGAAGAGATGGGGAAAATGTAATTAAAAAGCAATCCAGGACCTCTTGTCCTTACATTCCTTGCACCATGTGGGCAATTGCCACTTAGTAGTATCTGGGCAGATGTTATTGGAACAGATGGCAAACTCAGGGGAAATGTGGTGTCCTGCAGAGAGCAAGGACTTCACAGACAGAGAGACCAAGGTTCAGATCTTGACTTTGCCACTCTCTCTTGAGCCAATGATTTAGTTTCTTTGACCCTCAACTACTGTAACTATTAAGTTAAGTGATTAAGTGAATAATACATAAAGCACCTTGACATCCAAACGAAGTCATGTATATGAAGTACCTGGCATATACTAAAGATGTGATTAAAATATTACTTCTTCCCCAAACAGATCCCTCTAACACATCCACTGGGACAGTCTAACCAGAAAATTAGAGGAGGTGGGGAGGAGAAAGAGACAAAGGGGAGGGTTATATAAATTCATTATCATTAGTCCCAAATTATCTGGCTAAAAGCCAAGGTGAGAAAAATTGCATTTCAAATGCATACATGCTCCCAGCTGTAGCTAAAAGCCTTTAGGTTTCTGTTTCCAAGATAACTTCTCTCAGGATGTTTTAAGAACATATGATGTGGATACCTGTGTGGTTCAGTCGGTTAGGCAACCAATTCTTGATTTCAGTCCAGGTCATGACCTCACAGTTCATGAGATGGAGCCCCACATCAGACTATGCACTGACAGCACAGAGACTGCTGGGGATTCCCTCTCTCCCTCCCTCTCTCTCTCTCTCTCTCTCTCTCTCTCTCTCTCTGTCCCTCCCCCTCCCCCCACAAATCAATAAAATAAAACATTTAAAGAGAAAAGAATATGTGACAGATTTTCTGGAATAGTTACCTCATTCAAGCTAGAAATCCGTCTGCAAGACCTGTTAGGATTGAGAGCAGACAATCAAATAAATACCTGGTATCCACTCTCTATTTTAATGACACATAAGAAAATTGTTATACTAGACAGTAAGGATTAGGATAACAATGACAAATCCCATTTATTGGGCACTTAGTGTATGCCAATCACTCTCCAAGCAATTCTATCAATATTATATTTCAAAAAGAAACTTTCTAAGAAAAATACCTAGGGATGTCACCTTACATTTGTTAGATACAGCATGTGCAAGACATAGTTAACAAGATTTTTAAAGGTCACCAGGACTTGGGACAGGCATAGGGAGCCAAGAGTTGAGTAAAACAGTGTTCCTGATGTCAAGAAGCCCAAAATAAAGAAGACATTGTAAAAACAGGACAAAATACAAAATAATAATAGTAGCTGTTCTTTACTATGCAAATTTACTTATAACTTACTTAGAATAATTTATTTTTACAGAAAAATAAACAGAAGCAGAGACTATATTATATACACCAACTCACTCTTTCTGAATCCTCTATGTATTAGTAATACCATTGTGGACATAGATATAAATATCTCACCACAATGATAGGCAGTGGGATATCATTAAGGATTTAAATGCCCTGTTTTGCTGTGTTATCCCTTTCCACTGGGAAGTTAATTCTTCAACTCCTGATAATTTCTTGTTACTTCCTTGACAAATACTTGCTGAATTCCCAATAGGATGTAAGGAGACTAAGATGAATAATACCATGACAAATGACAAGTTTACTGAAGAATTTACACAGGAATGCTCATGGAACACTCAAACTCTTGGCATTAAGATACCTGGAAAGGTAGAAAAACTTATGGTAAAGGTTAAAAAAAAAGGCACAGGTCCACACCAATATCCCAAATTGTGTTAGGGGCTGTATCTCTCAAAAATGTTACTTTAGGGGCACCTGGGTGGCTCAGTGGGTTGAACCTCTGACTCTGGCTCAGGTCATGATCTCAAGACTCATGAACTGGAGCCCCACACCAAGCTGGCTGCTGTCAGCGCAGAGCCTGCTTCGGATCCCCTGTCCCCCTATCTGTTTCTCTGCCCCTTCCCTGCTAGCTGAGTCTCTCTTTCTCTCTCAAAAATAAATAAATCTTTTAAAAAATGTTAGTTTATTTTCTAGGTGAACCAGCCTTCTACATTTGGTTTCTTTATGGGTAATGCTATGTGATATAGTTCTGTATTTGTTTCACATGTTGAAAAATATTTTACAATGTATTATATTTTGCATTATTAAAAAAAAACAAAATTCAACTGAGTGCATTTTAAGATCTGATTGGCTTTATTAAGCAATTCATGCATGGGGCAGTATCCTAAGTAGCAAGTAGAGATGCTCTGGGGAGTAGTACAAAATAAGTTTTGATAGGAAGGAGAGTGGGGCAAGAAGTTATTAGCAAAAGAAAAGAAAAGCATTGTTACCCTCCACAGGACATCACCAAGGCTGATCAAAAAATTTCAGATGGACTACTGAAAGGTCACATTCCTGAGACAGGTATGTGTTGCCTCTTTGCAATTACTCTGTTAGCCAGTTGTTTTGGTTTGGTCCAGGGTTGTTAGGGAATGGGGCAGTCCCATTTAGCATGGAGTAGCAGCTCCAGTCCAGTGTTGTAAGGAATGGGCAGTCCCATCTAGTACGGAGTAGCAGCTCCAGAGAGCTTGGGGAACCCTGACCCAGATGAGGTTTTAGTTGGCTCATCAGAAGTAGTAATGATGGAATATGGAAAGTGGCAGACTTCTTTTACTTATTTTGAGAGGGGTCAGGGGCAGAGACAGAAGGAGAGAGGATCCCAAGCAGACTCTCCACTAACAGTGCAGAGCCCTATAAATCACCGGAGCTGAAATCAAGAGTCAGACATTTAACCAACCAACCCACCCAGACATCCCTCTAGGGGCAGACTTTAAAGTAATCAGCAGTACAGGGCAAATATGAATCGTTAAAAAAAAAATAATCAAGTGCCTGGATAGCTCATTTAGCAGTGTGAAACAACTTGAGAATTAGCTATGTTGCCTACCAAGTAACTTTTTTTCTTCTTCTCTCAAAGAGTGAATTGCTTACTGTGAATATCAGAATTACTTGAGCTGTTGGTTAAAATCCAGAGTCAGAGGATTGCAAGCAATGACATTGTAATGTATGACATCCATACAAATGAAATGTTATGGAGATCAGGGCAATCCTAATAGTTATGTGTTTTGTTTCATATTGTATTCCAACTCTTAGCACAATGCCTACCAAATTATAGATGAAGGAAGGGAGGGGGGGAGGGAGGGAGGAAGGAATGACGTGTTGGGGTGATGGTGGGCTTCAGAGCTGATGGCCAAGAAAGAATTCTTGAAGATGTCTTTGGTGCAAAAATGGTGATTTTATTAAAGCACAGGACGAGGACCCTTGGATAGAAAGAACTGCACTTGTCCAGGGAAATAGAGTCAAGAGGGAATTTCCAAAGAGACTTTCATATGCTAAAGACTCACAGATTACTGGAGGCCTAGCTGTTGTCAAGCTAATGTTGTTTTCCCCTCTAACAAATCATTAAGACAGTAGGAGTTCCTGGAAAAAAGTCATAGTCTGTATTCCCCTCCAGTATTTATCCATGAGCTACAGGTTATAAGGTAATTTAATTTTACCTGCCATTTCTTTCTTGCCTTTGTCCCCATATCACTATGAAGGGGTGATGCTGGGGCTCCAGGAGCCAGAGTCTATAGGTTACTGGAGATTAGGTTATTGATAAAATTACCTTTTTCTTGTAATTTACTAAGATATTTGTAAACTTATGGAGATTTATTAGTTTAACCATTTCTTTTCTGTCCTTTCCTTTGTCCTCTGGTAGCCAGGAGAGCCTAAGGAATATCACACATATCCCACCTGGGTGGGGGTGGTGTGTGCCAGCTTGTACTTGGTCCTCACCTTCCCTTAGGGTCCCTTATGAAGGAAGGAGAGAGGGAAGGAAGGAAGGAAGGAGAGAAGGAAGGAAGGAAGGAAGGAAGGAAGGAAGGAAGGAAGGAAAGAAGGAAGGAAGGAAGGAAGGAAAGAAGGAAGGAAGGAAAGAAGGAAGGAAGGAAGGAAGGAAGGAAGGAAGGAAGGAAGGAAGGAAAGAAGGAAGGAAGGAAGGAAGGAAAGAAGGAAGGAAGGAAAGAAGGAAGGAAGGAAGGAAGGAAGGAAGGAAGGAAGGAAGGAAAGAAGGAAGGAAGGAAGGAAGGAAGGAAGGAAGGAAGGAAGGAAGGAAGGAGAGAAGGAAGGAAGATAGGTGGGAGGAAGGCAGGGAGGAGAAAAGTGCACAGGGCAGAGGAGGACTGAGGATGGGAAGAGGAGGGAAGGTGAAGGGAAGGGGGAAATTCTACAATATCAAGAAGCCATATTACTTTTTCCTTTTTTAAATTTATTTATTTGTTTCAAGTTTTTAGGTCCAACTTTTCAATGGAATGTGTGTGTGTGTGTGTGTGTGTGTTTTCAAGAGGGTCTGGGAAAGGTAACAAAAGGTAGGAAAAGATGAGTCTCTACCTCACTCCTGTGTTTTGCTTTTTTTGATGCTAAGAGTGAGGAGGAGAAATCATTTTGACCTATACATTCAAGAGCTCAGTCCCAAGAATATTTGTGTCAAAGGTCAAGCTTTCTTAGCCCCTCTACATCCTTTTGTAAAATTAATCATGCTATTAATTATTTGGATTATTTTAATATTTATTGTTCTCCTATATGCATGACAGGAGACAGGACCTGGTACATTACTTGATGACAGAAAGTATGTACTAAATAATTGTTAGCTGTTTATGTGAAAGGCTAATGATTGAAGGCTCAATCTGCATCACAATGACTTGATGTCTAGTGTTTATTTTCTATATCATTATCTTGTGACCATTCATTTCTGCCTCAAGTTCCGTGCAAGCTGGGAGGACTATCATGAGGGATGTTGTTGGATTCACATGTACAGAACACATGGTTCTAGTGAGGTATGAGGGAAGGGAGACCTGGGAGACGACAAGTTGACCAAAGTAAAACCATTTTGGTGTTAGGCTAACCCTTAACCTAAAAGTCATTAGGTCATAAAAAGAGTCACACAGTCCAACTCATGGAAAACCACAAGACTCTACTCCCTCCAGCAATAAAAGCCACAAAATCTGGACATTCTTAAAATTGTTCTCTGTAAGGGCACCTGGGTGGCTCAGTGGGTTGATTGTCCCCACTCTAGATTTCAGCTCAGGTCATGAAGTGGAGCCCTTCATTGACCTCTGTGCTGACAGAGGATTCTTTCTCTCTCCCACTCTATCTGCCCCTCCCCTGCTCTTGCTCTCTCTCAAAATAAATAACTTAAATAATAAAACATAAGAAATAAATTAAAAAAAAACTGCTCCCTGTAGATAATTTCACAAACCTAAGCATAACCTTAAGACAATGGAAAAACTAACCACCTTCTACAAATGATAAATGCAAAGTTAAAGAGTTAATTTAAACACACACACACACACACACACACGCACACGCACACACACACACACACACAAACTTACAAAACCCTTCCTTAGAGGCAAAAGGGGATCCTTTACCTCATTTGGGAGGAGAGAACACTACTTTGAGAAGTAGCTCCATTCTTACTTCTAGACTCGATAAGTCTTTGTCTCTTTCTCTAAATGGCTTGCTCTTGAATTCTTTCCTATAGAAAGCCAAGAACCCTCTTGGCAAGGGGCCTGGGTCCCGCCATCTCAGGGCCTCAGCCCATCCAGCTTCACTAGTAAAAAAAGAAACAACTTTATGGGAGAAAGAAAAAAATGATGGATGGGAGGAAGGAATTAAAATATCCTCAGGGGTATTAAAATAAAAATTTTTAAAGGATAATAAAGAAAACAGGGAAAATCTTACTTTCCAGCATTGATTGAAAGTAACCTGTTTTTCAGGGGACACCTTGGGTCTGCCTCTCTTGGTGTTGCTTTTGCTATTGCTGTTTTTGTTACTGTTTTTTGAGGCAATTATGCTAAATGCAGATGTGTTTTTTTCTTTTACAATTCTTTCCTTTATATAATGACTCTTTACACTCTATAGTACCTTTTCTTTTCTTCTTGTTTTGTGGGGGAAGGGATAAGCTTTTTGTGAGTTCATAATCAGAGCTACATTGTGCTTTATGCCATCTTGCAGACCCTTCTGTTATCATAGGGATATTGTAGAATCATCCTTGTAATTAGGATATAGTTAAATTTGCAACTTGATTTTGCAGCCAATTGTTATCTAGGTTCTGTGTAATCTTGGCAACCTTATCGTTGATGACTCATGCAGTGCATTACAGAGTACAATGGTGCCAAAATTCCATGAACATTCTCATACAAATAAGAGCTTTCAAACTTATTTATTACCAGTGTGCATACCAAAACACATTAACTATTCACAGGAGAAAGGTTAAACCACAGCTAAGCTAAATCCCATCCAGTTAGCACAATGGTGCTCAATTAGAGCACATGGCAAGATAGTGTCTTGTGAGTCTCCTGAAAACTGGGCCTTTCTCACTTTGGCCTGAAACATACATAAATAAAGAGAAGGGAGGAGAGGAGAAAATTAAGGATAAATCAACTATAAGATCAATTTATATATATTCAATATTGAGATGACATTTGCAGAATTCTCTTCCTGTAACTGATCTTCAACATAATTTTATCTGTTTAGTCTTGGCCAAGCTTTCAGTAAATCTTTTTTTTTTCAATACAGATTCATATATTCCATTTCTTCTTTGACATCTCTAAGTGCATAGACAAAAGAAGACTTAATATGGACAAATGCTCTTCATGACTCTTGATCCCTCTAATTCATTCTGAACTTTTCCTTCATGGATCTTTGCCACTAAAAATAAGCCACTTAATTAGCCATTCACCAGACTAAAAAAGGAATTTTCTCTGTACCTTGTCTTTCCTTTATACCTTGCATCCAAGATATCCATAAGCCCTGCTATGCTTCTATTACTACTTCCTGTTTCCAAGATTTTATGGTTCTCATCTGGACAATGAAAGCCTCCTAAATAGTCTCTTACATTGATTCTCACTGTCACTATATTGTTTTTCATACAAAAGCCAAAATAAGCTTAAAAAAATATCATGATTCTCCTTTGCTTAAATCTTTTCAGTGGTTTCCCCAATAAACTAGAATAAAATCAAAATTCCTTTCGTGGTTTACAGATATGGCTTGTCTACTTTCCTCTGAATGTCATACTCCCAACTTCTGTCATTTCCCTTAAGCCATACTCACATTATTCTCTTCATCAAACATATGAAACTTATTTTTAATCCAGGGTCTTTGTAATAGCTCTTCCCTTTGCTGGGATTCTCTTTAAATTTGGTATGACTGAGCCCTTTTAAAGATCTATGCTTAGATATTTTCTTCTGGAGAGATCTTCCTGGCTATCCAAATTGAAATACTCCATTAGGCAATCCTTATCACTTTATTTACTGCATAGTATATTTGTACACTAATAAACAAACAAAAAGACAACATATACTTGTTATTGACAGTCTACTCTTTCTAGATTGTAAGCTGCATAGGAGCAGAAACCATGTCTTTCCTCTTTGTGATGAATCCATAGGATCTAGAATATTTCCTATCTAGCCTCCCATGAAACATGGTGAATAAATATGTATTCAACAGGTTATTATTCCATGTTGAATCCTATGTTAGTTGTTGGACATTCAATGCTGAGTAAAACAGATATGTCTATTTCTTCATGGTGGCTTTGAGAAGGGAAATCTCATATTATTTAAATATTAACACAAATAGCTAAGTATCATTCAATAAAAAAGAAGAGTATTGGCAACATACTACTGGAAGATTCAGGAAGAGGTTTCTAAAAAAAAATAGTGCTTATGGGATCCAATAGTAGAACTTAAGTTAACTAGGAAAAAGGTTGAACATGGTGCCCTAGTCATCCAGGGGGAGATAACAGCATTTGTTAAAAACCATGAAGCAGAAAAGATGATGATCCATTTGAGGAAATAAGTAAAGGCCAGTGGGGTTTGAACATGGAGGAAAATTGGGACAGAAGTTACAGGTGAGAGCAGAGAGGTGGATAGGACACTTTGAGCTGGAAAAGAAATTTGAGCTGGAAAAGAAGATAATTACTTTGAAAGCATTAATGATATGGGGATTACTAGCCTCTCTCTTTGCCACACATCTGGTTCTTAGGAATCAAAGTGATAAAGCACTTACATGAATAGAAAATGGTAATAATGAAAGTGTGCAGAGTATATAGAGGCCATAGTGGTTTTTTTAAAGTTTATTTATTTTGAAAGAGAGAGAGAGAGAGAGAGAGAGAGAGAGAGAGAGAGAGAGCGCGCGCGCAAGCAGGGGAGGGGAAGAGAGAGAGACAGAGAAAGAGAGAATCCGAAGCAGACTCCTGACTCCCATTGTGGAGATGGACATGGGGTTTGGCTCAAATCCACAAACCGTGAGATCAGGACCTGAGCCTAAGTCAAGAGTCAGACACTTAACCAACTAAGCCACCCAGGCACCCCAAGGCCATAGTGTTTTTAAAGATGTGGAAGTGAATTAATTCTATGTGTAGCCTTTAGGCCAAAATAAAGCAGGAAGATGATTCCTAAGCAAGGTTTAATGGATACATAGGATTATATTTAGAAGAACAGAATGACAGGGAGACATTCCAGGTAAGTAAAACAATTTTCATGAAAGCCAAGTCTTCTATTCTGGCTACTGGAACTAGTTTGAAATTGGTGAAGAATAAAGTATGAGTAAGAAGTGCTGAAATATGATAGTATAAGAATAACGAGCATTAGATAATGCAGGCATAGTGTTATTTGCTGAAGAATTTGGACCTTCCTCTGGTCAGTGCTTCTCAACTTTTCTCAACTTCTCTTCAAATATCCCTAACAGAACATGAGCTAGGATGCATATACTCAGGGGACTAGAGATATAGCCCCAAAAGTTACCAATAAGGCCATTTATTTCACAAATTGTCCTAGCTCAGCTTAAAAATGCATGTGATTCCAACACTGATTAGTTGTTTTTATTGTAAAAGATATACAGTGCCCAAATATTTGTAAGAATCAGTACCATGCTTATCCATACTATTGCATATCCTTGGCAAACCACTTCATACCCCTGATGTTTGGGTCCTCCAGGTAAAAAGATAGGTAGCCTGTCCCACCTGGGGGCTTTGGGAAGGGGCCTGGGGTGATGTCAGAAGCTGGAGGCCCAGGCCCCACCCTTGGGAGCTGGCCCTCCCACTCTGCACATTCCCGGGCTGGAGGGAAGGACCTCTGTGTATATCTTGTGCTGAATAAGGTTGCTTTTTGTTTATTTAATGCCATGGGGATGGGTGAGAGGAGTGGGAAGATGCTGGCTCTTTCCTTCTCACAAGAGTAAGCCTAGCTGGCCTACACAGCTTGATGTACTCTATCCTCCCCACATGCCCCAGGGCCCTCAGGCATCACATCCCCACGTGTTTCCACAGTCCCCAGTCTACCCACAGTGGTTGGTTCTGTGAGGAGGGAAAAAACAAACAACAACAACAACAACACAAAGACAGCTAAAAAATGTCCTGTCATTGAGGTCTTTAAAATACAGGAGTGACATAATCAGATTTGTGACTTAAAAAGATCACTTTAGCTGAGAATGTGGAGGCTAGATTAGAGAAGGGAAATAAATAGGCACTCAATAAACATTTGTTGAATTACTCTGTTAACTCTCATCAAAGGCAAGTTGATACAGTCACATGCAATCACATTGGTATGGTTTATCCAGGTTCAAATACCTCCTCTTGAGAAATAGGCACAGTGCTTTGACCTAAATCATCTGGAATCACAGTCTGTGCTAATCAAATTCACCACAGCTGCACTTATTTTTCACTCTACAACCTCGGGCAGAATAAAAAGTTATTATCAACCACATCTTTTATCTAGTAAACAGCAACCACTTATCACAGCCGGAGTAAAAGTTATCCAATTCAGTCATTTATTCTTGCATTCTTTTTGGAATAGACTTATGATATCATTTTGAGATGGGGAAAATGTTTCCAATATTTTTATTTATTTTTATTTCTGATACATTTTCCAGTACTTAATCCAATAAGTATGCATTTTATTTCCTATCTTCCAGGAATGTTATAAGGTAATCCTACTGTACAAGAAATTTTATGTAACCAAGACATTCTTTTTTTTATTTTTTATTTTAAGTAGGCTTCATGCCTAGCAAAGAACCTAATGTAGGGCTTGAATTCACATGCCTAAGATCAAGACCTGAGCTGAGATCAAGAGTTGGATGCTTAACTGACTGAGACATCCAGGCACCCCTGTATAAGACATTCTTAATGTTCCCCTAAGATTGAAAAAGAAAACAAACAAACAAACAAACAAACAAAAAGATTGAATAAACTTTAGACAGGATTCTTTCTCTTTTTTTCCATGTTTCAAGTTTTTACTTAAATTCTAGTTAGTTAACATATAGTTTAATATTGTTTCAGGAGTAGAATTTAGTGATTCATCACTTACATAGAACATCCAGTGCTCATCACAGCAAGTGTCCTCCTTAATCCCCATCATCCATGTAGCCCATCTTCCATCCACCTCCCCTCCAGCAACCCTCAGTTTGTTCTCTATAGTTCAAAGTCTCTTTTGGTTTGCCTCCCTTTTTTTTCCTTCCTTCCCTTATGCTCATCTGTTCCTTACAGTCCACAGAAGAGGGAAATCATGTGGTATTTATCTTTTTCTGACTAGCTTATTTTGCTTAGTATAATATACTCTAGCTCCATTCACATCATGCAAATGGCAAGATTTCATTCTTTTGATAGCTGAGTAATATTCCATTTTACGTGTGTGTGTGTGTATGTGTGTGTATTTGTGTACACACATATATCCCATATCTTTATGCATTCATCAGTTGATAGACATTTGGGTTTTTACCATAATTTGGCTATTGTTGATAATGCTTCTATAAGCAATGGGGATGTGCCCCTTTGAATCGATATTTTGGTATCCTTTGGGTAAATACCTAGTAGTGGAATTGCTGGGTAGTAGGGTAGTTCTATTTTTAACCTTTTGACAAACTCGATACTTTCTTCCAGAGTGGCCGCATCACCTTGCATTCCTACCAACAGCAGATCCCCTTTCTCCACATCCTTGCCAACATCCATTGTTTCCTGTGTTGTGAATTTTAGCCATTCTGACAAATGTGAGCTAGTATCTTATTGTAGTTTTGATTTGTATTTCCCTGATGATGAGTGATGTTGAGCATTGTTTCATGTATGTGTTACCCATACGTAGGTCTTCTTTGGAAAAAAAAATGTCTATTCATTAGACAGAATTACTTCTGATTATAGGCCCTTGACCTCTGTTTTCTTTAAGGATTTACTTTAGAAAATTTCCAGTTCTTAAGTCTTTTTCTGTGAGATGTAAATATTCTCTTTGCTTTTTCCAGTTTTACAATCCAGGAATGTCATTCTCAAAGACCCAAAACTCATTCTTTGAAATGTAATCATCAAAGAGTGCCCCATCTCTCAGTTGCCAGGGGAGGCAAGAAGCCTGACTTCCATAAGTGTCAGTTAGCAAACACAGATGCCTAACTGCATTGACGAACCTCCCCTGCAATATCCTCTAGCACTTTGTCACTAGATCACCCCAGCACTTAAAACCCCTCCACCCTTTGCTCCAGCAGAGTTGAGGTCAGTCTCCCTTCCCTATTGTATAGTTTTAAAGTTTTCCTTAACTGTGTCCCATGCGATCTTTCTTTAACAAATACATATCAAAGTGAGGTCTTAGAGAAGTTTGGGCAGTTAAGCAGGCAGCAATTTCATGGGCAATATTTACTATTGTTTACAATATTACTATTGTTTATCTACCATGAGCTCAGTCAGTGATAGTAAATGTAAAAAACTTAGTATACCCTAACAGAAAAGAAAGGAAGAATAAGCATTTTCTTAATATTTGTGTGCATGTACATGTCACTGGGATATAGCTAGGAGGACTAATATTTTCTCCTCTGAGTCCCAAAGGAAATAATTTGGACATGACACTGCTTATTGCCAGTTACTGTAAGATGTTTTGTGCGGCAACTTAGGGTGGCAGAGTAAGTAGATGTCAAGGATGCTTCCCTTAGCATAATAAGGGCAAGGTTAAGGACAATTAGTTTCTGTGAAATTTAGTGCTATTAGAAGCTACATCGAATTCTCAGACTCAAAAGGCATTACAAAAGAAAGTTATTCCTCATTTTGTCAAGGTATGATTTTATATGTTCTAAAATATAAATACATACAGCCTCAAGGGGACGCTCCCCAGCCCCGCCCCCTTCCCATTCCTGCTACCACTATATAAAGAACAGTAATATACTGTTTAGCCTTTCTATGTCAGGACCTAAATCCACAATTACCTTTGCAGAGCAGCAATAACTAGACAGATACAAACCACCTAATAAGTCATTAATACTTCAGAATTTGAAGCAGTAAATATATAAGACAAGACTGAGTATGATTATTTCTATAGGTTACTTGGAATAGTGTAGAAGTAGATGAGAAAAGAATTTAAAAGAATTCTGTCGGAAATGCAAAGGAATGGGTAAAATTGAGAAAGAACGAGATGTCTTTGTCAGATACTCAACAAAGTTCAGTATTGTATCAGGGGTATAGCAGGGGTTCCCACTAACAAATTCATAAAAATAACTGGTTAAACACTTGGTAAGTATCTGAATACATTTTATTGGGCCCTCCCAAAGGTAGGTAGATACCTACCTTTTGGAAAGCAAAAATAAATGAGTCTATCACCAAAATTACATGTGTATCACATTTAATTTTAGAATTTATTAATCCATTTATACTTTTATTCATTAGAACAATATTAGTGTTAAGCATCTACTATGTAGTAGGCACTGTTCTTGGTTCAATGGATGCATCAGTAACCACAGCATAGTCTTTGTCTTGCTCTCATGGGGTTACATTCTAATAATAGGTATGGGGTAGAGATGGATGTGGGGACAGATAATATACATATTAGAAAGTAAATATACGGAATGCCCACTAAGATTAAGTACTGCTGTTTTGGGGAAATAGCCAGGTAGCCAGAGTGGCTAGGTAGCCAGAGTGGCTAGAGTAAATGAGAAAAGGAGAGAGTTGTAGGAATAATGTCAAAATGTAGTATGAGACCAGATCCTTCAAAGAAATGAAGGGATTTGATTTTACTCAAGTAAGACAGGAAACCTTTGGAAGGTTTTGTGTGGAAGAATTAACTGATCTTGTGTTTTAGAAGCTCATTCTCACCTTGAGATTGAAAACAGACTGTACAGGATTAAGAATAAAAATTAAAATCCATTCACAGGACAGAGAGTATTATGAGAAGTGGTCAGATACCAAATAAACTTGGAAAGCAAAGCTGATATGACTTAGGGATGTATTAAATGTGAAGGTAATATCAAGAAAGGAATGGGGCACCAGGGTGGCTCAGTCATTAAGCATCCGACTTCGGCTCAGGTCATGATCTCATGGTTCCCCAAGTTCCAGCCCTGCGCCAGGCTCTGCACTGACAGTTCAGAGCCGGGAGCCTGCTTCAGACTCTGTGTCTCTCTTTCGCTCTCTGCCCCTCCCCTCTTCATGCTCTGTCTCTGTCTCTCTGTCTCTCACTCAAAAATAAACATTAAATTTTTTTAAAAAAATAAATAAGTAAAAATTTTAAAGAAATAGTAAGAAAGAATCAGGTATGACTTTAAGAGTTACAGCTGAGAAACAGAATTAAGTCCTTATTTACTGAGTAAGGAGAATATAGTAAGAGTGGAATTAAAAGGATGCAAAATCAGGTGTTCAGCTTTCAAAAAGGGTAGGCAGTTAGAGATACCCATTTTCAGGTCAATGAAGGTACCCCTAAAGGGAAATATAAAGTTATCCACATACAGATAACTTTTACAGTTATCCAGTTGAGATCACCTAGGCCCTAAGTCCTAGGAGGTCCATAAAGGGAGAGAGGAGAAAATATGTCATTTACAAGTTGGCTCCATGAAAGAAATCAGGAGAGAGATGCTAGAGTGAGAATCCAGCAAGAGAGGGGGAGAACCAAGCGAAAATATATACTAGAAGATAATTAAAGAGGGAGAATCTTAACTCTCAACATGAGAATTAAGACCATTGATCATTGGGTTTATCAACATTGCGACTATTGGGTCTTTGGTAGGAACAGTGTTGATGGACCTGGGTGGAGGTGGAGGCAAAATTGGATTGTAAGAAATTCAGGTGAAAGGAGAAGAATATTGTTGCTATAATGCAGAGCACATAAATGGTTGACAGTTACAAGGTAATATATTAAACATAGATTTCGATGAGAAAAATAATACCATTTCTCCATGCCATTACCTGTGATGCCTTGTGGAGAAGAATTGGTGATACATAGAAGAGAGACAATACATTACTGAGACATTATCCTTGAGTAAGCTGTGGGTAAAGGTAGTTGTAATGCATAGGGAGAGGACACGGCATTAGCTAGGAACCCAGATAATTCATTCAAAGTAATAGTAGGAAAGACAGAGGATGGGGATATAGACACAAGTGTTTAGATAGATGTAGTAATTGGGTGTATAGATGTTAATTCTCTGACGGCTCCTATTTTCTCAGTGAACTGGGAGACAATATCATCAGCTGAAAGTAGGATGAGGTAGAGGATGTTCAAGGTTTCAGGAAAGAGGCATGAGTGTGAAATAGGAGACAGGAGAGGAAGATGGACTAGGGGAATGAAGTGGATTGCCTGGCAACACTGATGCCTGGCTTTGAGTTAACCATTGTGAATTTAAAGCCAGATCATTCAGCATGGTTTTATGTGTTCCTCTCTCCCCACATTTACATTAAGTTGCAAGAATACAGATGGACTGAACCAATGTTGGAGGTTGGCAGAGGAATATTCAAAGGTACAAGAACTAATTGAGTCAATGATATAATTATGATTGGTCATAATCTAAAATTGAGAAGAAGTGAAACAAGAATGTGAGGGAGGTGAGAAACATAAAATAATAGTGTCAAAGTATTAAAAATCTAGTTGGGGTGAAGAATTATTGGAATTTCCAAATCTGATGGTGTGGCTTAGAATGGTCAGAGGCCAAGATGCTTGAAATTTCTGTCAAGAAGGGCGTATATCTTCTGTTCATATATAATGCCTATCTATGGGCTGATATAATGTTGAAGATCAAACCAGATCATTGGATCAGCAGGAGGGAAACTGAGAGGCCAGGACCTTAAAAGTACTATCTACATGGGCATTAAAATCATGAAGAGCTGTGACTGCAGATGTGTTGGGGAAAAAGACAGGGAACCAGGGGTTAACATCCTCAAGCAATGAAGGGAATGATGGGGAAGCAGAAGATGACTACCCAAAAAGGTTAGAGTTTAGCTTGGCAGGATGCCATGCTGTTTAAGTCAGGGTGCTCTGAGGGAGGAGGTGGGATAATTGTTAGGAAGCAGCTTCATAAAAGCACTGAGAAGACCAACCCTGTCTCCTCATCATTGAAGGAAGTTAACAGGGAAGATCTTAAAAGGAAAGGGGGATGTTAAAAGGAGAGGTTGGAGAGAGAATACTGCTGAAGAAATACTGTGGATTTCTAAGGGCACAATGACAAAGTTTCAGGTAAAAAATAAATAAATAAATAAATAAATAAATAAATAAATAAATAAATAAAATGAAAATGGTCTGCATGACAAATTTTATCTCTTTCTAATAGACCTATAAACTAGAACTCTAAGAAATTATTTGCTCAAAATCATAAACTTCACAATTTGAGATAGAGTTTGAATACCAGTAACATACCAAAGCTCAAGAACTTCTAAAACTGTTTGCTACCATGATTCAGAAACTATCTAATGCAGTTAGAGTGAGTCATTTTAGTGTGGGAATTACCTCTGACATGTAATACTCTCTTATTTTCCACATCTATACTGTATGACATGCTAGAAACTAGGACATGTCCTTACCAATTTTAAGAAACTTTTTGAAAATTAATTTTTCCTGCAATAGCTGCTATTAATTATTTGATTATCTTTATGGATCTGCAAAATGGTATAAAATGAAAATGGACAGATATGGAATTAACTGGGTTCAAATCTCAACTCCAGTGCTTTATTAGATATGATGTTTAGACTAATCAATTAAATCAGTTATAGTAAATCAATTAAACTTTCTGGGTCTGTTTGCATGTTTGTGATGGTGGGATAACAATACCTACCATGTAGTTACATTAAAATAGTATTAAGGTGGATTGGGAACAGAACTTCAATACAATTTTTTTTTTTAGAATTTCTACATTATGAGGAAGAGATAATATAGTTCATTACTAATGTGAAGAAAATTTTCCTCATTCTCAGAGAGACCAGTAGAGAAGAAGAGGAATGACATTTTGAAGTTGTTTCTAGACCTTCTGTACCTAGATTAGTGTCCTACTTTGCTGAATATAGAGTAGGTTTTCTGTTCTTTAATAGCACAGAGTAATAAATGTTCAGATATCCAAAGGTAAGCCTAGGGATGAATAGGGGGTAGAAAGGTAATTTACACTGCATAATAAAAGAAGAACATTAGGTGTGGGAGAAAGTTTGAAAATGAAGAAAAGGAATTACTGAGGTGGGGTAAGGCTTATGTAGTATGGTGGAGAAGATAATGGAGTTTTATGAATGGGATTTTAGTTGTTTGCATGTCTCTAATGTAAAATTGTGCAGTTCTATAATGTCTTCATTAAATTCAGCTACAAACCCATGCCTTATTAGCAGGAGACTGAGCCAACTTTTGGGGGAAAGTCAAAATCACCCTTTCAAAGCCATAAAGTATTTAATTCAAGTGCACTTAAAACTCCAAATCAGCCCTACCCTACTGCCTTCTGTGCTTCACCTTACTCTTTCCTCCTACACTTCTTCAGTGTGGGATCTGGGCTCTCTTCATTATGCATACTGCCCAACCACTGGGGAGTACACAGCCTCTTTGCATGTCAGAAGCCAGGCTAAAGGCAGCACCCAAACAACTTTATGATACAAGATTAGCCCACAAAATAATTTAATCTGATGTGTCCCTACTGAAACAAAAACATGGGTAAAAATCTGATGTTTTTAATTTTTTTAAAATGTTTATTTATTTTTGAGACAGAATGTGAGTGTGGGAGGGGCAGAGAGAGAGAGAGATGGAGACACAGAATCTGAAGCAGGCTCTAGGCTCTGAGCTGTCAGCACAGAGCCCAATGCGGGGATTGAACCCACGACTGTGAGATCATGACCTGAGCCAAAGTCAGACACTTAACCGACTGGGCCACCTAGGTGCCCCCAAAATCTGATGTTTTAATTAAAATGCATCTGTATCGACCTAGATAGAGAGATCATGCTCCAAAGAAAGGGAAGGGGATAGGCTTGTGCAATTTCCATGAATGACGAGGTCTGAGAACAAATTATAATCACTGCCAAAGATGGGATGAGTAAATACATGGAGAGCTGTGAGCAGTTGGACATTAAAGACATTGGCCATGGAAGCAGTGCTAAAATTTTCTGAAGATGAGCCAGTTAATAAAGAGGACTCCTGTAGAAGGAGTGGTGGACTTATAGTCGTGGACAAATACATATATACTGGACAGATACAACCTATACAAAAGGATGAAAGGAAGTCATTGAGCTGCCAGGACTGAATGTTAGAATCAACTCTATTTATCCCAGACCAGAGGAGCCTTAGAAACACCATAAAATATAGCCAAAGTAGTAGGGAGCCCTAATAGTGGGTAACATTAGAATCAGGAAAATACTGACATGTGAGGTTTGATCCAGTTTAACTTGATGCTGAAAAATAAAGAGAGCTGATATTTCTGGAACCCAGGAGTCAAGAACACAATGAAATCAGATCACACAATTTGTAATATAGAGAGTTAAGTATCTATCTGTGTACAAGGTACCAAGGGAAGGGTTAGGACCTACGTCAAAGGGAGATTACAAGCAATGACTGAGATAATTCATGTAAAATAATTCATCACAGTTCAAGGCACACAGGAGGTGCTCAAGAAGTATTACCTTTATCAATAGCATTATTCTAAGTGATTTTGAAAATTTTGCCAACCACATACCAGTTCTCACTACATAACATAGAACTAAAGCCACCCAAAATTAGGAAAAGTATAATCTTACTATATATGGGTCCAATGGTTGCAGAAGTGCAAGAACATCAGTCTAAATTTTTCTGGGAGATAAATCCCTCAGCTGGGCTCCCTCCCTCCAACATGAGGGTTGTTGGAAAGAGCTGATAATGTTGAGCTCTTGCTACAGAACTGCTATCACTAAACCTGCTAAGCCTGTTTGTTGCTCTCATGTATAAATACATTATCTGTTAAAAAAAACCAAAAAACAAAAAACCCTCAACCTTTTGTATGAACAAAGTTTAGAGACCCACAGCACTTAAACTAATTAGATTTTAACAGGAGGTCTTTGTTTTGTAATATTTCACACGACAAACAGATGCTTCCTACTGGCTACAGTTGTCTTCTAGGGCAATTAGTCAGCCACCAACTGAAGACTTTTAACACCAGCATTTCTTTCTCAGCTTTCAGTATCAGGCATTTAAACATGTTATGAGTGTTAATTAATTTACACTTTCAGACAAAATGTCAAGGGTTTCTGAGAAGTAGGAGAAGATGTGCATAATCAGTTGCTATATGGCATTAGGAGTTTGTATCCCCTCTCATTCTTAGAAATATTAACCCCTATTCCAAATTGGAATCACAGGTTTGAAATGTAGATTAAGAACCATTAGTGTTCTTCTGTTATAAAGTTGATTAAGAAGTCAAGGATGTATGCAATGTAAGGACTATTAATATAGCTACTAATACTAACGTTACTGGGGATACTGTTTGTCATGCCTCATGCACATTGCATTTTACAAGAAACTTTGATATTTTCATTCTGCAATTTAAGCATTATTGTTCACATTTGGCACATGAAAGTCTTAAAATTCATAGAGCCCAGTTAACTTGTCCCAGGCACACATATACTAAAAGTGTAGCCATGATTTGAATTCTAAACTTTTAATTCTTTTTTTTTTTCTTTTGATACAGAAAGAGAGAGCACAGCAGGAGAGGTGCAGAGTGGGGGCAGGGGGATAGAGGATCCAAAGCCTGTTCCACACTGACAGCAGAGAGATCAGTGTGGGTCTCGAACCCACCAACCATGAGATCATGATCTGAGCCAAAGTCAGATGCTCAACCAACTGAGCTACTCAGGCGCTCCTCCCAAACTTCTAATTCATACATGCTTTCTGCTACCCCCACTTTGACTCACTTATTGGGTTTGAATGGATGCTTTCACTGGTGATAGTTGGAACAGTTAGAGACTCAACAGGAAACAGATGGTATACTCAAATTAGGATAATTTGAAGAAAGTTTATTTTAAAAAGGACTATATATCGAAGTGTGGGTAGTAGGGTAACCACAATGAACGATGCACAAAACCCTGTGCTGGTAATGTGAGAACTATTACTACCCCTGGGCCTAAAGGGACAAAGGTGGCAAGCACTTACTGAAATGGAGGTCATTCTGAGTGAAGAATGGCCCTTCAAGAAGAACAAAGCAAGCCCAAGATGACTTTGTGAAAGGAAGATGGGGTCCTAAATACACTCACTTCAGTTTCATGTTACCTTCTGATCCCCTGCCAGGGCCCCCTAATGTACTAGTCCAGTCCCAACACGAGAGGCATGGGAGCTCATTGATGCCCTTTACATAGAGTTTTACAACAGTGAATATAGTAGAAAATGAAAAAAAAAATTAAGTGTGAAGGGCAAAGAGAAGAGAACACATATGAAAGCACTGTTTACATTGAACCAAGTGTGGCTATAAGAGACAATGCTGTTTCAAAAGTAGTTTGTTATAGCTTCGCTGGTCTTCAGTCTCAAAATTTATTTTTTATGATAATTCTTGATTAAATAATATGGTGGTTTTTAAACAAGAGACAATATAATTGTGAATATATACATTCACTATATTTATACATATATATACATATACATACATACATACATACATATGTATACACGTACACATTTGTTTTGTCTTGTTTTTCAGTCCTTTGGAACTGCAGAGCAAGTATCTGTTGTAACAAGAATACTATTCTCTACTTATAAATTCATGTGGTGCCTCTTCCCTCCACCGAAAGCTATTCCCAAGAGTGAAACAATGGTCTGCTATCTACCAAAGGCCAAGGATGGCTCTTGAAGCTATTAGATACCCACACCAGAGTCAAAGTCAGAAGTGTGTTTTTGAAGGAATCAGACATTAATTGGAGAGTCAAAAGCATATAGCTGCAACTGTAGCTTTGTCTCAATACAACCCTCTTCTAAAATTAAAAAAAAAAAAGAAGCCAGTTCACCAACAAGTAACAATAATAGATTCCTGTGACATCTTACTTACATGTATTCTTATTTGTTGTCTCTCTCAATCACTAAAGTATGAGCTTCAAGAGAGAAAGGACCTTGTGTGTCTCTTTAAAAGCAAATCCTCAGTGCCTCAAAGCATGCCTAGCATAGAATAAGAATTCAATAAATATTCATCAGATTTACCAAAGAATTATAATTAATCATCACTTGAATATTTGGGGAGAAACAAAGTATGTTTTGTTTGCAGAACTTCTTACATTGTTTGTACTTGAAAGATATGTAAAAAACAGATTCCCAAATATTGGATGATCATTTTAACTAAATAAGTGTACATTATAACAACATTTTCTTTATCCTCATTTCACAGACAAATAATCTGAATCTTAGAGAATTTAAGTAATTCTCACAAGGTCCTATTCTTCATAAGTGAGTGTAGCCCACATGCAACCCAAATACAGTTCTATTAGTCAGAAAACATGTAATTTCTATTCCCTTAGTTTGGCTGGGTGTAGCAAAGAATTCCCTGGTAAGATTGCTTGGAATTAAGGAGGGCACGTGTGATGAGCACCGGGTGTTGTAAATGTTGAACCACTAAATCGTATACCTGAAACTTAATATTGCAATGTATGTTAACTAACTGGAATTTAAAGAAAAACTTAAAAAAAAAAGAGTGTTGAGATCCCCCCCACAAAAAAAATAAAAATAAAGAATATTTAGATTCACACCCACCCCCCAAAAAAGACTGCTTGGATTTGAAGACTAAAAGGTACACTACACTAGTAATGATAGTACATTCAAAGGCAAGAGAAGTGTGTGGACAGACATGGGTAGGTGGCTGGCATTTAACTGATCAGTTTTACTCAATGTGAATAGACTCTTACCAACTTAATAAAAATAGCCATCATTTTCCTATTACCCCCACTTACTGTGTCCATATACATATCAGAGTGTCTATAATGTTCATTCAGAGTATTTTCTGTTGATTTGGAAGGAATAATACTGCAGAGTATTAATAAATTCCTTGAAGCTCCTGACGGCAGAATGGTAGCCTGGCATACAACACTCAGGCCTTTTTTGTCAATACCTGACTGCATCCCCTAGCTCTCTTGTCATGCTTCATATGTTCCGAGTGTTAAGCAAGAAACAACTTCTTGAAGGTGTAATCAATTTTTCATGCTGCCAGAGAGTCATGTTAACATAAATGATTCTGTTCTAAATTTCCTATTTTAAGGGGAAAGAGTCCTATTTAAAATTTCATAATCTGACCATAGGTCACATTTTTAGGCTGAAGCTTAAAATAGTTTCAGGCAAAGAAGAAAACATAGTGTAGTTCTATTCAGATACCACTTCCACCATCATCGCCTTACCACATGGTGCCCCTATTCACTGTCATTAGGTTCCAAATATGTGGCCCAGGATACAAAGGACTTAATCCAGTGAGTCACTAAGATTTAATAGTAAAATAATAAAGAGAATATCAAGGTTGTTGTTTCTTAAAAGTGGGCAAAAAGCTTATCTCTATCAGAAACACCTGAGAGCCCCATCAAATATGAATATTTCTGGCATCCACCAAGACTTACTAAATCCCTAAGACTGGATATTGAAATAAGAATGTTAAACAAGATCCCCAGATGAGTCTTACGTACACTAAACTTTGAAATTTCACTGCTCTTTGTATCTCATCTATATATTCCAGGACAGTCCGGTAATTACTACCTCTAGAACCACAAACCTCCAGTATTGTGCAGCTCTTTCCATTAGAACATCTTTTTGTACTAGCTGATAATGTGTTTTTCTGAAACTGCCCACACATTAGGTGAAAACAAGATCACTTTTGACAGTTTTATAATGAGTGCAGAAGTCAGTGTTCTAGAATATTTTTCTAAACCTAAAAAGAAAACTGGGAAAATCTAAAAGAAATGGTATAACTGGGAGATTTTAAAAGCAATAGAGATTTTTAAAAAAAGCAATACAGATTCCCAATGACACAAAATAAAGCTATGTTATTCAATAGGGGAGCCAAATGGAAGCAGAAATCAATATCATCAGCTGGTTCCCCTTGCCAACAGAATGTTTTTTCGTGAGTGTGACTTTTAACATTGTGAAAACACATAATTCTAAAACAAAAAACAAAAAACAAAAACATAAGTGGGCCCCATCATCTCCTTAGTTCTCTTTTTCCACTTGCTACTTAAAAAG
Source organism: Prionailurus bengalensis (assembly GCF_016509475.1). Taxonomy (NCBI): domain Eukaryota; kingdom Metazoa; phylum Chordata; class Mammalia; order Carnivora; family Felidae; genus Prionailurus; species Prionailurus bengalensis. The sequence goes on from NC_057352.1 coordinate 40,376,771, forward strand.
TTGGCTGGCCATTGAATTACAACATGATTAAGCACCGGTGGTTCTGATTATTATACTTCATTGCCTGGTGTCAAATATTTATACAACTTCCTCTTCTGTACGCCCCAACGTGATGCTCTACAATCTGCCAGAGTGAGTTCCTCAACCTGCTAGACATATCAATTTTCCTGACTCTTTACCTTTCTATCAGCTGTTCCCTATAATTGAAAACCACCTATCTACTTCCCTTCTTCCTCCAACAACCATATTTGCCTGTTATGGACTGAATGTCCGTGTCTCTCCAAAATTAATACATTGAAATTCTAACCCTCAGGGCAATGCAATTCAGAGGTGGTGTCTTGGGAGGTGATTACGTAAGGAGGGTGAAACCTTCGTGAATGAAATTAGTGCCCTTCAAAAACAGACACGGGAGGACTCTTTCAACCCTTCCACCATGTGAAGACACAATGAGAAGGCCATCCATGAACCAGGAAGCAGACTCTCACCAGACACTCAATCTGCTGGCTCCTTGATCTTGAACTACTCAGCCTCTAGAATTTTGAGAAATAAATTTCTCATAGTTATAAGCCAATTCTGTGAACTGCTATTCTGTAATAGTAGCCCAAATGGACTCAGATACTGTCCTCTTCACCACCAAAATTTGCACATTTTCCAGGGCCAGCTCAGAATTCTCTTCTTAGTGATATCTTTCCTAGACATGTAACAGTTTTACACATTTTAGTGAAATTTGTATTTGCCTGATGGACTGGGCTCTTACCAATTTCAGTAACAATGTTCATCATTTTCCTGGAAAATAATAAAGGCAGTTACAATTGCCAGTCCCTTTTCTGAATATATTCACAGCAGAAGAGGTGGGATGATGTAATGCTTAAAACAGCAGGATTTGGTGTCTGACATCCAGACTTCATCACCAATGGCTACGTGAGATTGATCAAATTCCTTAATCTCTTTCTGTGCTTTGATGTCCTCTTCTAAAGAGTAGGGTAATGAGAGACTCCACCTTACAATAGGGTAACATATATAAGTTCATGCATTATAACTATATAAATGTAGTACTATTTAGGTATACTTATATTTAAACATAACTAAATAAATACTGTGAGGTTGAGAAGTTCTTTGCCATCTGAGAAATTCTTAGAATATTGTGAGCACTTACTTAATTCTAATCATTTGAAATATAACCAACGTTAATATTATTTCAACCTTTTATTACTCCATTTCCCAGGCAAGAAACTGAGCCGTGGATGAAAGCCATCTTAACCATCATCTGATAAATATCAAAAGGTGGGTGCTATAACAGATACTTTAATACATGAGTAAATGTTCACCTACCCACATTCCTCGTCATGGATCCAGCAGCGAGTTTATTTTCCACCTGAGGATGCTAGATATACTTCTGTATGCCTATAATTACTATCTCTGCCGAAACCCACAAAATGTCTCTGGCAACCTTCTCAGATTCATGTAAATTGCAAAGTAGGTTAGGAAGCAGTAGAACATTCTATCATCTGGCACCTAATTTCGGATATTAGTATTTTAACAACACTAAATATTGTCTTTTCCCTTGTTACTCTTATATTTCATTGCACTGAATCATCAGGAGTATTACACTGTTAAAAAATATCCTATAAATTGAATATGCTTTTCTTAAACTTAGACCACGTTTTGATTAAATCATAATATGCCAAAAATATAAGTAAGAAATGTACATATTTTTAGGTAATTAACAGTTGGAATTAGAGATGAATAGCACTTCCTCCCCCTTACCAGTTGGTTGGTGATTATAACTGGTATTTTTGTCCAGGCCAATTTTTATCATCAGTCTTTCTTACAGAAACTAACAGCCACTTCATCTTTTCAGCTGCTGTAATTCATCCAATTTCATATAAGAACTAGAAGAGATGGAATTGAAATCAGAGAAGAAAAACACCACTTCCCAGAGTTTGGGGCCCCACTGGTATCAAACAAATGGGTTGTATTCAGATATTTTCACAATAATTGATGTAGAGGGTTAAATAAAATACTTTTCATTCTCTTGCTACAGAAATTCTCCAAGATGTGTTGTTTTTGATAGTACTCACATTTCTAGCATGCCCATTGTTTTCCCCTCTTCAATTATGGCACTGACAACTCTCCATCCTCAAAAGGCAATGACAAGGCTACTCCCTAACTCTCCATCCTCAAAGGAAAGGAACCTATGATTTGTAACACAGCCTGCAATTCCCTTCTCTCCAAAGCAGGTAAGTCACACAGACCTTTGAATCAGTATTGGAATTATTATGATAAATATATTTACCCTCATTCAAGTGAAAATGAATGGTTAAGCTCACATCACTTGCATACAGCTCACACCAAACAGAGCTGGGAATCAATCCTACGTGGGCTTCTTGAATTCAAAAACTTACATTCTTTTTATACTTTCTATCTACGTTGAGTTAAATGCCAATGACAAAAAAGAGAAAACTGAGGAATTTACAGAGAAATCAGAAGGAATTCTGTGAGGGCCTGAGCTAAGGGAATAGCAGTATGAACAAGAAACCTGACACAGTGAGACAAAAACCTATAAATTGACCACATTTATTAAACACCTATTATGGACTATAGACTGTTCTAGACACTATCCTCTGTTAACCCATATAATATGAATTGACCCGTCATTTGAGTCTTAAGTTATCAAAAGCACAATGATTTATAGATAGGAAACAGCAAGTAGAAACAGGAAGAAATAATAATTTTTATTTATTCTTTCCTCAGTTAACTAAGATATGTAGCCACTAATAGGGGCTGAGGTCAATGTCAAATTTCCAGGGCCTTCCCATGAGTTGTGTCACAACAATGAAAAACACATAAAATTGATGTTAACTAAAAGCCAAAAGGTTTAAAAAAACTCACATATAATGCAATGTAAAATGTTTTTGGTGTATTTTAAATTGACCCACAAATAAACCTAAAAGTTGATGTTACTATTTTACTTGAAAATAAATAAAAAAGTAAATAAAATGTATTTTATTTTTTAAATGAAGGAATAATGGGGTCCTGTGTAATACTTTTTCAACTCTTCTAGAAAAACTCTTCAGCATGGCTATATTACTTTTAACATGGAAGAGTAATGCATTAAAAAAATGAAAATTCCTACATAGTTAAATGATTCCCATGGTTTAGGAAAATATTTCTTTTACTAGTATGGCTTGTGATTATTGTAATTGAATTGATGCCTTAAATTTCAGGTCTATGGCTATTCTTGGTTCAAACCAAACTCTTCCTGAGGAATGACCCCAGCTTAGTTCAAATCAAACTCTCTGGGGAAAAAGTTCACCATGCTTTGTAGTTGGCCAAACCCCAAATCCCTGGGTTTCCTATCGTAAGTCACCAAGAGGTGATTCAGTCTTTCCACAAGGACCCACTCATGGAGAAGGCCTGCCTGACCTGGCACTGAAGAAGGGAGTCAGGTCTGTAGTGTGGTAACCTCTATGATATTCCAGACAGTCACAGAGACTTTCTCCTTCTCTTATCACAAGAGGTAGCAATGCAGAATACTGTCACATTCGATTGTTTTTAACAAGCTTATGTGTGTTTTCATCTCAACACTTTGGAAAAAATGTGTTAATTTGTGAAAACAAATTCAAAATTAAAGTCACAATTTTGGGAAAATCCCACCTGCCTGAATATATGTAAACACTAAAAAAGACTACCTATGATCTTGACGTTCAGACAACAGCATTGCATACTTGATACATCATATAGGCTTTAGAGTTGGAGGAAGCTATATTTGAAAGTCAACTGCATCAGTGAGCAACTGGGTATCTGTAATTTAGGGTGCTTCAGAAACAAGACTCTGGAATATGTATTACAGTGCAAGTGGTTAATTTGGAAAGTGATCCCAGGAAACATCAGTGGGGAGTGGGAAAATAATAAAGAGGAAAGGAAATTGTTTAAAGGTGCTACACATAAGGCACAGGTTACTGTTACAGGCAACTGGGGCTCAATTCCACTGGAAAACCCTTGGAAACAGTAATTGTCTCAAAACAACAAGAAAGCTCAGGGGCTATACACCTACTCCCATCAGACACTGATGAAGGAAGAGCTATTGAGAGGATGTGCTAAGTAGTGCCTATGAATGCTATCTACATACATTTTGTGCTCTGTAGATGTTCTCTCTCCTCATTTAGGATACAAAGTGTTGACTCTGTATACTGTTCACAGGATATAATTAGGTTTGCATTCCTTTGTCTTTTTTAAATTTGCTCACCTTCGCCTCATAACTTCCTAAAAGCCCTGAATAATCACATAAAAGAAGATATTTCAAGATTTTCCTAAGTAGGACTTAAAAAAAATCAAGTCTGTGTTTGTGTTAATATCAATACGATTGCTTAAGATTATCTAGTGAAGTGAAACTATTATACTATCACAATTGTCTGAATCATCCCTAATATTATCTAGTCATTTTAAGACACTGGAGAAAATGATTCCTTGCTTAGATTCACATTTCTCATCTAAAACAAATAAAATATAAAAATGGAGCTGCTGATCTAGTATCAGTGGCAACAAATATAAAGTTTCCCTCCTTGTGGGTTCACTGGTTGATCCCTCACGTTAAAAACCCAGCATTTTCAACAATGTACTCCCAAAACTCAGGAGTAAGAGTGCCTGGGTGGCTCAGTCAGTTAAGTGTCCAACCCTTGAATTTGACACAGGTCATGATCTCATGGTCACAATCTCACAGTCATAGAATCTAGCCCTGTGTCTGGCTCCACACTGGGCATGGAACCTGCTTGAGATTCTCTCTCCCTCTCCCTCCACCCCTCCCCTGCTCATGTGTGCACTCTCTCTCGCTCAAAAAAAAAAAAAAAAAAAAAAAGGAGCAAGACAAAGCTTTGATTTTAAAGACAGATCATAATTTACATTCAATATTTAAGTTATACCAAGATCACTGTGTGATCTAATTGCCTAGGCCTGGAATTTCCTTTCCTATTTTAAATCTGAGAATACCAAAGTTGACCAATTCTCTGTTCAAATACAATTTTATGTGGATTACAAATGTGTAAGGTCAGAAAAACTATGGTGGTCCAGTTTAGGCAAGAATGTAAACCCATAACTCTAGGTATAAGTATCTGAGGTATCCTACCTATTTAACCCTGAGGCACATTTGAGGAACTTCGGAGGTATAGAAATTCATTAAACTAGCTCTGGAGTGCAGGTGGGTGAGCTGGCCCACAGCTACATGAAGGTGAGGCCAGGAACAGCAGTGGACACTGACTCCTCCTGAATGGCATTCCTCCTAGTACTTGGAGTCTAAGTGCACGTAATTAGCCCAGATATAGCTCTCTGGTGAAGGAGGGCTTATAAATCTCAACTGGCTTTCGCAACACAAATCACTCTTGGTTAGAATTGCTCCAGCAGGATTTAGAGTCAGGAAAGAGCACATTCCCTGAAATTACTGTGAGGATGGATTATTCCAAAAGGAGGTATGCTGTCTTAGATATGTAATGTCATAGAATACAGATTCCAAACAAAGTATACTGCACAGACAGACCGCCAAAGAACAACCACACAGGGGGGTGGCACTGTATATGGGAAACAGAGAAACTGATGCCAAATATGTAAATCAGTAATGTGGCACGTGGTAAAAGAAGAGGCCATCATTGTATTAGGTAGCTATTATCAATATCAAAGTTGTAACCAGGTAAAACATCAATATTTTGGATAACTATGCCATTAATTCTGATTTCGACAACTTTTATGGAGTTTGGTAATTATACTCATTAACCCTGAAAAAACAGTATATGATTTTTTTGTTTATCGTAAAGTTTTTGGAAGGGGGTTGATTTACACAGATGGAATGACATCATGCAGATAGTGTAAAACTGTTGGCACTGTTTTCCTTCTCCTGAATGACAGCTTTGCCTATATTTCAGTAAAGGCTGCTTTAAATTATAGTGGTTTTGGTGGGAAAAGGTCAAACACTTCCATGTTAGAGGTCATCAAGATTCAATACTCCTTTTTGTTGGTAGGTTGAGCCCCTTTGATTTCTCACTAGTTTTATTATTTTAGTTCCCTATAGTTATATAGAAAGCAGAAAAATTTGATTTTCCATATTTTTAAATCCAAAGATCCCCATCTATTACTAATATTCAACATGCTTTAGCACTACCAACTGTTTTGAAATCTGTTTAAAGTTTTAATTTAACTCATTTGATATGGTTTGAAATCATTTTTTATAGTCTTGCCTGCAGTGAGAAATGTTGATATTCTGATTATTAGGTAATTTTCAATTTCCTCATTAAATCAATTATCCAACGAATGCATTTAATTAATCAATTATGTAAGTATTTGTTTTCCTAATAAATATTTATTGAACCTTGATTATGTCAGGCGCTGAAAATAAAGTAGTGACTAAAGGGAACGAATTTGCTGTATTCATAGACCTTATATTTAATTGAACATATTTTTGTCTTTGTTTTTGTTTTTGTTTGTTGGTAATACTACTCTTTTCATTTTGCAGGGAGACTATTTTGTGTCAACTGTCTTGCTAACTCTAATTATCCTGGCATTCTTGCAAAGTTGATATTATTATACCTATTTTACTGGGATGGAAACTATAACCTTAGATAGAGTTTAAATAAGGTGTATATAATAAAACTGCCAAATTAATGACTAAGCTATATATGGAATTCAAGTCTTTTTGGCTGGCTGAAATGCTGTAGCTATCATATCACACTAATCTTAGAGGTTTCCAGGGGAGGGAAATGATGGCTAGATATCTCACAGACTGAAATAGGTAATTGCACCTCAGCTTGGGAATACCTACAGATCACTATTGCAGTTCCAAGTTATGGCAAGGCATTAATGAGAACATTTCTCCACTTTTTATTTCACATATTATAGCTTTAAAAAATAAAACTGACTCTTTTGTGGACACCTCTGGGATTGTATGTCCCTCCTCCATCCACATGTGAGACAGCATAACTTTACCACCTTAATACCACATTTGATTTGATTCATCCAGAGCTGGGCCCCTGGGAAGAGAACTATATTTTTTTTCAAGTTTATTTTTGACACACACACACACACACACACACACACACACACACACACAGCAAGCAGGGAAGGGCAGAGAGAGAGGGAGACAGAGGATCTGAAGCGGTCTCTGAGCTGACAGCTGAAAGCCCAATGCAGGACTCGACCTCACGAACTATGAGATCATGACCCGAGCCAAGGTCAGACGCTTAACTGACTCAGCACCACCTAGGTGCTCCAGAATTTTTTAATTAAAAAATTTTTTTTAACATAAGAGCAGAGAAAACGTTAATCAGTTGATGAGTCAATTTTTTTCTCATAGTTAAAACCATATGATATAAGATTAGAATTTGTCAGTGGTCCTATCTCCCAGTATGTGAAACCAGAACTGTAGAGCAAAACAAAACAGACAAAAACCCCAACACGTACAGAGAAAAATCAGTAGAGACAAACATCTGTATCACTAGAGAAATGTAACATAGAGAAACAGAGGCAGAGACAGGAATTGATCTAGTGACATTAGAGACCATTATTCCTACTGTTGTAGATGTCCAACATTTTGGTTTGACCTTGTCTTGGATTTTATGAACGTGTTTAACTGTGTTTCTGGTACATGTCATCTGACTTGGTGTTACCTTCACTTGCATCTTGGTAATAAGATAACCCTTACTCATAACAAAGCTGTGTAATAGCATATCCAAATATTTTTTCTCAATCAGTCACTTACTAAGATTATTCAAGTGATTTCATATCTCTAGATATCTCTTCCATAATCTGAAATCTGAAGTATTACTACTTCATAATGATATGAGAATCAAATTGGGCACTGCATGTAAAAGCACTTCATAACCATACATCACATGCCTATATATACATGCAAAGAATGATAAGAAATTAAGCAGTATATGGACATTTTGAAAGGCTCTCCATGACATCACCTGTAAGGCCTTTGGAGAGCATATGTTTGCTTGCCTCTCCAGTCCATTCTGCACCTAACTTATGCTTCAGTCATGCTGAATTACTCACAAGTCTCTAAACATATTTTTTAGCCTTTCCATACACCATCCCCTCTTCCTAGAATATCATTTTCCCTCAATCTCATGCACACTTATCTAACTTTTTCTTATGCTTCAAGATGAAGTTGGTGCCCTTTTGTAAAGCTTTCTTTCTATGATTTCCTTATTTATAGGAAGAATGGACAGTGTTTGCCCATTGTATTCTTTGGAAATAACTGTTTTCCTAGAACTCGTGGAATTTCCAATTAGTGTTTAATTTCCAATTTCATCCCCATGGTTAGAATCTTTGGACACAAAAGCTATGTCTTATTCACCTTTTATAAACCATCCAATATCTTTAATTCATCATCTTTAGTTGTCTACAGAAAATAAGAATTAAAGACACGTTCTAGGGCTCTTGGGTGACTCAGTCGGTTAAGCATCTGACTTCATCTCAGGTCATGATCTGGTAGTTGGTGGGTTTGAGCCCTGCATAGGGCTCTGCACTGACAGCTCAGAGCCTGGAGCCTGCTTCAGATTCTGTGTCTCCCTCTCTTTCTGCCCCTCCCCTACTCATGCTCTCGCTCTCTCTGTCTCCGGGATAAATAAATATAAAAAAAATAAATGTTCTAAGATGATCATTTTTTTCTTGAGTCTCCCTTTTGTTTTGTCCTTCTGGGTATTCCCTAGAATATGGTGATACCATTGCATTTATTTTCCTATAATGCAAGTGCATTAATATCTCTTGAGAATCAACATCTTTGTTTAAGAGAACTATGTCCTTGCTCAGGGATGAATGATAAAAGGTCACCAAAGAACAAACAAACCTCCTATTTATTTTTAGGAGACCAGTATTTTCATATAACTAGATTATATTTTAGCAATCCTGATTCAGTTCAATTTATGTATTCCACAGGATCAAGAGAGATTTGATCCACATTTTTCTTAATATATTATTACTTATAGAGATTAAAGAAGTTTGTCATCATCCTGAAATAATCATGACCACACCCTATTACTGTACTTTTTAGTAGAATTGCTTTCATATGTCCAAAATCTATGCTAGATAATTTGTGAAACTGTATGCCAGATAATAGTTGATACTGGCATAACTAACTTACACAAATCGTTTCACTTCATCTTCACAATAACACTGAGAATTTTAATAGCACCCCATCTAACAGATAAGGAACCACAGACTTTACTTGACATGCTTGAAATCAAATAACTTTGTTCCTTCTGGAAAGGATAGTTATAAAAGCGTTCCTGGCATTCATTCCCAATAACCTAAAGGAAGAAGAATCCTTTCCCTATTTATCATTCTTTAGAGTCTTAAATTTCTTGTGTACCTCTTCCCAACTTGTTACTTTCCACATGTCTCATCGATTATAGGTCAGGCATCATGCCCTAGACCATTAGCGTACGTATAATATTCTTCTACTCACTCCCTATTTGTGCTCTCTCTGCTAAAATCTTCTTTAAAAAATTATTCTATGGATCTTTTTATACAATGATCTCATTTGCAGAAGGAATGCTTGTAAAATCAGATAAAAAGGACCAGGCAGATGTCTGAGGTGGGACACTCCCCTTGCATGCTTTTGGTTTCTGCAGTCTTCCTTGCCTCTAGCATCAGCCAGCAGCCAGGAGCCAGAAGCTTGACTATATTAGTCCCGCCCAGCACGGAAACACATATGTATAAAAGATCAGTAAAACCCCAGCCGATACTCAGCTTTTGGAGGTGACTTCGCTGGGCCAGCACCGGTGCTAAATAAACAGTCTTTTCTGATTTCCCAAGAGTGTGTCACTTGTCTCCTCTGGGCACTGAGTATTTGCTGTAACATTTTTGGTGCATGGGCAAGGAAGCCAACAGCCATGCTGGTCCCTTGCACCACCGGTGTCAAGAACCAGTGGGGGAACTGCCACTTTGGGCCCCTGCGACAAGAAGGAAAGTGCACCACCAGTGGTTTCACTGAATGCTGACCCTCTCCAAGCCTGATGATAGCCAGCCACTGCCACATTGTAACGGATGCTGTGGGGAATCAGAGAATTTTGCCAGGACGGGACATTGGATTGGGTGGGTCCCCAGGGGCCCAGGACCGAATTCAGGTCGGCCCTAGAGGGGAAGCTTGATCACATCCTGGGAGATAGAGTTACCACATAGACAGGGAAGTCCTGGGTGGAAGTCTGCAATCTGTCTCAATATGTGTGTGAGTGCCTGCGTTCCACAATTTTAGCTATGGAGCCTGAGTGGATCCTACCCTGCAATTCCATGATGACTTCATATGGCTCAAGGCAGAATCAGGTCCGCAGAGGCCTGATCTGAGTCAGGGGTTTATACTGACCTGCCAATGCTAAGAGGTGTCTAAATCTCTTAGGTAAGAGGTGCTAAGAGAGTGGCCAGGCAGATGAAATGACCTCTTCCCTCATTGTTTGTCTGGTGACACCATACATTGGGAGGGATCAATCTAGGATACCAGGTTTGGGGCGCTGGGGGCTGGGGGGGGGGTGTGTGGAATTCCTCACAACCAACTGTTAGAGCCAACTGTATATGGTCAGTCTACCTCAGAACAGGGACTTTAAGGAATATTCCCAAGCAGCTACCAAAACTCCCTTTGTTTCAGGGAAATTCCCTATCTTCTCTGGACAGATATGGGCTGCCTAATTCCACTAGTGGAAAACAAAACAAAACAAAAACCTGGAGTCTGATCCTCTGTCTGAGCCAACAAGATTTAAAACTTGGAATTCTCTTTCTCTGCCTTCTACTAACACCTGGACTCTTCTGTCTTCCCGTCCCCACCCCCTCCTGTTTCTGCACCACTTGGGGTGTGGACAGCATAACTGGCTCCCCAGTGCCTCAGGCACCATCAACTCCTCCTCCCACCCTAGATGTCTAGGAGTGAAGACCACCCATTTCAGATTTCCCCACCAGTGTTCCAGGTAAAAATTAACCATGGGGAACAAATTGTCTTAAGTGGACCCAAGTAAAATGTATTCAGTGCTTAAGGTAATTTAAGTATGTTGGTTTTGACACAGACCTGTTTATCAACATTACGGAAACAATCAAACAATAAAAAACAAAACAACTTTTATTCCACCTAGATTTGCTGAAGGTCAAGTAAGCTCATTTAACCTCTTTCTAATTTGTTAGCAAAAGGATGACTTAAAGTGATGGTTAACTTTGTCTGATAGTTTTCATGGGTAATTTTAAAGATAGCTTTCAAAGTCTTTGGTAACCTAAAATATTAAAGTTTTTTCTTGTATGATAAGTTGGATTGAATTCATCGGATATCAAATGAGATAAGAGGCTAAGGCACTAATTACTAGATGTACGTTTTTGCTTATGACTTGAGAAACTAAGGATATTTGGATCTTTGGGAAAACATGCTTTATCCTTAAATGGAGATAAGGGACACCTTTCTTCCTTTTTGCTATAGACGGGTAATTCCCGAATGAAGGCCATTACTTCTTTGGAATGCATTATGACTCATTTTCTTTTGCACAAAGGCTTTGCCCCAATACAAATTCTAGGAGGAAACCTGGACATAACGGAAAATATCAATTATAATACTATCCTACAATTGGACATGTTTTGCAAATGTGAAGAGAAATAGGGAGAAGTCCCCTATGTTCCTTGTTTGGGGGCCTTAAGACAAAAAAATCAAGATATAAGCAATGTAATGTGGATCCTGATTTAATGGCAACTCTTTCTGAAATGCAGCAATCAGGAGGGGAAACAATTAAGGGTCCCTAACCTGTATCCAAAGCAGATCTAGAGAAGGAGGAAGGGAAGTCTTCCACCTCAACCTCCTCCTCCTCGAGTCCTCAATCTATATAAAAAAAAGCAGTTCTGCTCCCTACTGACCACCTTTTCCAGACTCTCCCTGTAATATAACAGATAAGTTTCCCTTACAAAAAGCTAGAATTCCAGAAGGAGAAACTTTTTACACTACAAGGTTTAAGACCAATAAAAGGAGATCTGAGTACATTTTCTGATCAGATAAGAACATAGAGGCTTTTCAGAATATTACGCATGTTTTTTACTTGATCTGGAAAGGTATAATGCTTTTGTTAATTCAGACTCTTAATGAGACAGAAAACTGTGGGGTTCAGGCAGCAGCTAAGAGATACGGGGATGAGCATCTTATTAATTGCCATGAGACTGGAGGTCCTGTAGGAAACTTCCAGCTCCCTCTTGGAGCTCAGGCCATTCCACCCCAAGATCCTAACTGGGACTATGACCATCCCATTGGGGAATAGTATTGCTGCCACTTCCAAGCTTGTGTTTTTTTAAAAAAGAAATTAAAGAAATCTAAGATTAAGCCCATAAAGTACGCTAAATTAGCCACTATTTTACAAACACAGAATGAGAGCCCAATGGTCTTCCTGGAGAGATTGAGGGAGGCTCTAATTAAATATATGGTTATCTCCCCTGACACCCCTAAGGCTGAGATGATTTGAAAGGACAAATTTGTCACTCAATCAGCCCTTGATATCCAGAGGAAATGAAAAAATTGGCTGTTGGCCTGGAAGGGATCCTGGAGGAGCTCTTATGACCTGCCAATAGGGTATATTACAACTAAGAGAAAAAAACAAAACAAAACAAAACAACAAAAACCCAAAAACAAAAACAAAAAACAGGAAGGAGGCTTAAAAAAAACTCTGAGGCCTTGGTTGTGGCTATATCAGACTAGACTTCCCAAGGTCCTGGCACCAAATGCCTTTGATGTGGCCATTAAGACTGCCCTGAGAAGAGACAATAGAAGTCAAAGCCCTGTAAGCCATGCCCTTTGTGTGGAGACATTCACTGGAAGCCTGAATGCCCTTGAGGACTTCTATCTGTGAGGGCTCAGATAACCAGTGTCCCTGGAAGGGACTGATGGGGCCTGGGACTCTTTGGGGTGGCTCACAGAACCAACTGTCTATTGGAAGGTCTGAGCTTCAGATAACTCTGGAAAATTCAGGTAACTAGAAAGTCAGTTCACTTCCTTCTTGATATTGGAGACACCTTTTCTGTCTTCCTTTTCACTCCAGGACAACTATCGAAATGGCAGCATGACAATTAGAGGTATCACCAGAAGAATTCTCACTAAATTTTTCTCTCAGTCCTTGGGATATATACGGGGAAACCTAATTTTTTCTCATTCTTTCCTGATAATGCCAGAGAGCATTACTCCCTTGTTAGAAAGGGACATTATAACTAAATTAGAGACTATAGGGCTACTATCTCCAAGACAGATAAACAATTATATGAGTTTTTGGTAATTACTGGATATTGTAGGCTGTGGATACTGGGATTCAGCAAATAGTTCACCTGCTATATCATTTCTTAAAGAAGACTCATTCCCACCTACTCTCCCAATGAAATAAGCTGAAGTCTGACTGATGAACACTGACTCTAGCCCTTGGGATAGTTACAAACAGAGAAGGGACAACTACTATTACCAAGCTCACAGAGCTAAAAGATCACTGAAGTACTACATCAGGCCTTTCATTTAGGGAGGGATCCAATGGACCAAAGGATGTTTACTGAAAACATTTGTCAAGAACAGTTCAGCAAATAGTATCAGCCTGTAAGATATGGTAAATGGCTGCCTTGACTTTTTCTCTAATAGGACTCCCAGCTCTCAGAAAAGTTTTACACCTTGAAATAAAACAAACTGTCTGCTTATACTCAGCAAAACTATAAATAACACCTCACAAGCATTAGATGCTTTAACAAAAAAGTTAAAGTTAGGGCCAAACACTTGGAGAACAGAGCCACCATTGATTACTTACTGCTCCTCCATCACCTGGGTTATGAGAAATTCCCTGACATGTTGTTTCACTATAACAAATAATTCTCCCAGTGTCTTCGAACAGATAGATGACATTCGGGCATAAGTGGACAAAGTCAGGGTCTCTACTGGATTGTTTGGTTTGGGAACTGGGGACATTATCTTAAAATGCCATCTTTTTGGTCAATATAATATTCATGTTTTTCTCTTTGTGTCTGCTAATGTTTATGCCACCTCATGCCTGCCAGCCTTCCTGTAAAACCATACTGTGGGCCACGTGACTGAGCCTTGGTGAGTACCCACGTGCTGTTCTCCACACCATCCCTTATCAGCTTGAAGAAGCTAGAATGGTCATCATCCCTATTTCCTAATAGCAGCTACAGGCCCTATTCCAGGAGGAGGAATGAATAGGGAAAGAGTTAACATTAGGCAGGGAGAGAAAAGAGACCTTCAGGAAGGCAGACTACAGGTGCAAATGGGACGCTAAAGAAGCAGATGGGGTTCTCCCCTTATAAAATCCTTTATGGGTGCTCTCCCCCCATTATCAAGGGCATAGGGGGGAATCTAAATAAAAATAGGCAATCTATCCCTAGGGCAACAGTTGCAGACCCTTGGCTCTATGCTAACCACCTTACACCACTGGGCTAAGGAACAAATCAAATCAACAAACAGAGGCAGAAATTAGCAGACTCACAAAAGTCTTGGGGCAACATATGGAATTGGGCATCTGGGCTCCTCCCATTAGCTGGTCCTCTCCTAAAGCTTTTCATAGCCCTCCTCTTTGGTCCTTGTATTCTTAATATGCTAATAAGAAGCTATAAAACTTCTAGTTTAGAAGCTATAAAATTCCAGATGATGTTTCAGTTAGACCATTCTAGCTATCACTACTCTCCTTTGGATGATGTAGAACCCTAGTTGCCACATTCCTCCCTTCAATGTCCCTGTCCATCAGGAAGAAGCCAGAACGGTCTTTTGCCCTTCCTCCTGTGGCAGCAAAAGTTTCCCTGTCTCCCACAAACTGATTTTCTCTAAGTTTGCTATAGCAGCTTGAGAATCAAGAGGTGGGGAATGAGAAGGAAAGCTGGTAAAAGCAGGTAAAAAGAGCCAGCCAGATGTCCAAGGTCAGATACTACCCTTGCATGCTTTTGGTCTCTGCAATCTTGATTACGTCTTGCATCAGCCAGCAGCCAAGAGCCAGAAACTTGACTATACTAGTCTGGCCCAACCCAGAAGCACATATGTATAAAACATCAGTAAAACCCAAGCTGGATGCTCAGTGTTTGGAGGAGACTCTGCTGGGCCAGCACCAGTGTGAAATAAACAGTTTATTCTGATTCCCCGAGTGCATGTCACTTGTCTCTTCCTGGACACCAAGTATTTGCTGTAGCAATTTCAGACTGTTGAGCTACTAGATTCTCAAAATCAATCCTTATATATTGTTTTATTCTCAGCACTTGGTGCAATGTGTAGCATATTAAGTACATTCAATAAATATTTTTGAAAGAATGAAATGATGTATCTTTAATTCCCAAACAGTTGCATTCTCAATTTTGAAATATTTAATTTTATTTTCTTATATGATCCTATTATAAAATGTGAGCATCTGGTACCTAATATCTAGTATTTAATATTTCAGAATATTACACCACTGGGCTATGTTCCTTCTCTTCTGTACTAATGGTGGGGAAAGAATTAGGCCTGATTAAGTGTTTACATGGATCCTTTTCAATGAGTCTATTCCCATGTACCACTTAGCCTTCTTGAGCAGAAGTTTTCAAAGATAGAAAAATCGTATCTAAATGTATGGCCAATCATATGAAAAAGAAGAAGACATATTACTCCTTTGTCCCTGCCATTTAAAATTCCAATGAAGTGACCCTTATGGCATTTTGGAGTGGTGGGAGTCTGGAGCTGATGGCCAAGAAAGAATTCTTGAGATGTCTTTGTGCTGAAAGGGCGGGCCTACTCCCGCAGACTCCATCTTGTTCTGTGTCCTTCACCTAGACCACGCCTCCACCCCTTGAGTAACCTCCCGCTCACCCAAACTTCCTGATCAAAACACGCCCAGCGACCTGCGTAACAGGGCTCCCACCCTTCCCCAGCCAATCGACCGAGGCCACGACCCTTCCCCAGCCAATCGGCTGAGGCCACAGCCATTACCTCACCAACTGCTTCTAGGCCCCAATAAAACCTTTGTGCTTTTGAAACTCGCTCTCTTGGGGTGCCTGGGTGGTGCAGTCGGTTAAGCGTTCGACTTCAGCCAGGTTACGATCTTGCGGTCCGTGAGTTCGAGCCCCGCGTCAGGCTCTGGGCTGATGGCTCAGAGCCTGGAGCCTGTTTCCGATTCTGTGTCTCCCTCTCTCTCTGCCCCTCCCCCATTCATGCTCTGTCTCTCTCTGTCCCAAAAATAAATAAACGTTGAAAAAAAATTTAATAAAAAAAAAGAAACTCGCTCTCTCTCCCTGGTATCTCACTGCTGCATCGGTGCAGGTAGGGGATCGAGCTCGAGCTAGCTCGAATAAAGGCTCTTTTGCTTTTGCATCGGACTCGGCTCCCTGGTGGTCTTTGGGGATCACGAATTCTGGGCATAACAGTGCAAAAAGGTGATTTTATTAAAGCACTGGGACAGGACCCAGGGGCAGAAAGAGCTGCATTGGGGTTGTGAAGAGTGACTAATTATATACTATGGAGTTGGGGGAAGTAAAGGCAAAAGGGAGGCCTCTAGAAGGACTTTCATATGCTAAAGAGGACTCATAACATAATGGATGCCTTGCTATTGTCAAGGTTGTTTTCCCTCTAGTAAGGCATTAGCATCAAGGCAGTAGGAAGTTCCTGGAGAAATATTATATTTTGCATTTGCCTCAAGTATTCATCAAAGGACAGCAGGTTATAAAGAAATTTAATTGTACCTACCATTTCCTTCTTGTCTTTGTTCTCCACATCACAGTGGAGGGGAAAGTGATATTAGGGGCTCCAGGAAACAGAATTCATAGGTTTCTGGAGACAAGGGTATTGATAAGATAGCGTTTTTCTTGTGATTTACTAAGATATTTGTAAACTGATGGAGACTCATGTCCTGCATGACTGTGATCTCAATCAGTTAACCTCTTTTTTTTCTGTCCTTTCCTTTGTTCTTAGGCAGCCAGGATAGCCTGAGGAATATCACACATAACTGCCCCCCCCAGCAGGGGGTTGGGGGAGTTGTTTGCAGGGTGCCAGCTGGCCTTTTGTTCCCTCCTTAGCCTCATCAAGTGACTTTGACCAAGAACAAAGTAAAGGAGCATCAAAGAGTTCCTCCTTGAGGTTAATACTTGGGGCTGGTTAAGATTAGGGCAAATATAAAAATTTCTGCAAGTTTTTAAAACTCTACTGTGTGACACATGTTCTATGCATTATCATATCCTGGAGTCATTACAATAGACATGGGGAGTAGATAGTATGCATTAGCCACCCTGTTAAAGGAAAAAACAAAAACAAAACCAAACAAACAAACCAAAAAACCTAGCTTGGCTTCATTGAGGATAAGTGGATATTCCAAAGATCTAGAAAATGACCATGGCTGAGAAAATGACCATAGCAAACCCTCCTCTGTCTCTAAATCACATAGTACATATCACTTTGCTGAAATTCAATTCACATGACTGCAGCCAGGAAAGCTGAGTCACAGTCACCAGGATGTTTATTTAAATGACAGACTCCTGGCTTCCATCTTACTGAATCAGTACTTGAGATGGTTCAGGAATATTTGCAATAATTTTCTAGATGATGCTAATATACATCCAGGTTTAGTGACACTGAATTATATTCATGATATTCTCCAAAATAAACTTACCTTCAGTGAGCCAATTTAGTGTAATCAATTTAAATGTGTTATCAGTGGATGTATAATATATGCCAGGAATTATGTTAGATTGTGACCAGGATGATGACGACAACAACAAAAACTTAAAAAGATACTGAAACTGAAACAAAGGTGGAATCCAGACATGATAGGGAACTGTCAGAGAAACCAATAACCTGAAATGTCCAATGATAAACCAACAATAAATGCTTTGAGGATGAAATTGCGAGAAAAGAGGAAATAATTGTCTCTATTTGATGAAGGAGGTTAGAAAATTCAGAGGAGATAATATCTTTATTAAAATAACTTCCTTTATATTACTTGTCAGAAAAACAGTATCTATATGGTACATTTCCAGCCTCAGGCTTTAGTTTTCACAAGAATAACAGTTTGAATTTATCTGAATTTTTAAAAAATCTTGCTGTCTCTCTCTCCCTCCATATGTATATGCATTTTATTCTTTTATTTATTTGGTATTATTTGTTTAGGAGCCAGCATATTCAGGGGATATTGTGGTAACTCAAAAGAAAACATACGGAGCAATCCCTATCAAAATAGCACCAGCATTCTTCACAGAGCTAAAACAAACAATCCTAAAATTTGAATGGAACCACAAAAGACCCAGAATAGCCAAAGTAATGTTGAAAAAGAAAACCAAAGCTGAAGGCATCACATTCCCAGACTTTAACCTGTATTACAAAGCTGTAATCATCAAGACAGTATGGTACTGGCACAAAACAGACACCTAGATCAATGGAACAATAATAGAGAACTCAAGATATGAACTCACAAATATATGGGCAACTAATCTTCAACAAAGCAGGAAAGAGAATCCAATAGAAAAAAGAAAATCTCTTTAGCAAATGGTGCTGGAGAACTGGACAGCAACATGAAAAAGAATGAAACTGGACCATTTTATTACACCATACACAAAAATAAATTCAAAATGTATGAAAGACCTAAATGTGAGACATGAAACCATAAAAATCCTACAGGAGAAAACAGTCAGCAAGCTCTTTGACCTCGGCCACAGCAACTTCTTACTTGATATGTCTCCAGAGGCAAGGGAAATAAAAGCAAAAATTAATTATTGGGACCTCATCAAAATAAAAAGCTCTGCACAGCAAAGGAAACAATCAATAAAACTAAAAGGCAACTGATGGAATGAGAGAAGATATTTGCAAATGACATATCAGATAAAGAGTTAGTATCAAATCTATAAAGAGCTTACCAAACTCGGGCTCCTGGTGGCTCAGTCGATTAAGCATCCTATGGGTCACATCATGATCTCACAGTTTGTGAGTTTGAGCCCTGCATCAGGCTCTGTGCTGATAGCTCAGAGTCTCAAACAAATTCTGTGTCTTCCTCTCTCTCTCTCTGCCTCTCCCCCACTCTCTCTCTCTTATAAAAATAAACAAACATTAAAAGCAGTTTAATAAAAAGAATTTACCAAACTCACATGAGAAACAAATAATCAAGTGAAGAAATGGGCAGAAGACTTAAGTAGACACTTTTTCAAAGAAGGCAAACACATGAAAAGATGCTCAACATCCCTCATCATCGGGGAAGTACAAATCAAAACCACAATCAGGTATCACCTCACACTAGTCAGAGCGGCTAAAATTAACAACTCAGGATATGACAGATGTTGGCAAGGATGTGGAGAAAAGGGAACCCTCTTACACTGCTGGTGGGAACGCAAACTGGTGCAGCCACTGTGGAAAATAGTGTGGGGGTTCCTCAAAAAATGAAAAATACAATTACCCTACAATCCAGCAATTCCACCACTAGGAATTTATCCAAAGGATACAAAAATACTGATTTAAAGGGGCAAATGCACCCCAATGTTTATAGCAGCACCATCAACAACAGCTAGATTACGGAAAGAGCCCAAATGTCCATCAACTGATGAACGGATTAAGGTGATGGTGTGTGTGTGTGTGTGTGTAATTAAATACTCCTTGTCAACGAGAAAGAATGAAATTTTGCTATTTACAACATGGATGAAATTGGAGGGTATCATGCTAAGCAAATAAGTCAGTCAGAGAAAGATATCATATGATTTCACTCATATGTGGAATTTGAGAAACTTAAAAGATGAACACAGGGGAAGGGAAGGAAAAATAAGATGCAAACAGACAGGGAAGCAAGCCATAAGAGACCCTTACATACAGAGAACAAACTGAGGCTTGATAGAGGTGGGTTAGTTGAAGAGTGCATTAAATGGCTGAAGGTCATTGAGGAGAATACTCTTTGGGATGAGCACTAGGTGTCATATGTAAGAGATGAATCATTGTGTTCTACTCCTGAAGCCAAGACTATACTGTATGTTAACTAACTTGAGAACAAAGAGAGAGAGAGAGAGAGAAAGAGAGAGAGAGAGAGAGAGAGAGAGAGAGAGAGAGAGAGAGAGAGAGAGAGAAAGAGAGAGAGAGAGAGAAAGAGAGAGAGAGGAAGCATATTGATGTCCAGGTTAATTTATTCTTGTTATTTCTTCTATCTGACTTTATTAGATAGTTTTTATTTCAGCACATAGAATATATGACACTATAGGATGAAAGTTATATTTTATACTGTATATTCTGTTGTTTTAATTTTTTTTAATTTCAAAATCTCAATAGGAGATTCACTCTTAGAATGTCCAGTGCTATGAGAAAACATGATGAAATCATGGAAACCTCTCATTCCTGACACTGTCTTCTGAAACTACCTTTATTGGTTCCTCTGGAACATCATGGGAATTGAAGTTTAATGGTTCCAAATTAAAACTGGTTTCAAATAAACTGCAAGTGCAAACTGGGAGAATATTTATCGAAATTAAGTTTTCTTTTTTCTACTTTCCTCCGATTATATCTTTGTTGAGGTTTTTGTAAATGAAAGTAAATGGCCACATTTGGAAAACAGAACTTACTGAATCTTCCACATTAACTGATGACACGAGCAAGGACCTGAGAGGGTAAGGCGCATTCCCAAGCACACACGGCACTCCTAGCTCTCAAATTGCCATTCCACTCTCAACCTATAACCTTTCCACTTTGTCTCACTACTCCTTAAAATAATATATTGGGAGTAGGGGAAATTATTAAAAATAATTTTTAAGCTTTTCCAGAGGATACATATAGGACCAAGGAGACTTACACACATAGAAGGTTGACCTCCTAACTATGGCATGCATTGTGTCTTAGTGGCATTTATTCACCATTAGATTTTGAATAAGTATCATGGTACACCTCCCTGAACATACAGGTTACATCCAGGGACAGGTCAGCTTTTGACTGTTTTTATCTATAGAAAAAAATTAATATTTATTTTGAGAGAGAGAGAGAGAGAGCGAGCACAAGTAGGGGAGGAGACAGAGATGGAGAGAGAGAATCGCAAGAATCTGTCAGCGCAGAGTCTGACTGGGGTGTGATCTCACAAACCGCAAGATCATGACCTGAGCCAAAATCAAGAGTGAGACTCTTAACTGACTGAACCACCCAGGCGTCCTATTGACTATATTTATTTTTGATGACATATGATGAGAAAATTATTGCTATCACTCTCACCCTCCTCTCCTCCTGTCCAGAATATATAGCTAACATATTTCTCTATGTTAGGGTCCTGATATTTCCCTTACATTGTTCTTTGGGGAAATTAATTGATATTTCACGATGTATAGTGTTTTAGTTTTTATCTTGAACAGAGTAAGCTTATCTTTAAGTCAAAACAGGCAGATCATTGCAGCTTGTAAGTCAGCCAACAATAGACAAACCATCACCATGGAAAACTAGAGAGGAAAAAAAAAAAAACTACATCATACCAACTGTGGGAGAAACCTTATTAGCGTCTAATTTTTCATGAAAACAAATGGTGATGGACAATGACCGCGATCACCAACCTATGTGAACAGGAGTAAAAAAAGCAAGTGCTGATCCTGAGACCTAAGACTAAGTGCTTATCTCCTCATCTTTAGATGTCAATGGGACACACACGTGTCCGCACGGATTTCATGGTAGTTGGATCACAGAGAAGCAGTGTGGAACCTCATAGAATTTCACAGATGTGCTCAGACTCCACCTACAATGTGCACGTTCACTCTTAGAAGGTCCAGTGCCATCTCTGCTTTGAAAAACAAACAAACAAACAAATCAAATGGTAGTCACTGACAGGAAAATGATTAAAGAGGCAAAAAGTTCCAACTGAGACTAAACCACGTATTCAAATGTTTCAAGGAAGGGAAAGAGTTAATCCATTAACAAAGATCACTTCATATATGGAGAAATTTACCAATGAGGTATTATTTTTTGTCCACTTACCAGTAACAACAACAATAATAGGGCTTTGCAAAATGTGTAACTTCAAAGTCAATGAGTAAGAATCTGGGATTCCTGCCCCATGCTCTTTCCACTACACTGTGCTAATGGTCAGGTCTGAATGAAATTTAAATGTCACATCTCCTACATGACTCATAAAATGCCCAGTGCCATGATAAGCTGATTTATTGTGCGTGGCCAGAGAAGAATCCATAGCATAATAGACTATAAAAAAGGAAACAATTAAAAATGACCATATGTTCTCATTTTACAGATGAGGAAATGGAAACTGAGAGGGGAAATGACTGCCAGTTGATCATTAATAGAATTTATTGAACCCAGTTCTGATTATATCACTCTTTTCTTTAATATTATTCAGTGCTTACCAATGAACTTCAAATGAAATCCAAACTCCTCTGAATGAATTATGAGACCCTCTGAGATTCACTTCTGCCTCTTTTTATGTGCAACAGCTATTCAAGTCCTCTTTTAGAGAGCCTGCTACATCAAGTACTAATCTTCTGGGACTAAAGCTTATATATGTGTGTGTGTATACACACACACACACACACATTACATATACATATACACACATACATACACACACATATATATACACACACATATACAGATATACCTATATATATATATATATACACACACACATACATATATATATACACACACATAGAGATATACCTATATATATATATACATATATATATATATATATATACACACACACACACACATACATATATATACACACACATAGAGATATACCTATATATATATATACATATATATATATATATATACACACACACACACACATACATATATATATACACACACATAGAGATATACCTATATATATATATACATACATATATATATATATACACACACACATACAGATATACCTATATATATACACACACATATATATACCTATACCTATATACACATATATACCTATACATATATATACATATATAACTATACATATATATATATATTTTTTTCTTTTTTGAAAAAGAGAGTGTAAGTGTGTGAGTCGGGGAGAGGCAGAGAGAGTAGAAGACACAGAATCTGAAGGAGGTTCCAGGCTCTGGGCTATCAGCACAGAGCCCAGTGTGGGGCACCAACCCACAAACTGTGAGATCATGACCTGAGCAGAAGTAGGACACTTAACCGACTGAGCCACCCAGGTGACCCATGGGAGTAAGTTTTTTAAACCTCCTGTATATTCTGACTGAATTTATTTTCCTCTGCCCCTCCATAGACATACAGGTCCTAACTAATACCTATTTATACTTCAGAGTTCACCTTAAATGTCCTTCCTAGAATGGACAAGATTTCCTGCCTGGGTTATTTTCTAATATCACTTTTACTAATTTTTTGCACTTGTCAAAATCAAGATTAGATAATTACACTTTAAAATTTCTGTTTAAAGTCTAGATTCCCTTCTAGACTGTAAACTCCATGAGGAAATGTATTATAACAACACATTTTTTAATGATTGACTGTTAAATTGAGAATATTAGGAGCGAAACAGATTTTATTTTATTTTATTATATGAAATATATTGTCAAATTAGTTTCCATACAACACCCAGTGTTCATCCCAAAAGATGCCCTGTTCAATGCTCATCACCTGCCCTCCCCTCTCTCCCACGCCCCATCAACCCTCAGTTTGTTCTCAGTTTTCAAGAGTCTCTTATGCTTTGGCTTTCTCTCCCACTCTCTTTTTTTTTCTTTTTTTTTCCTTCCCCTCCCCCATGGGTTTCTGTTAAGTTTCTCAGGATCCACATAAGAGTGAAAACATATGGTATCTGTCTTTCTCTGTATGGCATGAAACAGATTTAAAGGAAATTTCAATTCCTCATGGAACGCTTGAATTCTGTCTGCACGTCTGTCCCCAAATGGCTAACTTCTATTTTTGTTTTAAATCAGGGTCATCTTTTACAATGGAGACTTTTCTCTTTTTTTTAATATTTATTTATTTTTTGAGAGAGAGGGAGTGTGGTCGGGAGGGGCAGAGAGAGAGGAGACAGGGGATCTGAAGTGGGCTCTGTTCTGACAGCAGAGAGCCCAACGTGGGGCTCAAATTCACGAACCGTCAGAACCTGACTTGAATGGAAGTCTGACACTTAACCAGCTGATCCACCCAGGAGCCCCCACAATGGAGACTTTTCTACAGGTACTTACTGCTACTCTTCCACCTATGTTTGATCAGTGTTGAAAAGTTTGAGACCTTATATAAGACTGTGAGACTATAAATGCTACAGAGGACATTTAAAAAAAAAAATAGTAAAATAATTATTTACATACAAATATCTAGTAGTAGTTAAATAAAATCTACTTCTTATTATATATCATTAAAATATCAAAGAACCTCAACTTACAATATTTTACTAGATTTATAATGATGTATGAAATAGAATGAAAATAAGCATGGATAACTATGAAAATGGCCAGGGTAATAGCTAACTTCATAAATGAGGAAGGCCCACCATTCAAAGTAATTTGCATTTTTAGAATGTGATCTCAAGTAAACCTAATGGCCAATCAGACTAAACCTTCTTCTTCTATGTCTTTGTCTCCCTTCTTCGGGTTTGGTAAAAGCACTGAGTCAAACTTAACTTTTCCTTCTAATGGAGAATGACCATTTTATTCTCATTTTAGTGGATCTCTGTCCTTGGTTGGCTATTAAATAGGAGTCTCAACATGTCCTCCTTCCAACCTTTAATTTACAAGATTGTAGCCCTATGTCTACCAGATCAGTGTCACAGGATATTATTTCTTGACTTTCACTTTCAGCATGTTGTATCTGGAGAACAATGTCAGTTGCTATTAAACATCTATTTGAAATGATTTTGCTGCTTAAGAATTTTACTTTGCTTGCCTATGGCATCTTAGCACTCAGGCCAGAAACATTTTTAATGGAAAAAATGTTGAAAATGAGT
The DNA here is from genome assembly GCF_016509475.1 of Prionailurus bengalensis. Lineage (NCBI taxonomy): Eukaryota > Metazoa > Chordata > Mammalia > Carnivora > Felidae > Prionailurus > Prionailurus bengalensis. The sequence goes on from NC_057352.1 coordinate 40,401,661, forward strand.
ATTTTCAAACTCCAACAGTTTGTTTTTTAATTCAAATAGAGATGCCTTTGATAGTTTTAATCTCAACTTACAATCTTCCCCTAAAGCAAACAACAGCTCCTGGACTTTGAAACTTCCACATGAAATTCACAATTGCACTTTCACAATTTCTCTCTCACTTCTCTGCAAAAGAATGCTGACCTCCACTTGAAGTGATGCTCAGCATCACAGCAGTGCATTCACTTAAACATGGTACTCTAAACATTTAATAATTCTATAATGCTGACTACCTCTACTTGAAAAATAGAAACATATGACTCCTGAATGTTATATAAGGTAAGGTAATAATGGAAAATATTAACATGATAAAAGAATGATAAATAAAATTAAGTACAAACTGGAGGATGTTTAAAACTTTTATTGTATGGGCACCTGGGTGGCTCAACTAGTTGGGCATCTGACTCTTTATTTCAGCTCAGATTGTAATCTCATGGTTCGTGAGTTCAAGCCCCACATTGGGCTGTGCACTGACAGTGCAGAGGCTGCTTGGGATTCTCTCTCTTTCTCCCTCTCTCTCTACCCCTCCTCTGTTCATACTCACTCTCTCTCTCTCAAAATAAATAAACTTAAAAAAAACTAAACTCTTTTAGTTAGCCAAATTGTGTGTGTGTGTGTGTGTGTGTGTGTGTGTGTGTGTGTGTGTCCAGGTGTGTTTTCATGTGATTGTGTTTCTTTTAATGATACCCAAACCATCCATATTGTCGTTTCTGAAAAGGACAAACAAATGTTTTTAGCACATATAATGTTTATTTATCCCATTTCATCCTCCCAATAATCCTGTGAAGTATTTTGATCAGAATGTGATGGAGAAAATGCGGTTAAGAGGAATTAATAAATAACTCAAGGTCACATGTCAAATGGGTGATTAAATTCAAATTCAAAAGCAGGATTATAGAAACAGAGAATCTGTATTGTTTCCAACTATATCTATGATTTTTTAAGAACCAAAGAGCCATATGTGTAGACATTTATATCCTCTTTGCTTGACGCTTAATCCAATCAATTCAGCAAAACCCCTAGAGCTCTATGGAGAATTTTCCAAAGGATAATGCATTGATTTTCTAAATTTGGAGACTTGCTCTCAAACGATATGCAGAAAAACCCAAACGGAGAGGTATATCTCACTCTTGTAAGGTAAATGTTTCCAAGAGAAATATTTTCAGGAATAAAGGGAGAAAAAAGAAACCTACTGAATCAACAAGCCATAATATCATTAAGAAGTTTTACATACTGTGCTCTGCAATGTATCACAAGGCAAAGCTGAAAATATCCCAAAGCTCAAGCTGAGCTTTAGCGAGTAAAAAGTTATGGAGACCTTGATGTTGTTGCTAATGAAAATGATTTCAGAGAAAATGCACAAAAAAAATAAAAGAAAGAAAGAAAAAGAGAGAAAGAAAGAAAGAAGGGAAGAAAGAGAAAATAAAAGGCAAGAAGATGAGAAAAAAGGAAAAACGAAGTCTTGTGTTCAAGAGTCTGACTTTACTGCTTGACTTTCAGGAAGCTGAAGACAAAATGTTGCTAGTTTTCCTTTTTTTTTTCTTTAAGTTTATTTACATATTTTGAGATAGAGAGAGAACATGAGACAGGGAGGGGTAGAGAGAGAATCCGAAGCAGGCTCCATACTGTCACTGCAGAGCCAGATGTGGGGCTTGAACTCATGAACTATGAGATCATGCGCTGAGCTGAAGTCTGATCCTTAAGTGACTGAGTCACCAGGTGCCCTGGCTAGTTTTCCTTTTATCATTTACCATGCAAATGGCCAAAGGAGGAATTGAAAATTATATGCAACTCTTACTGGTCCTATGAAAAATCTCAAAACTTCCTCACTGAAGCATATAGACAACTTCCCAGAATGGATACAATAATCCTTCTTCTTACCTCGTTCTGTCTCTGAATTTAGTTATTTCCATATAACACCTTAATATCTGTCTTATTAATCTGCATATTTATTGAGTGCTTACTACAGAGCAGGTTCTGTTTTCATTCTGGAATTATACTTGTAAATGAATAAAAAAACTTACTCCTGCTCGATCAATATTCTAGTGAGGGAGACAGATAATCAACAAATAAATAAGGAAGATTATTTCAGATGTTCAAAAGTCCTATAATGCTTCTAGCTATAAAATAAATAAGTCATGAGGGTGTAATGTACAGCATGGTCACTACAGATAATACTGCTGTGTTGTATATTTGAAAGTTGCTACAAGAGTAGATCTTAAAAGTTCTCATCACAAGAAAAAACAATTAGTAACTATGAACTATAGTGGATGTTAACTAGACTTGTTGTGGTGATCACTTTGCAATATATGCAAACATGAAATCATTTTGTTATATACTCCAAACTAATATGTTATATGCCAGTAATATCAATTTTTTATAAGTGTTATGAAGAAGGTAGCACAGAGTGCATCAATAGCAGGCAACTGGGAGAGACATATCATTTAGATAAAGTAGCCAGAGAAGATTCCAGTGAGAAGATGACATTTGTATGGGGGGCTGGATGACAAGGAGCCATCTGATGAACTGGGTCCTGCATGTTTCAGGCAGAGAGAAATGGACCCTCAAAAGTACTGAGTTGAAAAAGAGCATGGTCCATGTTGTGAGAACACAAGGGGGCTGTTAGCAGCTAGAATTTACTGAGCATGAAGGGTTAGGTTTGAGAGTGAGTCAGGGGTTAGACTCTAGACAAATGTGATCTTCTTATTTACTTTTATCAAATCCACTCTGAGTTCTCTGGATTCTTATCACCTATCTTTTATTCTGTAGATCTCAAAAGCAATACATTTTATGTTGAACTGAGCCATCAACATTCACTTGGAATAAGTCCTAGCATTAAACTGCCTAGTATTGTCAGGGGCATATCTATATGCATCTCTTTTCACATGAGCATCTGTCAAGTGAAAATGTGCCAGGCACCATGTAGTTTCAAAAGCAGTATGAGGAAATTGAAATAGACTGAGAAGGAAGTCAGAGACATGTGTTCTAGCCCTTTTCTTCCCCTTACTATCTCTGCTATTTTGGTCATGTTATCTACCTTTCCTTCACCCAAGTTTTCTCATCTGTAAAATGGGGATAAGAGTGGTGGACCTGGCTGAATAGACAGGAACCTCCAATATACGAGGAACCTTGAGTGATAATGCCTTGAGAAGGCAGAATTAAATAAAGAAGATCCCAGGAGAGGAAAGAGCCAGCAAGGACATAATATACAGGGCTGGATTGGGAAGCAGCATTAAGGACAGAATCTGTAGTCATGTCAAAAGAACAATGAGAGGGGACACTGCTGCGCCCTTGATAGGTTCAAGCCTAAGAATTGTGACTAGCTGTGGTTTCGTTCACTTGGTTGTTTTGTTGTGTTTTGTTTGTTTATTAATGGAAACAGGGCATCCTCTATTCTGTCTTACCATAGTGCTTGCCACATAATAAGACTTCAACAAATAAATGTTGGCTAGATAAATGAATACAAATGGATGAACTGATAGATGTGTACACCCATAAAGACAGTTAGCAAAGCCTTACTTTTTGATGTAATCCATACTCTCACACCTTTGTGTGCTCAGGTATAAAGGAGAAGTGGCATGAGCTACATCCATCCCATAGTCTAGAAACTAGAAGATTTTCCATACTATCTATTTGGCAGGTGCTTTGGTGAAAACTAAATAATTATGTAGGTAACTAGTATAGAGACTGAGCACAACTCAGAAAATGGAAGTTCTCCTATGTTGGGGATTTTCGTGGTGGTTTCCTAGATCATCTACTTCAGACACCTTGTAAGTGTCTTCAGACCAAGTCCCAGGGTTGCACACATATCAGACTAAGAATCTCCTGGCTTGAAGCCTAAAAAAAACATTTTTAGAAAGTCATTTAGTTGACAAATGTTCCCAAAACTTTGACATTTTTTTTCATGGCTTAAAAGCATTGTTTTTTGTTTTGTTTTGTTTTGTTTTTACAATTTAGTTATACTTGTGGGGATATAAAGTAAGATAAATTATTGACTCCATTGGGAAGTAGAATTAGAAATGGTTCTCAAATTATATCCAAAAGATTTATTTCAATAAAATGTGAAAGGAGACAGAAAGCAAGGAAGTAGTACAGGCATAAAGATGTGTGTCTTTTAAGGTAATATAAAATCCAGTAGTAGTCATTCATGTGATGCAGCCAGTTCAAAAGCTGAGTCTTTATAGTCATAGAAATCGCACACTCCTCAGAACGAGGCCATGATAGTCCCATATTTGTCAGACTAGCACAGGAATGCTGTGTTCACTTTCAGGTGTTAACTTTTAAAAGGATAATAACTAAAATGAAGTTGCCCAGGTTAAAAGACCATGCCCCATAAGGAACAACCAAAGAAACTCAGAGTATTTGACTTACATGAAAAAACAAAGGCCAGCATGAAATTTACTTTCAAATAGTGGAAGGCTGACCTGAAAGAGAAATGAGATTCTCTCTGGGAGGAAGGACTAAGGACAGGAGACTTTTGAAAACTGTATGGTGATTATTTTGCCTCAATGTAAAGATATGTCTATTTCATCAAACTATTAAAGAAGTGATTTTTTAATTACAGAAATATTGCTTAAAATGTGGAAAAATGGTATCTATAATTCTTCACTCTAACGTACATGTTCATATTTTCAGTAACTTCAGATTATGTCCACAAGCAGGTCTATGTTTTTAAAAATAGTTGCATCATGGTACATTGAATGGCATGTCTAATTAACAATATATTTCTGAGATTTTTATGTGGATATGTGATCATCATTTTGATGGCTGCACAAGAGAGTATGAAGTTACATACCAAAACAAGCCACTTCCCTATTAACTGTGTATGAAGAGGTCTGTATAATAAAAAGCAACACTTGAAATAGAATATCTCACACTGAAGGAATCTTAGGCCTCAAGGAATATTTTGAGGTAATTTCCACAGTCAAGTATGTTTTATGAAGAACAGATTCTGAGTAGTAGAGAGGAATACTTGAGGACTTCTATGTAAGTACATGAACCATTTCTGATTCATGGATTGGTGTTCATTTTCCATCACTAGATTGGAAAGAAATGGTTCTCATGCTTTAAAGGTATCCAGGTAGGTCACAGTGAGGGCTTGCAGGGATATCATAAAATAGATTCAAAGTATCAAAGGCAGGACATGCAGTGCAACCATTAAGAGACTTTCCAACAGGAAGATTCTATGGTTTGGCATAGTAAGGGCTAGTTCGGAGGAAGGAGAGATCACTGTTTCATAGAGTGGTCTCAGATTATTCCCTAGAAGAGAGACATTAAATGAACCAGGAAGACTATGGAGAGTTCTCAGCTATAATTCATGCAGAGTTGTATACATTGCTATGGTTATTCAAAACTGTACATGTACTGGTATAAAGGCATTCTAATCAGGGCATTCTAAATGTCCAATATCCATTCTTTCATTAATGCCTTATGATAAAGGCAAAAGATAAAGTTGTAGCTACTTCCTGTGATCATTCCCATTTTGCAAAGGTAAAAATGATGGGTAATCAGGATGGGACACCAAGATACAAGCTGACATGAATAAAGGTGCCGATCTTTCATCATTCTGTCCCACCATCTCAAGAAAATATGTTTAATAAAAAGGTAATCTTTCTAGAAAGACTTCACAATGTAACCAACAACTGAGGTATTTCTCTGGGACTAACACCAGGTGCCTTGGTAGGCAGAGCATTATGAATGCCAGATGGATGTTTTTATGCTTGGCTGTCTTTTTTTTTTTCTTTTAATCTCATTTTTATAAAAGTCCCTAAAATCAAAGCTAATTAAATACAGTATTTCTTCTTTATTTGTGGAAGATATCTACTGCCAGATTTGGTCAGCTATGTAAGGCTGTCTATAATTTCTCACTTAAGAGGGTAATTTATTCATGACACTAATTGATGATGAAGTGATTATTAAAGCTACATGGTGTGTCATTCCTTTCAGTTTCTGTGTCATTTTACACTGAGTTGAGATCTGTCTTTTCTGAATCTCTGTGCCAGGATAATTATATGGCCATATGTAAATCACCCCATCCCACCTTTCTGAGTTTTGAATGAAAACCAGGGATGGAATTACTGTAGATCCATAACCATTTTATACACAACATAAAAGGATTTTCAGAACTTAATATGAACTATAAGGTGAAAATAAATTTGAAAGAGTAGTTTTAGGACATGTTATCAGAAATTAACTTTAATGGTAAGTTTGGAGGGTTTTAAACTTACACTAAATGAAAGCTGCAGTATTATACATTTATTCTCTTTACTAACTTCTTAAGACACTCTGTGACTTGTCCTTTATTTTATGACAAGATATTTGAAAGGTTGATTTGTATGAGTCATAGTCATAATTATTAGGCTGTATAAAAAGATAATAGATTTCGGAACTTCTTTTTTTATTTTTTTTAATATCTTAAAATACTACCATGAACTCTTGCACTATTGAATCTAAAATAGGATTTCTTAAGTGTCTGACTTTAGGCATCAACTTAACTTCAAAAGTGTATAAAAAAATGAAACCACATATTGACAGATTTAATTCACTTTTTACAAGGTATAGATCATTGCTCTTATGTGAAATGTAAGGACTCAGGAATACAAATTACTGCTTTCATGGTACAGTATGACTTTGATCTTCAGGGAGGAAGCGTTATCACCCAATGTTGTGCCAAACAAAAATGTGGCTTCCAGGGGAGTGGCTGTATACTGGCATTGCCTTTCTTTCTATTATTCTCGCCAAAAATCTAAGCATAACTCTTTTCCTCACTCCAACATCTATTCAGTCAGAAAATCTTGTGGATTCATGCTTCAATCCAGACACAGAAGAAGGGAGCCAACCTTCACAGCTACATACTATCTAATCCACCCTGCTCTCTTAGCTAGAAAATCAAGTAACCTAATTAGTTTCTCTGGTTCCTCCCCTAAAACCTATAATGTACACTCCATTCAGTAGCCAGGGTGAACACCTTCATGGGAATCTAGTAATGTTCCTTTCTTGATCAGAAACCAAAGATTTTTCATCACACCCAAAATGAAAATCCCCTACATAGCCTACCAAAGTCAAGTATATTATGGTCCTTAACTACTACTCTGACCATACCACCTGAAATGTTTTCTTTCATACTCAGCTCTACACAAGTTAATTGTATTTCTGCTTCTGGAAATATAAAACTCATTACATCAGGGCTTTTGCATTCACTATTTATTCTGTCTGGAGCACTTAACTCCCAGAAATCTTTGCTTGGTTCCCTCCCACTCTCCCTCCCTCCAATTAGATATCCACTGAAACGCTACCTTCTTCTAGGAGCTGTTCCCAACTGCCAATCTAACACTCTCCCCTTAAATTACCGTCATTATCCTGTCTAGGCCCTTCCCTCACCTTATCTTCATAGCATTCATCACTACATTAGACATGTGTATCATGTAAGTCTCCCTCATGACAATATAAACTCAAAAAGGTAGCTTTCCCCCTAAAGATCAGAATAGTTTTTGCTTCTCCATAGTGCATGCCAGTTTAGTAGATCGTTGAATATGTTAACAAGTAATTTCACAGGTTTTATAAATATATACAGTAGTAACAAGGATTATTTTGTTAAACCAACCAGACTTCTAGATAGCAATGACTACCCTCCACTTGATTCCTTTCTTAGACTTAATTTGTTGAATAGCCTTTGACCCCAAATTTCCATAAACATGTTCTAACATCTAAGAGGTCTTGAAATATTCAACCCCTCCCCCAAATACGAATACAATTTCCCAAAGTGGATCTGGACTGATAAGAATCTAGAACACAGCTCTAATTTTCATTTACTTACATTGTGTAACAGAGGCCTACCATAAGTAAAATATGTTCAACTAATAAGTTTTAAAGAAAAATACATAAAATAAAAAATTATTTTCATGATGAATCCCAATTTTCAGGATGTACTTTATTAACAGGTACCCCATAAAGTAGTAAGTGAAAAGTAAAGTTGCATGACACAAAATTAATACCCAAAAATCAGTAATGTTTCTACAAACTAATAAGTAGCAGAAGGAGAAATTAAGAAAACATGTCCATTTACAACTGCATTAAAAAAAAAAAGGTAATAATAGGGGCACCTGGGTGGATCAGTTGGTTAAGCGTCCAACTTTGGCTCAGGTCATGCTGTCGTGATTTGTGAGTTCAAGCCCTGTGTCAGGCTCTGTACTGACAGCTCAGAGCCTGGAGACTGCGTCAGATTCTGCGCCTCCCTCTGTCTCTGTTCCTTCCCTGATTGCACTCTGTCTCTGTCTCAAAAGTAATAATGATTTTTTTTTAAATAAATAACACACCTAGGGATAAACTTAATGAAAGAAGTAAAAGACCTATACTCTGAAAACCTCTAAAAGACGGATAAAATAAACTGAAGATGACACAAATGGAAAGATAATCTATGCTCACAGATCAGAAGAATTAATATTGCTAAGAAATCCATTTGACCCAAAGCAATCAAAGGAATCCCTATCAAAACACCAACAGTGTTTTTTCACACTAGAACATATGATACTAAAATTTGTATGGGACCACAAAAGACTCGAAGAGCCAAAGCAATCTTGAGAAAGGAAAATGAAGCTAGAGGTATCAAAATTTCAAATTTCAAGATATAGTACAGAGCTGTAGTAATCAAAACAGCATGGTACTGGCACATACACAGACACATGGTTCAACAAAAAAGAGAGCCCACAGATAATCCCATGATTATATGGTCAATTAATCTATGACAAAGGAGGCAAGAATATATAATAGGGAAAAGACAGTTTCTTCAATAAATGATACTGGGAAAACTAGACAGCTACATGTAAAATAACTAAACTGAAACACTTTTCACACCATACACAAAAATAAACTCAAAATGGATTAAATACCTAAATGTGAGACGTGAAACCATAAAAATCCTAGAGGAGAACACAGTCAGTAATTTCTCTGACGTCAGCTAGCAAGCTTTTCCTAGATATGTCTCCCAAGGCAAGGGAAACCAAAGCAAAAATAAACTGTAAGACTACATTAAAATAAAAATGCTTCTGCATAGGAAAGGAAATCATCAACAAAACGAAAAGACTACCTACTGAATGGGAGAATATATTTGCAAATGATATACCCAATAAAAGGTTAGTATCCAAAATATATAAAGAACCAATATAACTCAACACCACAAACAAACAATCGGAGTAAAATATATTCAGAGGACCTGAACAGACAGTTTTAAGAACAAACAAACAAACAAACAAACAAACAAACAAACACATACAGATGGCCAACACGCACATGAAAAGATGTTCAACATCACTAATTAGGGAAACGTAAATCAAAACCTCAAGGAGATATCACCTTACACATGCTAGAATGAGTTAAAAGAAAAAAGACAAGGAAAAACAAGTATTGGTGAGGATGTGAGAAAAGGAACCTCTGTGTACTGTTAGTGGGAATGTACATTTGTGCAGCCACTGTGAAAACAGTATTTACATTCCTCAAAAAAAAAAATAGAAATGCCATATGATCCAATAATTCTACTATTGGGTATTTATCCAAAGAAAATGAAAACACTAATTTGAAAATACACAGGCACCCCTATGTTAATTGCAGCATTATTTACAATAGCCAAGCTATGGAAGCAACCCAAGTGTCCATCAATAGGCAAATGGGCAAGCAGGTGATATATACATACCCATATTTACAAAATGGAATAATATGAAGGCATAAAAAGGCTGAGATCTTGCCATTTGAGACACCATGTATGGACGTACGTGGTATTATGCTAAGTGAAATTAGACTGAGAAAAACAAACACCATATTATTTCACTCATAAATAGAATCTAAAACAACAAATGAATAAATAAGCAAAAAGGAGAATCAGACTTATAAATACAGAGAACACACCGATGGTTGCCAGAGGGGAGGGAGATGCGAGGTTAAGCAAAATGGGTGAAGCGGAGTTAGGGGTGGGTACAGGCTTCCATTTATATGGTAAATAGGTCATGGGAATGCAAAGCACAGCATAAGGAATACAGTCAATGATATTGTAATAGCAAAGCATGGGGACAGATGTTAGACTTGTGGCAAACAGCATCATGTATATAAACTTGTACAATCACAATATTGTAGACCCAAACCTAATGTAATATGTATGTCAACTAAAATAATAACATAAATAAATAAATACATTAATTAATTAATTAATAAAACTAGCACTCCATATCTCCTTCAGTCACCACAGTGACAAGTGACAGTATAAAAAAAATCAGACTATAAGTAATGAGCTCTAATGATAAACCAAGAGTATTACACTTGCCTTCTCATATAAAGCCTCTATCAACTCCTCCTCCTTTCTCACTAATAACATAGCAAAGATACAGGCATTAAGTTTTAGTAAGAAGTAATAAGTGTCACCGATCCTTACATAATTTCATATAACCTCTAACTGAATTGCTTCCTGGTAGGTCATCAATAATCTTCCCTTGGTCTTCATCATTGCAAACTTAGTTAACCATACTTCTCATCATAACTATTATAACTAACTCCTCATGTTCTTTGACACTTTAGTGTCATGAAACTTCTGCCTCTCCCTTCCTTGACCATTTTTCATACTCTATCCTTGTTACATTTATATGAGACTCTGTTAGATGGTTTAATTTCCATTGCCCTAATTATACGTAGGCATGAGCCAAGAGAAGTCCAAGGAAACAGGTATAAGAAAAATAATTGAGTACTTGTATTATTCCAGGTGATATTTTAAGTGTTTTCAATTTTTATATGATGTTTGTAACAATACTAGAGATTGATATTTATATTTTTCCATTTTCAGGCAATAAAATTGAGTCTTGCTACCTGTAACTAAAAGCTACACATTATTATGAGAATATCCAATAATTTGGATAGCAATTTTAAAAAGCATAACTCTGAGCAAATCTGTCCCCAGAATCAAAGTACCAAGATTTAACACAGTTTGTCTCTCCAAATCCATACTCCACCCTTTTCCAAGGGATCCATTTGCCTTATTTACTGTTGCCCGTATTATCTCCACTACCACCAACAATGGAGAAGGGCATGGGGGTTGCCTTGTGATCACTGGGCAGTAGTGAAAGTTCTACAGAACCTGGATTGCCTGCCTCCTTCTCCAGGCTACCATGAAGCACCTTAACCCTAACACCCAGAGTGATGTCTGAGAAGTCACAGAGGCAGCAGGAAATATATCTCCACCTTGTGCTAAGGAAGACCACAGACCACATCCATTCTCCATACAAGCTCAGTGGTGAGTGGCCATAAATGGGCTTCGTTATAACCAGGTGGAAATAAAAGTTTCCACTGCCTATATGGCTTTTCCAATACCATTCTGGGATTAGGGTCATGGTGTCTTGTTAGTCCGGTGAGGGTGACGTTGAAGTTCCCCACCAGACATTTTCTGGTGAGGATGGGAATGATGGGGATACAGTCTTCCTGTGGCTTTCGGCTGAAACAGTTCTGCCTAAAAGTGCTTTTGTTTTTGTTTGTTTTGCTAAGCTACCCTTTTATTGGTTTTGGCTAGAAGAGCATTAGGCTTTTAAAAATCTACACCCGTTGGCATTTTTGGCTTGCTGTGTTCTTCTGCTCTATGTCTGGGGATATAGGAGACAAAAACAGAACAAAAGGAACTCATCATTGCATTGATCCTTGAAAATAAATCAGTACCCCAACATGCAACAATTAAATGCTAATATGAATATAGTCTAATAAATATAAGGTCTGAAGCTGGTGTGTCTTCTTTAATTTTTTTGAAGATTCTTATGCTTATTTTATAGATAATGTACAGAGTTATTAGTTACACTTAGCAAGAGGAATAGGGAGATGGGTGTTTCCTCATTCTACCTGGAAACAGAATTCCCCACCAGATCTATTTAAACAACTTTCCATAATCCCTTCTTCAATGATCTGGTCTGAGTGAACCATTTATTTAAAAAAAAATTTAATGTTTATTAATTTGTGAGAGAGAGAGAGACAGAGTGTGAGTGGGGGAGGGGAAGAGAGAGGGAGACACAGAATCTGAAGCAGACTCCAGGCTCTGAGCTGTAAGCACAGAGCCCAAGGTGGGGCTCAAACTCATGAACCACGAGATCATGACCTGGGCCAAAGTTGGATGCTTACCGGCTGAGCCACCCAGGTGCCCCTATTTTTTTTTTTAACTAAATTCCTGATACACCTAAATTACCTGTAATGATATTGTATCTCTCCTAAAGATTGACTTTGACTCCAGTAAATTGTCATGTTTTGTACTTCTAGTTTTGATAAATACCTAAGACTATAAATAATGTAAAAGTCACACAACATGAATATTATCTCCACACTTGCTATGTGAGTTATTTTGGCCTTTACCTCTATAGCAATTTACAATACACTATCTAAAACAAACTAACCAAAATATTCTGTGCTTTTAACTGGCTACAATTAGGAAAGCTTTGGTGTTAAAAACTGTCTACTTCAGAATACAAACGGGGAAGAACAAGAGACACACAGTGTCATTATGACTACGAACAAGAGGAGAGGAAAGCACACTGGGATTTAGAATTAGTCCCCATTACCATGATTACCTCTGTGTTACCATTTAAAGCGCACTATGACAATTTATTTCTCATCCCTGAGAGTTCAAACCTGGTATCTGGTCTCTGTACCTACAGTGCCAACATTAGTCCCTCACAAAGAGACAGTGACTAGTAAAAGGTTTGGATGTATTCCCTATATTCCCACACAGTGACCTGTACTTTGTAATGTCCAAAATGCTCAATGAAAGAATCATTGCATGGTATATTGGTATACTGTTTCTTGAAAGAAACACTGTTAGACAAAAACGCACTTCCTTACAAAAGACTTAACTATGGTCAATAAAACAGATATTACCTCACATTTGTCAAGCATACATCGGCATTGCCCAAGGATAATAAAGTAGATAGATACAAAGCCACATAATTAAAGTAGCTGAATTAATGCCATCTTCTGCAAGAGTACACATTGCTTCTCTACCATTCTATCATATTTTGAAGCTTAATTTTGACTGGCCTCAAGAGAACCTTTTTCTTCCTTGGCCAATGAGAAGCAATCTTACTTTTTTTTCTTTCATTATAATATAGGCCTCTGAAATCATGTTTCTGAATTACCAGTTAATAAAGGTCAGTCATCCAGGAATTTGATTGGTTGAACCTGATTTCATTAGGTATGATATGGTAATACAGAAGATGAAGAAAGCCCATCTTATTAAGATCAGCAATTTGAAAGCCAAGAATCATTTTGGGATAATAGCATGCAGAATTCTTCAAGCTATTGAAGTGTACAGAAGATGTTAAAATAAACCGTGGTGCTCTAAATGGAGAATTCATCCTATGCAAGAAAGATGAATTTATGCTAATTGTTCATTTAAAGTGGATAAAATTGCCTTCCACTTTAGAAAGCACTGACCTCATCAGGGATTTGTGAAGTTGGAAGAAGAAAGTGACTCTTATTTTTAAAGAGCAGAAAATAATAACGAAAATAAATCAGTGCCCCGACATGCAACAGTCAAATGCTAATATGAATATATTCTAATAAATATCAGGAACATATATCAAATAATCCTAACTGTACACCAGTGGTCACATTCATGAATTATTTTCACATATCATGTTAACTATTTTAGTTCCAATATGTGAATGTTTTTTTAATTGTGGATTTTCAACATAAAAATACAGTCAAATTAAAAGCAGTGGAGCCACGGCTGGATTGAATTAAGGAGAACTAAGAATGCACAATCCTTGCCAGATGAGAATATATCGTGTTAGAATTCAAAAGTTGCATTCTCCACTATTTCAAACACTTTTACATCATTATGCAGGAGAAATAACACTTTTATCTATGATGTTTAGATAAAAGTGTGCAACTTTTGAGGGAAAAAAAATCACAAGAGTTTGCTAGTCATCATCAAGTCAAGGAAAGGCCAAACAAGCACATATGTGAAGGAAGCACAAAGGTAACTAGAAGGAATGTGTGCATGTGTGCTCAGTGGGGTTCTCCATGTACTTATTAAATGGGATCCCACTATCCTATTTACAGTATCATCATGCCTAAAGGATGAAGGTATCACAAAATCTTTCATGTAATGGATTGGTAGATTATTTAATCTTTATCCATTTGACAGATGATAAAATCAACATTTGGAATCATAAGACAGTGTGTCGTATTGCTAAAGCAAGGTCAACGTTTTTATAAAGTTGTTATCCCAGGCCTTTTCTAAAGGGGAGGAAGAAAAGACATAAGCTATAAGTTATTTCTCGTAAATTTCCACAATAAGGTGACAAAAATTAAACTGCTTGCCAAACTTCACCAGCCTGTCTTCTCATAGCTCCAAAGGAAGTAAACTCGACTTACAGAGTGCTGAGTTGAAGTGGGTGAGAGAACTGCACCTCTACTTTTCTCACCTCCTCACATGTCTGTCAAGTCACAGGAAGAGTAAAATGACAAGGAAGGCTTTAGGTAAGATGACACTTAAAAAAAAAAACTACTATGGGGGTGCCTGGGTGGCTCAGTCCATTGAGCGTCCAAATCTTGGTTTTGGCTCAGGTCACGATCTCAAGGTTTCATGGGTTCAAGCCCTGTGTTGGGCTCTGAGTTGGCAGGGCAGAGTCTACTTGGTAGTCTCTCTCTCCCTCTCTCTGCCCCTCCCCCACTCACACTGTCTCTGTCTCTCACAAATAAATAAAAAAACTTTTAAAAAAGATTGAAAAAAACTACTTTGAAGTAGTTCTTGTTTTCACCATGGTTGGGCAAAAGAAGTGTGACACATTTTCATTATGTATATAATTGATTTAGTTCCTTAATACTCTTCCTATTGATATGTTACCATGTTAATTTCCCCAAGTAAGGGCATGAATATACTTTGTAATAGTAGCCTCTCGCCAGATACTAAAAGCTGTATTCCTGCACTATACTGCAAATCAAATTCAGCTTTATCTGAAAATGAAAAACATATATTTCAATACTTTGTGAGAAAGAAGAAATAAAGAAGAGAGAAAGAGAAGAAGGTAGGAAGAGAGAGGGAGAAGGAGAGAGGAAAGAAGAGAAGGAAACAAAAAAATCTTGTCGATTGTTTAAAATCGTGTTTTAAAAATTAAGAAAAAATTACCAGCAGAAACTATTAGATCACAATGTTACCAAATATGTATGAATTCAAATATCAAATAAAATATTTATAAGTACACTACCAAATAAATTATTTATAATGGCAATATTATTCACAATAGTTAAGATATGGAAACAACCTATTTAATTTGTATACTGTATATACTAGGCTTTAATGTTTACATTAGTATAACTCAACATGGAAAAGATTGTTCTATAATCTTGAACTTGGCTAATCTTTTAAAATTCTGTGTAACAAAATATAATGTCTTGATGTGACTTAAGGGGGCAATTTGTGTAAAGCAGGAGTTCTCAAACTGTAGTCCCTAGACATTAATATCCTCTAGAAACTTGACACAAAAGCAGTCTTAGGCTCCTATGGGAGACCTGTGAATCAGAAATTCTGGGGATGAGACCCAGGAATCTGTTTTCACAAACCTTCCAAGTGTTTTGGATACATGCTGAAATTTAAGAATACATGTTTGAAATCACAAGAACTTTCTGTTTTTAAACTTACTCTCTTGGACAATTTCTTAAAATACAGGTGAATACATGGAATAGCAAGGGTTTGTGTTTTCCTAAACACAAAAAAGAGAAGACTTTTAGAGACTAAAAAAAAAAATGATTTCTTTCCATGAATTATGTTCATTCCTTTCACATTTCAAAGATGGAACTCAAATAATTATAGCAAGGGAGTGGAGGAACAAAGGGATGCTTTATTATATATATTTGCAAACATTCTCCCGATTTCAGAAGGACAAAGACAGGTAACTTGTTCATTTAGGAGGAAATGGGTTTTTATTTATATAGTGTGTTTTCAGGGTCTGTAAATTAACCCTATGTTTCTACGTCTTCATTTGATAACTGATGTTGCAAGTACTTGTGCATATTAAATAGGGGTAAGGGTTAAGATGCAAATAGTTAAAGAATGGGTAGAACTTTTATATATTATCAGTCATTTATAATTTGAAGAAACAGAAGTTGACTGTGCCCCTTATTCTATGCCATATAAAATCAAACTGGATTAAAGAGTTAAATGTAAGATCTGGAACCATAAACTCCTAGAAGGAAACAAAGGGAAAAAGCCTTGTCCACATTGACCTTGGCAATGATTTTTTGGATGGGACATCAAAAGCTCAGGCAACAAAACCAAAAATAAACAAGTGAGACTATATCAAAGTAAAAGAGCTTCTCCACAGCAAAGGAAATCATCAATAGCATGAAAGAGCAGTCTATGAACTGGTAGAAAATATTTGCAAACCATATATCTGATAAAGGTTTATAATCCAAAATACACAAAGAATTCATATAACTCATTAGGAAAACAGCAACAAAACTGATTGTAAAATGGGCAAAGGAACTGAACAGACGTCATTCCAAAGAAGACACACAAATGGACAACAGATATATGAAAAGACGCTCAACATCACTAATCAACAGAGAAATCCAAATCCAAACCAAAATATGGTATTGCCTCACACATGTTAGGATGGCTATCGTCATCATCATCATCATTGTCATCATCCAAGAATATAAATGAATGAATGAATGAATGAATGAATGGAGTTTTGGCAAAGACGTGGAAGAAAACAAAACCCTTGTATAGTGAATATAAATTGGTACCTTTATGGAAAACAATAGGGCAAACTAACAATATAAAACTAACATATGGGGCGCCTGGATGGCTCAGTCGGTGAAGTGTCCAACTTCAGCTCAGGTCATGATCTCGTGGTCTGTGGGTTCGAGCCCCGCATTGGGCTGTAGGCTGACAGCTCAGAGCCTGGAGCCTGCTTCAGATTCTGTGTCTCCCTCGCTCTCTGCCCCTCCCCCACTCAAGCTCTGTCTCTAGAGTCTCTGTTTCTCTCTCTGTCTCTCTCTGTCTCTGTCTCTCTCTCTCTCTCTCTCTCTCTCTCTCAAAAATAAATAAATATAAAAAAATTTAAAAAAAAGAACTAACATATCATCCAGGAATCCCTCTTCTGGGTATAAACTCTAAGAAGATGAAGTAAGAATTCCAAAGAGGTTATCTGCACTCTAGTGTTTACTGCAGCAATATTCACCTTAGTTAAGATATGGAAACAACCTAATTATCTATCAGTGGATGAATGGATAAAGGGATAGTGATACACACACACACACACACACACACACACACACACACACACACACACAATTTTTTTTCCAGGCTTAATAAAGGAGATTTTGCCATTTGTGACAATATGAATTCACCTGGAGAATATTATCCTAAGTGAAATAAGACAGACACCAAAAGAAAAACACCTTACATTATCTTACTTATATGTGTAATATAAAAAAGTAAACACATAAAACCAGAGATGAGAATGGTGGTTACCAGTGGCTGGAAGGCGGTGGAATGTGGAGACGTTGGTCAAAGGGGACAAAGTTGCAGTGATTAGGATGAATAAGTCTAAAGATATAATGTACAGCATGATGATCATGGTTAATAATTCTGTCCTGAGTACGAAAATGTGTAAAGAGACTAGATTTCAAGTGCTCTCAGTCATTACTTACAAAAAATAGTAGTGATTTGAGGCAAGGGTATGTTAATTAGCTGCACTGTAACCACTTCACTATGTGTATGAGTGTCAAATCACCATGCTGTACACCTTAAATTTATGCAATTTTTATTTAAAAAACAGTTGAGTGTACCTTTCATAGATATGTTTGAGATCACTTCCTTTTTATAGTAATAACTGTGGAGTGATTAAAGCATACAAAGACCAAAGTTAGGCAATAAGAAATTATGTCTTTGAAAATATTATTAAAAATCACACTGGTGAATTAGCACATCATCTAAGCAAATTCATTGGACTGTTTCACAGATACAACACTGGAAAGGAGACATTTTTGTTTTCATTAGGTTTAATAAATTCTACATTAATTTATTCAAAATTAATGAGCTATTTGGGAAACAAAAGAAAAGCTAATGTACATTTTCTAGTCTATCAATAACTGCAATAAATAAGTGAAAATTTAATCACATAAGCAACTGTTTTTACCTTTCCATATTAGCCTGAATTATTATTTTAATTCGAAGTTCAATTGGCAATTAGAAAACTATGTTTTGTGAACTTGGTAAATCACTTTACCTCTCTGATCCTTGATATTCCATTTAAAATACAAAGGAATAAAACTAGGTCTTTAACTTCTTATGTGCTATATTAACATCTCAATAATTATGGTGAATACTTTAGAAGCTGCAGTAGGGAAAGAGAGAAATAAAAGACAGAGGGTTCTCTATCCAAACCTTAATTCAACTTACCGAGTAAATCTGAATTTAATTATTATCAATAGCCATTTCTATTTGTACTGTCATTTCAATTTCTAAAGTTCTGTACTTTCCTGATACTGTTTTGATTGTTAGAGATGTTTCATCTAAATACCATCATGAAAAGCTAGATTCACACTCGTTCGGGATATTTACTGGTTTTGGTTTCATGGCTTAGAAAACCACAGTAGGTTGTTTGCTGCCAAATTGAAGAAAAATAATAGTGCACACACTCCAATAAAGTTGGTTTCCACTAAGAATAAATAGTGGAAATTAGCACAAAATTTTAAATATTCTCCTATAAAAAAGATATTTTAAACAGCCAGTATAAGGGCACCTGGGTGGCTCAGTCGATTAAGCATCCAACTCTTGACTTTGACTCAGGTCGTGATCTCACAGTCACAAGATTGATAGTGAGCCCTATGTTGGGCTACATGCTGGGTGTGGAACCTGTTTAAGATATCTCTCTCCCTCTCTCTCTCCCTCCACCCCTCCCCTGCTGTTTCAAGAAAAGAAAAGAAAAGAAAAGAGAAAAGAAAAGGGAAAAAAAAGGAAAAAACAAAAAAACCGAAAGCCAGTAGGGGTGCCTGAGTGGCTCAGTTGAGCCTACCACTTCAGCTCAGGTCACAATCTCACAGTTCGTGGGGTTGAGCCCCATATTGTGCTGGCTGCTGTCAGAGCAGAGTCAGCTTTAGATCCTCTGTCCCCCTCTCTCTGCCCCTCCACCGCTTGTGTGTGTGCACACGTGCTCTCTCTCAAAAATAAACATTTAAAAAATAAAGTACACAACTGGAGTCATATAGAAATGATTTCAGACACATACATACAAATTTCATACATATATATATGTGTGTGTGTGTATTTTAAAGCCAGTATAAATGAATTTTGTATCATAAATCATTCCTGTTCAGATATTTTTTAAAAAATTTTAAGTGTATTTATTTATTTTTGAGAGAGAGAGAGAGAAAGAGAGAGAAGGAACAGGGGAGAGGCAGAAAGAGAGGGAGAGAGAGAATCCCAAGTAGGCTCTGCACTTTGAGCACAGAGCACAATGAGGGGCTCGAACCCATGATCCAGTGGATCATGATCTGAACTGAAACCAAGAGTTGGATGCTTAACCACCTGAGTCATCCAGGCGCACCCTATTGAGATGATTTTTAAAAGTGCACATGCACACACACCCACAGATTTTTTTAAAAGTATGTAAATTTTCAAACATACAAAAAGACTGAGGTAATTTTACAGTGAACACATATGTACCCATGAGCCAGATTCCACAATTACTATTTTACCATACTTCTACTAATACATATCAATCCATTTATAGATTACTCTATTAAATCATCTTGTTTCTTTAATTTTTTGGATGCATTTCAGTGTAAACTGTTACAGCAGTGCAGTTAAATACTTAAGTATTCATTTTATTGACTGATGTGTGATATTTGTTTACAGTATTTTTTTTCTTTCGAGGTAAACTTTACAGAACTGAAAAATTAAGTGAGTGCACCTTGACAGATGCATCCACCTGTATCAAATTATAGAACATTACCATCAATCAAAAACATTCTCTCAATCCCTCCAGTTAACAGTCAACATCCTGATTTTTTTCCACCATAGATTTATTTGTTTGACCAAGAATCTCATATGAATAGAGTCATACTTTATATACTCTCTGTTTTCAGTCAGCGTAATGTTTTAAGATTCATCCATGGAGATTTCTGTATCAGTGATGTGTTCCCTCTGCTCAATGACAGTATTTTATTGTTTGATTCTATCACCTTAAAAAACATATTATTTTGTTGATGGCTACCTAAGTAGTATTTTATTTAGGGCTAATATGGATAAAATTATTACACACATTTTTGTATAACTCTTTTTGTTATACAAATGTTTTAATTTATCTTTGATGAGTACCTAAGAGTAGAATTGCTTTTGCTTAATGAAGTGTGTGTTTAATATTAAGACATTTCCAGGCAATCTTCCAATGTGGGTGTGCAACTCTACATTCCTACCAGCAATGTATGAGAGTTCCAGTCATACCATCTTCTTGGCCATTCATGGTAGTGATCAGTCATTTTAATTTTAGCCCAGTAAATGCATAGTGCTATCTTATTATGACTTGAATTTGCACTTTACTGATACTTCATGATACAAAGCCTTTTTCAGTGTGCTTATTAGCCATTTGTATATCTTTTTTAAAAAAAAAAATAATTTATTTTGAGAGAGAGAGAGAGAGAGAGAGAGTACAAGTAGAGAAGGTGCAGAGAGACAGGGAGAGAGAGAATCCCAAGCACACTCTGAACTGTGAGCGTGGAGCCTGATGTGGGGCTCAAACTCACCAACTGTGAGATCATGACCTGAGCCCAAATCAAGAGTTGGATGCTTAACAGACTGAGCTACCCAAGCGTCCCTGTATATCTTTTTTTTTTTTTTACTGTGCTTATTCAAATCTTTGCTCAATTTTTTATTCAATTGTCTTATCAAATTGTAATTCTTTATACAGTTTGGATACCAGTCCTTTGTCCCTTTCAGAAATTACAAAATGTTAATATTTCTCACCTGTGACTCACCTATTAATTTTTTTTCATGTTGTATTTTAACGTTTATTTATTTTTGGGACAGAGAGAGACAGAGCATGAACGGGGGAGGGGCAGAGAGAGAGGGAGACACAGAATCGGAAACAGGCTCCAGGCTCTGGGCCATCAGCCCAGAGCCCGACGCGGGGCTCGAACTCACGGACCGCGAGATCGTGACCTGGCTGAAGTCGGACGCTTAACCGACTGCGCCACCCAGGCGCCCCTCATGTTGTATTTTAAAGAGCATATACTTATTTCATGATGAAACTTGATGTATCATTTTTTTTCTTTTATGGTAATTACTTTCTGCATCCTTTGGAAGGAACTTTTGGCTACCACAGTCCATGGACATGGGCTCCTATTTTCTTCAAAATTTTATGGCTTTAGTTGTTATGTTGAGGTCTGTTATCTATATCAAATTAAATTTGTACATAAAGTGCAACTGGGGTCAAATTCTTCCTTCCTTCCTTCCTTCTTTATGTTGAGATCAATTGTAAATTTCTACAAAAATGAGGCTAAAAAGCCTGCTGGGATCATACTGAAAATGTCACTGTATCTACACATCAATTTGAAAGAACTGGCATACTAACAACATTGTGTTTCCCAGTCCATAACCATGGTATCTCTTCATTTGCTCCAATTTTCTTTATTTTTACTCAGCTTTTCTTTTTCTTTTATTTTGTCTTTCTTTCTTTCTTTCTTTCTTTCTTTCTTTCTTTCTTTCTTTCTTTTTTGTCTGTAGTCTAGAGACATGTTCTTTAAATTTATTCCTAAATTTTATGACACTTTAAGTAGAAATGCTTATTTTTAAGCTAATTTTCTGATTGCTGCTGAATACAAAAATGCATTAATTATATATATTAAATTGTAACAAAACTTTGCTAAATTGAATTGTGAATTTTAATATTTTTGTCAATATCTTAACATACTCTGTATGAACAATCATGTCAAAAGTAAATAGAAACAGTTTTACTTTTTCTTTTCACATCTTTATGTCACTAAATTCAATCTCTTGCTTTAATTCAATTGATAAGGCCACCTTATTTGGAATGCTTAATGTAAGTGGAATAGTAGGCACCTAGTGATTTTTCTAATTTTGTCAGAAAAGCATTTTATAGTTCACCATTGTATATGATTTTATTTATAGTATTATTGTAGATGTCCCTTATCAAATTGAGAGTGTTTTAATTCCATAATTGCTCAGGTTTTTCTTTGATCACTTATTAGTTTTATCATCAATGGCTGCTTTTTTCCGATTATTTTTCTGTATCTGTTGAAATAATCATATGCTTTTCTTCCTTTATTCTATTATTGCAGTGAATTTGATTGATTGAATCTTTTGAATGCTATATCAGTCTTGTGTTTTCATTTTTAATTGAGATATAACGCATACCACATACTTTAGTCTTTTTAAGTTTAAAACCACGTTGATTTAGTATATTCATATAGGTGTGAAATCATCACCACTATTTGAGAGTATTTTCAATGCCCTAAAAAAAAAAAAATCCTGTATCCATTAGTAGTCACTCCTCATTTTCCCCTTCCTTACACAAGTGGCAATCACTAATCTACTTTCTGGCTCCATGAGTTTACCTGTTGTGAACATTCATAACAGTGGAATCACTAAACAATGAAGCCTTTTGTGCCATACTCCTTTCACTTAACGTACCATTTTTTAGATTTATACATATTATAGCACAAATCTGTATTTTATTCCTTTTTATAGCTGAATGATGTTCCAACATTGGATTTTGTTTATCCACTAATCAATTTTGGCTGTTTCTATCTTTGGAATATTATGAATAATGCTTTTGTGAACATCCAAGTATAAGCTTTCACAAAGATGTTTTTCGTTCTTTGTTGTTGTTGTTTTTTTTTTTTTTTTTTTTCAATTCTGTTGGGAATGTACCTGAGTGAATATTCTGGGTCATATTGTAATTTTATGTTTAACTGTTGAAAAATTGCCAAACTATTTTCCAAAGTAACTGCATTTTCTTATATTTCTACCAGACAATTTTGAGGATTTCCATTTCTCCACATCCTTAGCAAAGCTTATTATTGTTCATCTTTGTTTTTTATAACCATCCAAGTGCATCAGTAGACATGGAGTACTATCTTACCATGATTTTGATTTACATTTTTCTAATGTCTAATGATGTTGAATATATTTTCATGTGTTTTTTTGCTGCTGGTGTATCTACTTTAGAGAAATGTCTATTCAGACGTTTTTCTGATTCTTAGTTGAGCCATTTATCCTTTTAGTGTTATGTGGGTAGGTGTTCTTCATAAATCCTGAATAAAAGTCCCTTATTGTGTATGTTTCTATGATTTTACTTTAAACATAATTAATTTTTAGAGCAATTTTAGATTGATAGAAAAAACAAGCAGGAAGTACAGAGGGTTCTTATATGCTCTTTCCCAACTGAACACAGTTTCCCCTATTAATGTCTAGTATTAGTGGAGTACACTTATTGCAATTGATTAACCAATTTTGAGGCATTATTGTTACCTATGATACATAGTTTACATTAGGGTTCACTTTGTATTGTGAAATTCTATGGGCTTTGACAAATGCATACTGTCATATATCCACTATTATAGTATATTACAGTAATAGTATAACTGATTTAAATATCCCCTCTCCTCCACCTCTTTATCCTTCTCTCTTTTCTCCACTTCCGATCCATGGGCAGCCACTATCTTTTTACTGTTTATATAGTTTTTTTTTGTTTTTTTTCAGAATGTCATATAGTTAGAACTATATAGCATGTAGCCTTTTCTTTTTATCTATATAATAATCCATTATACAGCTGTATAACAGTTTTTTTTAATCTATTGACCTACTGAAGAATGTTGATTACTTCCAAATTTTGGCAATTATGAATAAAGCTGCTTTCAAATATTCAGTGCAGGTTTTTGTGTGTATATAAGTTTTCAACTCATTTGGGTAAGTACCTTGGAGTGGGATTGTTGGATAACATGTTAAGACTATGTTTAGCTTTGTAAATGTGGGTTGTCTTTTCACATTTTTAATAGTATTTTTTGAAGCATGAAAGTTTTTAATGTGATGAAGTTCAACTTATCTATTTTTTCTTTTGTTGCTTGCACTTTTGATGTTATATCTAAAAAAATCAATACATACTCTCATATCAGGAAGATTTATCTTTATGTTTTCTTATAAGAAACTTAAAGTTTTAGCTCTTAAATTTAGATCTTTGATTAATTTTAAGATAATTTTTGTATCACAAATCACTTTTCCAAAAATCTGTCAGTATAGGGTTTCTTTTGTAAACGTTATGTTGTGGAGAGAGTGGATCCTATCATATTCCTCCAACGAGTACTGTGTGTGTTTGCTTCACTTGTTAAAGAGGTAATTTATTTGGCTGAATTAGAATTGCAAACCTCTCAGGATGTCCTTTCAAATATTAGCTCAGCTCCTTAATCTTTAGCTGTGCCACTTGAATGGACCTCACAAACACAGGCTTAGGAGATCAACCAGAGATACGCAGGTGGAGTAGTTTATACACAAAATTTGTTCCCCGACCTCTGACTTGTTCCTTTTAAGGATTCCCTTCTTCCAATTTCAGCTGTTATGGTTGCTTTGAATTTGTGTATTATGGTATTTTCAGGCCAGACAGGCAGCTGATTTTCTATGTTAGCCTCTTCAAGGAGAACTAATTTCAGTCTGCCCGTAGGCTAAATCTCATTTTTAAAAGGAAGCTTCCTCCCAATTACTTCCTGTTCCAAATGTTGAGCGCCCTCTAAAATGTGCCTGTATTGTTTTTGCTCTCATGTGTCTTCAGTTGTTTCAGGATTTTTGCTCAGCCTATAGTTGTATTGGTTTGATAGAAGTTTAATGGGCTACATCAGAGAATTTTGACAAGCAAATTAAAATTCTCAATGAAGTTAGTTATTCTTAAACTCCTTCAACTAGTTCTGCCTCTTCTTGTTGTTCTATGGGTCTTAAATCTCCCTAGTCTTCAGTCTTGGGTTCAGCCTGTATTTAGGCTTATTTAAATTGCCTTGGGGCTCCAGAGCACTCTACTCTTGATTTCAGTTCAGGCCCATGAACTCACGAAGGTAGGATCGAGCCCCATGTGTCAGGCTCTGTGCTGACAGCACAGAGTCTTTTTGGGATTTTCTCTCTGCCCCTTCACCCCACACTAGTGCTGTACAAGGCACACACACTCTCAAAATAAATAAACAAACATTTTTAAAAAATCACTTAAAACATACTGTTACCTAAAATTTCCCCCAAATGATCCATTAGTTGACACAATCATTTGTTCAAGGAGTTCATACTGAAATCTTTTTTGAGGGTAGAACTTTTATGTTCTTATTTAACTCTGCTCAAAAGTATAGCTGTGGCTTCCCTCCTGACTTCAAATTTCTGAGAACCAAATGCTCTCTGCAATAAGAGTAAGTTAAAATTAATACTGAATAAGACAATTTCCATAAGAATTTTTATGATTTGAGAGAGAAGTAGAGTACTTTCTCTGAATTCCAAACATTGATATATTTTTGCTGTCTAAATTACTGCAACTTTTTATTTGTATCACATTTACATTTTCTTTTAAGGATCTAAATGATTTATGTTTCATTTTATGTGGTCTTTGCAACCGCAACCCTGCCTTTCCACCCGCCATCAATTTAGAAACCATTAAAATATGGAGTCTCCAAATTTGATAATTGTCTAACTTAACTGCAGATATTTAATTTAATGAGTCAACACAAAGCCAGTGTTCTTTAAGAAATGCCTGAATTAGCTGGAAGGAGACCCTGTATAATGGTATGTAGCCCATAACTGTGCAGTGAGGGAACTTTTATCATATTGAACTCTCGCTAGGAAACTGATCTCTTGACAAAATATGGAAGAACATTCCATCCATTCAAATGGCCAGACTTAGAACAAAACTGTTTCCTAAAGCATTGTGATGAAAGTAGCAGCCTGCATTTTGTAGGACAGGGTAAGAGAGATGTTCCTAGTGAAAAAAAGAAAAAAAAAAGTAGAATAAAGGTTCAGTTTTCACTGTATGTGACAACAGTGCAAAAGATCTTTAAGAAATTCACACAAAAGCAACCAAAGCCAATGAAATACAGTATGACCCTTGAACAACCCAGGTGTTAGGGGTGCTGACTCCTGCACAATCTAAAATCCACATATCATTTTTGACTCCCTAAAATTATGTTAATTGTCTACTATTGACCAAAGCCTTATCAAGAACATAAATAGTTGATTAACATGTATTTCTATATGTATTATATACTATATTCTTATACTACAGTAAGCAACACAAAATGAAGAAAATCATAAGGAAGAGAAAATGTTTACAGTACTGTACTGTAGTTATAAAACAACAACAAAAAAATCTAAGTGGACCCACACACTTCAAACCCACGGGTCAGCTGTAGTAGACACACAACATTTGCTTTTAAAGTCTAAACTCCAGGAAGGGGAAAAGCTGTTAGTGTTCTGTATGTGGAAATCAAAACATTCAGGTGGAAAATGAAGGAATAAAAATGTATGAGCATTATTTCCTTTGGAGATTGGCTTTGGAACACACAGGATCTGTATGATATACTAAATGCAACTGTTCTTGTGTGTACATATACATACATGCACATACATACAAGCTTTTCAAGCTTACTGTTTTGTTAACCAAATACAGTTTGTATCCGATATGTGAAGTCAGTCTTTCTCCAAAAAGATACCAACCAAACAAAAAATAAAACAAAACCACACAAAAAAAGAGTGCTTGCTGATTTAGGACTTTCTGGTTTAAATAGTATTAATGCTTGGGGTGCCTGGGTGGCTCAGTCAGTTAAGTGTCTGACTCCTGATTTCATTTCAGGTGATCATCTCAAGGTTCATGGGATCAAGCCTCTGTAGGGCTCGGTGTTGACAGAATGGAGCCTGTTTGGGATTCTCTCTCTCCTTCTCTCCCTGTCTGTGTTCTCTCTCTCTCAAAATAAATAGACATTTAAAAAATGGTAGTAAAGGTCAATTTCAAGTATGTCTCACATGCTAATGCCCTGTGTGACACTTCTTTCACACACACACACGTACATACACACACACACACACACACACACACACACGCACCTACAAACACAGAGTGCTATGAAAATTGGTAATTATCTTTGAGAAATGTTGCATATTTTATTTTCCTCTTAAAGATTTATAATGTTGAAGAACATGTGAAAATCTTTTGCATCAAGGAAAGTTGTTAAAAGGTTGTCTTCCTTCCTTCCTTTATACCTTTCCTTTCCCACCAAAATAACACCTATTAACATAAAAACCTCTGGGACACTTTTTAAGAGCACAGGTACAAAAATAATGCAATAGATATACATCTAAAAGTAATGTATTCTAGCTATCACATCCAAGACTCCAGTGCCCAAAGATAAGCTAAGTAAAAATCTGCAGTAATGATCTGCTTGTTGCTCCAAAGACTTAAGGTGATGCATCCAAATACATACATTTCTTGACCATTCTGGAGGAGCCAAAAAAGAATTTGAATAATATGATCCCTTGAAAATGCAAATAGGGAATTCCCTTTATGAGGCAAAAATATGTCTCAAAATTCCCTTTTCTTCATGTATCCCTAGAAGTCCCATTTATGGACCAAGACAGCTGTCCTTAGCCTCTTTTCCACCACCAAGTCACATCACCATCTCTTCCTGCATGTGCAGAATTACCATATGTCTCCCTAAAAAGTTCGTGTGTGCTGTGTGTGTGCTCACCCCACTACATTTCTCTGCTTTTCCCAGATAGACTCCTCATTCTCTCCTTATGTATGTAAATGCATATCACCTTGTTTCTGGAAGTCTGTTCCTGTTTGTCTTCCCATTCCAACTTCCATATATTTCCACAGATATGTGATTTCTAGAGCTACTTGGCTGAGGGAGGGCAGTTACTTGAGGCGATGGTAGGGAGAAGCTGTGACAACTCAGATATGTTCTCCTAATACCAGCAACCTTCAGACTTTTTTTTAACATTTATTTTTGAGAGAGAGAGTGTGAGAGCAGGGGAGGGGCAGAGAGAGGGTGACAGAGGATCTGAAGCGGGCTCTGCACTGACAGCAGCAAGCTGGATATGGGGCTGAACTCATGAACTGTGAGATCAAGACCTGAGCCGAATTTGGATGCTTAACTGAGTGAGCCACCCAGATGCCCCACAACGTTCAGACTTTAAAAAAAAAAAAAAACAGTTGCTGAATTATGACTTAGAATGTTGTTTCAATTAGTGTTATAATGGGTAGAGCATTCCAATTATTTAAAAAATAATAATTTTGGAAGAGAAATAAAATGAATCCAAATAATTAGTGTCACAAATCTAATTGTGAAAGGTAAACTCCTCTGAATTAAGGAAACGCACATTTAGCCATCTGAAACATTAGCTAAGCATTCGCTACAGAGAGAAAAGATTTCTTTGAATAACATAAGTTCAATGAATCCTAATGGATTTGGTACTGATACACATTCTTTCAACAAGTGATCTCACACTGGTGGTCAGGAGTTCCAAATCACAGGCCACTCTGATCTTTAATCGATTTGATTCTCAAACAGTGGCTGAAAGTCAAGAGCTAACAAGGTTGAGGTTGCCTCTATTGGGTATTGTGAATTTCCTCTGAACTCTTTTGTAATAAACCTGTATTTTTCCCGGGTTGAAGTATCTTTTGATCATATATAATTGTGATGGTTTTAGCTTTCAGAAGTGAAACAATATTGCTCCTGATGTTGTTGAAAACATGTGGATCCTTTATATCTCACCAGGGACTCATGCAATAGTACTTTTTCTACTTTATAAAAATACATTGAGGGCATGTGTGTGTGTGTGTGTGTGTGTACATGCATGTGCACGCGGGAGTGCTCATCTCTTTCTTTAAATATATGATCGGTGGCTTTGTTTGGTGCCACCTTATTTCATGGGAGTTCCCATTTGGGTAGGTTTTGTAATTTGGCAGTGGCAAAGGGGTGAATGTAATTCATAAATCAGAATCTGGCCCATTCTTCCATTATCTTCTTCTTTTGCTAAGTCTTCCCTTGCTGAGTCTCCTTCCCTTTCCTTGCTAAATTTCAGTGTAATTCTGTGATATCCAAAATTAGGAAATAATGAAGATCTCGAGG
Organism: Prionailurus bengalensis; assembly: GCF_016509475.1. NCBI lineage: Eukaryota > Metazoa > Chordata > Mammalia > Carnivora > Felidae > Prionailurus > Prionailurus bengalensis. Next base: position 40,430,833 of record NC_057352.1, read on the forward strand.
ATGATGGTACTTCAGTAAAGTCACATTTATTGTGATGCCATATATCAAGGCTCTATTCATTTCTGGAGATACTTTTAAAAATTGTTTCCTTATCTTCAAAACATAAAAATTAAAATAGCAAATTACTAGTGCCATGTGGAATTATCTGCCAGAAATACCTCACATTGTGTCAATTCACCTCTAATATCCAATCTGTTTTCCACAATTCTTATGGGCCTCAGGTGACCATCATGATTCTATGAGAGGAAAGTTCATAAAAGAATGAGGCTGCTATGCCGTGTTTGGAAGGCAGGGGGCTATAAATTAGTTACTTGTCCTAAACAGAAGAGCATTCTTTGTATGAAATAAAATTTATGCATAGAAAATATGTAAATCCATATTTTAAGAGGTAGTATATCACATTTTTCATGACACTAGGTTTTAAAAACCAATGTGCCTGGCTTAAAAACCCCTACAATGCCTCCTACGAGGCATGCGACCTCAGACAATTCATGGACTTAGTCTGCCTGAGATTTTTCAGCTGTGAAATGAGGATAAAATGAAAATCAGTTATTATTTTGTGAGGAGGAAAGGGATACAAGCCCGTGAACACACTATAAATACTGCCTGAACTTAGTAGGCACTATCTAAGTGCTAACTGCTGTCATTACTGTTTCTGTTGTTATCAGTAATATATGGAAATTTTTGTATTGCATACCCTATTCTGTGACTTTTATAAGTTAAAAAAAATCACCATCTACACCAAAAATCCCCAATGGATAATGGCAGTAACTTCTGTGTAGATGCGAAAAATTCTGTCTATGGACATGGGGTGACCACCAAACTTATGTTTTTCCTCTCACTTATTACCTAGATAATATAAATAATTCAGAATCATCAAAATACATTGAATTTCATAAGTTAAAATAGCCATTAAACCTTCTTAATCTTGAAACATCCTCTGAATACACTTTTTCCAAAAAATTTTCACAATCAAATGTGTTACAACACATATAGTTTATCATTGAAAATTCCACTCAATCCTGACCTTCAATACTTGCATAACATTAACCTTTGAATAGCAAATTACAGACACATCTGGAAGCATGAAACAGTAATATTCACTCAAAAGTACGAATTGTGTAGTATATAACATATCTTGGAAGAACTAAAATTGCTAAAAGCTACATATTTAATTATGCATGACCTGAATACTTTAGGAACAAATTTAATGTGTTCAAATAAGCACTATTTCAAAGAGTACTTTGGAACAGAAATGTAAACTGACATCCCCTTTTGTGACTTATTTTCTTACTCAATAGAACTTTACTTCCAAAAAGGAACATGAAAAAGATCCACTTAGTAGGTCACTGTTATTAGAAAAAAATGCAAATGAACAACTAAACCTCATTGCACAAATCAAGCTGCCTACTCTCCTGGGCATTATTCAGTGCTTGGTTTAATATTTTCCTAACATTTTAAGAGTTTCTCCAATTAAATATTAATACTTTTCTCAAAGAGAAAGAGAGATTTATTATCCTAAAGAGATGGTAGAAGGGAGGGATAGTGATCTGTGTCAGCAGTTAGAATGAGGAACTGAAGAGAAAGCTTCATTAAGGAAAACATGCTGAGCCTACTTTCTCTAATACACTAAAAAGTCTCATGTAGAAGCTCGTGCTTAAGTGTATTATGGAATTAAATAAAAAGTCCATATAGTTTCCAAATGTTTGACAATACTGGGCAAGAAAGTCCTCAAACACAGTATCAAACCACTAGATACTACAACATCCAAATGTTTGGACTATATTTTAAAAAATAAACATATATACATATGAACAAAAAACGTCCGACTTATTAGGCATCTTTGCATCTCAATATACCTGGCGATAAAGAGTTGCCCACATGAGAAGCCTAACCTCACATTAATGCCTACTGTGTTCGATTCCATGGCCCACCCTGCAGTGAACCTGAAGCAGTGGAGTTGCACAGGTTGAGAAATCTCAGCTAATTCTCTTTCGGGGACATGACATCAGCTGAAATGAGTTGCCTTGACCAAAGTCACATCCCATTCCTGGGGGATCAATTTACTAATCTATGTGGGGTGTAAAGATCTGGCCCCTCGTGGCCATGATTCAAGATTCAACAATCTTTGAAAATCCATTCCAGCTCAAGTATCTCAGGTTGAGTTGCTGTGCAGCTGAAGTTTATGTCAAGATAGGATAGACTACTCTGCATAACAAAGAATCCCAAATCTCTGTCACTTTAAGAGTATAACATTTAGTCTCTCTGTCTTGCAAAAATAAATAAAATGTTAAAAAAATTAAAAAGGGGGGCACCTGGGTGGCTCAGTCAGTTAAGCATCCGACTTCGGCACAGGTCATGATCTTGTGGTTCGTGAGTTCGAGCCCCGCATTGAGCTCTGTGCTGACAGCTCAGAGCCACAAGCCTGCTCCAGATTCTGTGTTTCCTTCTCTCTCTGCCCCTCCCCTGCTCATGCTCTGTCTCTCTCTGTCTTGCAAAAATAAATAAAATGCTAAAAAAATGTAAAAAAAGAGTGTAAGATTTAATGGCACAATTACTTATGCTTTCCCCTAGAATGGGAATATGTTCTCTTGTCATTCTCACTGTTTATTCAGCTATCTGGGCTACCTCCATGCTTTACTCAAGCATTCCATAACACAGTGTGTGCAAAGTTACCAAGACAAAGGAACAAAGATGGAGGAGGCAAGATTTCTTGAAACAGTCTTTGTTCCAGAGTGACTGGTATTACTTTAGATTATAGGGCATAATTCAGAACTAATTACATGGCCCCAACCCAACTGCATGGGAAATTAGAAAATGCATATGGAAAACTGGTGAGCCATGAGCAAGTATAAGATCTCTATCCAGCAGCTACACAATTCCCTTTGCCCGTACTTGTCCAAGGGAAGTCAGGATCTGTCACTCAGAGACATATTAGGTAAGGCACCCCAAATGTAGTCTCTAAATGGGCAAAATAGTTATATTGTTTCTTTTTTTACATCATATGTACAAATAAAAAGTACTTTATTTATAAAAATAGGATAAATTATATCTGTGAACTTCAGTATATTCATCTGTCAAATAAATAAAATATAAGGCTTGTCAGTCAGCTAGAATTTGACAGATAAAATTCTCTCCAAAGGAAAAAAAAAAAATGAGTCTTCATTATTTTAGTTAGAATTCCCTTTTTTTTACACCTAGGGACATAGACTTTTTTCTTCATTATTGCTAATACCCTAACCTGAATGAATATGTAAAGAGAAAACCTTGACAAAATATCATAGAATGAGGCTCAAAACATTATTTGAAAATAACTTATGATATATATATATACACACATATATATACATATATATACTATATACATATATACACACACATATATATACATATATATACATATATATACACACATATATATATATACACACATATATACATATATATACTATATACATATATATACACATATACACATATATACATACATATATGTGCATATATATGTATGTATATATATAGACATACACACATGTATCAGGATATATCAGATTTTGAGGAATACATATTTATCAGGTTTTGAGGAATTCTTCTTGAGTATGGAAGTGTATGCAGCTATAGGAAACAGAGCCTAAGTTTTCAAAGAAGTCTACTTGACTGAGGGAGAAGAAACTTTCCAAGCAAATCTTATTTCTTGATCTGTCCTAGAAGGTAGGCTTTAACAATTGCCAGTATTGGGTAACATTCTCCACCTAAGTCCAAATATTGGTTCTGTACCTCATGGGCAGTACAATTTAGCCCAGGTTACTTGACCTCTTAGGGCATCAGTTTTCTCTTTTGTGAATACTAAATGATACCACCAAAGTTACTAGTACATAATAACCACATAAAGGCAAGTTCCTAGGTAAAAACCTCCCCTCTGCCATATCTAGGCTTCTCAAATGTAAATTCACTGAGCTTTCAACCTGAAAGCTTAGATCTTCATGAATGTTTAGAATATTATATCATACTTATGGAGTTAGTATGTCTACTAATTCTGTTCATACTCCAAGGACTAGTATGTTCCCTACCCAAGGACCCATTTGTTTCTCTACAAATTTGAAATGTAGTGACCAAACAAGCATTATTCAGATCCATACTAAAGTGTTTACCAACATCCTTTGGGGTCAAACCATCTTGGGTTCCCCAAAGTTGACTTTCTATTCCCCACAACATATTTCTTCTTTTTCTCTCCACACACTGGATCAACCCATAAGATTAGATTTCTGCCAGATTTGCTATTTCCCTTCTTATTCTGTAACATCCTTCTTTGTAACTAAAGCCTACCCTATACTTTCTCCAGAAGGCTAACTTCCTTGTCATTTGTTTTCTTTATGGGAAATTAGAACTGTAACCCTGCCTGATTCTAAGACATCTAGTTAACTTACACAGTCCTGGTCCCAATCATGATCTGTGACATGTTTCATTAGTATGTCCCATTCTGGTAGGACTGAGACACAGTTTTTTACCTCCAGATTTATTTGTCCAATGTCTATTCGAGATATATGCCATTGGGCATACTTCCATTACTTTAAACTTAACTAATTCAAAAACAAATTTGTAATCATATTTATCATTTTTCATCCTGGTGCACAGCTTCACCATGCAGTGAATTACATAATGCAGAGATGTATGGGTCTTTCCCTTAGCCCACATTTACTCCAACATAAAACTATTCATCTCTCCTACTAAATATCTTTCAAAAGCTCTTTCTCTCCAGCCTAATTATCAGTCCTTAGCTTAGATCACTATACTCATAAACAATATCCTTTAACAAGCACACATCTGAGTAACTTGCATCAGTTTCTATGCTCCCCAAATGCCATTCATTGGGCATACTACATCCAGTCTAAGCCTTGTATTTCTAATCATATTATCCCCTCTTCCATGGCTTCCCACTATTCTAGGATATGTTTTATTCTTTTTTTTAATGTTTATTTATTTTTGAGAGAGACAGAGACAGAATGCGAGTGGGTCAGGGGCAGAGAGAGAGAGGGAGACACAGAATCCAAAGCAGGCTCCAGGCTCATGTCAGCACAGAGCCTGACGCGGGGCTTGAACTCACGAGCTGTGAGATCATGACCTGAGCCGAAGTCGGACACTCAACCGACAGAGCCACCCAGGCACCCCATAGGATATGTTTTATTCTTAATAAGACTGACATTGTCTTTTCCAGTCTGAATTAGTTTATTAAGTCACTTGTTTTCTCTCCCACTGACTCTCCAGCCACAATGTACTCCTTTATTTCCTAAAACATGACATATTCACTCTCACCGGAAAGCCTGTGCAAATTCATTTTTGCCTCCCTCATCTTTGCTTGACACCTCCTTATCCATTTAGTGTCTGTACAACTGTTTCTTTTTTATTGCTCCTAAAATGACTAGAATATTTGGTTCTGCTATTAATTTCTAGGGTACACTATCATTTTCATAATGTTTTTCATATTTCATTATTTTTAAATTTTTTTAATATTTATTTTTGAGAGAGACAGAGAGACAGACACACACACAGAGACAGAGACAGAGAGAGAGAGCGAGTGAGCATGAGTGAGGAAGGGGCAGAGAGAGGGAGATACAGAATCCGAAGCAGGTTCCAGGCTCTGAGCTGTCAGCATGCATCCCAATAAGGGGCTCAAACTCATGGAACTGCGAGATCATGACCTGAGCCAAAGTCAGAGGCTTAACTGACTGAGCCACCCAAGCGGCCCCTATCATATTTCATTATTAATTCTTGTTCAATTTTCTCTTTCCTACTGGTCTGCAAGTTGTGGCATGGCAGACTTTGTGTGTGTCCACTTGCTGCTAAGTTCCCAGAAAATAACATGGTAAAAATAGTTCCTGTTGAATGGATGAATACCACAAATACATAGTTCACACGACTTCTTGGAAACTGCTCACTTCCATGTGGACAACTGTCAAGAACTGAACCACAAAGTACAAAATAATATTGTGTAAGTGTGAAAATATGTGTTTTAATGTTATTTAAAAACTGGCTTTATCACTTACAAACTCTTATTTTTTAATGTTTATTTATTTATTTTGAGAGAGAGGGAGAGAGCGTGTACAAGCAAGCCCAGGAGGGGCAGAGAGAGAGGACAGAGAGAGTCCCAAGCAAGCTCTGTGCTGTCAGGGCAGAGCCCAACACAGGACTCAATCTCACACACTGTGAGATCACGACTTGATCCAAAATCAAGAGCCAGACACAACTGACTGAGACACCCAGCTGCCCCATCACTTAAAACTTTTTAACCATCAGCAAATCATTTAACTTCTTTTTTCATCAGAAAAAAAATAGGTTTCAAAAATAACTTCACTAGATTGTTTTGAGCATTAAGTTAACATACGTAAAGACATTACTCTACTGCCTGGCATAGAGCAAACTATTGTTACAGGTCAGCAATTAGTAATAATTTGGGAGGATATAATGTTATCACTTGGGGACTGCAAAAAATAAATTTCCATCTCATCCAAACATGCTTACAAAATTCAATAGACTTTTCCCTTTTGTTTTCCATTGTCTTAATCATTTAAAGGAACAATTCAATTATGGTTCTAGTCAAGGTAACTTGTCTTTGTGCTTTTAAAGGTAACTTATCTTTGTGCTTTTAAAATTCCATTCAAATTAAGCTTGTATAGCAGTGAAGGAGGGATGATAGTCTTTTCTGCTACTGACAGAACTTGACATGTGGCATGCCTGATCCATCAACTGACAGCATTAACTTCTTATTTGTGTGAACATACTGCAAAATTTTCATGTTTAAGGTTCTGTAGACTCTGAGATGATTATCAAGGTTGCCAGGGATTCTCAAGGTATAGAGCCAATTCAGAATATATATGCAAACATATGTACATATATGTGTAATTATATAATATACATATAAATATGTATACATACTTGTTTATTCATTTATTTATATGACTTGTGGTAACCACCAGATTATTAAATTCATGCATAAGATTAGCTATTTTATGTTCACAGTGTAATCTTTATCCCAGAGAGGTGTTCCCAGTTCTTTCAAATACACATAATTATCTATAATCTATGTGTACTTTTGCCATTTCTCCATTTGTCACCATCTTAGTCCAACATAAAATTTTTGTTTCCAGGATATCTACTCATCTCCCTGAATGTCTACTCCCCTATTACACTCTACTTTCCTATTGATTATCTGCTCAGAATGCAAATCTCAGTGTTCCACCTCCATGTGCAAACCTATGTAATGTCTTCCAATTGCTCTTTAGGTAAGTCCTCAACTCCTTAAAATGGTCAATTAATCCTTTCACTGTCTGTTGGGTACTCCTAGAATTTTAGTTCTACCAACCTACTTACCCATGTCTTTTACTACTTCTTTTTTTTCTTTCTTTTTAAAAAATATTTATTTAGGGGCGCCTGGGTGGCACAGTTGGTTGAGCGTCCGACTTCAGCCAGGTCACGATCTCGCGGTCCGGGAGTTCGAGCCCCGCGTAGGGCTCTGGGATGATGATGGCTCAGAGCCTGGAGCCTGTTTCCGATTCTGTGTCTCCCTCTCTCTCTGCCCCTCCCCTGTTCATGCTCTGTCTCTCTCTGTCCCAAAAATAAATAAACGTTGAAAAAAAAATTTTTAAAAATTAAATAAAAAAAATATTTATTTAAATAATCTCCACATTCAATGTGGGGCTTGAACTCATGACTCCAAGACCAAGAGTCACATGTTCTTCTGACTGAGCCAGCCAGGCACCCTCATATCTTTTATTTTTTTAAATTTTTTTAACGTTTATTTATTTTTGAGACAGAGAGAGACAGAGCATGAACGGGGGAGGGTCAGAGAGAGGGAGACAAAGAATCTGAAACAGGCTCCAGGCTCTGAGCTGTCAGCACAGAGCCCGACGCGGGGCTCGAACTCACGGACAGCGAGATCATGACCTGAGCCAAAGTCGGCCGCTTAACCGACTGAGCCACACAGGCGCCCCAGTCTTTTACTTTAGATACCAGGCATAAGACATCTAACCTGCCTCAACAGCTTATCCATCATCTCTTCTATGATATACTTCTTTGTATAGGAAAATCCACCTTTGTCTAGTTAACTGCTTTTCATCTTTCGGGTGCCAGATAAAATGACGCTTTCTCAAGAGAACCTTGCCCAAATCCTCATTATATGTCTGATTCTTTTATATGTTACCATACAACATACTTTATATACTTTATACATTACCAACAACATACTTTTACTTTATTATACTTATCTTAGTAATTATACACTGACTTGCATGCTTGAGAATATTACCTGCCAAGAACAGAGGGGCTTGCTTTCCATTATAGTCCCACCTTCCACCCAGCACATAGGATATGAACTAAAATAATTTTGGAAAGCGTATGAATGTAAAGCATCATGAAATCTAAATTGAGATATAATAGGAACTTAGAGAAAATTAATACCAATACTAATAATAATAGCTACCATTTATTGAAAGCCTTCCATATCCATTTATAGTGTTAAGTGAATCAGAGGTTGAATCAAGATGATTAACTCAAGTTTAATAAACCCAGAAGTTTCACTTATGATTATACCTAACCTGAAATAAGATAAAATATAATATGATCATAATAGACTGTTACAAGGCAACAGTGGAAGTAATGATAGAATATGATCTGGGAGTATGCCCATGGTAGGCAGGATTTGTAAGCCTAGAATGCATTAATGACTCCAAGTTTTTTTTTAATATAATTTATTCTCAAATTGGCTAACATACAGTGTGTACAGTGTGCTCTTCGTTTTGGGGGTAGATTTCTGTGATTCATCACTTACATACAATACCCTGTGCTCATCCCAACAAGTGTCCTCCTCAATGCCCATCACCCATTTTCCCCTCTTCCCCACCCCACCCCCCATCAACCCTCAGTTTATTCTCTGTATTTAAGAGTGTCTTATGGTTTGCCTCCTTCCCTCTGTGTTTCTAACTCTTTTTTACCCTTCCCTTTCCCCATGGTCTTCTGTTAAGTTTCTCAAGTTCCACATATGATTGAAAACAAATAATATCTGTCTTTCTCCGACTGACTTATTTCACTTAGCATAATTCCCTCCAGTTCCATTCACGTTGTTGCAAATGGCAGGATTTCATTCTTTCTCATTTCCAAGTAGTATTCCATTATATATATATATATATATATATATATATATATATATACATACATACATATATATGTATATATATATATACGTATATATATACACATACATATATATATACACACACACACTATATATATATATATATATATATATATATATATACACATCTCTATCTATATATAGAGATATATGTGTATATATATATACACACACATATCTCCAAGTTTTATACTAACCAGAGTTTAGAAGCACTGATTGAGGTAAGGACCACATTCAATGATTCAGTTCTACTTGATGTTTGAATAAAGGGAGGAGACAGCTAGAAGGCAGGGATAATATCTGAGAGATTTCCAAGGGATATCTGAGATTGTGGGTGTGACTGTCTCAAATAATTCATAGTGAGATAACCATTTCTTGGATTAGGAAATTAAATTATTTTAAGACTAATGTGTGTGTGTGTGTGTATGTGTGTGTGTGTATTACATTATTTAATTACTACTTATGTCATATCCAATTTGTTTCAGGAAACAATGTAGGAGATGAATATTCAGAAAAGCTCATCACCGTCCGATGTGAAAAAGACAAAGTGTACCACTAGAAGAAGTGGAAAGAGTATTTACAATGTTTCAGACATTGTACCCAGGGCACTTTACCATCTATATCTATAAATCTATATATCTATATCTATATCTAGGTCTATCCTTCTAACGGCATTACACAAAGATGAGATTAACAAAAAGATTTCCATCATTACAAGAATATATTTCTATTCTACATCAAGATTAATAAAAGAAAAACATTAATGAAACAAAATCTTAATCTTTCGCTGTCTCTCTGTCTTTGGCTCTGTCTGCAGCCCTCGCTCTCTCTTTGAATATAGGTGATAAACAAATAGATGCACACATGTCAACCTAATGGTGGATCATCAACATTTTCTTCTATTCCGTTTTCTTCTTTATAACTCAGTGAATACTGGACGAGGTACTAGTCAGTGATGAAATTAGATCCCTTCTCATTATACTCCAAGTTCATGGTTGAATATTCCATATGAAGATTTATCCATTTGGGGTTCAATGTGATTCTGATGTTATCTAGTGGTATAATATCTCCTGGCTTCACTTTTATATTCGGAGACTTGTAGATGTAAAGTATCAGACATCCATTCAAAACTTGAAAGTACTAAACCTGACATGCGAATAAAGTACATAAGATGATACTATAATTTTTTTACCTCTTAGAAATAATTTTCATGTTTTAGGCATAGTTGTATTTTAGCACCACACAAAATTGATTTAATCAAGGATTCTTTTTTTTTTTATAGCAAACTTGTTAAAAAATCTTTTGAACTTAGACTGATATATAAGAAGATTAATTCCTGAATCCACTTTTATTGGCTGGATGATCGAAGTAAGATATGATAAAGGTGATAATGAGATAGAAAGGATAATGGGATAAAGGTTAGGTCCTGTATTCTATTTAAAAATGATATATTAAGAATTATAAGAATGCAGGTATGTGCATCTGGTTGAGAGAGATAATTAGTGCCACTATTTGGGAAAGAGACCCTGCTATTATAACAGAAAAGAATAAAATATAGAGCAAATACTGGATTCATGAAAATAATATAATTCCTACAATACTAGAGGTAGAATCCCATTCTTCTTCAAGGCAACCCAACAGATTTCAGCTGATAGAGGCTATTTCTGTGAATTACTTTTTAAGAGACATATAATGAAGTTAAGCATATGAATATTAAAATGTTAACAATTGCAAATGAAGTAGAAATAAGAAACCTGAGAATCTTCATCCTGGAAAAAAGATGGAAAATAACAAACTGTCCTCATCTTAGGTATTTTTAAGGCCATTGTACAGAATGAAGCTCCAACTTGACGTGATGCTAGAAACATTGCTCACTGTTAGAGATACTATCAATCAGCAAATGCTACATGGCAAGTTTTGGTTATGGAAAAATAAACATGATTCTTACTGCAGAATTAAAACAAAACACAAGAAACTTCTCAGTGTTTTGAAATGAAGTATCTCAGCTCAGAATAAATTATCAGTTGAAAAATCATTAAAGAAAAGAAGCAGAAATAAATCTGTGATGGATAGCTTTGATTGAATAGATTGAACAAATGAATAAATTAATAATGGATAAATAGCCATTTATACCTGTCAAAATAAAATTTGCAGAATATTGAAGTATTTTTCAAACACCATGCTTTCAATACCATATATATAGTATCTGATTATATTAATTTCACAATCAGGTGGGAAAATATATACATTAACAAATTATTGCTGGTGGGATTTCCAATCTGTGGACCAACAGTTGAATGTCCTTTTATCTATAAAATCATCATTTATTTACACAGAGTTACCTCTATCCCAAATTCCCACTTATATGAAAAGATATTTGATGTCATCAAGAGAAAATGGCATAAAATGTACTTGGAAATAATTAGCAAAAAAGAAATCAAAGTTAGAAACTGGAAAATTAAGTAAACATAAAACTAGACTTATAGTAAATATATTTGCAATACAGTTTGAAGAAAAAACATAAAATGAACCTTCAAATCACCCTCTCCTCTCAATTTGGAGGAAGAAAGCTAAAATGTATAGGAACAGTTGTAACAGGATGAGCTTATGAAAAGTCATCCAGAAATGCTAGAATATTTGCTGGATAAAAGATGAAGAAATGTCTCTTCATCTATACTAAGTTAACAGACAGTACCATGTTTTCCTGTGTCTCTGGGCTTGTGTCAAGATATGGTCAGTAACAGCCAGCACTGTGAGCCATAAAATCAGGAAGAAATCAGCCATGTGGGCATACGAACAGATCAGAAAAAGAACAAGACCAAAAGAAACAAACAACAATGTGTATATTTGTGATATAAAGAAAAACAAATAATGCATATTCATTTTTCTGAAACAAAATGCAATGAGGATCAGAAATGTTTACAGTAATCAAGATACTTTAAATGAAAATTAATTATCCAGAAAACTTAGTGATTTCTTATGCATAAAAACATTCTATTCTATTTTCTATTTTAGTGACCCAGGCTGTGTTAAAAAAATATTTGTGTTAAAAAAATATTAAGTGTAATAATTTTCATAGGTAGGCTTGTATCCTTGTCAATACATGATTCTTAATGTTACTTTAAAGTTGTGACCAAAAATTATCTCGTAGATGGAAGCATTGTCCTTCTGTGTGTTTTTCTATTCATGTTTCAGTCAATGTATGTGTGTAAATGAATTGGCATATTCATTACACTGAATTTGGAAATTTTATGTGGTTAATAACTATAGGTTGCTAAACTTACAAGGTTCACTTTAACATTTTTGGGACGTTACATTTTTTATATTTTTAAATATAGAAATAAACATTTTAGCTAGCAAAACCAAGACCTATTATTTAAGTATTTCAAAGAAATGTAGCTCCTAAACACTGATAAATACTCATCTTGATTTTACTTGAAACCCGTGCCCCTTATTCAGTTTCCTTTCAGTCTACATGAAATCTTTAATTTACCTAGGTAGTGCTACACTAGCATGGAACCAGTAGTTGACTTTTGGGCTTTTTGTTTTGTTTTGGTTTGTTTTTTATTTGCTTTCCCCTATTTATTAAGATGTTTTGTTGGATCTTGGCTAAAATCAGGATTGTTCTTAGTCAATGAAACAGAGTGTTCCCATGATTAGAGCAGAGTGGATAAAAAAAAAAAAGTAGGATCAGCATTCCAACAAATGTGGGTCAACATCCTAGTTCCAACAAGGTTTCTAGCAACCTTGAGCTTCTTAACATCTCCTGACCTCATTCCATCTACTAGTAAAGTTCAGAAAATACACACTTTACTGAAGTGTTCCAAGATCTTAAGCATAAAGTATGATGCCTGACACAAGAAGGTACAGAACATTTGCTTGACACCAAGGAAATCCTGTACAGTGTAACATTCTTCAATATATCCATTAATTTCTAAATATTTTGCAAATCTTATCCAGAGTGCAAGTTTGCTACAGGTTGTTTTTATGTGTTTTACTCACTTTGATTGCACTCAATAAATATATACACATACTCTGAGTTCTGTGAATGACCACTTTGTAACTGAGCGCCACCTCGAGAATTCAGTTCCTAGATTTGCATTTGGATTTATGATCACATATCAATGGTACTGCTTGGTTAATGAACAAAGAACACAAGTACGCTTAATGCATAGGTGACCCAATCGCTTCAAGTAAAGCCAGAAGCAACGCATAGTGAGCTGAATCAAATAAAACTTTCTTCATTATTTCAGAAAAAGAAATTTTAAGAAGCACTAAGTCTTGGCATGGCAGACACGGTAATACATGCTATGCAAATTCAGAAAGAACCTTATTCTTAGGTTCTGAGCAATAACTTACTTCCACCAAATTATATTTTCTTTTTACTTTGAATTGTATTGAACACATAGGTACCTTTCAAATTATTTTAGTATTTTATGCATGATTTTTGGTTTTGTAATTTTAGGCAAACTAAAAGTTTAAGAAGTTTATAACTACTTTATTTAAATGCATATCTTAACCATATGGAAGTAAGGATAGCCCACATATTTTCCTTTTTGCCTTTGATAAATGTTCACAGTTTGAGAAATATTTTAGTAGAAAAAAAAAGGTTACTGCAATTCAGAGTCCAAAATTAAGTGTTACCCTCCCCGGTGTCTGTAAAAGTTTTGGCATTTCTTTAAACTAAATAAATTTCAATTTTCTTCCAGATAAATTAAGTGTAATTAAATTAACATTGCCTCCTCTACAAGGTGTTTTCCAAGGATTAGATGAAATCAGAGATGTTAGTGTGCCTTGATATCTGTAAAGCATTGTATTAATGTAAGGGATTATTCATTCCATCACTATTAATACACACTTGAACTCACTACATCACAACATTGTGTAAGACGACTTTAAAATAAAATATCCAGGGCTTTAGAATGCAAATCAGTTAATGAATTCATTGTTCCCTATCATGATTTGAAAGATTTGTCTTGCACAAAACCCATATGTTCAGCCACAAACACAATTCTGCCTTTTGGATCTTTGCATGAAAATGGGTTCCAGGAAAGAGTGTGGTTGGAAAATGTGCATTAATAGAGTCTCACTGTAGACAAAAGGTTGGGTTCTGCTGGGGACTTTGAGAGACTTACCACATTTCTCTCTGGTGTTTTAGTTACATCAAATGTAAGATATGGTCTGCCCCTTTAGTAACTTCTGCAGAGCTGATGAAATAATATAACCTGTGTAATCATTACTATAAAATATCTATATAATTTGTATTTTTAAGATAAAGTACAGAATACTTAAAATAAAGGAAAACATAGATATTTAAACAGCATAAAATGTGATACCATAGATTTAATTTTTATCTAGACTAATGCCTACTCATTTCCTAAAGAATATCTGGTTCTTACATAAACATATACAATAGGATGAAATTCAAATAGAACCAGAAGTGGAATATCAAGTTCAATGAAAAATAAGACATGCAAATTTTATTTCATACAGTATTTCCCAGTTGCTTCAAACAGAATTATCATGTTAACATCTGAATAATGATGTGATTGTTGAAAACATGATGATGTAATCATTGCTGGGCATCTAACTTAAAAAAAATTATATGATAGGGGCACCTGGGTGGCTCAGTCAGTTAAGCATCTGACTCTTGGTTTCAGTTCAGGTCATGATCTCATTGTTTGTGAGTTTAAACTGCCATTGGGCTCTGTGCTGACAGCATGGAGCCTGCTTTGCATTCTCCCTCTCCCTCACTCTCTGCTCCTCCCCCACTTGTTCTCTCTCTCTCTCTCTCTCTCTCTCTCTCTCTCTCTCAAAATAAATAAATAAACTTAAAAAAATATGTGATAAATGTGCTATATGTGTTTGTATGTATAGGTCTTCTTTTTTGTCTATCATTACCAAAATATATAATTTACATTTGAGCCTTTCTTGATATGAACCTTCACAATGGTTTCCAAAAGTTTTACTCATATATTAATTTATTCAAATAACAATTAATAATTGAGCATTATTTACCTCCAGTCATTATTTCAAGTGTTCAACTTACTTACGATGCCATCTAAAGCATTCATATTGGATTACTTTGATACCAACTGGCCTTTATTAGAATTTCATTAAATCTATTAAAAATTCATTAACGCTCTGGTTAAATAAAAAGTTTTGCATTTTTATCTTCGACATTTTCTATTAATTTGTGTGCATTGTTGTTGCCTTTACAGTGAGAATAAAAAGTGCTTGAGAGCAAAGTTCTTTTGAATTGTCAATAACAGAGCAATGTTTGGCCAATTGCAGTTAAGTCTCACACACAGATTTGCTTCATAAGTAGCAACTCAAAAAAAAAAAAACAGAGGAGGAGGGTGGGGGACTAGGAACTGAAATGGGAAAAATGGTTTTAGAGAAAGGGTCTAAGTTGGTAATCACGGGCGGATAAGACTTAAATATTTGCAAAGTTATAAAAATTTTGTAGCAGTCCTCGTTATCGGGCCACTTAGTCTGTGTTCTGGTTATTCATGTGTGTCTTGCATACCTTGAATTGCACCCTTACAGGCCAGCCAGTGCTTTAGGTCTCTGCAGTACACAGAAGAGATGCTATCAATATTATAAGAACCAGTGTGTGTGTGTGTGTGTGTGTGTGTGTGTGTGTGCGCGCGCGCTATCTAACAGTGTGCTGTTCCATTTAATTATATTAAGTAGGCATTATTCTCATTTTATAAATAAAGTTAATGATGCTAAGAGAGGTTAAACCACCTACAATTTCAAAAGTAAATACATTTGACCCTGGTAGTTTCTTAATTAAGAACCTATGCTTTTGTTAGTCTATCCACCTGCCTTCTATAAGGGTGTGTCAGCTGGAACTATGGGCACTGTTCTGGAAAACCCAGATAATCTGTCTCTTGTTATGAGAATTCTTGGTACCGTCATTTCTCTGGATACTACTCCGCAGAGATTAAAATCTGGGATATTCCCTCCTTGACTGACAGAGTTAGTGCAGTCTCTAAAACAAGGTCATTTTTCCAGATATCACTGTTTTTGGTCTTAATTTTCTCCATGCTTTCTCAGTATATGCTTAAAATTGCTGAAATTACAGATTATCTCAGTCGTTTGCTGTACTGTCATAAACCTGTCATTAGTTTCAGAAGATAAAGTGATGGATGGGGTGCCTGGGTGGCTCAGTTGGTTAAGCATCCAACTTTGGCTCAGGTCATGATCACAGGGTTTGTGGGTTCGAGCCCCACATCAGGCTCTGTGCAGACAGCTCAGAGCCGGGAGCCTGTTTCAGATTCTGTGTTTCCCTCTTTCTCTGCCCCTTCCCCCCCTGGTGCTCTGACTCTGTCTCTCAAAAATAAACATTAAAAAAATTTTAGAAGTTAAAGTGATAGAAAATTTCATACGATAAGTTGAGTTTAGCTGAAATTTAACGATTAAAAGCTGGATTGGAAGAAATGCTACAGTGCATTTGTAGGCAAATCATTCCCAAATAAAACATTTGCTTTTGAAACCTGAACAGTATATTCAAGTAAAATTCTATCCCCATTGACTAGAGAAGATCTTTTGCAAAATGCCAAAAGCCCATTAGTACTAAAACTAATAATGTATGTGTAGAATTTTACGGTATATATGTCTTTTGTTTTTTATATGTGAGATCACTGAATTCTCAACTATTACTTTCATGTAGATAGGGAAGTTTTAATTATGCCAACTTTACACATAGGGAAAATAATATCTTAGTCATAAACCTTCAGTTTGCATGGCTAATATAAGAACTAGTTTGCGTATCTGAAAATACAAACATAGAATTCTATCTGCTCAATTTCATAAACTCTGTAAATGTGTGTGTGTGTGTGTGTGTGTGTGTAACAAGAATAGACACTATAATCCTATCTCATAGTCTAACTAAACCCCTAAATAAATACTTGTGTATACCTACTAATGATTGAAATACTTTGTGCAAATCTCTTGAAGTATCAGAGAAGGAAACTATTATCTAAAGCTGAAATAAAGGAGTGTGCATGTATGGCCCCCAGCAAGACACTGGGGGGGGGGGGGCAGTTGGTACAGGCTGTTAAACAATGGTTAGACAAGTCAGTGGTAAGGTTTTCAGCAGCTCATAATCATATTCAAGAGATCTTAGATATACTTATGCTCACTGGATGTTAATACTACAACCTAAATTAGCATATGAATTGTGAAGACAATGTGATGTGAACAGATTTGTTACAATGTCATTGTATGATCTGGCTTGATTCAACTCTTAATTCTACCCCCACCCTCAAACAATAATTTTGTAGCTTTGCCAGTATAATATTTCACTGGCTACTCCAGTGAAATTATTGAAAGTGATGAAACTTCTCAAATTGTGCAGAATCCCATGTGAAAACCATTGTGCTATTTGTTGATTTGACTGGCCTTGGATACTTCCTAGTGTGAGCAAATCCATTCTGCTTTGGAGAATTGCCTCTCTCCCACATTTGCTTGAGGTCTTTGTGGAGAAAAGCAACCAGAATGCTTAGACCTTCCTGGTTAAACCTGTTCATATGACTCATGACTAGAAAATCTGATTCTTTCTTCTCGAGATGTGGAGGACGCAGAAACACTCTGAGCAGAGAAAACAAGGGTCACACATGTTAGAGCTGCTATTTCCCAGGTAGTCCATATTCAGACTGCCCTGTGTCCTCATCCCAAGCTTCCAGGTTTTCCTGACTTCCGTCTTTTCCCAGATCTGATCTGTCATCTTTGCTCTTTTTGAACTTTCCCATAAACTTGCATTAAATTTCTTTTATTTATTTTTCTTGTTATACTTGTCTCTCCTCGCGTCCCCTTTTTTTTTCTTGAATCAATTTCTGTTACTAGCAAACAAATAAAACAAAATGTAAATAAAATAACAGCAAAAAAGAAAAAAAAGAAAAAGAAACGAAAAAAGAAATGAAGATAAAAGAATACTTCACATATATAACTAATACGGTTGAAAAGCATTATAAATGAACTTTATATTTTACCACCCACCTGTATCCCAATTTGAGTTCAGAGGCTTTACTCCAACCATTGATCCCTCATATGAATTATGAAAAGGAGTAGCCTTGTAAAGGAAGGAAAAACAAACAAACAAACAAACAAACAAACAAACAAACTTCCTCATAGGGAATTGCACTGGCATCCCTTCCCTTTACATACCAAGTGACCACAGGTTACCACTTCTAACTTGGCATGGTGTCTGAAAGGTAATACAATTTGAGAAAAGGAGAACTTTAGAGAATCTGTATTACAATCATTCTTCCTTTTTCCAGACAACATTATTTTAAGATTTCACAGAGACCTATAATACACAGACTGTGCTTCATTCTTAGGTCTCAACTGAGGTCCATGAAGTGCGTACTTAGGAAAGGAATTTTACACTAAAGCAAGTCCAGGATTAAAAATTCAGATTTGTGTGAAGAGGAATGCCCAGGCCTGAGTTCTTTAACATATAGTAAGCTAATGGAGACAAACTTGAAAAATGGAATTACACCAAGATTCTAAAAAATTAAAAACAAACTGACACCTACTGTGACTTTAGTATGCTGGTGTGGCTGCATTTAATCAGTGATTATCATGCCATCAGTCCTATAGCTTTAAAACGAGCATTTCACTGGTGAGTAAACTCTCCCAGGACTTAAGCCACTTCCAAGTACAAGAAGGCATCATTTTAGGTACAGCTGGCATGCAGAAGCAGGGAGCCTAACTTTGGGCCCACTGCTCTTCTTTCCTGGTTTAGTCTGCCTTGTGGATGAAACATAACAAAGAAGAAATGGATCAAGGTCTGGGAGTCATTGTAGATGCCAGAAGCAGGAGCCGCAGAGAAAAGACGAAGTTATGAAATTACACATGTTCTTGGAGACATGTATGCATATGTGTGAAGGTGGAGAGGCGAGGTTGGTGTCTGTGTGAATATTTTATGCTATAAAAGTGGAAATTGAAAACAAGCAGACTCTGAGTTAGGGAGGGAAAGATAAGGGACAGGGCAAGAGAGACAGAGAAAGAAACCACTATGATCAGTAAAGCAAATATTTATTTCCCAGAGTCATACAAGATTTGAGCAAACGAAGGAGGTTTTGTTTGCATCTACCTTTTACCTGAACTCAGTCTTGGCATGTCTCCTTCTCCCCTCTCTCTCTTGATAGGGGAGACAGGAGTGCCTTTGACAGTTTTAACACATTCATCCAATTACATGTTAAATTCCGAGCAACACTGAACCCCCCGTCGTGAAAATCCCTGCAATACAGATTTACAGTCTTCTAGAACATGATGTTTATCTAAATTGTCTGAGTTTCCTGTCAAGCTCAACAGACTAAAGAGGAAAGAATACTGTCAATCTTTCTGAGTATTTTAGTAGATTCGTAAAGAAGTTACCAAATCTTTATTTTTATTTTTTATGATGTAAATTCTTACTCTGCGCTCCATTTAGGGAGAATCAATGCCACTGATTTCTCAGTCTTGAAAAATGCAAGGAGAGCTCAGCAATTCACCTTCCTTCTCACCATTTGTTATCCCCATGGAAATAGGGACCAGGTAACAGAGAAGTGAACCAGTACTGCAGCTGGAAATAGCATCAGACCCACAGTTAGGAGATGAGCACTCTTTTCTTGATTCTGCTGTTCACCAGTGGAATTATCTTGAGCATGCTCAGAAATCTGTCTGGGCCATGCTATTGTATATAGAAATGAGGGAGTTGGACTTTATAACAGATGATCTTAAAGTGGAGTACAATACGCGTGCCTCATAATATGCCACTTTGGCATGAGGATTATTTTCAGCTGAAGGTGATCAAGACACAAAAGATTCAGGAAAACTTTTACCTCTCCCTTAACTGCCTAAAGAATTTAAAAAGGAAGCCTGGCCCAGCAAGAAAACAATTACCAGATATATATATACACATATATATATATATATATATATATATATATATATATATATATATGTGTGTGTGTGTATATACGTGTATATATGTATATATATTTATTTTTAACCTGATTACCATGTATCTGCTCTTATCATCTGGTGAACTGCCCTCCTCACCTTTGAAACCCATACCCTGGTCCCACTCCTTAGCTCAGGATGGCAGATAAACTTCCTTTGCCTGATTGCTTCCTTTGCCTCATATTTTTAATGGCTTTCTGTTTTCACTAAATTAGTTTTTCTCCTGTTAATCTGTCTTATATCAATTTAATTATTGGACCAGCCAATGAAAATAGGAGAGAAGAAGAAATTTTTCCATTCTTACAGTCTCTAAAATATTGTGCACTCTAGATCACACATTATAATAATGAATTATACTATAAATTGGTTTATAATATTGGTATATAAGTTGGTTAAGCATCCTACTCTTGGTTACAGCTCAGGTCATGATCTCACAGTTTGTGGGTTCCAGCCCTGAGTCAGTCTCTGTGCTGAGCCTACGTGGGATTCTCTCTGTCCTTCTCTCTCTGCTCCTCCCCTGCTCACTTTCTCTGTCTCACTCTCTAAATAAATTTAAAAAACTTTATATATATATATATATATATATATATATATATATGTATATATATGTATATATATACATATACATATATATACATATATATATCTTACATATCTATAAAATATATCTTATAAATCTTATATATATCTATATATCTGTATATATCTATACATATCTACATATATCTATATATATGTATACATATATATATTCATTCTATTTTATTTGAAATTTAAAAAAATAAAATGCAGCTCTCAATACCCATATCTATTTCATGACCCCAATGGAAGACGGAAGTCATTAGATGATTTTGTAAACACTTCAAATGTCAGTAGTTTTTCAAATAAAAATGATTTTAAAATGCAATAAACCATTTGTTCACTTTTCCAAGAAGTCTGGACTTCTTTGTCAATAGCAGCGACATATCTCATGGACACTATTGTGGGAACTGCCCATTTATGCTGAAGAATAAGCCCCTTGGTCATATCTTTTACACATGGATTTTAATACCTAAGATTTAGCAGACTCGGCTCAGAAACTTCAAATTCAGTGTGTTGGTTTATTTAATATTTTCCAATGGTGCTTTGGAAAACTCCCTGATAGGCAGTAGCAGTTTACTAAAGTTTTTGTTTGTTTGTTTGTTTGTTTGTTTTTTAGGGAAATCTAATGTCTCTGTTAGTAAAATAATAATATATCTCTATGCACCATTTAATTTCCTCCATAAGTTTTCAGATATTGTCCATATTAGTGAAGTTATCAATGACTTTAAAACCAGGAAGAGATTTCTATGTGAATATGATAGAGAGTAAATTAAATAATATTAAGTTCTAGGGGAACCTGGGAAGAGACACAATGTCAGCTAAGATGGCCCAAATTAGACACAGATATGATAGAATATTTTTAGAGATGATTTGCAATGTTAGGTGTTTGAAGCAATGATAGTTTGTTGTTTGTTTTTGTAATAAAATAAAACATCATTTCAATTGCACATCATTTCATGCATCAATTATGGTATTCTTTTGATTGTAGGGTAAACATTTGTGCAAATATCTGGTCCTCAAGTAGATTTTCATGCCTTAGCTTTAAACTCTGGGTCTTAAAAAAAACCTCTTGATTAGCAGGTGTTTGAAAGCTCCTACTCAGCCCTCTGTGGTCATCTTAAGCCACTGTCTCAAGGACAACTTCCCTGTTTTCTTCCGCATGAGCCAAGCCCTTTTATCACACATATTTATTGTTCCAAGTGTTTTCCTCTTATTTATTACTTTGTAATTACATACATATTTGTACTTTACTTGTCCTCTAGGCTTCAATTATGTAAAGTTCAGGTGTACAACATTATAATTTGACATCTGTATACACCACAAAGTGATCACCCCCAAAAGTCTAGTTACCATCCATCAGTCAACAATTGGCCCACTTTACCCTCTTCACCCACCCCCAATCTCCCTTCCTTCTGGTAACCACAAATATGTTCTCTGTGTCTATGAGTTTGTTTTCCTTAATTCTGTTTGATTATTTTTAGATTTCACATGAGTGAAATCTTGCAGTATTTATATTTTCCTCTTCGACTTATTTCACTTAGCAATATAGTCTCAAGGCCCATCCATATTTTCACAAATGACAAGAGCTCTTTTTATAGTTGAGTGATATTCCTGTGTGTGAGTCTGTGTGTGTGTGTCTGTGTGTGCACGTGTGTGTTGTGTATCACATCTTTTTTATCGATTCATCTACTGTTGGACACTTATGTTGCTTTCATATCTTGGATATTATAAATAATGCTGCAATGACCGTATGGGTACATATATTTTTTTTTCAAAGTAGTGTTTCTGTGTTCTTCAGATAAACACCTGATAATGGAATAGCTACATAATATGGTAGTTCTGTTCTTAATTTTTTGAGTAATCTCCACACTGTTTTCCATAGTGGCTGCACCAATTTACAATCCAACCAACAGTGCACAAGTGTTCACTTTTATCCATACCCTCTCCAACCCTCTTTATTTCTTGTCTTTTTGATAATAGACGTTTCTAACAAGGGTGAGGTCATTGTGGTTGTGATGTGCATTTCCCTCATAATTAGGGATGTTGAGCATCTTTTCATGTGCTTATTGGCCATCTGCAGGTCTTCTTTGGGAAAATGTCTATTCAGATCCTCTGTCCATATTTAATCAGATTTTGAATACATTTGATGAGGAAGGCTATTCTACACAAACACATCTTTCTTTTTCTTTTTCTTTGTTTCCTTCCACTGGAAATAAAGGGCTTCTGTAACTTCTTAATACACAATATAGTAACTCAAACACACTGCGAGTATTTTAGGATTACTATTTAATAATACAAGGCAATGCAGACATGTGACAGGAGAAGGTAAGTGCAGGTGATACATCAACAGTATATCATTAAGCCTAAAGAAAACCCATTTTAACCCTGTCTCTTCCTCACTATATGCTAAATTCTACGGCTTCTTCAAATAAGAGTTGTTAGACTCTGTCTACCTACCTACCTACCTATCTTATCTACCTATCTCATCTATTTCTCTACCTATCCTGTAGCTTGAATCTTTATAAAGAAAAGTGATTCTTCCATTTGAAAAATTTAAAATAATAAAATGAGGAACATCATCATAAAGTATTGTATTATGCCAAGTGACAATGTAAAGCTTTGATGAAGGTGCATGTGTGTTTGGTAAAACTTCTTTATGTACTCTTTGAAAATATATTTCCATCTAAGTCTGATTAACATATTTTAAAAAGTGACCCCCAAGGCCATCTCACTAATAATTCTTTATCCAACAGATCTTGTTTGAGAATTCCCCTGAAAGGAATGAAGTATGTCAGATAAATTAAATGAAAGGAACTGATGTAGATTAAGAGTGATGTACATTCTGAATCTGAACTTCTAATTTGACTAAATATTATTTTTCATCTTCATGATCACATTATATTGAAAATTTGGAACTTCAATTTCCTCTACTATTTCATTTAATAAAGCTTTGTCTCCTCTGAGCTCTTAAGGAGATGTTAGCTTTAAATCACACTGACTTCACCCTTTGCAATTTACATATGTTGAAGAAATAAAAGCCTTTTCAAGAGTCACTATAGGGGCCTGAGAAGCCTCAAAGGAGTGTTAAGACCTTGAATTTAATGTGAGCTGCCTCAAACACAAAACACAAATCCTCCCTGTGGAATATTAATGGCTTTTGTGTACAGTTACATTTCCTTGTGATTTCTTTTTAAGCAGAGGAACAGCCCATGTATAAACCAGGCTTTGTGCCTGTGACTGGGAAACACAACTTCCACTCTTTGGAGGCAAAGGGGAAACTTTCCACAGTTCATCATTACATAGTGGAATTTATACTGGAGTATTAGGGGAAGCTTGGAAACACTTGAAAACAAGCTATAACATTGAAGCTGCAATTCATGGATTGCACATCATATGCCTTAAGTTGAAAATCAGATTTCTATGAAAACTTATTCAAAAGGATATTTTAGGTATCATAAATATAGTTATAGGGTTAGTTTTTGGTATCTAACAAGGAATTAATTCTAACTAGTCTTTTTTCTCAAAGCCACAGTTTAACTTTATTTTCTGGAAACATACCTGGTTTTAAATGTCAACAGGATTTGTGCAAGAGCTTGAAAAGTTCAGGAGACACAGATTTCCTAAAATGACCTCTGTCCTGCCCTAATAAGACATCTTTTTTTATATCATTCAAAAGCCATTAAATGGCCCAGAAAGTGTTTTAATATGACAGAGTGTTGATGATGTGCTAAGAAATTTTTGCTGTTGTTTTCTTTGCAGTCACTTGCGAGCTTAGCAAAACCCAGAAGTTCATAAAAGTAGCAATGAAGAATGCCCTATGGAGCAAACAAACTCTTAAATCCTTGTTCTCAAACCTGGCTGCAAGATTGTGTCATTTCAAGAGTTAAAATAATGATGATGATGATGATGATGATGATGATGATGATGATGATGATAATGCCGCCACCTGGAGCCTGCCCTAGATAAACTGGATTGGAATTTCTTGTGTTGTACTGTTCAACACATTAGCTACTAGCCACACAACACTACTGAACACTTGAAAACTGGTTAGTCTTAACTGAGATGTGCTTTGAATATAAAACACCTTGAATTTTAAATATGTACTGTGAAGTCCACAAACATACTAACAAAGATTCTGTCCTTAACTAGATTTTAGATAGGCTCCTTGGAGCCCTCTTTTTGAATAGTTCTCACCTTTGAGCCCTGTTCTAGACCTCCCTCACCTAGCTTTAGGAAAAATCCTGACAAGTTAGTTTTGCATGAAATCATGTGCTGGAATTGATGATATATCAGGTTTGGCACCAGAAGGCCATTATTTATTGACTCCTAAGTACCTGGAGCAAATAACTTAATCACTATGCACTTGAATTTTTTCATCTGAGAAATAAATAAATACATACTTTTATACTTATAGGCATTAAGTGAGATTTGAAAAAAAAATATTATTGAGCCTTGTGCCAAGGTCAGGGTAGGTATCTAATAAAATTTGAAGTTCCCTTTACCCTTTCCTTCTACCTCCATGAGAGAGGATAGGCTTTAAAAGACCCACGAGCCACTAACACAAATATATACATGTCATAATACACACACACACACACACACACAAACCATACTTAAGTCACATGAGAATTATTCTGGTGCTATGCCATGGACAAACATGGAGCATAATACCCTAGAATAATCTCTTAGGGACATTTCTAATGCCCACAACATGATCTAAATTCCTTTCTTCCCATATGTATTCTCTACATCCTGCCCACAGGTGACCCATATTCTGAGTTCCTGAAAGAAGACCAAATCATGCTCATTCTTGCCTGTGCACCTTATCTAGTCCTACCAGAACTGCCCAATCAAACTGTAGTTCCTATCCCCTGAGAAACAGTCCTATGGCAAAGAATTTCTGCTCATGATGATTCACAATGTAGATTGAAGCCTACATTCTTCTATGCATTTCCTTTCTCTTTGGTATATAAAACTCTTTTGTGTTGATATCAGCTAAGTTATGTCTAATCTTTCCCTACACCTTTTTACTCATGAATTTCATGCTAAATTCTGACCCAGTAGATCAAATGAAACAAAACATTCTCTGGAAATGACTCAGAACATGGAGCCCAACAGTCTGGTAATGAGAAAATATCCTTTTGTCTGTATCTGTAACCTAAAAACAAAATATAAAATAGACATACTCCAACTAATGGAATCAAAATAGGGAATACACTGTTTTTCCAAATGACCCATAAAAATTGAGGGGTTTACACTGAAATCAAAGGTCAATGGAATCATTTCCATAATGAGAGAAAACAGAGATGGGGGTTAAGTTTTGCTTTTGATGTGAAACTCCAATATCTATGGATACTGAAATAATAAAAAATACCTCATGACTGGAACTCTATGCTCATCTAATGACAAATGCAGAACCACCATACTGCCACAGAGACCTTAACAAGAATACTGATCATTAGGTGAATCTTATCATTTTCTCTACACTTAGTTGTATTTTCTGTGTGGTTTGCAATTTGTAAGTTTTATAGGCTAGTTGAAGGAGGAGACTTAAGAAACACACATTTGATTAGCCCATAAAATTTCAGACCTTTTCCCCTGGGGGATAATTACCTCTGGTTATGGAGTAAACTTCACTGGAATGTTATTAGTGTTTTGAGTGGTTCAGGGAATAGTCTGAAGGCTGCTCTGAGGAGGGTGGGAGATGGAGAAGAGATGAGGGAATCCTCTTTCCTCTCACAGTAATAGCAACCTCTAACCCATTCTCCAGAGGCCAAATACACTAAGCCTAGCCAAACTAATCCATTAACTAGGAGAAACTGTCCTAGGGAAAAAAAATCCTGGTAAGAAGTAGTGAAAGTATATTTTAATGGTGAACTTAGTAATGGATGCATTTTGTTTGGTGGTTTCTTGTTCACTGTTCACCACTAAGCAGAGAGGAGCCAAGTTTCTCTAACTGTCCCAAAAGCCATCATGATAATATTTGTTTATATTTTTCTGCTGTTGGAAGCAATTCCAAGATTTTAAATTACAGTTTGTGACTCATGGTATTTCCTGTGAACTCTTTCTCATTGCGCTTATTTTTTTTTAATGTTAATTTTTGAGAAAGAGAAAGCAAGTGGAGGAGGGGCAGAGAGAGAGAGAGAGAGAGAGAGAGAGAGAGAGAGAGAGAGAGAGCGCGCCAGAGACAGGATCTGCACTGACAGCAGTGAGACCAATGCGAGGTTCAAACTCAGGAACCTTGAGATCATGACCTGAGCCGAACTTGGAGGCTTAACTGACTGAGCCACCCAGGCTCCCTTTAGTGTGCTTATTCTTCTGACTCACTCTGTATCCCATGTTCCAGTTTCTAGCACAACACCTAAGAGTTTCTGGCAGTGGAAGAGTTGGGCTTACACAGAACACGCACCAGAACTGGAAAGGGTTCAGATTTTGAATTACAACCACCTCATCCAAACAGAGAACAAAAGAAAGGATTAAAGAGGGAGAGATCCTTGTCCAAAGTTATTGAATAAATGTGGCTGAGGAAGACTAGCTATCAACTGTAGTTAGAGATCATCAGTAGAGTTGTGTTACCACCATGCCACCTACACTAGTCTTTCCCTTCCTGGTCTCTCTCTCTCTCTCTCTCTCTCTCTCTCTCTCTCTCCCTCTCTCTCTCTCTTCCCTCTCTTTTTTTTTCTTTAGCGGACATAGCTGTGACTATAATATTTGACAAAGAATTAAATATTCACATTCAAGAGAAACGAATTCCTTTAGACTCTTCATTTTTAAGAAAAAATGTGGCTTTTACTTTTCAAGTGAAAGTGAATGGAAGATTACAGCTACAAACAAAAAGGGAGACCTAATTTTCCTATGTATTATTTCAAGTGTTATTTTTCTTCACCTACCCAAATCCTACTGACTTATAAAATCTCCTCCTCCAGGGGGCCACCTCAAACTCTTCCACAACAGTTTCTCCTTCCCTTTAATTTGTAGTACAGAGGGGACATTTACTACTCAATTTACAATGAAATAAGAATTTTCCCTCCCTCTGGATGGCTTTTCAGGTTCTCCTATGATTCTCCCTTGGCTTTTGTATTAGTAGATAGTGTATTTCTTTGAGCCAGAAGCCATGTCTTATATATACTATTGATTTCCCCATAAGTCATGAGTGGAGTAAGCTTCCATTTGTTGAATTCTTATAATGTTCCACTTACTGGGCCAAGTATTTTATATATATTCTTTCATTTAATCCTTATGAAAAACCCCTTGAGGTAGGGCTTATTACCCTATTACATAAAGGAAAAAAAAATTGAAGTACAAATACTGGCTAACAGAAATTCTCCAAGAACTAAAATTTAGTTAACAGTAAAATAGGCAATAAAACCAAAATCTTATATCTGCTGAAAGTGATATTTTAGCTAAATAATATACTTACTATTTGGTGTGTAATAAGAGCTTAATAAATACATAACTATAAGGGTATTTATTATTCTTAGAAATTAGAATATGTAAGAGTTTATATTTTTATGACATATAGAAATAGGAGTATTTATATGTGTAGTTATGATTGTGAATCATGTGTATGCATGATTCACTCTTTAAAGAAGACTTGCTTTCTGTTTTTCTGGATGTTCAAAGTTTTTTAATACTAATTAAGACTGTCAGCATGAGCAGTGCCTAAATCTGAATTTTATATTTAATTTATAGGTTGCAAGAGAAGAATGTATTCAGGGAAGGATGCTAGCCAGTTCTACTGGAATCATTTGTAGTCCCTCTATGCATTGTCTAAGAATAGTTTGCAATGGATGATTTAACACAGAGCCTATAACACAGACACTATATTTGGAAAACTTTTCTTAAATAAAAGGATGACCATTTAAACAGGAAACTATTTTAACCATGAAAATGCATTTAGTGAATATGAGAAGTAACTCTTACAAGAATATTTTTCTTCCAGCAGATATTGTTGACTGATTATTCTCTATAAACAGGCAACAAAAACAAAGCTTGCAGAAAGAAATGGCTATCTCAAATAGAATTATTTAAAAACACTCACCATTGTCTACCCATCCAATGCACATATTCAAGCACACTCAAGCATATCCATCAGTTAATCTTCAAAGTTGTAACATTTTTATGGGCAACTTTAACTATTTAACTTTAATATGTTTTGCACTTGAAAGTTGTAATATAATAGACAGACTTTGTGGCCTTATTCTGGGAGGAGAAATGAAGTCAAGTAGAACATTCACAGTGGGGGTTTGGAGGTTTCAAAATGCAAGGCAGAGCTTAATTTAATCAGATATTGTACAGCAGTGAAGCTTTATGAACAGAATGAGAGTCAAATTTATCAATCCCGGGACAATGACTTCCCTAGAGCAAATTTTTAAAACCCGTTTAAATGATCATGGATTATAACTCATTTTATAGTTAATTTAGTGAGGATGAGAATTAGGGAGATTGCATATGTGGATGAATAAAATAAACACTACTAGTCTTTAGCAGTCAGCACGTGGAGAGATATATTGAGAAAGTGTTGCAAATTACCTGTCTCTTCATATTTAATGACCTCAGTGTCATAGATGATGTAGGATTTAATAACAGTAATTTCATCTGCAAGGTATGCTAGTTTTCCTTAAATTGCATTAATAACAACGCTTTACATGTATATTTAAATTAATCATGTATGCACATGTATACATTACATTTATAGAATTAATTTTTAGTGACAACTATTTGCATATAAGGCATTAGGAACTAATACTTAGCTTAATAAAAGGGATATCTGCCCCACCCTGTTCCATTACCGGTATTTAAAGAATTGATATATTAATATAATTCCATTTGAGTAATACATAGGCACCAGATCTAAGATTATATGAGTGAATTGTAAGTGCTTGGGTGGTGGGCTTTCTGTCCAAATCAGGACCTAGGAAAGATGGGAAATCAAAAGTAGAGCATCAAGGCACTAATATTCAAGAAGTTAAAGAAAGATGGGGTGGGGGTAGGTAATGTTCTAATACTCATTGGTTTTTAGCGGCATGTCTTTTGTTTTGTTCTTTTGTAGGCATAAAAATTAGATTCAAACACAAATGCCTTCATGATTTCTTACATATATTGATCTCCTATAGTTGAGTATCTTCCATTCAGAAAATGGCCCTTAATAGCACCATTTCTCCTGCTGTGATCTGTGCCCATCTCACATGAAATATTTACTCATCAGTCATCATTCAACACGTATTCGTTAAGTCTAAAGTGGTCTCTGCTAAAACTGGAGGTACAGTGATCAACATGTCAGAGACCCTGATTCTGTCTCACAGCGTAGTACATGTTCACGTCAAATAAAGGTAGGAATGCACCAGCACCGAGTAAAAAATAGGAGTATCTTACCTAGGCTGTGGGGGTTAGTGGATGTGGAGACTGCCAAGGAAGGCTTCCAAGAAGAAACTGGGTCTAATATAAATCCTGCTAGCCACTAGCACTTTGCCTTTATCTCAGCAGGCACTCTGCTCTCAGAGGTGAAACCCACTGGACAGCCATACTTACTCATCCTTCTGCTTACTTTCAAAGCTGGTTTATCGACTCTACACACTTCCTTTCTCTATCCTTCCTTCTCACTCTCCCTCACCCCTCCCAATTTTCCTCTTCTCTTTCTCTTTTAAACAAGAGACTTAAGGACAAACTATAAAATTGACATCTAGAAACTCAGTTTTATTAATGTTGACATACAACCAGCCAAGGTTATGTGCTTAAACTGACTCATAAGGTGTGAGAAACACACTGAGCATGAACAGAAAAGGTAGAAAGATCACATAAAATGCTTTTTATAATACAACATATCAATATTCAATGAACATCCCTTCAATTCTGAAGCTTTCATCCCTCAAGGGAAACCAGCAAATAAACAAAAACTCTTCCCTTTTGAAAAAATAATGGCATAGAGATAATTTTAGGAATTACTCTGACATCTGACATAACCCAGTTGGTGTGTAACAATGTCTGATCTCAATTCTTGGACTCTGCATTACTCTATATAATTGGAGAAACATACAATCTTAGTTGAAGTATAATTAAGTGCAATTATACGTAGATTAAGTGTAATCTTAGTTTACATGTCCGTGATCAAAGTGAACACAGCTGCAATATCATTTTAAATAAAAATAAATAGTACAGACTTCTAGAATTGTTTCCTGACTGTTGTCTTTGTAAAATAATCCCAAGCAATACATTTCTGGCCTATGTGAAGCTAGAACAACATTAGAACACCCATGTTGAGTCATTTCTATGATTAAGCATTATGTATTGTTAACTGATTAGAATACTAATAGCTGTCAGGGATCCCCTGCATGCTGTCCAAGTTTCTGCCTTATACCAGGAGATGATTTATTTGTTAAAGAATTATTTGCAAGGAAAGTGGAAGATAAATCTTAACAGTAGATTATTTTAAAGTCATAAAGCTATTTATAAATTATTCTTATTATATCATATGCACAGACATTTTAGTCAGGCATAAATCAGCTTGTTTCATCTTCTGGATGAATAATTCTGTTGCCAGAAACTCATATGATGGTAAGATTTTCACACATTGATAAACTTAAACAATAAGGACAAAGTAATACTTTCTGAATCTTTCTAGATCTATATGCATTCTATATAATTATGTGTTTAAAATTTTGAAAATCTGTAGGGAGAGAAATATTCCACATGTATATTCTAGAGGTATGGTTACTTACCCTTTAAAATGTTAACCACTATATTCCCAAGAAATAAGTTTTAAATGGACTCTTAGGTCTACTTTGATTATTGAGAATAATACTAACATGAGTGAAGAACACTAAATTTCAGAATACTGCCATCTAATTCAGATCATGCTTGTTTGCCCCAAGCCCATGAGTTATAGCTATTTTAAATAATTTTACCAAATTAAATGTATCAAATAAACCTATAAAGCCTAGAAACCTATAATACTCTTAGGAGAAAACAAAGGAGAAAATCTTTAAGACCTTGGATTTGGCAGAAGATTCTTAGATACAACACCAAAATCATGAGGAACGACAACAAAAAGACAGCTGAACTTCATTAAAATGAAAAACTATTGTGATTCAAAGGACACCATCAAAAATTGAAAAGAAAACCCAATCCACAGAATAGGAGAAAATATTTGCAGACATATATCTGATAAGGGACACATATCCACAAAATGTAAAGAACTCATCTTGGTGGTGGTTGCACATATATGCAGGTATACTAAGAAAACATTTAGATGAACACATTAAATTCAGTTGAAAAGACCATGGGAATCATTTCTTAGGAAACTACAAGTCTAACCCCCCACAGGTAGAATTATTTTCAAACTTATATAACTTTTAAGATATATTCCAAAATCAGTTTGGTCTCCTTTTCACATTCCTAATGCCTCAGTTTCATTTTAAACTTAAAGCCTCAAAGATCTCCCTGCATTCTCAAGCAATGTGCATCAAATCACAAAATCTGATGTAATAGGACAGCTGTAGATAGCTACAAGGTAATTTAAAAATTATTATTATGACCACAACACAGAGATATTCTAATATTCTATCAAAAAGGAGAGTAAAAGATTATATATTCATTTTTTAAGCTTATTTACAGAAAGGGGAGGAAGGAGTAGAGAGGGAGAAGAAGAGAGAGAATCCCAAACAGGCTCCACAACATCAGTGCAGAGCCACATGTGGGGCTCAATCTCACTAACCATGAGATCATGACCTGAGCCGAAGCCAGATGCTAAACCAACTGAGCCGCCCAGGCACCCCTATAATCACTTTTATTTTAACAAGGTAAAGGTAACAGCTACTATTAATTAAGAGCCAATTCTGTGTTTGAAGAGGCACTAGAAGCTTTAAAGATGTTATAAAATTAATCTCTATTAAGACATTAAATGCCATAAATTTTAAGATGCATCATCAAATTAATAACAACTCTTAACGATGGGAGGGAGAAAAACGAAACAACACAAGATGTTACATTTATGCATCAATTATAAAATTAATGTTCGCTTTACACACAAATTTTCCAGTCCAAGCATCAATAACAACATTTTCCAAATTTACTCAGGTTGGCTTCTATTTTTTCCCCAACTTCTTCTGTTTGGTTATGTCATACATACATTTGTGCTATGGACTAAACTGTGTCCTTTTTTTTCAACGTTTTTTTTTTTTTAATTTTTTATTTTTGGGACAGAGAGACAGAGCATGAACGGGGGTGGGGCAGAGAGAGAGGGAGACACAGAATCCGAAATAGGCTCCAGGCTCTGAGCCATCAGCCCAGAGCCTGACGCGGGGCTCGAACTCACAGACCGCGAGATCGTGACCTGGCTGAAGTTGGACGCTTAACCGACTGCCCCACCCAGGCGCCCCAAATTGTGTCCTTTCAAAACTGACATGTTTAAGCCTGAAACCACCCACCCCTCTCCCAGCAATGTGAATGTATTTGGAAATAAAACTTTCAGGAGGTAATTAGGTTAAATGAGGTCATCGGGATGGGGCCTTAATCAGATAGAATTAGTGGATCTGTAGGAACAGGAAAAGAAAGATTTCTCAGTGCACACCTCATAAGGAATGTGAGGATACAAGGATGAGGGGCCATCCACAAGCAATGAAGAGAGTTTTTAGCAGAAAGCAAATCAGCTGGCATCTTGATCTTCCACTTCACAGCCTCTAGAACTGTGAGAAATAAATTTCTGTTGTTTAAGGCTTGTAATCTCTGGTATTTTATTTTGGCAGCCCATGCAGACTAATACAACTCATAATACAGTTATTGGGGGGGGTGGTGGTGGGGTAATCAAAGTCTTCATTCAATCCTAGGACCCCTGACATCATGGATGATTATTTTCATTAAATATGCATGAATTAAAGTGAACTTTTTGTGATGTACGGTTGCATAGATGGAATCAAATCCATGGAGTCATGTGTCCCCCACCCAATATCATACAGGACAGTTCTTTCATCTTAAAAAGTACCTTACCCATCTCCTTTCTTAGCAATAATCACGTCCTGCCAACTGGCAATTGACATTCTATTTTCTCTTTGCCTTTCTGAGAATGGTATGCAAGTGAAACCATAACAAAATATTGCCCTTTGGGTTTGGTTTCTTTCACTTAGTAAAATTTATTCCAGATTCACCAAGGAGTCATGCAAACCAGTAGTTCAGTCCTTTTAATTGCCCAAACCATTCTATTGTTGGGATATGGCACAGTCTGTTTAGCCATTCACCTCCTAAAGAACACTTTGGTTTCTTCTAGATTTGGGGGATTATGAATAATGTTGCTATAAAAATTTGCACACAGGACTTGGTGTGAACATAAGTTTTCATACAAACATTTAAGGAAAAGGGAATTGTGCATAAACAGTACTCTAGTTGACAAATTTATTTCTTGTGGGGGAATGGGTCAACAGTTCTATGCTAACATTAATGCATAGTAGAGTTTAACATACAAGCTAATGGATGATGAAACAACTTCTTCACTGTTAGAAAGGAAGTAATAAATAAGCAAGGAAGTTTATATATACATTTATAACTAATTATAATATATATAAATATATATATTACATATATTTGTATATATAGTACATAATTGCATCTGATTTATGCAATTGTATATATTTTACATAATTACATCTGATTATATACATAATATATATAATTATAAAATATAAATATATAAAATTATATGTATAAATTATATATTAAAATATATTTACACATACATATATATTAATGTGCATACCCTTATATCCTAGCTCTAAAAGGGCCTACTGAAAGGGCCTAGAAACCGTGACACCCCAGAAGCCATAAGCACATCTAGCACCTAGGTTTCTGAATGCTATTCTCCATGGAAAGACGTCAAGCCTCCTCAGAGAAATGGCTGATTGTAGGGCTGGGGTAGGGACAATACTTATCTTACAGTGCCAAAAACCAAGAAAGTGCTCAAAAACAAAAGGATGGAGACATGCTAAAGAGACTAAAGAGATAGAAGCAAAACTGAATGAGTTATCAATGGCCGAACCTGAAAAACTTGAGCAAAAGGATAAATTTGGATTATAACTCAAAGTATCAAATAAATATACAGTATATTAACCAAATGATCAAGGTCAACATCTCCAGTTATGCCAGTTTGATACCATGAATGTGTCTGCCCTGATATGATGTCATGAAGAGTAGAGCCTCATGTCTGTGGTACTCTTTCCCCAAATGAATAACCTCCATCTATCATGGCAAAAAAGAACAAAAATTGAGGACAGTCAACAAAGTATCTGACCATTTTCTTTTCACAACTATCAAGGTCATGACAATCAAAGAAAAACTGAAAAATGTTTACAGGAGATATAATGCACTATTACAATGTGTTATCTTGTTTTAGATTCAAGAAAATAAGAAAGAGAATTAGTATAAAAACTGGCTAAATACAAATAATGTCTGGAGATGGTTAATAATAGCATACAAATGTTGTTTGCTTAATTTTAACAAGTGTATCATGGTAATGCAATATGTTAACATTCAGAGAAACTGAGTGTGAGGTATACAGAAACTCAGTATTATCTTTGAAACCTTCTTTAGATACAAAATTATTTTTGAAATGTTATTAAAAATGCATTTTGATTCCTGGTATTTAAAAATATGCTAGGATTTTAGAATCTCATAAATGTGGATATTAATCTCATTGGAGAAAACTGAGGCTCGAGTTTCTGAAATTTGCATGAGGTCAAATAGCTAACAAATAGAAGAGACAATATTTAATGATAATTCTTTCATTCTTGAAAGGTAACAATTTATTACAATGCAAACCACTTCCATCCACACACATAGAATGAGTTTGTTTTACATTTGTGGGTTGTATGTGATTCTCTGTATTATTTTAAAAATTGCTCCATTTAAATGGTATAACAATTTTCAAATAAAAAGGAATAAAATGTACCCTAATGTGTTAATTTTAGTTTGAGATTTATTATGAGAACAAAGCAATTGTGTCCTTTTCAGGTGGAATAATTTCCTCATCAGTATTTACTTTAATAACTTTATATTCCTTAGAAACACTCTAACAGGTTTAAAAAATCAAAATAAAGTTGTATCTATCAATATATAAAAAAAAAAACTACAGAAGCTGAGGAATACCCAAGGTGATCAATACGGGTAAAGTCTATTCCTCAAAGATTCACAAATGTTACAAAGGTGTGACTAGGGGTAAGAATTCAGTCCAGTTCAGATGTCTGATAGTCATTACTTCCAAGTTTGGAAAGAAAGTGAAATTTTCCTTTCTCCATCCTTCTTGTACTGAAGTAATTTCTGCCTTTTTTTGTTGTTGTTTTGAATCTATTTGCATTTAATGTAATTGCTATGTTTGAACTTAAATGTCCAATCTTATGATTTTTCATTTGTCCTCTTTTTACTTTATTTCCTTGCCCCTCTTCCTTTCATTTGAGCATATCAGATTAAATATATACATATATACCCTGTCGGGGCGCCTGGGTGGCGCAGTCGGTTAAGCGTCCGACTTCAGCCAGGTCACGATCTCGCGGTCCGTGAGTTCGAGCCCCGCGTCGGGCTCTGGGCTGATGGCTCAGAGCCTGGAGCCTGTTTCGGATTCTGTGTCTCCCTCTCTCTCTGCCCCTCCCCCAATCATGCTCTGTCTCTCTCTGTCCCAAAAATAAATAAAAAACGTTGAAAATATATATATATACCCTGTCTATTTTATCATCACTAGTGAGTTTTGGGCTAAAACTCTATTTGTTATATTTCTGTGGCTGTGCTAGAGATTACTGTCTATTATTTTATGATCACTAGTGAGTTTTGGGCTAAAACTCTATTTGTTACATTTCTGTGGCTGTGCTAGAGATTACGGAGTACATCTCTGACATACTACATTCTACCTTCAGATAATGTTGCTACTACTTCATGAATAATATCAGAATTTTACAAAGTACAATTCCATTTCTTTTTCTCCAGTCATTTTACACTTCTTGACATGCATTTTATTTCTACTTATGTTATAAACCTTCATAAGACACTGCTATCACTTTTTCTTTAGCCAGATAACACTCATTTAAAGAAGTTTAAATACATATCAAAAAAAAATGTTCTCTATTTCTAACTACATATTTCTCCTTCCTGATTGTCTTCATTTTTACTGCAGACTGAGGCTTGATTCTGGTATGATATTCCTTAAGAATTAAACAACAACAAATAGATCTACCCTATGACCCAGCAATAGCACTGCTAGGAATTTACCCAAGATATACAGGAGTGCTGTGCATAGGGGCACTTGTACCCCAATGTTTATAGCAGCACTTTCAACAATAGCCAAATTATGGAAAGAGCCTTAATGTCCATCAACTGATGAATGGATAAAGAAATTGTGGTTTATATACACAATGGAATACTACTTGGCAATGAGAAAGAATGAAATATGGCCTTTTGTAGCAATGTGGATGGAACTGGAGAGTGTTACGCTAAGTGAAATAAATCATACAGAGAAAGACAGATACCATATGTTTTCACTCTTATGTGGATCCTGAGAAACTTAACAGAAGACCATGGGGGAGGGGAAGGAAAGAAAAAAGTTAGAGAGGGAGGGAGCCAAACCATAAGAGACTGTTAAAAACTGAGAAAAAACTGAGGGTTGATGGGGGTGGGAGGGAGGGGAGGGTGGGTGACAGGTATTGAGGAAGGCACCTGTTGGGAGGAGCACTGGGTGTTGTATGGAAACCAATTTGACAATGAATTTCATATTAAGAAATAAAAATAATTAAAAAAAAGAATTAAACAACAACTCTTTAAAAAAAGCTCTTTTTTTCTTGTAACAAAAGTTTAGTTCAGCTTTTTAAATTCTCAAAATGTGTTTATTTCACCTTCAATTTTGAAGTATATTTCCATTGTCTGCAGAAGTCTGTTACTAGGTTATTTATTTACACTCAGCACTTTAAACATGTTCTTCTATTACATTCTGGCCTACATATTTTTCCTCCTTTTAGACATTAGTTAACATTCTCATCATTGGTTCCCTAATTAAAATATGTCATTTTCTACCCTCTGGCTGATTTAAAAATTTTCCTTTTATCTTTGGTTTTCAGCAATTTATCAATGCTGTGACTAGATTTCTTTATGTTTGTGTTGATCCTGCATGATGTTTGTGGGGCCTTATTTTTAATTTTTTCCTACCCATTGATATTTTTCATCAATTTTTAAAATATTTGGGTATTATCTTTTCAGATATTGTTTCTCTTCTCTACCCTTTCTTCTATTTTGGAAGCTTTACCTTCACAACTGCTAGAGAGAGTCTGATGTTGCTCAACAACTCTTGACATTTTTTCTCTTTTTTCTCTTTATGTTTCATTCAGCTATTTCTATCAACTTGTCAACCTGGTATACTAATATACCATCCCTCCTTCTGTTGTGTCCAATATGATGTGAAATCCTTCAACTGTTAACATACATCTATATATCTATATCTATATAATTTTTTTTTATTTATAGCATTCTCCTTTCTGTCCTTATCTTCAGTTTTCCCATGTGTCCATGCATGTGGTCCAATATTTGCCCTGGAGCATTTAATTCACTTGTCATTGTTATTTTGAAATTCCAGTATGATGATTCTGATATTTGGCTATCCTTGTGTTTACTTGTAATGACTAGACACATCCCTGACTGCGAGTCACATATCCTTGTAATTGTTTGTTTTGTGTGTATGTGATATACTTTTTTATTGTATATCAGACAGTATGGATGATAAAATAGTAGAGACAGAAACATTTGCAATTTAGCCCCAGTAAAGGTGCAGTCCATTATGCCACTTTTTCATTTTAGTTGGCTACTGTAGAAGCAGACACAATGTAATCTTCATTTGAGATGCAGGTAGAGACTGTGGTGGTTTTATTTAGGTTCAGTTCACCACTGGCTTCAAATATTTTGAAGGTATGATGGATGGCATGGTGTTTGGGCAATAAGTTGACTCTAGTTATCTCTTTATGTTCTCCTTCACAGCTACCAGGTTTCGGGAATAAGAAATCTTTCTCTGCTTTATAGCCCAGATGTTGTCCTTTTGGAATGGCAGAGAGCTCTTCTTTTTCTCTTCTTGACACTTTCTGTAGCTGGTAATCTCATTCTTATGTATTTGCCCACACTTGGTAGGGATCCTGTGGCATCCCTGGCAGAGATGGTGTCCCTCAGAACTCAGAGAAGGCATCCTTGAGTTCTCCCACCACTTCCCTAACATTTAGGTGACTGCTGCCTTTCCTCTTGATGAAAGCCCCTCAGGCCAGAGGCAAATTCTATCAGTTCTTTTTCCCTCCCTCAGATTGCGTGCCACTCTTATGGAGCTGTGAAACAACTGGGAGAATTGGTGGCTCTTTGCAAGAATCCCCAGGTGGGAAACCTAAGGGTTCTAATCTGTCATGGGAGCATACATATGGCCATTAAAAGTTTGATATTTTTCTCCCAACCATTCTCTATGGTAGATCCCTCCTCCTCCCAACACTATGCCAGGGCTGAAAGCATCTATGGATCGTTTCTTCTATACCAAGTGTTCATTACTTTACATTTAAGTACTTACCTCTCTGATTTATTTTTAACTTATGATTTTGTAGGTTGCTTATCAGACTTGCCCTTATGATTATGGTGGAGGCAATGGGCTCTTCTGATTTTTTTATTTTACATCTTAATTAGCATTATTAATGCAGTGTGGCACCTGGTGGGCTCAGTTGGCTTAGTGTTTGACTTCAGTTCAGGTCATGATTTCATGGTTCATGAGTTTGAGCCCCACATCAGGTTTGCTGCTGTCAGCGCAGAGCCCACTTTGGATCCTCTGTCTCCCTCTTTCTTCCCCTCCCCCACTCATGTGTGCTCAGACTCTCTCTCTCTCTCTCAAAAATAAACAAACATTAAGTAAAACCTACTTAGGGGCATCTGGGTGGCTCATTTGGTTAATCGTCCAACTACAGCTTAGGTCATGACCTCATGGTTCATGGGTTCAAGCTCCACATCAGACCATCTGCAGTCAGCATAGAGCCCACTTAGGATCCTTTGTCCCTCTCTCCCTCTACCCCTTCCCCTCAAAGTAAATAAACATTATTTAAAAAAATAACTATGAAGGTAGTGCAGGAATTTGAATCTCTGTACGTGTTGCTAAAATGTTCTCTTTGTGTAGTACCCTGAATTGCTCTCCCCATTTCCTAAATTCACACCACCAAAAAAAAAAAAAAAAAAGAAGGGCTAAGACTTGCCCTACATATTCCATTTGAGAAATTAGTACATGGTTTATTTATTTTCCATTAAATAGAATGGATATTAATTTAGATGTCTTATTTAGGAACATGAAGCTACATTTTGGAGAATTTGGAAATTCTCTTTCAGTTCATTTTGCTTTTCAAAAAACAGAATCTTAGTATATATAAAGTAAAAAAAAAGGTCAAGAAAATAAGAAAAACAAGCTTGAGATCATGATACATGAATGTCAAGAAAACTGATTTCTTTGTACGAACCAGCAACATTTAATGAGAGTGAAGAAAACAGCGGGGTGTTAGATAAATGAAAGCAGACAGAAAAAACAAAATAAAATAAAACAACTTGATCAAAGAATAAAATATAGAACTGTGATCAAAGAAAATAACCTTATAAAGGAAACAATACTTGATTTTCTACAGAGACACAGAGAAAATAGAGAATATATTCAAAAATTTAGTTAAGTTGTAGTCCCAGATCTATATTTTATGAATATGTATCTTGCAATAAATATTCCTTTTTATTTCCTACAAATTGAAAATGGAGTGGCCAAGAAATAACTGTTTTCACTTCCCATGTAAATCAAGGCCCCCAGAAAAGTTACTTTGTTTTTATTTACACTTATAAATAATATAGCCAAAAGCTAATTTTAAAATAGGCAAAAGAACATTCAAAGTAGTAACTGTAATGCAAACTATACATAATTAGACTGAGAAGTCTTCATGATTTAAAAATTCAAATTACCCAATTTGAAAAAAACATGTACTAAAACCCACTACTTCTCCTAAGAGTGTTTTACAGACCTGGCTAATATACTGAAAAGTCTTATGGATGTTGTGACAATTTGGGAAGAAGTGTAGGTAGGATTATAGGAATTATGTATCTTTATAGGTACCAAATCCCATACCAGATTAACTTCAGTAACTATTCAACCTATCTCTATCCTATTTCTTCTAAAGTGCTTTATATGGATTTAACATTGATAATGATCTTTCTAGGAAGCTAAAAACATTAGTAAAAAATCTCATTATTCTTTTAAACTGTTTATTACATAGCAAAATGATATATCCTGGAAAATGAAAAAGACAGGTGTAGATATTTCCTTATACAATGGTATTCTCTGAATTTGACCAATTCATAGGAGATCTTTCCACCTAATCTCTGTGCTTTCTCACTGTACAAACACCACGGTTAAAGGCCTTATTGAATCTTATTTGTTTATATCTGTATCGATAGCTATACCAAGTAGACACTCAAGAAATACTTCTTTGTTGTTTTTGTTTGTTTGTTTGCTTTTTTCCTGAGTGTGCATGCGAGTGGGGGAGGGGCAGAGGGCGAGAGAGAATCTTACGCAGACTCCATGTTCATCATGAAGCCCAATACAGGGCTCAATCCCACGACTCTGGGATCATGACCAGAGCTGGGATCATGACCTGAGACGAAATTAAGAGTTTGATGCTTAACCAGCTGAGCCACCCAGATGCCCCTCATGAAATACTTCTAAAAATAAATGAATGAAGATTTATTTCACTGGAAAATAAATGTTCAGCACTAAGTATGTATGCTAACACTCTCTTCCTCTCTATGAATGTATGTATGTGTGTTGGCCAATGTCACACAGCTACGAATGACAGCATTAGGGTTTCAGAGATGGAGCATTAAAATCTTCCACCTCCCCAACCACTCAAGCACAAACCAGATGTTTGAAAATGAAGATACAATATTACCCTGGTTATTAAATCATTAAACAAATGCCCTATTCATTTTCTCTCACCACATACATACAACTGTATTCAGAAGGAACCATGAGACATATGCACATATTATGGTACGAACTAAGAAATTAAGGTGGAAGTCTAAAAGAGAGTGTCGGGGGAAATGCAAGAATTGCTATCACTTTCTTAAGGGCATGCTAGAATTGCACTGTGAGGAACTATGTTTCCAAGCTATTTGGTGAGAGTGAATGAAAGCTTTCAGGAGTGAGTGTGGGGATACCTTGCTCTTCATCCTTAGGATTTAGTACATTTCAGGTTTTGAATCAATGTACGAGAGTAGGAAAGAAAGAAGGAAAACAGAGAGCAAATGAAGGATGGAGGAAGGAAAAAAAAAAAGGAGGGTCTACGGGAAGGGAATGTGTCATTCCAAATTAAAGTTAAGATCTTAGTGGACAGGAGCTAATATCTATAGTTCTTTTCAGTCCCATTATGTTACATATAAAAGAATGCAGAAATCCATGCAGAGATATTCTTTCCTAAAGAGAACCCTTAAAATCGGTTTGTTCTTTTATAGTTGCCCAAATGATCTGCTCTAAGAAAAAATATTTTGTCTTATTAGTCTTATCATTTAGATAAGAAAAGCAAGGCTTGGTGTAGTTCAATGAATTATCAGAGGTCACATAGCTCAATGCTGGAGCCACTATTTGAACCTGATCTTCTGGTTTTGAAACATAATCTTTACTAGGTTGTCTATTAAGGTTCACCCTACCCAGTGACTTCACAATCCATAATACTGGTTTTTAAAAGTCTTACTTTTCATAAAACTTGAGTCTATTTTTAAAAGTTTTATTTTCAATAAAACTTAAAATCTCTAACCTTTTCTACACTCACTGGACATATCTGAGTTTCATGAACCAATATAGTTAATCTCTCTATGAAAATCCCCTATGATGTGTTGTCAGAGTTTCTTCCCACTTACAGTATCAGTTCAAACAGCTTTTCAGAGATAACTATAATTCTGAAGAAAGCCTGAGTTCTTTATGGCTAATCCTTCACACGGCACCACCACTCACTTTATTTTTAGCATCACTGGGTTCAAACAAATGTCTCACTCTGACATCTACAGTGGCTTCCAGCTACAGCTGGTATCCCAAAGGACCCTGAGGGGAAATTGGGAATGAGTACAGGCTTGAATGAGTTTTCTCCAAGTCTTACTAAATATGAAGCTCACACATTACATTTTGTGGGACTTCCTGATTTCAAAGTGTGAGAAACTTTGACATTTGGAGGTAGTAAAACAATCACTGTAGGTCCTCTCTATGTTTGGTAGAGCTCTACAATCTCAAGTGTTCATGCAATAAATGATTTTATATGCAATTTCCATTTTCAAGGGAAGGAATTTATACTGGAAATTAAACATTTGCTGCATTAATCACTCTTTCGTTGTGCATTCATTCAATTACTATTATATATATATATTACTATTATATATATACTATTATATATATATACTATTATATATATATCAATACTACTATATATATATTATATATATAACTTATGTAACTAACGTAACTTTTAACTCCTATCAAATATTAGATGTTAGATTCTGGGAATGTAAGATGTGAAAAGGAGCCTCTAATTTCTAAGGCTGATGATCTTAAGGAAAGAACGCTGTGAAGCCAATCTTTATAGTGTTTTATTTTTTACAAAATCATCTCATCCCCACTTTTAATTTTTATCTCCTGGGGTTTCCCTATCCCTCTCCAATCTCAAATATTCTAAAGTACTTATTTCAAGTGCTTATTAGAAGATATATAAAGTACCAGGAACTAAGTGATATTGCTTTTAGTTATTGCTACTGTAAATGGAATTATATATTTCTTTTTTTTAATTTTTTTATGTTTATTCATTTTTGAAAGACAGAGAGAGACAGAGCCCAAGCAGGGGTGGGACAGAGAAAGGGGACCACAGAATCTGAAGCAGACTCCAGGCTCCGAGCTGTCAGCACAGAACCCGATGTGGGGCTCGAACCCATGAACCGTGAGATCATGACCTGAAGTAGGCTGCTCAACGGACTGAGCCACCCAGGCGCCCCATCATATTTCTTAACCAGCTCTTTAGAACTTTATTGGTTTTATGCTAATTTGTTATGTCATGTTAATTTTGTTACAAAGTCTGTTACTGGGCTTTTGTTGTTGGTGGTGGTGGGTTTTCCAGGTGAAGCATCACAGAATTAAAAAGAGTGAAAACTGTACTCTCGACTTGCAAAAAACACTTATTATTTTGTTATCCTTTGTGATATTATTAAAGATCACCTCTAGAATGCAGTTTAAAAATAATGATGGCATTAGCTATCCTGAAACTTATTCTTAGAATTAATGAGAATGCTTCAAATCTACTGTTTCACCATTATT
The DNA here is from genome assembly GCF_016509475.1 of Prionailurus bengalensis. NCBI lineage: Eukaryota > Metazoa > Chordata > Mammalia > Carnivora > Felidae > Prionailurus > Prionailurus bengalensis. The sequence continues at coordinate 40,474,923 of NC_057352.1, forward strand.
AACAATACTTGCCTTTTATAGCTCTTTTTCTAATATCCATTTTTATTACATTAAGGAAAGATTCTATAATTATAACTTCACTAACAATTTCTAGTAGGCATGGGTTATGAATTTTAAAAATATCTTTGATGTCCATTCATATGATTCACTTTCATTGACCCATTCTTTTGATAGAGTATAATAGTGTCCTAATATTAAATGATCCCAGAGTTTATCATATATATTTTATTTATTTTGTAAGTCCACTCTAGGCTCAAACTGGATAGCTGGGAAGAGTTTAACAGAAGACTATTTATAAATTGTGATCACATTTAAGGAAACCAACAAGAGGTGGTATAGTACCCTGGGACTAGTAATAGTGAGCGATCTTTACTATTCCTAAATAGTATGTGGAAAAGAAAGAATTATCAACATGGAAAAGACTGATTTATAAGAATTGGGACCTACAGTAGAGAGATACAGCCAAATAATAGTGAAATCTCATGAATGGACTGAGTGGAATAAATCCCCCTGCCTCCATTTCCTGCCACCTACTGTCTTCTCCCAATCCAACACAAAGCCAGACACCAGGAAAATTCAGGGATGGATTCTGTAGGGATCTTGTTTACAGGGTTCAGAACTGGGGAGAGAATAAACTAGGATAAGCCAACAAGATATCTTGATCTCTGTATCTAAAGAAAATGCCAGTGTACCTAACATGGTCCAGTCCCTGTACTATATATGGCCATTCTTGATATATATCATTTGCTCAAACCAGTGAAATAGAAATTTTATTAAGATTTGTGGCCGGAGTAATAAGATTCCTGTGTTAGAGGTGATAACTGGACCTAATAAAGCTATCAATAAGGTTAGACTTTGATGAGCAAGAGTAGACTGGCTTAGAAAGAGGATAAACAGAAGTTGGTAGATAATAAATACCCAGGGGTTTTCAGTTCATTACAAATTGTTTGGTTTTACTCTAAGCACAGTGAAAGTCCATTGAAGGGTTTTACAAAAGGAATGTTATGAGCATATCATCTGAATTATTTATTCCTTACAAGAATCCCTGTATCAGATGATTGATGTAGGTAGCCTTTTATGTAGGTAAAGAAGTAATATCCTTCTCTGAGTATATGTGGTGGTGGTGGTGGTAGGGAGATATTTTTAAATACTTTCTTGTTTTCTTTCTTGTTCCAGATTGTTTTTTGTTGTTGTTGTTTTTAAACTTTCCAAATGTAGACTTAATTGTGTAAATTTTGCTAAATGTAAATAACAAATTTAGTTTTTAAAATTTAAGCTACAATTTTTAAGCCAAACAAGTATATACTGTTTTGTTATAGGTTTTAAATATCTCCTATATTTATATTTGTATTTATGTATCTTACCTGTATGTATTTCCTACCTTATTTCCTTGACATCTTTACTAGAAAATTTTCTAGTGTATTATTTTCCTGAAAAGCAACACTTCTATTATTTCCAATACATTTTTCATTTTGTTCTAATTGTATTAAGTGCTTATTTTCCTCTTCATTTTTGTCTATTTGTGGAACCAAATACTGTTTTTCTATGATTTAGAGTATAACTTTTAAGTAATATATTTTTATTACTTTTGATGGTAATCATATCATTTAAACATTTAAATTTCATTATGGATACCATGTTGGTTGCATCTCATATTTTTGGCATGTAGTTATGAGGATGATCCCATGTTAACAATATGAAATAGTAGTTAAGTTTTCTCTAGGCCTATAAGATATGATAATTAGAATATGTGTATACATATATATATTTCTTTTCAAGTTGTTTTCAGTATGATTCCTCCAATTAAAAGGTATATATTCTAATGCAATGAATTTTTTCCAGCATAATTTCAAATTTTTTTTAAATAATGAGTTTTCCTACAAGACTTCACTATGACCATTTTGGGATATGTTTCACTAAAATTTGTAAACCATGGGTTTGTGAGTCCAACATGAATATTTACTTATTAAATCTAGTTCATAAAGTATATTTTGTTTCCTTCCATATTGTTTAAGTCCATGATTCGTCAAAGTTTGAGAGATGTGTTCTAAAGTTGACTTCTATTATTATAGTTTTGTTAACTTCTTTTTGAAAAATTCAAAGCTTTTTATTCAAATATAATCTTGTTCAGTGGTAAATAGCTACTACTGACATACCTGAATTTTGTGTGATAACTGGTAGCACTTAATGAAGTAACTTTGAATTCCACTGTATTTTCTGCGTTTTTGCCCTGAACTTTATATCATTTAGTAATATTGGGACTTGACATCTCATATCACAGAGATATGACTGTGTATTGAGAAGAGCATATAAGCAATTTTAATCTACTTTATTAGGTTATAACTCACCCAAAATATGTACATTTTAGGTGAAGCTGAATGAGTTTTGAAAAAATTTAGACATGTATAAATACCTCCTTAACCAAAATTTAAAATATTATGGTAACCCAAGATAATTTCTTGAGTCTCCTTGCAGTCATTCACCCCAATCCCTGCCCTAGGTAATTACTCACTAGATTTCTATCATACATATAATGCACATAAATTTTTCATGTTCTTAAACTTTATGTAAATGGAATTGTAGAATATATACTCTTGACTTCTTTTGCTCAACACAATGTTTGGAGATTCATCCATGTTGTCATACATATCAATATGTTATTCTTTTTACTGCTCACTAATAGTGTTCCATTGTATGAATGCACTACAATTTGTTTTTAAACTCACTCATTGATGGACATTATCCCCTATGTTTTGGCTATTATTAATTAAAATTCTAAGAGAACCTATAAATCTGTATGTTCACATATTTTCACTTTTCTCCATTTATATACATTTTTATGAAGACTTTGCCTAATCTTTCTTTTAATGAATTATCTTATTTTTGGGTTTTAAGAGCTCTTTATATATTTTGGATGCAAGTCCTTTGTCATATGTACATGACAACTGTCTACCAATTAATGGTTTTCATTTCTTTTTCTTAATGGGGACTTTTTGAAGAGAAGATTTTAATTTTGAGAATGTTCAATATGCTGATTTTGTTTTCCTTTTATGGTGTTTATAGGTACCCCATCATGTATTACGTTTGCCAACTCTAAGGTTGTAAGGATTTTTCATGTTTCCGTCTATAAGTTTTATGCTTTTATATTTTTGTTTAGATCCATTATCTATTTAAATTATTTTTTGTGTATATGGTGTTAGGTAGAGCTCCCCATGTCTAACTACACATCAAATGATTCTCTAGAAGGATTCACAGAACTCAGAAAAACTATTATATTCACAGTTACAACTAAAGGATTCAGGTTAAAGTAAGCAAAGGAAAAAGTTATAGAGTATAGAGTAGAGGAGAGACCCGGCATGAACTTCCAGTTGTCCTGTCTCAGTGAAATTATGTGAAAAACACTTACTTCTCCCAGCAATCATGTGTTATGTGTAGGAAGTATTGTCATCCAGGGAAGCTCACCCAAGCCTTGGTGTCCAGAGGTTTACTGCGGGTCACACTGTGCACAGGGAGCATCTGCATGACTGACTCCCCCCTAGTCTCCAGTCCCTCCAGTAGTTAAACTGGTACATGATGGACTAATTCACTCATTATAAATCACATTGTTATGATAAATTATCTTGCAGGGCCCAAGATCCCAGGTACACAAATACCTTCTTATCAGTCAGGACAGTCTAAGGGCTTAGGGGTTACCTCCCCGATACTGATTTCGTTGGAATTTGCGGGGTTTCAACATGCTAAGTGTGCTGAGTTTTCCCTTTACTGCATGATGTGAGGTAACAGTAGAGGTTCATTTTGTTTTCTATAAGATATACACTTGTTTCAGCACCATTATAGAAATTACTGTCTTTTCATATTGAATTATATTGGCTCTTTTGTAAAAAATCAATTGACTTCACATGAGTAGATCTATTTAAGGACTCTTCTCGATATATCTATAGTTATGATGATAATTCATAACATTTTATTATATACCCTTATGCTATGTCTCACTGCTAGGTAATGTAAGCCATCTCAATTGTTCCTTCCTTTGCAATGATGTATTGGCTGTTTTAGTTTTTTGCATTTCCATGTAAATTTTAGAATCAGCTTAAGTTGTTCTACAAAATACATGCTGAGAATATGCTTGGAATTGTTTTGAATATATACACCAATTTGTGAAGAATTATCATTTAAAAATATTAAAATTCCCATCCATCAACAAAGTATTTGTCCATTTATTTAATATTCTTAATTTTTCACAGCCATGTCTCATGTTTATTTTTTATGTAGAGATCTTATACAATCTTTTGTTAAATTTATTCATAACTTACCCCCATATTTTCAAGTTTATTGCTGGCATATATTAATTTATTGCTAGCTTAACTTGAGATAATTATCACCAATAAATGAGACCAAAGTGAATAACGGGGTGTCACTCAGATTTTCTTCTAAAACATAAGAATATTTTAATTTTCATAAATCAAATTAAATTTCTATTTAATAATTAAATGTTCCAGTAAAATATAGTTGACAAGAAAGCTTCTAAAGACATGGAATTATGAGTATCCTGATACTACGGAACTGGCTGCATCCCTTTCTACTATGTGATTTAAAGCTCTTTCCCAATACAACCCAAGGACACTTTTCATTTGTAGATTCAAATGTTTTTTCTATTTTTGTAAATTTTTCTTAGACTCTACTTTTAAATATTAGTGCTATTATATTGTTTTGCTTTTTCTTCTTAAGAAACAATTTTTAAAAATGGTGTCTCGGGCACCTGGGTGGCGCAGTCGGTTAAGCGTCCGACTTCAGCCAGGTCATGATCTCGCGGTCCGTGAGTTCGAGCCCCGGGTCAGGCTCTGGGCTGATGGCTCAGAGCCTGGAGCCTGTTTCCGATTCTGTGTCTCCCTCTCTCTCTGCCCCTCCCCCATTCATGCTCTGTCTCTCTCTGTCCCAAAAATAAATAAACGTTGAAAAAAATTAAAAAAAAAAAATAAAATAAAAAAGGTGTCTCTATGTGCCTTCCATTTCCAATATATTTTCTACAAATACTTTTACTATATTTTCTTTTCTTAGAATTTATTTATTTATTTATTTATTTATTTATTTATTTATTTATTTATGAGTGAGATAGAGAGAGAGGTAGGGAGAGCAGGACAGAACACATGCAAGAGAGAGAACACGAGCTGGGGGTGGAAAGGCAGAAAGAATCCCAAGCAGACTCTGTGCTGTCAGTCCAAAGCCCAATGCTGAGCTCATGCTCACAAATTGTGAGACCATGACCTGAGCTGAAGTCAAGAGTCAGACGTTTAGCCAGCTGAGTCACCCAGGCACCCCACTACTTTATTTTCACTTACTTATTTGTTTATCAGTGTTTCTTCCCATTTTCCTTATTGTTTATTTGAGGCTATATGACCTTAGGAACTTTATAATTTTGTCTTCATTTCTGAGATAAAATTATCATTTCTTCCATTTGTGTTTGAGTTCAATAAACTCTATTGTTCTCTGCTTTTAATCATCCACTAATGTTCCAAATAAAGGGTTAGTATCCAAAACATATAAAGAACTTATAAAACTCAACACCAAAAAACCAAATAATCCAATAAAAAATGGGAAGACATGAAAAGACATTGATTCAAAGAAGACATACAGATGGTGAACAGACACATGAAAAGATGCTCATCATCACTTATCATCAGGGAAATGCAAATCAAAACTACAGGGAGATATAACCTCACACCTATCATAACAGCTAAAATCAACAACACAAGAAACAAGTCTTGGTGAGGATGTGGATGGAAATGAACACTTATGTACTGTTCTGGGAATGCAGACTGGTGCAGCACCTCTGGAAAACAGTATGGAGGTTCCTCAAAAAATTAAAAATAGAACTACCCTATGATCCAGCAACTACATTAGTGTGTATTTACCCAAAAATACAAAAACAGTAATTCAAAAGCATACACGCACCCCTATGTTTATTGCGGCATTATTTACAAGAGTCAACATATGGAAGTGATCCAGGTGTCCATCGATAGATAAATGAATACAGAAAATATGGTATATATGGTGTGTGTGTGTATATATATATATACATGATGGAATGTCATTCAGCCATAAAAAAGAATAAAAACTTTCTATTTGCAAGGACGTGGGTGGAACTACACAGTATAATGCTCAGTGAAATAAGTCAGAGAAAGACAAATAGTATGAGTTCATTCATATGTGGAATTTAGGAAGCAAAACAAACAAGCAAAGGGGAGAAAGAGAGAAAGCAAGAAACATAATTAACTATAGAGAACAAACTTGGTTACCAAAGGAGAGGTGAGTGGGGGATGGGTTAAGTAGTTGATGAGAATTAAGGAGTGTAGTTGTCTGATGGGCACCGGCTGTTGTATGGAAATGTTGAATCATTACATTGTACACCTGAAACTAATACAATACTGTATGTTAACTAACTGGAATTAAAAACTTTTAAAAAGTGATCACATATCACCATAACAAATATAATAATAATGAAAAAGTTTGAAATATTTTGAGAATTACCAAAATGTGACACAGAGACACAAAGTGAGAAAATGATATTGGAAAAATGGTATTGATAGATTTGCTGGACACAAGGTTGCCACAAAACTTCAATTTGTAAAACAAAACAAACAAAACAAAACACCTGTGAAGCACAAGAAAACGAGGTATGCCTATAGTGACTTCTAAAAAAAAAATCCACTAATGTTCTTAGTATTTTAATTTCAAGGTTCCACCCTCCATATACTCAAATGGTTGACTGATGACGCCTAAATCTGTTTAGAATGGTATCTAATAGTTACCTAGACTTCAGAGTTTTTTGTCTTTGTTTTTCTCCTAAGGGAATTTTCCTTAGCTGCATTAAATTATTATTATTTCTTTTAATATTTATTTATTTATTTTGAAAGAGAGAGAGAGAGAGAGAGGTGTGGGTTAGGGGCAGAGAGAGAAGAAGAGAGAGAATCCCAAGCAGGCTCCACACTGTTAGCACAGAGACCAATGTAGGGCTCAAACTCACTAATTGTGAGATTATAACCTGAGCTAAAATAGAGTTGGATGCTTAACTGACTTGACCACCCAGGCCTCTTTGTTCTGACTTTTTAAATGCAGTCTTGATAAATTTATTAATCTTCTTATTGTTTATATATATAACATTTTAGCATATTTTCAAAATCCTAGCATTGCAAAATCCGGATGCTGTGGATTTGTTCTGTTGATAAGGTAATAAGTAGTTCCTGCAATTCTATGGCTCTGTTTTGTTTTTTAGGACCCTAATTTTTCTTCTTTTGATTTTGCCACTCTTACCACTCAATTGCCACAAAAACGATTCTCTCTTCCATTGTGGATTTTTGTCCCATAGAATGGTCACTTGCTTTCTAAAAACAATTTCATTTTCAGTAGCCCCTTAGGCCCATAATAATTGGGATGCCACCAGAAAAATTAACTCCACTCCCAGAAAAACTCAAATACAGGGAACAGTGTAAAATATTTAATGTTTCTATCTAGTTACCTAATAGTCATATACCTTGGGTAGAAAACTATAGAAATAATTTTCTGTTTTCTTTTGTTTTTTTCTGTTTATGGTAACAAGTGACTCTTTCCATTTTCTTAATCTGCTTTCTATCACCATTACTTCTACCATCTCCTTGGGAAAAAGCAAAATCTTTATTCCTGTTTATCCATTATCATCATCAAACATATTTCTTTTTCCCTTTCCTTCATTCCTTCCTCCCTCCATCCCATCATTCCTTCCTCAGGTAGGGTGAGTAGGACTAAAGTTACAGAAGGAAGAAAATAAAAATCTTTATCTGCCACATAAATACACATTCTGAAGAAATACATATTCTGTAAATGTCATTCACAAATTACCAAATTAGCTGAGGCTTTTCACATAGTATTTCTTAGAATTTTAAGAACCTCTTTGATGATATCAGTGGGGAGCTAATACAAGTACACTTTTTGAAGGAATGGGACGTTACTTAATGCTAGTAAACTTTTTTTCCCATTTAACACTAGAGGAAAAGCAGAGAACTGCTTACCCTTTTAATTGTACCAAGTTTTACTTCTTAAAGCTCCCTCTTGTGATCCACAGTAACCTGGGGAGAACAAAACAGGAAATTCTTTCCTGGAAGGAAGAGTCAGGAGTGAGAGAGTCTGGTTGTGGGCAAAAGCTTTATTCCACATTTGCTGATCCTACCAGTAAGCAGTACGGAACAGGGAAGAGGACTGCAAAAATCTTTTCAACTTTACATACTCCCCCTTTTTTTTCTTTGATTTTGTTACTCTCTGATGGGTTCATCATAGTGACTGAGGAAATAGTAATTCAGGTGGGAAGTACTCCTATACTCATGTCTAGAGGCAGGAAAGAGTGGATAAAGGGGATTTTTAGTTCTGTGGTGACTCTGGACTGTGGGAGGACACCAATGGAGAGAGTAGGTGGGTGGTGGTGGCTTTTGAGAAGAGGAGAAGGCAAGCTATTTCCTGGGGATCACAAGCAAGGGAAGAAAGGGAGAGTAAAAGTGGGAAGAGCTTGGTATTACTGAGTAAACACTGTTCCCATTTACTGATAGATGCAAAACAGTCAGTATAATGGGAGGTCTCACTGAACCAAGTAACTAAATAAAGAGAAAATTTCACAGACTATTGGACTGAGACTATATTGGTGAATCAAGCATAGAAAGGATGGGAACCTCAAACATCCCATAGTGTGCTTGTATTCCCACAGTGAGAAATGTTCACATTTCTTCACTTTCTATAAATTTTCTCCAGTCTCTAAATAGCACTGTTTGAACAAATTTGCTGATAGATTTATCTCAGCCTAAAAGTAATACACAGACATAAATAGCTCTTAAATATTATTTATTTCCTACCTACAGGTATCTTTTTTTTTTAAGTTTATTTATTTATTTTGAGAGATGGAGAGAACATGAGTGAAGAGGGGCAGAGAGAGAGGGAGACAGGGAATCCCAAACAGGCTTCAAGCTATCAGCACATAGCCCGACATGGGGTGCTCAAGCTCATGAACCCTGAGATCATGACATGAGTGGAAACCAAGAGTCAGATACTCAATCAACTGAGCCACCCCGGTGCCCTTTACCTACAGATATTGTAATAAAAATTTCCTGTATACATAAGCATACTGGGCAAAACTATGATAGCTTAATTTTTCTCTCATCAAACTGCATCTGTAGACCTTAAGACCTATTTACACTTGATAGTTACCGTTTATCAAACTATTTTTTTTATTTTTTTAATATGAAATTTATTGTCAAATTAGTTTCTGTACAACACCCAGTGCTCCTCCCAACAGGTGCCCTCCTCAATGGCCATCATCCACCCTCCCCTCCCTCCCACTCCCCATCAACCCTGTTTATTCTCAGTATTTAAGAGTCTCTTATGGTTTGGCTCTCTCCATCTCTTTTTTTTTTCCTTCCCCTCCCCCATGGTCTTCTGTTAAGTTTCTCAGGATCCACATAAGAGTGAAAACATATGGTATCTGTCTTTCTCTGTATGATTTATTTCACTTAGCGTAACACTCTCCAGTTCCATCCACATTGCTACAAAAGGCCATATTTCATTTTCTCGTTGCCAAGTAGTATTCCATTGTGTATATAAACCACAATTTCTTTATCCATTCGTCAGTTGATGGACATTTAGGATCTTTCCATAATTTGAATATTGTTGAAAAAGTGCTGCTATAAAAAAGGGGTACAAGTGCCCCTATGCATCAGCACTCCTGTATCCCTTGGGTAAATTCCTAGCAGTGCTATTGCTGGGTCATAGGGTAGATCTATTTTTAATTTTTTGAGGAAGCTCCACACTGTTTTCCAGAGCGGTTGCACCAGTTTATCAAACTATTTCACATACATTATGACATGTGACTGATCATGTCTCAATCCATGAGAATATTACTGTTTATTCTGGTCAATCCAAACCCCTTCTATCAATGCAGAAACCTTGGACTTTCTTAGGGAGAAAGTTAATAATAACGTTGCATTGATGATTAGAAAAAAAGTGCTCTCTGCTCAGACACTTTCCTTTGATGAGCCAAAAATAGACTCTCTGATGACATGTTTCGAGTTCAAACCCAAAGTTCTTTGTATCAAATATCACATCTTCAAAGGCAGGACTTGCTCATAGGTTTTAAGCCAGGAGATTGGTTAAGGGAATGACAGGTTAAAAAAGTTGTTGCTCTAAATATAACAGCTGATATAAATTAAGCACTTACTATGTGTAGGGATCTAAGTTTGGTTGTTTCACATATCACATCTTTGTCACAACTACCCTCTAAGAAGGGGACTCTATCTTTCCAGTTCACAGATAAGGTAACAAAAACATAGACCCTGAAAGAGAGAAAGTCTTATCCTCATAATGAGAGAGTAATGGTGAGTTATTTTCTGCTTAGCGGCATAGAATAAACCTTCAGTATTGTCCTTGAAATCTCAGCATGGGTGATCTCATTTTCTAAACTTCTCACCTGCTAATGCTTCTTCCTGACCATTTATCTGTGTCACACCTATTCTGCTGATGTTGGTTCTGCTTCTTTTTTATAGTACATGTGTGTCTACGTAACCTAATCTATCTTTCAACTGCCTTCCAGTTACCTTTATTTACAATTTAAAAAAAATAATGGTAAGATTATTAAGAATGTTTATACTAGCATTTGTCAAACTGAATTCCATGGAAAAGGGGTCACACAAAATAATCTATGACAAAAGATACCCTAATCAAATATATTTCAGGAACGTACATATTTTTGAAAAAAATTTTTAATGTTTATTTATTTTTGAGAGAGAGAGACACAGGGCTTGAGCAGGGGAGGGGCAGAGAGAGAGGGAGACACAGAATCCGAAGCAGGCTCCAGGCTCTGAGGTGTCAGCACAGAGCCTGACATGGGGCTTGAATTCATGGACCTTGAGATCATGACCTGAGCCGAAGTTCAACTGAGCCACCCAGGTGCCCCAGCAATGTTACATATTTTTTTGAATTATGATTGATAAACAGTATTTTATTAGTTTCAGGTGTATAAGATAGTGATTAGATATTTTTATACATTACAAAATGAACACCATGATAGGTCTCATTATCCTCTGTCACCATATAAAGTTATTACAATATTATTCACTGTATTCCTTATATTGTACATTATATCCCCATGCCTTATTTACTTTGTAACTGGAAGTTTGTGCCTCTTAAATGTTAGGTGACCTCTGGAGAATCACCATCAGCTTTATGAGATCAACAGCCTCTGGAGCTTTCTTTTGAAAAATGAAATGTTGGGGCACCTGGGTTGCCCAGTTGGTTAAGCATCTGATTCTTGGTATCAACTCAGGTCATGTTTCAGCCCCATGTCCAGCTGTGTGCCGAGCATGTGGTGTACTTGGGATTCTCTTCCTCTCTCCACCCTCCCCTGCTAGTGCACACATTCTCTCAAAATAAATTTTAAAAAAGAAAAAAATGTTAATTTTACTTAACATATCATTTCCAGATGTATTTACTATAAACCTCTACACACATAGCTTTTCTCATATCATTTATGTATATCCTACAGAACAATGTATATATGTATTTTCTTATCTGTTGGTGTATACAATAAAATCTATCAGCTTTGAGGAAATCCCTGAACACAAAGTTCTTAGATTTATTATAGAGATTAAATACCCCCCTAAGGAGTCATCAAAGAACAATTCTGCAAGGCTTTTATCTTTGGATGCCTTGGTATTGGTTTTCACACACCCCAGTTGGGGTCACACAATATTTATCATCTGCTCCTGCTATCATGGTAAAGTAAATGCTCTCATGACCACTGAGGCATTCCCCAGGGAGGTTGTATATTCCCTCAAAGAACTGAGGCACCAATGAAGGAAGAATACTCCAGAATGCTACCTGTAGGAGAACAAAGCCTCTTGCAGAGGCACTGTGTTGAAAACAAATCTGGAAACACACCCATGCCTAGTTTTATGGGTTCCTGACTTCTTACAGGATGCCTGTCTCGAAGCTAGAAAAACAAAAGTTTAACCATGACAACCCTAGGACATTTCCAAGTAGGACCAATTTGAACTCCAGTTGGGATTCTTTTCCTGGTAAAAGTCTTCAATATAAGTGATTTTCACTATAGACTTGATAGTGACAACTTAATTATCAAACACTCTGGAGAGGATGCAATAACATTAATGCAACTTGACACATAATTATCATTTTTCCAATATAACTACCATGTAGTTAAAGCTCTGTCCTTGCTATAAGATTTCTGAAATGTTCTTGTCCCCCTCTGATGCTAGGTTTATCATCCTTTCTTATATTCACTCCTAAATAAAGAGCCAGTCAGAGAATGAAAAAAAAAAAAAAAAAAGAGATGTATATTCAGGCAGTGAAATTCACATACCTTTTTTCCTCTGGACTTCTGCAGTGGATATTACCTTCAATCTTAAAGATAATAAAGAATGGATGTGGATATTTACTGATTTTATCACGTGTTAGGGAACTAAAGCCTTTTGCATATATTATATTTAATCATCTTTACAATTCTGAAAAGTACTTATCCTATTATCATTTAAGGTGAGAAAACTAAGACTCATATAAGTAATTTCTCCAAGACTATCAGGGTTGTGTTAATAGCTGTTATTTCAATCCTTGCCTGTGTATTTCTGAGGCAATTGTTCTTAACTTTACTTGCATCTTAGGATCACCTGAGGAATTCAGTAACTAGTAGTATCTGGGTTCCACCACTAGAGATTGGAGTATGGTCTTGATATGTGCATTTTTAAAGTTTCCAGGTCTTCCTGAGGTAGCAATGGTTAAGAATCACTGCTCTAAATCCCTCCTAAAAAATCTCCCAAACTACCAAATAATTATGCTTCTGTATTTTTGATCTAGAAACTAAAAAAAAATGAGAAGTACATAGCACAATGAGTTTTGTTTCAACTTAAGGATAAATGAATAGATACATGATTTTGGAGAAAAAGTGCACCGTAGGGGGCAGGAGTAAATGGTCTTTGGAATTAAGATAGAACTGAGTTTAAATTACCTCAGACAAACCACTTAGGGCAGAAAACCAAGAATCTTCCTTGCTCCCCATTTTTCTCCCTACTATCATTTAGTTCAACACTAATACTATTAGTACTAATTTAATTTTTACCTAACTCTTCTTTAAGAAATCCTCCTTACCTCCCCACCACATACATGCCACAATGTCCTTCATGTCCCTGTCCTTGTGGATGTAGATTTTAGTAGGAAAGACCACAAAATATGATTTATTAAATGCCAAGTGATTCTGGTAGGTCAATAGAGAGCATCATCTTGGGAATTTGAGGAGACTTTCTGGAGGAAATGACAACTGAACAGAGGATAATACAGAAGTTAGTCAGGGAATGAAGTGAAGCAAGGATGGGAAAATACATTCTACTCAGAGAGATCAGCATGGATTATGGGTATAAAAATGAGACAGTACTATGCACAGAACACTTGGGAATTTGTAAGTAATTGAATAGAGCCCAGATGTGGGATATCTTTTGAACAACGACAAGATGTTTTAAACCAAGATTCTATTTAATAGATGCATAAGACCTTACCATTAGAAAGAACCTGCTGTTTAATCCCATTTCTGAAGTACAAAATTCCTCATCCTTTGAGGCCCAGCAGCATGAGTGTAGGACACAGCAAGTATATACTGAGATGGCGATGAAATCATCAGTTCTCCTCATCCTGTATTCATTTCCCCAAATCACAAATCAGTCTGAGAATCTAAACAAAATATAGGCAGGTCGACCTCTCTTTAGAAATAAAAGCAATTTCTGCAAAATCAACATTGGCAAGAAAAGGTACTATGCTTTTTTGGGGTAGACAAAGTTGTCTTTCAATAGTTGTCTCAATGAATAGCTCTGTTTCCCATCAGTTGTCCTATTAATAAATGAGTACATAATGTTTTACATTATGGAGAATGAAAGACATTTCCTTCAATTATACATAAAAAACAGCCAAGTAAGAAAGACTGCCAAGTATGAAATCCATTTTTGATGCATTTTCTTTTGTTTCTGCCTGTGGTTTTCCAAGTGATATATGCACTCTATTTCCACACACTGTGAATCCCAATATATGTGGATTGTAATCAGGACACTGGAGGTTTCCATCATGGAGTCCTAATGAATGAACACACATTGTGACTATTTTTCCTATATTGAAAAAGAAAGTGTGTTTATGTTTGTTTGCTTGCTTGCTTGTTTAATACCCTTGCTGTGTCTTACCTCAGTATTTCGGTAGTTTCTCTGACTTCCTGGCTTCTGGCTTCTTATCTCTAAACTCTCTGCCTACTTTTGTCAAGCCAATCTTCAACAGATTAAGATAGAAAGTTGTCTAATCCTGTAGTGGTTTTCCTAGCTCCTAAAGCCAGTTATCAACCCAAGATCTATTTTGCCAAACAGATGGCATTTTCCCTGTAGTAGTGGACACCCCACATATGGTTCCCATACACTTCTCCAACAATCTGACATCATTTAAAAGGTTTTTCTACCTGAATTCTCTTCTCCCAAATCTCCATCTTTCAAACCTCACCCTACCAATTCTACCAGGATACTCAGAGTGATAGACTTCCATCCAACATTTCCTATTTCTTTTTTAACCTGTCAATAAAAGTTTTGTCTTAATTGATTTACTTAGAACAATCTGCCTCAAATCACAATTTATTTTACTGGATTGTGAGTTCCAGACAAAGAAACTGATTACCTCCTCATCTCTCTCACCTTCCCCCGATTTACATGTCCACATACCCATGCTTCCTGAAAAGGTCCAATGTTTTGGTGGCTCTTGTTCTTAATTGTATTTCCAGGGGAATTCTTAGATGAAACAAGTCCTAAATCAATACTCTATGATTGATTTAAGTCTTCCCTTCCCAATTACTCATATGGCTAGCCAGATGTCTTCAGTGGTGAGTTTGGTATGCCATAGCCACAATATTAATTGTGAAAACAAAGTGTAGAGGAACCACTTGCATAAATATATATACACATATATACATACATGTGTGTGTGCGTGTGTACTTTCATAATTACATTTGTCTCATCTTTTTCCTTCTTTTTTTGACATTTTCTTTTAATATTCAATCTTTTTGTACATTTGTATTTTCTACAGTTTTAATACAGTTTTGTTCATTGCCTGAACCATAATCTACAAATCTATTTTAAAAGTTGGGGGAAACACTCTAAAATTACCCTGAATGTAAAATATTTAAATATTTTTATTTATGTTTTATGGCTTAACCATGACATATTATCATTATTACTATTCTTTTGAAATTATTATTTTTACAATAACTAACTCCAAGCTATTCTGATCCCTGGGGCTGCTGTGGTTCCTCTAGTAACACTCAAGATAAAGGTTGCAGGAAATGAAATCTGGGTTAACCTGAAGGACTTTTCTGTAAGAAAAAAATATATGTTGAATGTATTTTCTTCTTCCTGTTAATCCACTCCACGTATGATTTTGGGTATAATTTCATATCTAACCTCATTCTCTAAGGTACATAGGCAGTTCATAGCTCAAATGTCTGAGCAAAAAAGTATCAGTATGGGCCTAAAGATATTTCTCTTTTCTGGCTTCCTTAGCAAGAGCCTTTTCTCTTAACTCTAAACTTAGTATCAAGAGGAAATCCTAGAGCTTTAGGCTTTTTGGGCAGTAATTTCACAAAGAAGTACTTGCTACCTCACCTCCACTTATACTTAGAATAGAAAAAGGCCAGGAAACATAGATATCTCTGTGACCTTGATGTAAGCTCTACCTCTTTAGATCCTTTGACCTACATATACTTGGTGTACTGCATGTGATGGTATTGTTTTCAAACAAGTGTTTATTTTCTTATTTTTAAAATAGGACCTATTGTGAAGGAGATGTACTGAAGGAGAAGCTGTGGCCATTGCATGAATTGAAATATGGCTAGCGCCACACACAGAATGGGTGCTCAGAGTGTGTCTTCTGGCTTTACTGAGAACACGTAATAGAGAAGGGCAACAGATTTTGGCACCAGATAATCTCAGCAGACTACAAACCCCACCAGATTAGGAATTATAACTGCCTCAATCTCCACCATTTGACTCCAAATATCTAGCAGATACTTCCCACAACAATGTGTTTGTTGAACAAATGAACAAAGGAATTAACAAACATAAGTGGGATTAAATTTTGGTTCTGACATTTACCAGCATCCTGACATTTAAGATTAACTTCTTTGAACGTTAGTTTCTTCATCAAGGATATGAAGACCACACTACCTGTTTTCCTGGATTGTTATCATGTTTAAAGGAAAGCATATGACAAGTCTTCAAAAATACAACAGGTATTAAGTAGATGTTTGTGGGATGGATGGATGAATGAATGGATGGATGGTTGAGTGGCTCAGTGGATTACGTGGGGCAAATACAAAGTAGATGTTGGATGTGTGAAGATACACTCATAGGTTCATCTTACCAACACCTCTTTTGGAAGACAAAGAAATTATTGACTTTCACCTCTGGCCTAATCCTAAAGTTACTGATAAGATGCCATATCCCACTTGCACATACAGTTTAAAAGACAGTTTCATTATACCCATTACTTTTACATTTACCCTCTGTCAGTAGCATACACACCGGCAAAGGAGGAAATTAGCAATTGGTAGTGACTCCTACAGGTCCACCTTTGTGTTGAAGATTCATTCTTTACCTCCTTTTCCACCCAGTATTTGACAGGTTTGTAAATGGGTAGCAATAAGGTGGTGGTAGTGGGATTTGGAATGATAGCCCAGTCTCATAAATTAGACTCTTTTCTTCAGAATATTTTTCTCCTGTTAGTGTTAAATGTATATATTGACTTGCATATTGATAAGTAAATCTCTCTTTCATTTTCATCTGATTTTCATAGTTAGTATTAACCTTAGAATATGCTAGCAATTTGCTCATACCCTTTAACAAAGTATTTGTCTCTACTTAGTTTATTGATTTATCAATCTTTTTTTGTATTTAATTATAAAATCATTTTTTAATGTTTATTTTTGGAAGGAGAGACAGAGCATGAACGGGGAGGGGCAGAGAGAGAGGGACACGTAGGCTCCAGGCTCTGAGCTGTCAGCAAAGGGCCCAACGCGGGACTTGAACTCATGACCCCTCATGACCCATGAGATCATGACCTGTGCTAAAGTTGGACGCTTAACTGACTGAGCCACCCAGGTGCTCCTATAAAATCATTTTTACATAGGCAGGGGTACATTAAAATGTAAGTATTTTGTGTATTTGTGTAAGTGTGCATGTGTATGGATGTAGATGCATATACTCACAGATGAAAGGAGCTGTATCTTTTTAAGAGGGACTAGACTTTAGACATCTTACATTTCAGACTATATACTGAATTACTTACTGGCTAAGTTCATTAGCATTTCAGTAATGTAACACTTTAATTGTGCTATGAGATTGCTTTAATCTTCCTCTCCTCAGTAATGAGAAATGCCTCACCCTATTGTACAACTTTTGAAGTATTATGCACAATTCTGGTTCTCTGTGACCTATTAAAACAGCATCTCTGGGAGGCAAAACTTGCAGAACTCTTAAGCATGGCTTCCTAATGCCTTCAAAAATCTGATTTCAGCTTATCTTTTCAGGCTGTCTCTCCTCCCTTCACCATTTCCATGATCTAGCTCTCTGGAATGATTCATCACCCATGGGCATTCCAGTACCTAAATTTCATACACTTTAATACAAATTTATTACAGATTGTGTTCATGAAGGAATCAACTGTAGCCATTATCTATCTCACTCAGTGAGCCCAAAAGGTCTACAAAGCAGAAATCATTTCTGGCTTTCCTAACTCCTGCCTGTTCAGTGTCTGGCACTCCTAATTTGCATTTATGTAAACAAATAAATGTTACAGTTAATTAAATCCAAAATTATATATAATTTAAAAATTTCCCATCAATAGGAAGAGGTAATTTGACTATGTGAATTTTTAAGAGCCCAGTCTATAGCAACAATCTCAGTATTTCCATTACAGTAAGACTAAGGATGAAGGGGAGTAAATATATTATTTGGATAAGTAGATAAGTTGGGGCTGTACAACTGGTGATACCTTATGAACTCCAAGAAGTCGTAAGAAATAAATCAAATTCCCTTCTGGCCTCTTGGTTTTGCAATGGAAGAGGCCACAGGAGTCAAGTTTATACAGAGCAACAGACGACTATACTGGTTCATCCAAATATATCTGTCGACCCTCCAGAGCTGCTTTTCCTGCCACCTACAATCTTGCCTTTTCTCACCTTCAAGACTATCTCTTTGGCTCAGCTTTCCTCTCTCTCCATGTTCTTTCCATCTGTGCAGCTATTACATTCCATGTTGGCTCTAATCATTGGCAGAAATTTTATTTTTCATAGCTCTATCTCTCACCTGAGGATTTTATGTTCATCCCCAAGTTGTTGTGAACTGTTTCCATGGAAGGCTTTTCTATACTGGTTCACAACTTAATATTTGTGTGTCTTACATGTTCATGTAACCTCTTGAGCCTTGATTTACTCAACTCACAGATAGGAATAGTAGGTAGGAATAGTGAGTCCTAACTAGATAGGTTATTAGGAGAAATGCATTGAGAATTAAATCTAAAGTAAAATGTGAATCATAAGTGAATAAACAATTTTCTATATTTGATGAAGTATCTTACCCTCAATAAAGAGAATGGGAGAGAGAGGGAGAAACAGAGAAAACGAGAGAAGAAAGAGAAGAGGAAAAGAAACTTAAAAGAAAAAAATAATCTATGTGTATAGAGAACTAGGAACAGCACATAATAGTTAAACTTGTAAACAAAATGTTACTTGAGGAATAAAAGGGCAAGATTTGTCTTCCTTTTTCTTTTTTTTTTTTTTGTGGTAGATTGAAATCAGCAGTTCTTGAAAGAAAAGCTTATCTTCTCAATCTACAAAAACTCCTGAAATACACAATTTGCATATGTATTTAATACAGTTGCAAGAAAAAAAATGACAATTTATTGAGTGAATTTTATTCATCTTAAGACACTGACCTTTCTCAAGAGAGATAAGTGCAGTTGCCTCCAGCTATATGAATCACTTGAGTTTTTGTGTTTTTTTTTCATTAGTGAGAGCAATTTTGCCAACTCTCTTCTTGAAATGAGATGTCAACCAAATGCTCAAATATTTACGAATTGACATTTTGTGTCTTTCAAATAGTCAGTCAGTCTAGGTGCATGAGTCCTCCCCAGTGTATAGCTATTAAGAATCAGTTGCAAGAAAAAA
Organism: Prionailurus bengalensis; assembly: GCF_016509475.1. Taxonomy (NCBI): domain Eukaryota; kingdom Metazoa; phylum Chordata; class Mammalia; order Carnivora; family Felidae; genus Prionailurus; species Prionailurus bengalensis. The sequence goes on from NC_057352.1 coordinate 40,494,190, forward strand.
AAAATAGTCATGAAATAAAAAGGAGATTTTATAACACATGGCTTGAAATCTTAATGTGGTGCCTCAGATCAATCAAACCAATGAGCATCAAAGTTCAGTTTCAGCATCAGTGTTTTTATGATAGATTTTCTTCTACGTTTTTTCTATTTTCTCCTGTGGCTGGGTTATAGAAGGCTGCAGGTAATGTTTGTGTTGTAAAATTGAGGCCAGTAATTTAATCCCCCCATAAAATTCACTCACAATTACAATAGCATTGAAATGGTACATAAATGAGTTCTTCATAAAGCAGAAAAGAAAAATGGTACAACAGTTAAGCTTTTTAATGATGGGCACTAAAGCAATGCTGCTGATTAGATTCTTTGCTAATTACCTTCTGTTACTTAGATTGGATGTATTTCAGCAGAATAGAAACATCTATTCATAAATAGTTGTTTTCTTGGTAGTAATATGAAAACATTTGATTCTAAAGTTGGAAAGTCCCTGTCAGGGTCATATGATCCTGTCTTTAGCTTGTAGACAAATTTAATCATGCACCACCTGAAACATAGTTCCAATGACTTCCATTTAGTTGGAGGGTATCTATTTTATACACAATGGTGGAAAATCATAGCAGTCATAATTTGAGATGAGACTTGAAACCCAAAAATTCTACGTAAGCAGCTGAGACCAGGAGCAGCAAATGCAAAGCACCTAGGCCAGGATGAGCTACAGATATAAATAAAGGATTAAGTACTACAAGGTAGTCCAGAGAGTTAGGCAGGGGTCAGATGATAGGGACTTTTCAGACCAGTTCAAAATACTGGAAACTTAGTCTAAGAGTTATTCAAAAGCCTAGAGGGCTTAATCAGAGGAATGTTATCATGGAAATAAAGTCTTAAGAAAATCACCTATCTCCTAAGTTGTAAATGGACTTTAGTGGGGTAAGAATAGAAGTAGGGAACCATATTTGTATGAGGTTGCTATGGACTGAATTATATCATCCCAAATTTGTACGTTGAAATCTTAACTGCCAAGGGTACTGATTAGGAGACAGGTTTTTAAAGAGGTAATGAAGGTTAAATAAAGTAAAAAAAAAAAAGTGAGGCCCTATTCCAATAGGACTGGTACCCATATAAGACAAGGAAGAGAAACAAGGTTCATGGATGCAAAAAGGCCATGTGAGGACACAGTGAGAAGGAAGCAATCTGCAAGACAGAAAAAGAGAACACATCAGAAACCAACCCTGTGTGCACTGCAATCTTGGACATTCCTGCTCCAGAATTGTGAGAAAATTCATTTATGTTTTTTTTTTTTAAGTCACCAAGTCTGTTGTGCTCTGTTAAGGCAGACTAAGCAAAATAACACAAAAGTTACAGAGTTACCCTGGTAAGGGAAGAGGTAGTTTAAAAATGTTCATTAAAATAGAAATGTAGACAGATTTAAAACCTATTTTAAAGAAACCGTTTTCTACCTCTAATGAATCAGGTATAGTGTTAAGGGTAAGAGGAATGACAATAATAGATCTATACATATATGGTAGTGCTATTGCTTGATTCAGAAACAGATGGAAGAAGAACACATTATGGAGTGAAGGGAACTGGTGGTTTTTACTAGCATGCTAATTTTGAGATCCAAATGGACATATAAGGAAGCGAGATATATGATCAGTAATTCAGAGAAGATATATATTTGGAAGTCATTGTCACCTCCTATAAAAACAGTAGTAGTATACTTGGTAATTTCCAGTTGCCCAGAACATAATTACTTTCAGGATGGACTCAAATCCAGGTGTGCACATACATGCATGCATGTGTACACAGACATTTGTCAAAGTGCAACCAATATTTATCAAAAGTCTACTACATTCCAGGACTATATTTTCCCTTGGAATTGTGCTATTCTCTGGAGAAAACAGGTCTAATATTGACTCTAATAAAAGCTTACAGTCTAAAGTGGGTGGAGATTGGGTATATGCATATGACATACAAATAAGAAAACAAAAATAGATGCTGTCATAGCATTACAAGTGGACTGGAATGGGACATCATTGAATGGATAGTGCAGTGGTAGGCAGAATAAAAGCTTCCCAATAATGTTCATATCCTACTCTTCAAAACCTGTGAATATGTTACACTACAGGCAAAAGGGAATTAAGGTTGCACATGCAATTAAGTTTGCTAAGCAATTGTTCTTAAGATGGGAGTATTCTGTATTATCCAGGAGGGCCCACCCTAATTGCATGAGCACTTAAGAGCAGAAGGAGAAAGGAGAGTCAGAGAGATGCAAACTGAAAAGCATTCCAGCCTTTAAAGGTAGAAATAAGGGGCCAAGAGTAAGTAATGTGGATGGCCTCCTGAAGACAAAAGAGGCAAGGGAATGGATCCTCCCATAGAACCAACGGAAAGAAACAGAGTCTTACAGATGCCTTCACTTTACTCAAATGAGACCTGTGTCAGACTTCTTAATTACAGAACTTTACTATATATACATATATACATGTATATATATATGTATGTATATATATATATGTATATATATATACACATACATACATACACACACATATATATTATATATATATACACACATATAATATATATATATATATATATATATATATATATATATATATATATATATTTACTGTTTTAGGCCACAAAGTTTGTTGTAATGTGTTACGGTAGCAGTAGAAAATTAATACATGTATATAATTCAAACTTTGGGATCAAGGAAGAATTTCCTTAAGGAATAACACTTGAGTTGGAGACTCAACTCCAGATGAATAGAAGTTATCCTTTGGGAAACCTGAGAAGGGAGAAAGAGAAAGCACAGTATTTTATCCACACAGAAAGAGAAGCAGGTACCAAGACTTAGATCCAAGAGAAAGTGCTTATTATATAACCATATTTGCACTACTTTAGCAAGTCCTTCAAATAAATAGGCTCAAATCATATTCACAATATTTTTAGCAAATTCTTCAATGCCAGGGATGGTTTTACAAATACAGTGTTATGAGGTTAGATTAACCTGATTCCCTGATTCCATATTAAATAATTATTTTCCAGATTAATCCCGTATATTTACATGAACCCATAAAAGAGGAATAAAAATTTAAAAAGGTACTTTTCTACGTCAAAAGTGATTGAAATCCTACTCCACCCACCCCTGTATTAGAAGACTTGAAGAAAACCATTGTATTGTTTGAAGATAGATACTCACTTGAGGGTATGTGGGATGAAGTGGCATTTTGAGAGGTGTAGGAGACCCTAGAGATAGATGGAATAGAGTGAATTCGTTGACCAGAACAACTGAAGAAGTGATCTTGAGGAAATAAACACAGTTGACCCTGGAACAACACAGGTTTGAACTGCATGAATCCACTTACCCATGGAATTTTTTTAAATAAATAATATAAATACATGTTCTTCTCCTTAATGATTTTCTTAATAACATTTTATTTCCTCTAGCTTACTACATTGTATGAATACAGTAAATAATACATGTAACATATAAAACATGTTAATCAACTATTTATCTTATTGGTAAGGCTTCCAGTCAACAGTAGGGTATTAATAGTTAAGCTTTGGGAGAGACAAAAGTTATACCTGGACTGCAGATGTAAGAGAGTCAGTGCCTCTAACCCCCATGTTGTTCAAGGGTCAACCGTCAGCAAAATGTTAATATATGACACACTGAAGTAAAAGAAGCAGGGATGAGATACAGAATAATTTATGGTAATTTAAACAGAAAATAAATCCTCTAGTGCAACAGAATCCCATTATAACCCATTTGTTCATTTCAAAGTTTTGAATATAACAACAGTTACATGATACAATATGAAATATAACTCTATTTGATGGAAGATAAACTGGCCTAAATGAAGAGTCTCTTCCTCTTACACAAGCATTATAAAAAAGGATTCATTGTTATTGTTGCTGACTTAGAAATGGGCAAAGAGTCTTAGATTTAGTATGAATAAAAAATACTTCACTATAGAATGGCCAGATACCTACAGGCATGATAAGCATAGAAAACAATAAAGTATTTCCTAATTATCAGAGTCATAATAGAGATCAATTATTGTGTTGCACCTTAGTGAGGGTTTCTCAATGTCTTGTGAGGTTCTCAAGGAGGAAGGAGCTTACAGATAAAAGATGTTCGCGAATTGCAGCTTCCAACTCCAGAGTTACTCTCTTCCTACTTGTAAATCAAAGATACTCATACCAAAGATTTCCCCGGGAAGGAAAGCAATTAAATTTGTTTAACACAGTGTTCCACAAATACGATAGACTCTGAGTACTGATAAGGTACTATTACTGGCTCAAGACTGACATTACCTCTATTTTTTGTAAAATGGTAGAATATAGTAATTATTATTTCTCCCTCCACTGAGTTGTATTTTTCTATATACTGAATGTGAAGAAACCCATTCAGTAAATATGGAACCAGCCTTAATCAGAAAGTTTCTTCCATCTTTTCTTCCTTCTATCTTCCCTCCGTCCCTTCTTTCCTTCTTTCTTTGTATACGGTATATATTTCCCAAACAGCAGTCACATAGCATTAGTAAACACTGGGAAAAATGTCCATCTAGTAATAGAGGAATCTGGATTTCAAACATTCAGACTGGTGGGAATTTCAATGACCTTCACTATCCATTACATCTTAGAGTCAACCTGAATCTTGCCTATTCTAATTAGAAATTAAGACAACTACTGTTTCCTGCTTTGGACTTTTCACTATCATCTTAGAATACATTGAAAGTGTATTGGAAAATAAAATTGTGTTAAAAATAAAACATCTCACCTAGGTGTTTCACTAAAATAACATGTCTATATCCCATTTCTTACTGCAGACAGTACTATACGAAGTAGATGCTGTCCTTCACATATTCATGCAGAAAGATATGTTCAGTACCATGCTTAATGATGGTAAGCCAAGATCTATCTAAAGAGATGGCATTTGAACGGAGATGTAACAATGAGAAGAAGCCAGCTGTGCAGAAGGGTAGTAAAAGGGCACTGAAGATAGAGCAAAGATACATATAAACTCTCTGAAGTCCAAAAGAGTTTGCATCATTCAAGGAAGAAATTGAACCTAAGTGTAATGGACAAATGGTCACCAATGCTGTTGCACTCTGATACTTATGTCCTTTTGTAAGCGTCACCTCTTGAGCATAGGTGGGAGCTGGGGTTTGCTCTTAACAAAGGGAATACAGACAATGAGATCGGATATATTTTCAGTATTATATTTATAAAATAGTAACTTCTGTCTTGTTGGCAGATACTTATTATTGATTCTTACCCTTGCTGACTTTGATGAAACAAGAAACCACATAGGGGAGGCCCACATGGCAATAAATTGAGGGCCAACAGTCAGATGGGAACTGAGGATGGTCACTGGTCAATACCGGGCAAGGAATTGAGCCTTAAGTACAGATGGCTACAAGGCAATGAATCCTGCCAATAGATAGGTAAATCTTAGAAGCAGATTCTTTCTTAGTTCAGCTCTCAGATGAGCTTCCAACCTCAGCTAAAACCTTGATTGCAGGCTCATGAGAGATCCTGAAGCAGAGCACCCAGCTAAGCTCTGCTTTGATTCCTGGCCCATACATACAAACTTGGAAATAATAAATTACTCTTATTTCAAGCTGCTAATTTTGTGATAATGTTATGCAGGAAAAATATACTGAGAGTTACAGAGGTACAATAAGGCAAAGTTGGAGACCTCAGCATGGGTGAAACTTGAGAGGGTATTTTAGGCTATAATGAAGAATTTAGCTTTCTCAATGCAGCAGATAGCCATTAAAGGATCCAAGTAAGAACAGTCACCTGATTTGATTTACTGTTTTTTAAAAGATCACACTGGTTAATATATGGTAAAAACACTGTATCTGATTAAAGATATTAGGAACAATGAAACTAGTAATTCACAGGAAGGACAATATTTCTGTGATCAAAGGTAACTTTGCAAATGAGTAGCTTAAATAACTTTTTATTTTATTTATTTATTTTAATATATGAAATTTATTCTCAAATTGGTTTCCATACAACACCCAGTGCTCATCCCAAAAGATGCCCTCTTCAATGCCCATCACCTACCCACTCCTCCCTCCCACCCCCCATCAACCCTCAGATTGTTCTCAGTTTTTAAGAGTCTCTTATGCTTTGGCTTAACATCTGGAAAGTTATAAGTTAACAGATATGCTCGGAGAACCAGAGGGCTGGAGGACAACGGGAGGGAGAGTTGTTGAGCCCTGGACAACAGAGCGCAGCTTGGTGGGGAACAAAGGTGCTCGCCAGTGCCATCTCCCTCGCCCATCCCCCAGTTAAATAACCTTTTAAAACTGTACAGGTTATAGATGAGCCAAACAGCCAGCGAAGATTGTGATAGAAAAGAGAGTTTGAATAGTTATGGATGTGGGAATGAATGAGCCTTATACAAAAGGGTGGTTATGTTTTGACTGAAGTAAGGAATCCACATTAAGAAGTTAAAATGATCTGGATTAAGAAATAATTGACTCTTACCATCTTATCAAAAAAAAAAAAGCAATGACACTGGAATCGGAGAGTCTGAGACTCAGGCTGAAACATTCATAAGCTATTAATAATAAACCTCCTAGAGAGGTTCCTTATGGAAGCTCTTCCAACTGTAGCAATGTGATCACGGTAAATACTTTTATCATTCACACACAGGGAGAAAATACTGAATCTATTAAAGGAATAAATTAGTTGCGAAAACAGATTATGTGTATCATATGATGAAATATCCATATGGAGTGAATTACATCAGAACACTGGTGGATCTTTAAACATGTGACTTATGGAAGATAAAAGTCTAACACTCCTCAATTTCCAACATTTCAATGGGTTGGGAAATCAAACCGTGGACATTTTACTTCTAAACTGAGTACATAAATAGAAGGATTAAGAAAGCAATAGCAATTTTGCAAAAGTTGGCAGTTGAGGACCTGAGGGAAGAAATGCCTCATCTTGCTTTGTGACAACAAAAACAAAATAAAATAAACAAAAATGGGATTTCAGATTTGAGATATGATTGTCTCCCTGTTTGTATCACTGTTTGTGGAGGGTAAAACTCTCACTTGCTTTTACCTTCTGTTTAACAGACAGCCCAGGGCGAGTCTCCTCTCAAACTGCATCATAGGTTTCTGAGAAACATGTCTAATATGTCAGCTGCTTGAAACTGGCAAAATATCTCATCAGAGCTCAGGCACTTGGGGGCCTGTTTTATTGGAAGAACTAGTAAACACCAGAAAACGCCTTTGGTTTTGAATACTGAGCATTCTATCTGCCTGGTAATTCTGTGTGTTATCTAAACTATGCAGAACACAAGGTGCAAAACTACTGGTCGACTAGCAGTATATGCATTTCACATTTTATACTCCAAGGAATTTGGACTTTAAACCCCAAAGAGTTTATTTTTGGTGTGGATTCATCAAAGTTTCATGAAAGAGACTTTGAATCAGAAAAAACAGGGTTTGCATCAAGACCCAACTTGGGGGCTGTGGTTAAGAAATGCAACTCCTTACAGTAAATTTCTGCACATTGGAGACAATAATCCCCTTCCATATATTTGCAATGATAATTATACAAGCACATATTTAAATATTTACCTGCCACAAAATGTATGAGGTGATTTTTACTTGACATTTAGCACTTATACCATCAGTGTAATCCAGATAATATAATCTTCACTTTATTAGAGAAGGAAGCAATTAATATCTTCAAACATAAATCTAAACGTAAACCTATTTTTATACTTTATACATTTTCAGTAACAAGAAAAATGGAAAATACACAAGAAAAAAAAATCTAGCAATAATTTACCATAAATAAATCACTGTTATTCATATATTGATGCATTTACATCTAGCTATGTATTAAGAATGATACACATATATTTATAACTACAATTTATTTTCATTTGCAACATATTTATGCATATTACCATGTAAATATGTACATATCCACAGTGTTACTTTTATTCTTCACTGATTTATCCCACTCATTAAAGAATCTTGTACATATTGGACACACAGTATTTGTTTCAAAATAATTAATATTCTTTTTTTATTCCACTGTTTGAACTTACCATAGTTTATTTTTTCCTTTTTCTTTTTATTTATTTTTTTAAGTAGGCTTCATGCCCACAGTGGAGCCCAACACAGGGCTTGAGCCCATGACCCTGAGATTAAGACCTGAGCTGAGATCATGAGTCAGACATTTAACTGACAGAGCCACCCAGGTGCAATTTGCATAGTTTACTTAATACATTTTTTCAAGTATGTATCAAGACACTGGATGACTGTGAGCCTATACTTATATAATTATTTCCTAAAATTCCTACATTTCTAAGGGCATATTTTCTAGAACCTGACAAAAGGGAGAACTGTTAAGAATGAACTTTTTCTTTCCTTCTCAATACTATACAGCATTGCCATTCCAGCCATACTTGAGGAAGAAGAGCTGAAGAATAAACATTCTCATTATTGTTAAAGTAGGAAAACTCAATCTATAAATTCCACTGAATTCTGAATTATACGCAGTTATCACTTCTTAACTATCCTCAATTCATACTCCTTATAGTGTGTCTGAAACATTGCATGTAGCATATAAATATTTTTTTAATGCTTACTATTACTGTTTTTTGAGAGAGAGTGAAAGTGGGGTAGGAGCAGAGAGAGATGGCGACAGAGGATCCGAAGTGGACTCTGCACTGACAGCAGCAAGCCCAATGCAGGGCTCATACTCATGAGCCATGAGAACATGACCTGAGCTGAAGTTGGACGCTCAACTCACTAAGACACCCAGGTGCTACAGCATATAAATATTCTGAAATACTATAATATATGGTTTGAGAAAACTAAAAGGTGTGCAGAATACAGTAGCTAAACAGCCTGATGATGAAGAGTAGATGATGAATAATACTCATTTATTTTTAAGTTATGTTTTATACAGAAATATTATGATCAAATTCAATAGGTGAAGATGTATGTTTACTATAATTTGCAACAAGTACGTAAATTTAAAATTCCCTTTAAACCAAAGTACCCAAAGAAGATATACAAATGGCTAATGAGTACATGAAAAGTTTTTTTTAACACCATTGGTTATTAAGGAAATGCGTATCAAAACCAAAATGAGATGTTATGTCACCCTGAAAGGATAGTTAAGATGAAAAGAGAACCATATGTGTGGCAAGGGTGTGGAAAAATTAGAACATTCTTGACGGCAAGACTGTAAAATGGGGTAGATAATACGGAAAACTGACAGCTCCTCTAATTTTTAATGAGTTACCATGTGAACTAGCAATTTCACTTCTAGATATGTACCTATGAAAATCAAATGTTTATGTCCACACAAAAACTCATGCATAAATATTCATGACAACATTAGTCATAACTGCCAAAAAGAAGAAACAACCCAAATGTCCACAAATTAATAAATGAATAAACAAATGTGGTATATCCATATAATAGACTGTTATTCGGCCAAACAAAAGGATGAAGTACTGATTCTACAATATAGACGGATCTTGAAAACATGCTAAGTGAAAGAAACCAGACACAACAGATTACATATTTTATGATTTCATTTTTATGAGACATCTAGAATATGCAAATCCATCCCGACAGAAAATATATTAGTGGTTGCTAAGGGAAAGAGAGAAAAGGGAAATGCTGGGTGACTGCTAACAGGTATGCATGGGGTTCCTCTTGGAGGTGATAAAATGTTCTGGAATCAGATAGTTGTCATAATAATTTGTGAATATACTAAAATCCACTGAGTTGTATATTTTTAAGGAGTGAATTTTATGATCCATGAATTATATCTTAATAAACCTGTCACAAAATAACCAAAACACTCAGGCTACCTCTAAAATATTGCTAGTCAATTTCACATTTTACCTAATGAATTATTTTATTAAAATCCTATGAAGTAGTATATAATTTAATGTCTCCACTGTTGTATTAGTCTTAGAAATAATATTAAAGAAGTCATGAGCATGAAGTCATGTTTTAAATTCCCATCTTCTAAGGCCACCAAATACTTCTTAGGATGAACTATCATATCCATGAATCTATAGAAGAGAGTTTAGACAATCCTGGAAACACATGGATTTTATTTTAGCTTACATTACAACGTATGCCCATGAAAACCAAGAGCCCACTTAGTGCTGATCAAACACTGAGTTGGAGGCGCAAGAGTAGTATATTAGGAACAGTGTTTAATTTTCCCCTTTGAGTCTCTCCCTTTCTACACATGAATTCTAATGTCTGGAATGATTTCTCCACCTCTATCCTTATCCATTTTCCTTAATCTGACTAAGTAATGTCAACACTTAAGTACCATCATAGGTGCTAATTCTTGTGGCAATTCAATCATTACATGCTTAGTCCTATGGTATGCTCTTTCTCTGGATCACTACTCTGCCTGCGATGGGTTCCTTCCTACTGATTGCACACTGTACTCAGTAAGAGTATGCTTACCTACATTTTCCACTTGGCTGTGCAATTTTTCAGAGATGGTATTCACTATATTTGATTCATCAGAACATTCCTAGACCCTAGCACAGTGTTTGGAACATAATAAACATTCAATAAAATTTTGCCAATGGTATGAAAACATTTAATAATAGATGTATTTATTGGAATATGCACACTATTGATTAGTGTCTGAGTTGACCATGGTAGTGTATACCAGCAGATAAGGGTCAGGTTAATTTACTTTAACTACCCAAATAAGTTTCAAATATTAAAACATAAGTCACTGTCTCATACCTGACCTTTTCCAATACACTATTAATCTTTCAATAATTTAGCTTTATTAGTACACATATGTCAAGCCAACTCTTTGAGAAATGTCAGGTATCTCAAATATACAGGCACCATCCCAAAGGTGTGGCAATGTCAGAAAAGGAGGCAAATGAGACAAGTATGTCCTAAGGAAGAAAATAAAAATTAACAACAACTTTATCAAAATTCCACAAGGAAAACAGATTTAATAATTACCTTCAGCCATTTCTCTCTACACAGAAATGCTATCTCTTCCTGGTATCTATTTAATTAAATAGTCCTTACACAAAATCAATAATTAGTCACTCTGAAGACAGTTGAGGGATTTTAAGGTCACCACAAGTTATGAACAGTAAGCTTTACCAAGTCATACCAAATCCCTGAATGAATTACAAAGGAAGTTCAGACTTGGGTAAGGTGGCTCTATAGAACTAAGATATTTATATATTTCTTTCTTTTGAAATATACTTGACACACAATTTTACATTAGTTTCAGGTGTACAACAGAATATGGCAATTCTTTAATGTTATACTATGCTCACCCCAAGTGTAATTACCATCTGCCACCATAAAATGCTGTTACAGGGGTGCCTGGGTGGCTCAGTTTACTCAGCAACCAACTTCGGCTCAGGTCATGGCCTCACAGTTCGTGAGTTCGAGCCCCACATCAAGCTCAGTGCTAATAGCTCAGTGCCTAGAGCCTGCTTCAAATTCTGTATCCCTTTCTCTCTGCCCCTCCTCTGTTCATGTTCTCTCTCAAAAAAAAAATATTTTTAATAAACAAATAAAAATAAAAATGCTATTACAATATCATTGACTATATTTCCTGTACCTTTCATACCACTGACTTATTTATTCCATAACTGGAAGCCTGTACCTCTCATTCTCCTTAGATTAAAATATTTCAATTTTAATTGGTCATTCATAGGACAATTTTGCCAATACAAGATCTACTTCCTTAATGAAGAATACACTGAAGGTAAGCCATACAATAGCATGCAAAGCATTGTTTAAAAGGTAGTACATTAACTTCCTTCTTGAAAAGTCTGTAGTGGTAATAGTAGCAACTACTTATTACATACCTATTTGATAACAAGCATTTGGTAGGCACTTTTCATCATTTCTAAAACAGCAGCAATTAACTTTCGATACTATGAGCCTACATTTTGTAAATGAGTAAATGATGTGATGGGTAAGATAATGTCACCAATGTCATACAGCTATTAATTAGCAGAATAAATTCAAATCCAAGGATGTCTGACTCAAAAGTCAAGTGTTTTCATCTAGTAAATCACATCAAATACATGAATAAATAAGTTAATGAATTAATAGATAAATTAGTTTGTAGCCCTAATCATGCCCCAGGTAACCATCATCTAGCATCAATTATGAATTCATGGATCATCTTGTTTCAGGTATGTTCCCACTCAATATACTTTTCCCGACTCTGGATTATTCTGGGGCAAATTCCAGGCATACTATTTGATCTTTAAATATTTCAGCATCATACCTATAATGGCTTATATTTTTTAAACATTCAAAACATCATTCTCATATTTCAAATAATAATTTGTTAGCATTATCAAATAGCTAGCCAGTGTCCAAATTAATTTATTTTCTTACAGTGTGGTTTCATGGCTGTACAATGGGTGATAAATCTCTTAAATCTTATTAATCTATTGATTATGTCTGTTCTCTCTGACTTTTTCTGTCTCCGTGTGCATCTCTCTCTGTCCCTGTCTCTGTCTCTTTTCCTTTCTCTCATTACAATTTATTTGTTGAAAAAGCAGATTATTTACCCTGGAGAGTTTCCCTTAGTTGAGGTTTTGCTGATTGCACTTACATGGTATCATTTAACATAGCCCTCTGTATTCTGCGTTTTCTGTAAACCGAGGAGTTTAGATCAGGGTTTCTCAATCTCTGCATTGCTGACATTTTTTTAAAAAATCAGTCATTTAGATAATTATTTGCTGTGGGACCTTTGTGTTCATTGTAGGATGGTTAACAGCATTTTTGACCTCTGTTGACTAGATGCCAATAGCATCTCCCTAGCTGTGACAATTGGAGGAAAAAAAAAAAAAAGCCTCCATACTTTAGCAATGTCTCCTGGAGACAGAATTACACCTGGTTAAGAACCATGGTTTAGATAAGGGTTTTCTGCTGCTTTGTTGTTCTTGCTTTATTAACTATTATTCTTTTTTTTAAGACTAATTCATAGGAGATCTGTTCTTTCAACAGTTCCCTCACTTAATGGTGGTTGTAGCCATCAATGAACATTTACCATATCCATAAAATCATTAAGGGTTGCAAAATGATGACTTTCTAGTCCTATCAAACTTTCTGCATTTTGTTTGTTTGTTTGTTTGTTTTGAAGCAGGAATACTTTCATTAAGGGAATGTTTTCCTTATTGATTATTTGGTTAGCCTGAGATACAGTATGCATAATAAAGGCAGGATAATGCTTATTTTTCTTCCTGTTACCAGTTTATGAAAAAGGAAGCTCTAACATTCTCCTAAGTGATCACACCAAACTGATGATTTTTGTTTTGCTTTCATAACAATGGACTCATTAACTCTTTTTTTTATGAATTTTAATCCATTGCAGTTATCATGCCTAAAGATAATCAAATGATCTTATCTGTGGCCAACACGGCCTCTTTAGTCTGACTTCCTAGTCCCTTAGTTTTGGTATAACTATGATGGTCTTTGACTACATCCTTGATTTTTTGCACAAAGAGATGCTCCAGGTTCATCCTTTATGTTTCCTGCCTACGCCCAGAATGAGGTGTTTTTCCAAGGAGTATCTGTTCCTTTTGTTAAAATCTCTAACAAGTAATAATTGTATTATACTTCCTTGCACTCCTACAGAATATTGTTTATCCTGCTTAGTAGGGATATTAAGAAAATGGAAAAAAAAAATGTTTTTTGTAAGTTTTACTTTAGCAGTCCCTGTAGACTGCAAAGATATCAAAGACACAATACATGGTATTCATCCGTGTACCCTCAGCAGCTAGTGAGGTATATTTTGAATAGTTGGCTTCTCAAAAATTTGTTGTTATTCAAGGGAATGAATGGTTTTTAGTTGAGTAGTGTTAGTGACATTAACATCTGTGCTATCTGAGATAGGAAATGCACATATTTTCACTAACTTCCTTTTTTCTTCTCTGACATTCAAAGGTGTATGCAAAAAAAAAAAACACAAAAACAAAACAAAACAAAAAAGCCACCATTTTGAAAAGGACATAGATCTTCTTTGTTAAAGGAACCAAAAACACATTAAGCAGAGTAGCTATGATTTTAAGCAAAAATAAAGCTATCTGTCCACATTAAAAAATAGTAAGAGTCAAAGAAAATCACATTAATTTGCACTACCTGTAGAACAAATTAGCAAATGTTGTGACCATCTGTGAAAGACACCAGGGCCACATAAGACATGGAATTATTTAATGTGTTAAATCCATTTAAAATGTTTGTATCCTGTTAGTTCTAACATAATTACTATGTTAATTTCTGTGTGTTTTGCATATTAAACGGAGCGCACTCTGGGAAGCTAATGGCCGCTATGTCAGCTTTTTATTAAATCACAAAATAAACATGCACAATCCTGCTTCCAAAGATAATTAGTTTACTATTTCTGCCAGAGTTTAAATATTGGGTATGCTTTGAAGATTTGACTTCCATTTGGGGTGACAGTGGGTATGTGTAGTTTCATGATTCCTCAGATCATCCTTAAGGCAAGAGCATTTTCAAGGAGAGAGAATTCAAAAGTTTTCTTTTTTTTTTCTTTTTTACCATTTATTTTTAGTATTGCACAGTTATAAACATAACCAACATTTATAGCAAAGTTCTCCATAGTTATTAGGGGGTGGGGCAGAGAAATATAAGGCTGAATTCTGGGGTACAAAACATGACAATCAAATAGGAAATTATAAGATGCAAGACAGTACAAACTATATTGCTTTTTTTTTTAATGTTTGTTTATTTTTTAGAGAGAAAGAGTGTGAGCAGGGGAGAGGAGAGAGAGAAGGAAATGCAGAATCTGAAGCAGGCACCAAGCTCTGAGCTGTCAGCACAGAGCCCGGAGTAGGGCTTGAACTCAGGAACTTCAAGATCATGACCTGAGCCAAAGTCAGACACTTAATGGACTGAGCCACCCAGGCACCCCACAAACTGTATTGTTTTTTTTTTGTTTGTTTTTGTTTTTTTTTTTCAACGTTTATTTTTATTTTTGGGACAGAGAGAGACAGAGCATGAACGGGGGAGGGGCAGAGAGAGAGGGAGACACAGAATTGGAAGCAGGCTCCAGGCTCTGAGCCATCAGCCCAGAGCCTGACGCGGGGCTCGAACTCACGGACCGCGAGATCATGACCTGGCTGAAGTCGGACGCTTAACCGACTGCGCCACCCAGGCGCCCCTTTCTTTTTTTTTTTTTTTTTCAAACTGTATTGTTTTTAAGCAGAAGTTACAAAAAAAAAGCAACCAAGAAGTCCTGGCCTATCCCCACTCCAGACAGAATCTGTATGTTCATTAGATGAGGACCAAAATAAATCACACAAAAAGAAAAACAGGACGAAAGAAGGCTGTGGACACCAGTGGGTTCTCTCTGAGGAGCCTCAGAGAATGTCTGCAGACAGCCTTATAAGCAGCCTCATCTACACTGCTTCATGCTTGGCACTGCAGGCAATTAAGGTTGGCATCGCTGCTTTAGAGAATATGGAAAATGTAGCTGTGCTTCCTCATTCACATTTCGTATCTTCTCTCAGCAATAAACTGGGCGCTACTTTTGTATGGTGGAAGAGTGGTATCGTGGGCCTCTGATGCACTGACTTTAACCTTCGGTTTATTCGGTGTATTTAATACAATCTCAGGTATGTCTTTTAGCATTAATTCACACTTGTATAAAATAGAACCAATACTAAACCTCTCCTATTGCTAATGCAAAATCAAGTGAGATGATTTTTGTAAAGAGCAGAGACCTGTTCCTGCCATATGGTGCATGCTTTATGTATATTGAATTTATATATACTTAAGTTATAATTACTATAACTGTGGTCTCTTAAGGGGACAACAGTGTCTTTTTTTTTCCTTTCTGTTTTTGTTTTTTTTTAATTGTGGGCAGGCAGACTAAGGGTCATTTTAGCTTCTAATGCTAAAGAAAAAAATGTTCATAATATTAAATGATAACAATATTGATCTTTCATTGAATTTTAAAGAATTTATAAAATAAAAAAATGAAATATTATTTGCATATTTTATTAAATGTTAGTATTTTATTATTTAAATAGAACATTTATTTTGTTTACAATCTGCTATTATCTGTTAATTTTTATACATTAAATTTCTTTTAATGTGTATTTATTTTTTGAGAGAGAGAGACAGAGAGATAGAGCATGAGTGAGAGAGGGGCAGAGAGAGAGGGAGACACAGAGTCTGAAGCAGGCTCCAGGCTCTGAGCTGTCAGCAAAGAGCTTGATGTGGGGCTCGAATCCATAAACTGCGAGACCATGACCTGAGCTGAAGTCCAGCACTTCACGGACTGAGCCACCCAGGCTCCCCTTAAACATAGTTTTATATATTTTCTTATTTGACCTCAAAAAGAAATCCTGAATGATGAAGAGTGGACAGGATTGATGTATTTAATGATCTACATCCTGAAATCCACACTAATGAAAGAAATTGTCCAAGGACCAAACGTAGTTGGTGACAGAGTCAGAACCACACCTCACATCTCCTTTCACCTACTCCCAGCCTCGTTTCACCAACCAGATGGTATCTCTTTTAAGGATCACTGACTGAACGTGCTTTTCTCCCTTCTGATTTCTACTTTCTTCCTTTATTCGTTGCTTTCCTTTGAGAACTCTCCAAAATTCAAGAGGTTAAAGAAAACTTTCAAACTGATTTGCATTTCTAGTGCCTGTGATAAGCTAAAACTTTTCAGGTTTTACATAAATTTTTTAAATAAAATCATTTTAACGCCTTTGCATTCATAAAAAAATGCTTATTAATTTTCACTAACTCATTATCGTTTTCATCAATGATTACTTTCGGCTGTAATAAAGTGGTGCCTGAAGGCAACATTCCCCAAAGTAGATTCTGAAGATGTATTATAAAGCCTTTCCAGAGGAATGAATGCAAAATCAGCCACCCTGTTCCCAATGTTCCCAGAGCAGGTGGTTAATTCCAACTAACACAACTTTTACTGTACTATTGTTATCTAAATTTTTCTACTGAAATTCTGTACAGGCATTTTTTACGTGTGTGACATCTAGCTAAGTCAGCCCATGTTCTTAATACTGTCTCTTGATCTGTTAAATGTCCAAAACAGTATATTTTTTTATTGCATACCTTGAAAGGATTTAGAAGATGCATAATACGAATTATCTGGCACAAGACCTAGAATTTAGTAAATGCTTAACACATGTAGATATCCTTCAGCTCTGTATCCCAGATTGTTTTTTGTTTAGTACTGTGTAAAAAAAAAATCTGAATAAAGAAATCAATTTTGTTTATTGGTGATTAAAAATTTCCTTTTCATAAAGAACATAGATTTCTAGGCAAATACTGACTGCATTATTCTAATCAATACCTCCCTGAATATATCAGCAGAGAATATTCTAATATTTATTTTTGCTCTAGAGAACTTAAATTCACCTCGCTCCTCCTCTCCACCACTTTACCAAATTCCTCTGCTTCCAAAGATATTCTTGCCTTTGCTCCCCTAATAAGTCATAAAGTCATTCTTTCCCAGAAGTACAAAGTTAAAACTATAGATCAGTCTTAGCAGATCCTCACCTCTGACATCTATCCCTGTTCCATTATCTTTGGACATAATGTTAGAACTAAATTATTTTTTTTCAACTTTTTTTTTAACGTTTATTTATTTTTGAGACAGAGAGAGACAGAGCATGAACAGGGGAGGGGAAGAGGGAGAGAGAGACACAGAATCTGAATCAGGCTCCAGGCTCTGAGCAGTCAGCACAGAGCCCGACGCGGGGTCGAACTCACAGACCGCGAGATCGTGACCTGAGCTGAAGTCGGACGCTTAACTGACCGAGCCACCCAGGCGCCCCACTCTAAATTATTTTTGACCTCTGGACAAGTTATTTCCCAGCAGGCATTTTGATATCTCACATAAATATTCAGTAAAGCGTCTCTACTATCAGCTTAGAACACTATTCTGAGTAAATGCAGTTTAGGCTTAATTTGGGAATATCCTCTTGAACTCTCCCACTTTATTCACAGATGATGTCCATATGTATCACTCAACAATCTCAAAGAACTTGTAGGGCGACCACTATCCAGGTTTGTCTCAAACTGGGAGCACTGCTATGACACGGAACTTTCAGTGCTAACTGTAGTAAAGTCTGGGGAAAATTGCAACAAGCCGGCTCTATGCTGGAAATAATGCATAATATTTATCATCATTTGATTAATTATATGTTTATTATCTAACTGTTGTACTCCATCACACCTTCCCCAGGATGTAAACTCAGTGAAGACAGAGACTTTGTTTTGGTCATAAATAATAACTGTGTCACTTACATGATAGGTTTCTCAAAAAAAAAAAAAGTTTATTGAAGGGAGGAAGGATGGGAGGAAGGAAGGAAGGACAGATCAGAGAAGAAATGGAGGGCTGAAAATAAGCCTGTTTATCTGTCTCTTTCAACATTTAGCATAATGAATGGGAACTTCTACATACATTCATGGAGGAAAAAATCCTAGAACCCTAAGATTTGTTTTAGGTTGTAAACAATGAGTTACTCCCTACGCTCTAAAGCGTTGGCAAGTGAGAGCTTCCTGCAAATCACTGATACCATAACTACAAGTACTGAAAGATGTTTAAAAATTCAAAAAGGCATACTTCATTGTTAGAAAATGTCATAGGCGATAAAAATCAAATTCATCTGTATCAGCTGTCTCATAAGCCTAAAAATTCAGACTGATATATAATCATTGCTAATGCTTTCTGTTCAACCACACACTGCTTAACTCTGTCATGTTATTTTCCCCTGACTGAAATATTCAATCCTGTATTACATTTACTTCAGTCTGTTTGTTTGTTTGTTTGTTTGTTTGTTTGTTTGTTTGTTTGTTTTTCTGGACTCTTGACAAGACTTTAGATTATTCAGACTAATCCTAAAAGGAAGTGACTCTGTGGGCCCCAATTACAGATGAGATGATTGAAATTCAGTGGTATGGCATCCAAAGTCCTTCAGTATTGGTATTTGAATGACTCTCAATCTTGTTTCTTGTCACTCCATGGCAGATGGGTAAAGCTTGAACCACATGGAATTCATTTCCTTCCATTTGTGGCCTACCCCAATCTTGCTTTGGCAAGGGCTGTGACATCTGCGTTACCTCTTTGCTTATTTCAACCCAAGAAAATTTTCATGGTATGTCTTCTGTGAAACCACCAATCAAAAGTGGTTGTCCCTTGTCTAAAATCACTGTGATTTTTAATATACTAGTTTGGAATTATTTATATCTATCTTACTCACTGGACTATGAACTCCATGAGAACAGAGGCTTTCATATGCATCTTAAATCTTTGCTATCTAGAACAATTCCTGCTACAGAAATAGAATGCACACATATTTATTTTTAAAAACAGCAAACAATGCTGCCTGAGTCTCTATAAAACAAACTATGATATTATTAATCGTAAGGCATAAAAGTACTAAAAATCTTATGAGCTTTTTTACTCCTGTTCATCCTTTTACTTAAAATATTTTATCATTAATATTATCAATTCTATAAATGTTTCCAAGTTAAATTGCTATTATTAAAAAAAGCAATTTGAGTGTGCCTAATTATATGTTTTTCTTACCAATTAAATTTTAAGATATAGACCCAGATAAATAGAAAGGAAGTTGCACCACAGCTATAGTATTTTATTTCTGAGAAACTCACCGCCTAAGTTTTCAATAAAACTTTCAAAAAAACTTTTTGAAAATAAGTTTTCAAAACCTGCATAGGGTTTTCAATGTGTTTTTCTTGAGCCTCTCATGTTAAACAAGCTGTCACATGGACTAGGGATGGTAAATGTTTTGCAGTCTCCTTTAAAAGTTGACTCTTTGTGAGGCACCTGGGTGGCTCAGTTGGTTATGCGTCCAACTTCAGCTCAGGTCATGTGACCTCACAGTTCACGTGTTTGAGCCTGCATTGGGCTGAGTGCTGACAGCTCAGAGCCTGGATCCTGTTTCAGATTCTGTGTGTCCCTCTTTCTCTGTCACGCCCCCACTTACGGTCTCTTTCTCTCAAAAATAAACATTTTAAAAAAAATTTAAAAAGCTGCCTCTTAGGGGGTCTCTTAGGTAGCTTAATGTGTTAAGCATCTGACTCTTGGTTTTGGCTCAGGTCATGATCTCATGGTTTGTGAGTTCTAGCTCCAAATCAGGCTCCAGGCTGACAGTGTGGAGACTGCTTGGGATTCTCTCTCCCCACCTTGGTCTCTGCCTGTCCCCCACTCACTCAGTCTGTCTGTCTTTGCACCATCAGTGCAGAGCCTGATATGGGGCCTTTTACTCAAGAAGCATGAGATGGTGACCTGAGCAGAGATCAACTCAGATGTTCAATCAACTGCACCACCCAGGCATCCCAAAAAACCCTGTTTTTTACACAAGTATTCTAATCTCCCTGTATCTCCTTAAGATTCAAGAGTAACTGCACCACATATTAATAATGTGGCCTTGGACAAGCCAGCAAAACTATGCAAAGCTCATTTTGTTCTTCTATAAACTCCTACAAATGATACCTCCAGGGCAAAGTTTCCTGATGATCAACAAAACATACGTTTTATTATAGAAGAATGGTAGTTTACTACTTCTTCCTGCTACTTGATCTTGGAATTTTATACCCCTGCCTTCCCTATAAATGGTGTTCCTTATATTTTCCCTGCTTGGAATTTGCTGTCTTTTAAACATTATTTAAAAAGGCAACCTCTGGATGATTTCCCTGTTGTTTCAACTGAGATGTGTTCTTGCTCTCTGGCTTTTGCTTCTTTCTTCCTATGGTCATTATTAACTGTATTATTTATAAGACATACAGAAATATTTATGTTTTGCTTATAAGCTACTTCTTTCCTTTCATATGCTATGGAAATTAATCTGTATTATTTCAGAATAAAACTATTGTAGTAGAGGCAACATGCCATATCATTTCAAACATTTAATTTCTATTCTTACCTAGCTGCTTTTATATACCTGGATGGCAACTATCTTTGTCAACCCATAGGGCTTGCCCTGTGCTGGCTCTACATTAAGTTTTAACAATTTATTTTTTGAATATTGCTTATTGCAGCAGTTATGCATGACTAAGAAAATAAGCAGGAACACACACATATACATACCTTTCCTGTGGCTGGCATCTTAAAATTTTTTTAATTAAAATTTTTTCTCTTAAATTTTTAAATATTAGTTTGGAGACAGGGACAGAGAGAGAGACAGAGAGAGAGAGAGAGGGGACACACAAGCAGAGGAGGGGCAGAGAGAGAGAGGGAGACACAATCCTAAGCAGACTCCAGTCTCTGAGCTGTCAGTGCAGAGCCTGATGTGGGGCTCGAAACCACAAACCATGAGATCTGGATGTGAGCCGAAGTCAGATGCTCAACTGACTGAGCCACCCAGGTGTCCCAGGTGGCATCTTAAATATAGCCTGAGAAATGGAATACAGGGAAATGTCATTCTGTTAAACCCAGCCATTAATGATTGTTAAAACCTGTCCCTTAAGTATAGAGTCCTAGAATCAGATTGCTGTATAGTCAGCAACTCGTAGAATTCCAGAGTTATAAGGGACCTCACATTTTACAAAAATTGAAATATAGAATAGGGAAGAGAAATGGCTGAGGACACACAACTCCTTACTAACTTATCTAAAAAAGGCAGTATCTCTTTTTGTGCATTAATCTTCATCATCCCACAGCTATTGCCACTTTTAGTAAAGGTGAACAAATAAATTAACTAATAAAATAAAATAAAAAAGGCAAAGTCATGTTCTATCATTCCATACAGATTCTGAAGGAACTTCAGATGATTTGTCAATTCCGATCTTTATAACAGCACATAGCATTGCTATTTTTATAACGTTAAAACAACAAAAATAGACCATACCAACTGTTTTAGGCCACAATTTCATCATTTGAATATATTTAAGGTGCATCTACTGTGTAGCAGATATCATTTTAGACTTTGGAGACATACTTGTGAATAAGATAGAAAAAAAAGTCTCTGTCCTCATGGAGCTTAGATTCGAGTGTAGGCAAAATAAAATAATAATAATAATAATAATAAACAAGAATAAATAAATAAATTAGATTTTCACATACTTGCAGGAAACCATTATGATTGAGACAATGAAGGAAGGTTCACAGTGAGCCTAGTAGAGAAAGCTAAGATTGTAAATAAAAGTTGAGAAGCAGTCAGGTTTACATAATTCTCAGGGAAGTAAATTCTCCAATTTGGGAATAGAAGCATGTACAAACATGCCCCAGAGTACTAAGTGTTCGGTTTTACAATTCTCACTGTAGTGTTCTGTCCAAAACACTGCTGACTCTTTTCTCCACCTCTGTTTAGAGAAGGCATTTGTAGATAAACTTCTGTTTATGTGAATCCCACATTTATTGATACTTCAGATGTGCCTCCAGAATGACTCATTCCATTTATAATGTGCTACCATCTGGTACTCTACGGATCCATGATAGTGAAGTTGGAGGATGGAGTGCTTTTTCATTTATCTCCCCACATTGTTGCCTGCCCAGTGCATTAACATACGGCCCAATTAGCTAGAACACGACACTAATGAAGCCAGTTGTAAATTCAATTTTTGTATGGCCACTTAGCTTTTTATTTTGTTCTGGCCAAAGGTTCCCTCTCCAACAAATCAGTCTCATCAGTGCCTGCCAGGTCAGCCACTGTGCCTGCCTTTTTTGCTGTACCTCTCCCCTAAACGCACCCCACCCCACCCCACCCTACCCCTGTTGCTGTTACAAGGCCCACCACAGAGTAGAAGTTCAAGTAACAGTTGCTTTGTCAGTTTCTTTCACTTTTCAAAAATTGTTTACCAAAAGGACTTGAAGAAAGTTGATTTGTTGTACATCATATATTAAGATCGCTACGAGGGTTGCCCAGGTGGCTCAGTCAGTTAAGCTTTGGACTCCTGGTTTGGGCTCAGGTCATGATCTCATGAATCATGGGTTCAGGCTGCATTGGGCTCTGCTTGGGATTCTCTCTCCCTCTGCCCCTCCCCCATTCATGCACAAGCTCTCAAAATGAATATATAGGGGCGCCTGGGTGGCGCAGTCGGTTAAGTGTCCGACTTCAGCCAGGTCACGATCTCGCGGTCCGTGAGTTCGAGCCCCGCGTCAGGCTCTGGGCTGATGGCCCGGAGCCTGCTTCCGATTCTGTGTCTCCCTCTCTCTCTGCCCCTCCCCCGTTCATGCTCTGTCTCTCTCTGTCCCAAAAATAAATAAACATTGAAAAAAAAATTAAAAAAAAATGAATATATAAACATTAAAAAAAAAAAAAAAGACCGCTATGAACTTTGAAAACCCTTTCTGAGAGACTTCATTATTGAAATCCATAGGCAGAGCGTTAACTCTATTTTCTCTCCTTTACAAGGCATATGGTCCAACCCAACTTCTGGAGTCCAAGGCTCACTATTATTTACACCCTTGGGTGCCTATATCCACCTGTGCCTCAGACATTTTGAAAGCCACTTCTTTAAAGCTGCTCATGATTCTGCCCCCTTTCTTAAAAAGTTCAGAAGATGCTGTTACCTTCCATATGATTTTCATAGCATTTGTTACTTTACGCTTTGCATCATTTTGTGTTATGTTCTTCATAGTTCTAAGCTCCCTGAATAAGGGTTCAATCTCCAAATTCCCCATAAGGTCTCAAAAGAACCTATCTGTCATGGAAAGAACATTAAATTTGGAGGCATGAGGCATTCAGAACTGGGTTCAATTTTTTTTTCTCCACCTCTTTCATTTAATAAGAAATATTCAGTGTTCTTTGATTTTGTGAGTTTTATTTTTATCTTCTGAAAAACATGTGTATGACAGTATCTACCTGTGTACTCATTGTAAGGACAAAATAAGGTAATGTATGGGAAGCTAGCACTGTAAGATTATAGTTATGGTACTTCTTAGTTCTGCGATTTAGGAAAATAACTTCATCTTCTTTAACCTCAACATATTTATATATAAAGGGTAAAAAGTGATAATCCCAATCTTTTAAACTTATTTTGGAAATTAAATGAGAAAATGAATATGAAATACCAGACATAATTCTCAGCACATAGAACAATTCAATAAAAACTAATTGTTTTTGTTGCTGCTATTATTCCTATCTGTAAATCACAGTGTTTGGTACATATCCGAGAATCAATAGTATTTATTGAGTATTGTAGTCAATACTCAAATATTTTCTGAGTTTGGTTATGAGCTTAGACTATGTGATAGGCCCTCTACTTAACAGGTGGTTCACGAGAGAACACCAAAGATGTTAAAGTTTATATTTTAGTCAATGAAGCATACATTAAACATAGAAATATATCCTGCATATAAAAGATATTCAATGTATGCTGTTGCATAAATGTAAGATTTTATGGATGAATCACACATACTGGGGAGAAGTCAGAGTTCTTAGAACAAATTTTGGATCAGAAATGTTATCCTACTACATCAAAGAATTCTTCATTTTTGTTTTAAAGGAAACCTGAGGTTTTCTATAGATGATAAACCATCAGATTTGGAAACCCAGACAGTTTCTACATTTGGCTCAAAAAGCAATA
Organism: Prionailurus bengalensis; assembly: GCF_016509475.1. Lineage (NCBI taxonomy): Eukaryota > Metazoa > Chordata > Mammalia > Carnivora > Felidae > Prionailurus > Prionailurus bengalensis. The sequence continues at coordinate 40,518,770 of NC_057352.1, forward strand.
AATTTGAAGAATGCAAAACACACTTACTGGGTAAAACCCTCTCCAAGAACCAAAACAAAATGGAAGAAGGAGCATTCCTGGCAGTTTTCTCTACTTTTTTTTTTTAATTGCATATACAAACTGCTTTTGCAAGATGAGCTTTGGACAACTGAATTATAAGTCTTTAGCACTGTTCAGCAATTTATCTTCTGTGACTCAACAGGATCTGACTGGAAGCCAAAGTCATAATTCAGTTGTTCTAAATACATAGTATCGTAGCTACAGGAAAGTGTCCTGCAAATGAAAACTTGGAAACTACAGTTTTGTAGAAGGATCTTTTTTTTTCTTCCCTCTTACCTGTATGAAGAAGATTTTTAAGCCTTTCTTGTTAGAAGTTTTATGTCACTGGAGGGAAATGAATTTACAAACAAAAACAGAAGACATTTTTACCTTCTAGGACCTGAATGTTTTAAATCATCCTTTAAATCATTATACTCCTTACTTTCCAAGCTGACATATTGATTTTACCCCCAAAGTAGAAATAATTAATCAGCACTATATTGATAATACCTGGTTAATGTTTTGACCACAGCAATATATACATACAATTCAAGTTGATGTTTTTCTCTAATTGCCACTTAGCAAAAAGTTATAGTGTGTATGTTTTATATGTATTAAAATAACTAAGAAACATTTTAAAGTTGTGTCATCACATATCAATCTGATGAAACCAGAAAGAATGAATATTCTTAATATGACAATAACTATATGCATTTGCCTATAAAATTAAAAATATGTATTGCAAATAGATTGTGTTTCTTCAGTAACGTTACCACTTATTTGGTGTTGTGAATAATGAATGCGTGAGAGAGAGACAGGAAGAGGAAAAGCAGGAACAGAAGCACTCATAGTTTTTACCATAGTACTCTAGAAACAAATATCTGATAGATGGTATCTTATTTTTTACTCCAGCTTTTTTCCTTTTATGTTTTTTCTTTTTTTTTCTTTGACTAATATTCCTAGAAATCTTCCTTTCTACTTTTTTACAATTTTTTATTTTGCTTTTTAAGTTTTATATTATAAGCTTGTTCTTATGTATTACAGTTTCTGAAAGTATACCTTTCATGGTTTTCTAATATCCTGTAGAATGTTTGCAATTATGATAGGATGATCAAAAGCTGGCTCCATTCCTTGGACTCCCTCGCTTTTCACTCTTGTTTGCAAAGATACATCTAAACACAGTAATTAACTGAATTTATGCTACGTGTGAAGTAGGGTGTCTTAGGAACTCCATACTGAAGTCCCCACCAAGTCTGAGCAAAGCACAAATGCAATGAAACACCAGTTACCGGTTTGTGTACAAAGTGGCACAGCAAAGCAGAGCCCTGAAAGTGGGGAAAAGGAAGAAAGCAGGAGGAAGACAAAAAAAGAACCCAGGCACTCTGGTTGCCCAGGGGACGAAGAGATTTGAAGGGACATTTGACTAGGAAGCGTAAAGGGAAATCCACACCATCCAAGGGCACTGTTTATTTACATTTAGATTTTCCGTGAACACTGAGTTCAAATGTCTTTGCAACAGCTGCAAAATAAAAGAGCAGAGAGGGGAAGACTTTTATTTAAACAACAGGCTCTCAATGAACATTATGTGTTTACAGACTCTAACAGCTCATAAGCCTTAAAGTGTTTGTAACGCCTGGGGTAGGAGGGGGTGGGGAGAGAAAAGAAACAAATCTGACTGACCTTAGTTATAGACTGTTACATTTTTATGTGAGCTCAATTCACACTTGGTTCCTGTAGGTTATACAGGGAGTTGCTTATTTATACATCAGTATAAATCCTGATAGCACAAAACATTGTCTTTATATACACATATACATTTTCTTTTCCTTTTTAATGATGACATATTGATTTACTTTTATCATTAAAACTTTTCTTTATACATTACTGAAACAATTGACAAATACTGCCCAGAGAAGTGGTATGAATGTAAAATAAAGATCAACAAATAACCACTTTAAAAAATATGTTCTGTGTCTTCGTTTAAATCCCTGACGCATAGAAAATCTCAACTGAAACATCCAGTACCCAGGAAAAGGAAGTAAATGCTTAACTAGTCATCATTTGATCAAAAGCTTTCCCAGCAATCAATGCGCAATTAAAAGGTTGCAAGATGGGGATGGGGATTGTTTGAAGAGAAAAGCTTGATCCAAGGGGAGAGACCCTTGGAAATTAATTAGAGCCCAGCTGGAAGTAAAAAAATAAAGAACCCAAATGCTCCTGTGCTCCCCCACCCACAGCACACAAATGATGATGGCATGCATTTGTGAACCTTCCCTGATGTCCTCATCTTGAATTAATCATGCCTCTACCCTGCACACATGGCAGTTTGCTTCAGATGCCATTTGGAATGCATACTGCACTGGTTTCTTTTAAACTTACGTTGTGTGCTTGTCTACCTCCCCTACTGAATTATAAGCTTTTCCAGGCCAGAACCCTTATCTGAAAGCATATCCCTAGTTTTGAGCATAATATCTGAAGTGTTTTATATTTAATTGATATGAAGTATTTAAAATTAATATGTGATTTCTTTAAACATAATATTGATACTTGAGAAAATGTATAAAATGTGTAATCTTATTTAATATTACTGCTAATAGCATCAGCTTTTTTGTGAAAAGGGAAAGCATGTATGTCTGCATTTGTCTGAGTCAGGAAATGACTCAGAAACAGGCAAACCAAGAGATGAATGAATACAGAGAGCTGGCTCAGTCTGTCTTAACGATTTCTGCTTTAAGATTAGTCTTTATTTATTTTTTAAAAAAATTAATGTTTATTTATTTTTGGGAGACAGAGAGACAGAAAGTGAGCGGGGGAGGGGAAGAGAGAGAGAGAAAGACACAGAATCTGAAGAGGCTCCAGGCTCTGAGCTGTCAGCACAGAGCCCAACCCAGGGCTTGAACTCACAACCGGTGAGATCATGATCTGAGCCAAAGTCATACGCCCAACCGACTGATCCATCCAGGCGCTCCAGTATTTATTTTTATATTAAAATGGCTATCTTGGGGCGCCTGGGTGGCGCAGTCGGTTAAGCGTCCGACTTCAGCCAGGTCACGATCTCACGGTCCGTGAGTTCGAGCCCCGCGTCGGGCTCTGGGCTGATGGCTCAGAGCCTGGAGCCTGTTTCCGATTCTGTGTCTCCCTCTCTTTCTGCCCCTCCCCCGTTCATGCTCTGTCTCTCTCTGTCCCAAAAATAAATAAACGTTTAAAAAAATTAAAAAATAAATAAATAAATAAATAAATAAAATGGCTATCTTGTAGAATTTCTCAGATATATTAACTCACTTGACTTTTAATAACATGGCTTGTTTATTTAAACATATGAGTGATTCAGGACCACAAAGAATAAAGAATATAATACATGGCATAAATGGACTATTACAAAAAAAAAGACAAAGACATTTTTCCAAAACCAATCTGTCACACACAATTTCAGAGGTTTTTTTTGGGTTTTTTTGTTTGTGGTTTTTTTGTTTGTTTGTTTGTTTTAGATTGGGTTCTATTTGGTTCATTTGGGGAATAGAAAAAAAAAATATTTCCACTTTCAAATATACACTGAAAACCACTGGCCTACAAATTCCTTCCTTTTCAAACAATTAGTCTATCAATGATAAAATAATTATCATTTGGGCACATTAATTTGAGTACTTATCACTAATCTATGGAGCCTGACAGGGTTAATGTGATTCCTTTCAACACACTAAAATGTGACAAAAATAAGAATAATGATACTGTAACTAACATTTGCCTCATATGATAGCTTACAAAGCATTTCCACATGCTTAACTCAGTAACAATACCTAACATGTTTCAAGTAATTACTGTCTGCATGGCACAGAGCTAATTTTTGGTAGATGGTCTCCTAATTTTATATTAATACCACAAAGTTGGCATTTCTATTATCTTCAATTTAACTGATGGAAAAGATGTGCCTCAGGGCATGGCCATACCAGGACTATACAAAGGAAGTCCAAGTCCATAATTTGTACTTCTAAACACTACAGTATACTGTTTCCTTTCTTATGATCAGGGAAGACTGGCCAGGAAATACATATTTAATGAACGGTTACTATATCTTAAACCTTGAGCCAAATTTTTTGAGGCAGTATTTTATCTTAAGACATGTAAAACAAATAACATCATCTTCACTGTGTAGATCATATAACTAAAATATAGTGCTAGGATAACTCATGGTTAAAAGGGTTATTAGCTCTCAAATTTCTATCTTTGGGCTCCAAGATCCTTCTACTGTGGTGTAGAATTGAACACAAATGGGTATCAAAGGGGATAAAAAGAATGAAGCATAAAGATAAAAAAAAAGATTCATCAAAGAGGGTAAGTCTTGGAGAATTTATATCTGAGAAATCTGATTATTATGGGAACATTTTGATCCAAGGAAAAAGGAACTTGACATCACCATCTCTGTGGCCAAGTCTTAGCATCGACCTTAGCATCGACTGCACCACAAATACATTAATAAGAAGAAAAAGAAAAGAAAAGAAATGTTTTGTTTCTGTTTTTGGGCAAAGCACAATCATGCAGTTAAATAAATTAAATCCATTGACTAAATGACACAAATACAACCAACAAATACTGAGAAAAGAGTTAGCTGATGATGCAGTCTCTTAGGTTTATTACCAGCCTGACTTATAACTTTAACATAGATTAAACTTTATATAAGTCAGTAATTCCTTAGACACAAAGAAGATCCTTCTCTATGCAAGACAATCATCAACCTCCTTTCCATTATTCCAATTCCTCCATATTTTTACCTTGACATTAACCAACTGGCTTCTGTCCTGCTCTTTTTCGTTTAGTGTTCTAGAGCTTCCTTGATTTTGATTTTATACCCTCTAAGAATTTTAAGTGGCATATTCAATTTGGCTCTTGTCTTCCTGGCTTCTTTAGTTAGTGCAATGGACACAGGTGGGATTGCCCAAATACTGCAAGCTCTTAGCAGTCTAGGCAAATGGTGGTTGAAATTCTATATTCTCTTTGAAACTATGTGTGGGAATGCCACTTATTTCAGTCAAAGAAGTGAGAGATGGGGTGATATGTCACTTCTGGATGAAATTCTAAAGGAGAGCATAATTCAACAGATTGCCTTTGTACCACTGTGGTGAACAAAGAAGCACATTCAGATACATCTCTTACAGCCTTGACCCGTGAATCCTCTCAACAAATAGAACACTTATTTGGGTCCCCACCACTAATACCAATAGCTGAGATTGTGGGGTTCTTTATTATTTGGACATAAATGAGTCTACACTGACTGTTACAGATAGATTAACAGATCCTGATACTGGTATTTATAATACAGCTTCCTGATCTTTGTCTGTTCTTGTCCACTCTAACCTCTTAAGGTATGTAGATTCTAAATTAATGGACATACATAAATATTAATTGCCACAAATTATAAAACCATCCAAGTTAAACACATTTTAACTTATTTTTTCAACAATTATTATGTCCAGAGTCAGTTCTACCATTTCAATGATTCAAGCTTTTCAAATACCCACTTGTTACCTCTTATTTTTATGACAAAGGAGAGCGTGCGTGAGGATATTATGCCTCATAAAACTGCATATTATAACTATGTCCATGGAGAAATATATTTTCCTGGATTGAATGTACTTATCATTTGTGGAGTTCAAGTGCAGCATTGAAATCAACCTTTTCAGACCCATTTAACATTAAATGCAACTTTCACTTTCCAAAACCAAAGGCTGGAAACTACCTGCACAAATCTTCATAATGTATCTTTGACATCCACCAGCACTTAAAAACATTCTGATGTGTTAAGTATAAATGAATCAGAGATATGCTGATTGAATTTTCTATTCAAGTTGAACATTTTAAAGAAAAAGAAAGAAAAAATGAGGGGATACATGCTGTACTCTGCTTCACACAGAGCATTTGGAAATCTGCCTGACCTCTTATTTTTATTTATTTAAATTAACAGCAGCGGCATCCATTGCCATCTGGCCCCCAGGCACAGTGAGCTAATTAAAAAAAAAAAGGAACTTCAAAATATCATTTAAACATTTTTAAATAATTCAGCCCATACAAGAATAAAGAGAGCATCATCTGGATTGGCAAACCAGGAGAACTGGGCCCCAGGGGTCAGTAAATCTGCATTTCGCCAGAGCTGCGTGTGGAGAAAATTTCGATGGAGACTTCCTTAGGAGGAATAACACTTTCCCAAGGAAGAACTTGGACTGAATGGAAAGTGGGCTGGGCCGAATGCTAAACCCGACTGTTTAGAAGGCTTCCCACTCTTTTATCTCCCCAGCTCAGATTATAAAGTTTGTTGGCATTGTCAGTTTTTGGTCTTTGTGTCTCTACTTAGTAATCCAATTTGAAATCCTATTCCACCATGGGAATACACCCATCAAAGCATCAGTATCCTACACTATTCATTCTATGATAAGCCCCTGGAAGTTTCTCATTTAGTCTGCAGTGTCTTGAAGACCTCGTCAAAGGTGATGCTGAAAGATCAGTGTTAGTAAGTCATCTAGTTCTCTCAGTGCGTACATAGTTTTTGGCAGCACTGGAATATTGCTTTCTGCCATCTGTGCAGAATAAAATTTGGATTTTTTGCTCAGGGTCAGTTAGAATGTGCTTAAAACCCAATGTGTATGTAGGCTTTGATTCTTGCTCTAAACACTTATTACGCGCTGTTTGGAATTTAAAGCGGCTGAACTAAAATCTTCTCTTTTCTGTAGCTGACATATTGCACTAAATAAAGTTCAACATAAATTCTTTTCTGCAGTAGTTGGTGGTTTTGTTTTTATGGCAATCTAATTCTAACAGCATTTCATTTGGTTCATTTTGAAGATATACTCTGAGAGAGGAATAATATAAGAATGCACCCAAACAGTCATACACACCAATGTATGAACACAGAGTATGAGTGTGGGACATCTATGCAACAGGCACATTTCCTCCAACTCACATTCAAGCTTTGTATTCCATTCCCATTTTGACAGATGAAGAAACTGAGACTCAGTAATGATGTACAGATGTTAAGAAGTGGGACCACATTATAACTTAGGTTTGGGTTGTGCCAAAGTACATGTTCTACTTATTAAAGAAACATGTTCTAATTATATTCATTTATTTCACATAGAGGTGAAGAAATTCCCACTTATGCTGAGAGTTATGCTAGAGAAGAAAGCAACTGAAAAGAGGAGGTCTCGTTTTTTTTTTTCAGAATATTTAGATGTAAACAACAAGGTAGCACACATAGGAAGCAATCTCTATATTACTGTAAGAATGCTTTCTCAAACACAATGTTAATTAGTTATCATTTTGTTTTTAATTTTTTATTGTTTTTCATTTATTTTTTTGAGAGAGAGACATAGAGCAAGCTGTGAAGGGGCAGAGAGAGAGGGAGACACAGAAACCAGGCTCCAGGCTCCGAGCTGTCAGCAAAGAGCCCGACGTAGGGCTCGAACTCATGAACTGTGAGATCATGACCTGAGTCAAAGTCGGACACTTAACCTACTGAGCCACCCAGGCACCCCCATATCACTTTGTTTAAATTTCTTTAATGTGGTTCTATATCTATAGGATAAAGCCTAAATTATTTAACATTATATTAATTGAAACCCTGGTCCATTTCTCCAACTTCATCTCCATAAGGCTAATATCCTTATGTCCTATGTTCAAGCTACACTAAACTATTTCTAAATTTTGCTGTTTTCTTCTGAGATTTTTTTCTCATCATTTTAAAGGCAAGCACTTACTGATTTACCAGAAATAATTGGAAATAGTACCTCTTTCATGAATTCTGTTCTTCTTAATTTTCCCTGAATCATATCCATGCTTCCACAATGTAGTTATGGCAGCTCTTATGTTTACATATTTTCTTCATGGGTAGATTGAATTTGACAACCTCAAGGCCATATTCATGGTATGTGACAGAATAACAGACATCAAATTTTGTTTAATATATATATTAAAAAAAAACCTAAGAACAGGGGAGAGAAGGTGGGTGAAAGGAGGAAATAAATACAAATGGATATACGTGAATGGATATAGACAAATGGATAGGCGAATAAAAACATAAAAGTATTACAAAGAGCCATCCAAATACCTCTTATAGGAGACCAATAGGAAGCCTCAGAATAGATCACACGAAAATTCAAAGCAAATAAATTTTATTACCGTAAAGATTACCTAGATAAGTTTTGTGAAGGAAGTTAATTTTTAACTAGGCCTTAATAAAATGGTAGATTGGTAAAAATGACATTGGTCACTTTAGCCCCTATGTACTGAGAGAGGAAACTTCCAATAGAAATTCTCTTTAAAGTCCAGCAAACACCATTATTTCTAATGAGAGAGAAAAGCACAGCTGTCTACACTGACACTTTTTTTTTAACGTTTATTTATTTTTGAGATAGAGAGCATGAACGGGGGAGGGCCAGAGAGAGAGGGGGACACAGAATCTGAAACAGGCTCCAGGCTCTGAGCTGTCAGCACAGAGCCCAACACGGGGCTTGAACTCACAGACCGCGAGATCATGACCTGAGCCGAAGTTAGATGCTTAACCAACTGAGCCACCCAGGCGCCCCTACACTGACACTTTATACCTCTATCCTATCTGATGGTTTCTCTCTCACAGGTATGAGCACATGCACTTGTGTGTACACACACACACACACACACACACACACACACACACTCTTTTAAAATAGACTTTGCTCCTTGTGAACACAAGATGATCAATATTCTACATGTTACAACGAATTGTTTATATTTCTTATATTTCCTAGGTGTTTTCTTTTTACTCTTTTTATTTAGTTAGTTTTGGTAATAACTGTAACATCCATTTGGTATCATGTCTGCTTCAATAAATTACTTGTTTTGTCTCAGTAAAAACATAATAATATAACTAAAACTCAAAGAAGGATATAATAAGCTCTAAGACAATATATTCATTGCACTGAGACAGGATTAGCTCCTTCTGAAAGTGGTAGGGTTTAGTACAAGAGATACGTGTGTGGACCCCATCTTCTTCACGCAGTGTCTGAAGATTGCCACTAGGTAAAGGAAAACAGGAAAAAAAAGGAGGTGGTAAAACCATGGAAAAGGGGTAGAAAAAAGAGGAGAGATGATAGGGTAACCAATATGAAAACAAATTATATTATTTTCCCAGTGCCCTATCCTGGGCCAAAATAACTTGTTCATTCAGGGAACTGACAGAGCTGAATCATCACCACCAACCTTTTCCAATTTTTGTTACATTATTTGTAAGAAGCTGATTTTAGAGGATGTAAACTTAGGGGACATGGCAATGGATATATTAGTGCTCTTGGAGTGATAGGAACCCTGGAGGTTGGCTGAATGAAGCAAGAATACTGCAGTGACTGATACCAAGTCCTAGGTGTCTGACCTTGACCTGCCTCTATCTCCAGACTTACCCCTTGCCACATTCCAGTAGTTAACCCCCTGCAGCCCTGCAGGAGTACTTCTCATCCAGAGTCCTCCAGCTACTGACATTGGCTTTTGTCTGAACCCTTTCCCAAACTGCCCAATAGATTTATAGTATGAGCCACAAAAGAACAGCCTCGTAATTATAAATTTTCTAGTCAACATCCTAAAAAAAGTAAATTAGGGCCACCTGGGTGGCTCAGTCAGTTAAGCATCTGACTCTTGATCTTGGCTCAGGTCATCATCTCATGGGTTGAAAAATGGAGCACTATGTCAGGCTCCACATTGAGGATGGAGTCTCCTTAAGATTCTCTCTCTGCCCCTTCCCGGCTCGTGCCACACTCTCTCTTTAGCTCTCCCTCTCAAAAAATAAGAATAAAAAAAAGTAAATAAAATAGGTTTTATTTAACCCAATATATCCAAAACATTAGCATTTTGACATATAACTATATAAAATTTGAGATCTTTTATATTCTTGTAAGATACTTTACAAGATATTTTATATTATTTTTATTTTTATAAGATTTATAAATATTTGTGTATACTGTACTTACAGCACACCTGAAGTTATATTTCTCAGTTTTCACACGTCCCACATTGGACAGGGCAGTTCAAACACTATCATCAATCCCCCCCCTTTCATCTTTGCCTGGGAAGCTATTCTAATCCTTCTTCTAAAGGTCAGATTTTACCTCTATATTATACATTCCATGGTATATTCCCTCATTGTAGAAGTTCCATGTTAATGAGTGACAACACTGGGTGCCATCAATTTATATCTTCATTCCTTACTAGACTAGACTGAAGGCTCTAGAACCACTCATATGCACTTGTATCCCCACTGCCCATGCTTATGTAATGCCCAACAAGAGGAGAAATTCAATGAATATCCACTGAATAACCATTATTTAGTGCCTCTGAGTCTTATCTCCTCATCTGTATAATGGGGATGAAAATAATAATGCCTATCTCACTGAGTTACTGTGAGCATTAACTGAGTTCATGTATCCATGTGTGTGTGCTTGTACTTAGAACAAAGGCTGTCATGTCTTAAGTTCCATGTGGAATCTGGTTCTTGGTAACAGTTGTAAGCAGTACTACTCCACCTAAATTTGTGAGGATTAAAGCAGACAGTACAGTGAGGAGGGTGTCGGGCGTAGGCTTAGTGCTACTTTTAAAATGTTTGTTATGCTTAGTCTGTTATTTCATATATATGTTATATAATATGTTCCAGTACTTAAACTTCTTGGTATTTAGAGTTCCTTACTCGGACTCAAAATATGAGGTCTAGACAAATATGGTACATCCCTCCTTTTATAGAAGTCTACACATCTAATTACTAGAAACGCTGTAGAAAGGAGGCTTTAATTAAGGCCCACATGAGACTGTTCTATATGTGTGGCTAGGCCATAAGATCACTTATCTTTAAATCACAACTTCAAGGTTCTGAAATTTCCCCTTCATGGGGCGCCTGGGTGGCTCCGTCGGTTAAGCATCTGACTTCGGCTCAGGTCATGATCTCACAGTCTGTGAGTTTGGCCCCGCGTCGGGCTCTGGGCTGACAGCTCAGAGCCTGGAGCCGGCTTTGGATTCTGTGTCTTCTTTTCTCTAACCCTCCCCCGTTGATGCTCTGTCTCTCTCTGTCTCAAAAATAAATAAAAATTTTTAAAAAATCTAAAATTTCCCCTTCTGGGGCTCCTGGGTGGCTCAGTTGGTTAAGCACTCTTGATTTTGGCCTAGGTCATTATCTTGCGGGTTTGCGACATGGAGCCCCGTGTTGGGCTCTGCACTGACAGTGTGGAGCCTGCTTGGGATTTTCTCTCTCTCTCTCTCTCTCTCTCTCTCTCTCTCTCAAAATAAACATTAAAAACATAAAAAAATAAATAAAATTTCCCCTTCTGATAATATGTTACTTAAAGGCATTTAAGTTTCTACAGTTTTATTTGTACAATGAGAGGTAGGATTGGTGGTTCATTATTGCTAAACTTGGGCCACTTATGAAAATATGTCCCCATAACTGGTTCTTCCTTTAGAGCCGTCTGCAGAAACATATACTGCTAATCATCTTATTTTACTTTCCTTTCCTGTTTATTCCTCCCTTACTTCTTTCACCTGAAGTAAAGATGTAACAAAGTCGAGCCTCTGGCAGGCTGAAGTACACTGGGAAATACTGGGCTACATCCTGTAAAAAGCCTGTGTGGCTTGCAAACAGTAAGAATTCATAATGAATATTCAGTTCCTCTGACACAGTAATAGAAATGTAAACAGATAAAGCCGTTGTACAGATAACCCAGGGTCTCGGATAATAATTTTTTTTTAGATAATAATTCTCAAGGGAGTGCTAGATACAACTTAGTGTAAAGAACTCAGGTGCATTAATAATTCTTTGTCCTGGACAGAAATCCGATATGCTCACTGACTTCTACAATTAAAGATGGCTACATGGTAAAACTAGTCTGATTTTCCTTATGGAGGCCCAATGTGGTCGGAGTGGCCAGTAAAGATATGGAGATCCTGTGGGGTCACAGGTAGATGCAGAAGAGCCACCAAATTGTGCACATTTGGTCCTTCTTACCCGATGATGCCTCTGGGTGTGGCTAAGAGCCCCAGACATTAAAAGAGACTAGGAGGTCTCACTGTGCAACATGCAGGGAAGAGGGCTAGAATTCAGTCTGATGTGAGTTAACGTGACTGCTGAAACCTATTTCGGTATTTAATGCTTGTGTGACTTTTGTCTCACTGAAGTTTGATAACACCCTCATTCTCACTCATAAAGGAAGGGGTAAATAAAAGCCTATGGTAAAGATTTGTTTTTGTTTGTTTTTTGTTTGCTTATTTTTTTGATTTAATGGCACAGAACAAATATAAATACTGTTCTATCTCATCTGAATGGTATCATGCTTGCACAATTCTGAATTTAGCTTGATCAAACCTTCTGTACATTTCACAACGCACGCTTGGGAATGTAAACCAAATTAAAGAGAAAAGTGTGACAAAATCGTAATGGTGTATCTGTGTGTATGTGTGTGTGTGCGCACATGTGTGATAAAAGTTGAAGATGCTGATTAAAAAGTCTACATTTCTTGAATTAGTTCTGGCTCAATTTCCTAGATTTTTAGACAGTTTTCAGATCTTTTGATTCTTAGGAATAAAGTATTGGTTTGTGCACAGCAAATAACTATTTGGTGATGAAAGAATAAACAACTAGACTCATGAGGAAATAGTACATTTAATTTAGTAGTAATAACTATCTTCATCACTTTCATATTCAGTACACTTTTTACACATACACAATAACCAGGTGATACAGGTAATTACTGTCTTTGTTTCACAAATGGAGAAATGAGACTCACCTCAAGGTCATAGATCATGTAAATGGTAGACTCTCTAAATCTCCTATTTTTCCATAATATTGCTGCTGCAAAATGCAACAATATATTTTTGTGTGTGTGGAGAACGATCACACTTCAATTTTCTGATGTTATGAGAATGGAAGTATTGAAGAGGGATATGGTTAACATTAAAGTAGCTTAGAAAAAAGTAAGCCATCTTTTCAGGGAATGTTTCTCCTCTTTTGTAAAGCACACGAATATTAACAAAGAGTACTGTAGACAGGGGAAAAAAAAGGTAACAGTTACTACCTAGGAAACATCATCCAGGCTATTTGTATACGTTTTAAGTCTACTGGTTGTGGAACTAAAAGCGTACCAGATAGCATACAATATACAGGAGAGTACGATGATATCTGCCTTCAGAGAAGTCATTTCCAAGTCACTGAGACTTGGACAATGAAAGCTGAACATTGCTGGCACACCTGTTAGACCAAACAAATCCAGGCACATTGACCAGACTTTAGCTATCTATACTTACTAAAATAACTTTTCATTCAATTTTAGATAGCTCTAGGTCTGTTCAGCTTAAGCATTGTTCTTCATGATAAACATTTACAATACCATGTAGTATGCCGGGGGAAAAAATGAACATGGAAAGGAAGACCTGTGTTTTAATCCCAACTGATTAATCCTCTCTGGAAAACTATCTAAAGTCTCTGAACTGACATTTACCTGAGATTATAATCTCTGATCTGATTAAATCACTTAAGAGTTGAGAATTATCGGGGCGCCTGGGTGGCGCAGTCGGTTGAGCGTCCGACTTCAGCCAGGTCACGATCTCGCGGTCCGGGAGTTCGAGCCCCGCGTCAGGCTCTGGGCTGATGGCTCAGAGCCTGGAGCCTGTTTCCGATTCTGTGTCTCCCTCTCTCTCTCTGCCCCTCCCCCGTTCATGCTCTGTCTCTCTCTGTCCCAAAAATGAATAAACGTTGAAAAAATTTAAAAAAAAAAAAAAAAAAAAAAAAAAAAAAAGAGTTGAGAATTATCACAAAAAATCCGTATTTTATAAATAACAGTAAGATTATAAGGTGTTATTCTCAATCCAAATTTAAAAGGTACTCTTATTTCAACCATCTCATTATTTCTTGAAATTTACTGTTTATTTAGCATGTATACATTGAACACCTACTATGTTTCAGAAGCTATCGTAGATACTTGGAATTTATTTTAACAGAAAAACTGTGTTCAACAAATAACTGTGAGTTAATTAAAGCCCCCCCCCCCCAAAAATTACAGATTCTATGAAACGTTTTTCAGGGGATCTTTTGGGTCATGGTTTATGGTGAAGGGATAATAGGGCAGAGAAGGAGGCAACAGACCTTTGAGGAAAGTTGAAAAGTTTTAACATAATTATGGAGAATGAGAAAGCAATAAGATGAGAGGAGGATAAAGCAAGATTGTTAGACTGTTGAGGGCTATTTTGGTTTTGGTAACCATTAATTTATAGTTGAATCAATTCATTGATGGGTTTTTGATATCTATAGATCCCGTCAGCATATCTGACCCTATGGAGATTTTTAAGATGTCAAACTTTAGAATTTAATTGCAAGATGCTGATGAGAACACTGATGAACTAAGGCTATGCTATGTACCAATGACTGTGTCAACGGCTTTCAACTTTTTTCCCTCTTTATTACTCACAGCAAGTCCATGTTGTAGGTACTGTCACCCCAGTGTTACATATGATACAGCCAAGCCTCAGGACAAATAAGCAACTTGCCCAAGATCACAAGTGACAAGAGCCAGAAACAGTACCATATTGGCCCACAACCTAAGTACATGCTATTTTCTCTTACTATACCATTTCTCTATAATGGACATGGTCTACATTATTTTACAGAATGAAATTCCAACGTGCACTTTGCCCAAAAGGTGGCAAGAACACCTATCCTCCAAGATGTCCCATAGATGCCAGGTCTTCATCTATTTAAGGTTTATGCAAATATATGGCTGACACCTAGAGTTCTGTTCCATAAAGCAAAAGGAAGGTGACCTTACACTGAGAGGTTTTGAAGACAAGCATTTATGATCATTTGCCTCTGCACTGAATGGCTCTTAAAATGCCCCGTAGAGCACCAGATTTTGAGCATGAACACATTTTGATAGACCTGCCAGGATACATTAGCTGCAAAACACTTCCTCTGGGTTGACCTACTGACCTGATTACTGGCTTGGCTCAATATTAACCATCTGGAAGCTGAAGCATGTCTGCCAAACACAATGGTCAGAGTTTTGGCAGGGTAAAAATTGAGCTGTTTTTTCTAATGGTGCCTTGCTAACAGGTTCATTTACCTCCTACGACCACTTCTTGAATGTTACAGTAATGCCACGCTTGGTGGGGTAGAAAACACATAAGCTTTAGAACTGAACAGACTAGAGCTTGAATTGATTTGAACATTTAAGAGTTTGTCAATTACAGCACCACCTTGAGGTTCAGTTTTTTAGATCTATAAAGTGGGGACAATGATTTTTCTTTCATAGAGTTTTCTGAGCATTAGACATAGTGCTCTGTGGTACAAACAAGAATCATTTATTGAACCTTTATTGTTGCCAGGCATTGTGTCACATCCTTTATAAAGATTATCTTATTTCACTTAGAAAATGTCACCTTCCTTAAGCATTGTTATTATTCCAACCTTAAGAATGAAGAAATAAAGGTTAAATAGGTAAACTTACTTGCTTTATGTAGAAAAATAATAAGTAAAAGGAATATACTTCGGTGTTAGTAGTCAGATCCTAGAATTTCTATAATTTTCCTCGTGGTACCATTGTCTTATGTGCTATCTCTTGGTTTGTGAGATCATCCACCAGAGTAACAACTGACAAGGGTAAATGCTTCAGAGAGGTTTACTAGATAAAGTTTACATCATTTAGTGCTCAATATCCTGGCAAGAATGTCAGAGAAACATATTAACTGGTCTGTTCTAGTCCTTGTCTGCCCTCAGTTATGCTGGGCTTCCTTTAGGAAGTATACTAGTTGAATCACTAGAGCTCAAAGTAATTTACCATTCACTAGGCTAAATGTTTCGCAGAAGAGGTCTCTATTGACGTTCATTATCCTTAAAGTGTGTCCCTTTGGTGGTAGATGAATTATAAAGGGGAAACTGTGCCTAAAGAATAAAAATAGCCTGAAACAAAATTTTTCAAAGAGAAATGCAGACCTATTTCATTGTGTGTGTGTGTGTGTGGGTATGTGTGTGTGTGTGTGTGTGTGTGTGTGTGTGTGTGTGTGTGTGTTGTGTATGGTCTGTCTGCCTACTGAGGGAATCCACCCGCTAACACTTGTCCTCTCTAAGATGCACTATAATAAAGATGCTGCTAAGGACAAAGTGAATCCAGAACATGAAAAAAAAGGAATGAAATGTCACAGTTCATGTAGCATATTTCCAGACTCATCAAAAGAAGTACCAAAGGCATTAAGTGACAAGAAATGTTCTCTGTCAACTCGCTCTAAAGAGATGTCAAATCTAAAGTCTTCTGACAATCTATCAAGATCTTGACTTAACCCGCTTCTAATTTTAAGTAAATATTTTCAGTAGAGGCCAAGTATACATTTTATGAAAGAAAATTGTGTGAAAACTTCACTTGTGGTTGGCAAATGAATACCACCTTTCTGAGAAAAGCACCCAACTATGCCCCTAACTTGATGTATAATCTTGAACAAACCACTTAACCTGAGGACCCTGGGAATGAGGCATTTGTTTGTTAAATGAGGGGGTGAAATTGCATGATGGAAGGAAGAAAATTATGAAATAAATTTTAAAGATTTGAGGCTCCGATCTTAGTGCTATTGCTTCCAACAGGTATCTTCTTCTATAAATAAAATACTTTTGTTATTAGGGTGATACAAAGGAATTCACATTACACATGTCATGACTTGACAAAACATAAGTAATCAGTCAATGCCACTTCTCTTTCCTTCAGTCAATCTCTCTCTCTCGCTTTCTCCTCCCTCTCTCCACAGTTCCACAATTTTATAACTCTAAATGTGGGAGACCGGAAATCTTGATATTCATGGGTAGGTCATTTAAATTCCTTGCATCGCACTTTCGATATAAATATAATATGAAAATCAGATCTAGATCATGAAAGAGGTTTGTATTTGTAATGGCCTTCTGGAAAATAACCTTTTGTTTGTTTCTTGAACATTCTGTTGAAAATATTTAAGGGTATATGGATACTCTTTAAAAAAACGTTGTTATTAATAAATGTGCCAAGATACAGACATGCTATATATTTCCATCCTGGGATAGATGATTTATACTATTTTATCCGTACTTTAAAGTACAAGGCTATGGAATTTATTGAAGTTTGCCACTGAAAACCAAGTTTAAAAGAAAAAGGTGTTCCTTTAGTCATAGAAGAGTGACAAGATGATGTCATAAACCAATATAAAACAAGACACATAGAATGTGCTAGAGACTGTGCTAGGGTTAGTGAGAGACATAAATTTGAGGGAAACAGGGGTGTCTGGGTGGCTCAGTCAGGTTAAGTGCGCAACTCTTCATTTCGGCTCAGGCCAAGATGTGGGATCAAGCTCCATGTTGGCCTACTTCAACAGTGTGGAGCCTACTTGGGATACTCTCTCTCCCCCTCTCTCTCCTCACCCCTCAGAGGCACATGCTCTCTTTCTCAAAATAAATAAACTTAAAAAATGATTTGAGGAAAACATACTGTCCTGAAAGAGTAAGCTACCATTTATTGTGGATTCATTAATGGGCCTATAGACTTTTTTTTTTTTTTTAATTTTTTTTTTCAACGTTTATTTATTTTTGGGACAGAGAGAGACAGAGCATGAACGGGGGAGGGGCAGAGAGAGAGGGAGACACAGAATCGGAAACAGGCTCCAGGCTCTGAGCCATCAGCCCAGAGCCCGACGCGGGGCTGGAACTCACGGACCGCGAGATCGTGACCTGGCTGAAGTCGGACGCTTAGCTGACTGCGCCACCCAGGCACCCCGGGCCTATAGACTTTTATGTGTCTCAGCATTAAGGCATCAGTAATATTCAAGAGCACCCTCAAACTTACAGAAGACACATACACAAGCACACTAGAATAAATGTTTCTAGTAATCGTATGATTACTGGTAATATTTAGATTTAATAAGCAATTCCATGTGCCTCATGCTGGGTTAAATCCAACACTCATTTAACCTCATTATAAATCATTAGTTAGGTAATACTGTGATTTGCATCTCAGGCGTTTATAAACTAAAGCTAAGCAAGTTTGAGGCCTGAGTCAAAGGTCACACATTATATGATGGAGTGATGCTGTAAAGCAAGGTCTGCTTACTCACAGGTTGGTTGCTTTTACACACAATATAAAATTTCCTCTTATAAAGATGTCATGGACTGATCTGTGTTAGAAGGGACTAAATATGTGTCACAGCACACAGTCAAGAGCTGAAAGAGCAGTTTTCCCGCTGATTTCTTTCTTTTGCTTTTTTTGAGTGTCACAATAAAAACCAAACCTATCTTTAACATCATATGGAAAATTTACCAAGATAAATGTGTTAGGTATATAAATTAAATTAAAACTTAAAAAGGAACCCAAGAGAGATCTAAGCAAGTCTCTTAATTTTACATTTGGGAAGTAAACAGACCTAGAATGAAAATAAAACTTCCAAAAGTGGTTAAAAAAAAATCAATAGGCTCTTCTACTCAACTCTGTCCATCTCCCCACACTCAAGCCGTGTGCTGATGATTTTGTTCACAACCTGAGGGACAAGTGAATGCACTGAGAATATCTCAACCTGTAAGAACTGTGGTTTACCGCCATTCCATTCTATGGATTATGGCATACTGAGGCAAAAAAAAAAAGAGCTCAAAGGCAAACAAAGGGCAGAAGTATATAGGGCAAATGAATTTGAGTTTGCCTTGAAGGATTTCTGTGAACAAAGTAACAAACAAATGAAACATACAATTAAAACAACAACAACAACAACAACAACAACAACGCACTCAACACAGATAGGCTAGGACAGAATATGCTGAAGAGAGAAACAAGAAGAGAATGGTAGATGGCTACTAATATCCATGGCCCTAGGAGTTGAGAATGTTCACATTTGCAGATCAGATAACTCAGTGGAGGATGTTGGGACAGTGGTATTACCATCAGAATTAAGAAAACACATTTAAGATATTATCTGGCACCTGAACAAGAAATCAAAGACTCAGCAATGTTTCATCTAATAAATAAAACTATGAGCTTTTAAGTTGTCCTAGACACTTTGCTTGGTGCTTTGTAGATGATAGTTAATCCAAAAGATTCCGGTTAGGAGAATTTGACTAATCCTATTTCTACACGTGTAACACTGGACTTGGTCTTAAAACATAAAGGATATATCCAGCTTCTACAATTAGGACAGATCAGCAAGAAGATCAGTGAGGACTCAAGGTGAGTCCTCAGGAGTTAAAATACTGTTCCTTATACCATCCCACTCTATAATCATAGGACTGAGAATTTACTAGGTGTCCTAGGGCCCCAGCAGGAAGGAGAAGGGAAAATCAAGGGTAAGGGATCATGAGATACTGACAATGCAGTGGTGCATTTGTTACTGTATTACAAAACAGTCATTCCTAGTTGTTGCTAACATAAACTGAACCTAACGCAAAGTTTTTGAGCTCTAAGGTTTAATTAGAATCTGTTTCTGTAATAGTGTATGAAATGAACTTTATGTTCACATAAGGATCTCAAATAATGAGTAATCATCCAAGAAATTGAATTTTCCATGATAAAATAAAAATGGTCATTTCTGTTATAACATAGATGCTAGATCTGGATTAAATTTTGAAATAATTTTGTTCAACTCCATCATTTCACAGTGAAACATTAAAAAAAAAGGTAGAGAAGGCAGAGGGCCTAAGTTGACATAATTACTTGGGGGAGGCAAGGGTTTCAGTCTCTTGGTTTTCTAAATGAACTTTTCCAGTGAACACCATTAAATATATCAAGACCATCACTATTTTTGCATCTCTAAGATCAAAATGAGACATCATTTAATCCCCCATTTCCCTCTTTGCCTGTAGCTCTTGACTAATTACTCAAAGACAAAATCATCAGTGTCTCTCTGATGAGGATTTCATTCCCCCTTTTGTCGGGACAATATTAATAATATCAAAACAACACTAGCTACTGCCTCGTTTCCCCCTCAATCCAGCGAAATCATTTTTACCACTAGGGATATGGTGACTTTCTAAAGAAAAATGGGGCAGTTCCCTGAGAATATGGGAAAATCAATCTTAGGCAGGAAAAGAACAATATTTGGAACTATAACATATTTGCAAAATCAATTTTCCTGACATGTAACTCTAATCGTATAATTTGCCTACTCTACAACTTTCAACATCTTCTAATTGCCCAAGAAATTAAGTCATAATTTATCATTCTGCTATTCAAGGATGCTCCAACATTGGCTGATGTATCTTTTGAGCTATTTCCCCATTCCGCCTTGTAGCACTAAAATCTATATGGTGACTTGACTGAGTGGTATTCTAATTTGTTACCCATAATTTCCACATTTCCACTTTGAACACTGTAAATAATCAACATGCGTGCAGCAAAATAAATGGGAGAAAATAGCTGGTGATTCTGTCATATTTTATATCCTATTCATTGTAAATTAACACAGAAACATTGTCGTGGTTAGATTATCAGTTTGTCCATGGATGGACTACCTCTTTGAGAATAATTAGTGGTTCTCAGTTTGCAGAACTGAGCGAGGGCCAAGGTCTTGATCACAGGTTGCACCGTTAATGTGCAGACCCTCATCAGTCACAGACTGAGTCTGTCTCTCATATTCTCTGTGCCAACCTGCCCTCAGTAGGTACACAGGGGATCACAAATGCTCACAGTGGTCAGGGAAATGTACTTTGTAGCTTTAAGACCATGATTACAGTTCCAATTTTGATGCCCAGTAGGTAATATGTTTGAAATATAACCTCTTCAGATAAACTCTCTGCAGCAGAAGAATAAAAGTTGGAAACAATTTGCTCTATGTTTCCTTTAATTTAGTGACCCTATTACAAAAACTACAATTTTAAAATAGAGATTCAGAAACTGTTTCTAAGTGGAGAGTATTATTGGAGAAGGGCACTTGAAAAATGTCAAATTTAGCTTTCTCTTAACATGGTAACTCATTCATGTAGAAATATGTAAATTGGAATTGGCATGTTTCTTGGGTCAGACAGACTTGGTTTGAGGAGAAAAAAAAACTATAACGTCTGCATGAAAATGGTAAAAAACAAATTAGAAAATGTAGATGAAAATAATCAACATATAGTAGACATAACAGCTTCCCCTCGCCTGCCTCTTCACTCTCTCACTGTCTTCTCTGTATAGCGATGGATATATTTTATGTGTATATATAGGAAGCATAATTTGCTACAAGATTAAGAAAAGTATTTTCTGGACATAAATGTAAAGAATTCATGTGAAGCATAAATAAAAAATGGCAGAAGTGAAGGATGCCTGGTGACTATAATCCTTTTCAATTCACTTTGACTGGGACATTTATCATTAAATAAATTCCAGGAGAAGTACTATTCAAAATATGAATGTCTGTTGCAAGTTTTCTAGTTACAAGGACTGTACTGAACAAGATTTTAAAGGAACACAACTGATAATTTCATTTTCCTTTAGGATGTATATTATATGAATATGTCCCAATCCTTAAAACTTTCTGATTGTCACACTAGGTAGTCAAATAAAAAAAATATGTATTATTGGTTTTTTCCTCAGCAGAAAATACAAATGAGTAACATTTCTTCTAGAAGAACTTGAGCACATGATGCAAAGTGAGAGAAAATGATACCAGAATTTGCTAAAAACAAATCATTCATCTCTGAGCAACTCTAAGTTGATAGTCAATCGTCATGCAGAATGAAGCAAGCCTAACTAAATCAATATTGCTTCAGGGGCACCTGATTGGCTCAGTCAGTAAAACATATGACCTCTTGATCTCAGGGTTGTGAGTTTGAGCCCCACACTGGGGGCAGAGGTTACTTAAATAAGTATTGTTTAATGGGGTACATGGGTGGCTCAGTGGGTTAAGAATTAGACTTCAGCTCAGTTCATGATCTCAAGGCTCGTGAGTTCAAGCCCCACATCAGGATCTCTGCTGTCAGCTCAGAGCCCACCAGAAATCCTCTGTCTTCCTCTGTCTTCCCCTCCCCTGCTAGTGTGGCGCTCGCTCACTCTCTGTCTCTCTCAAAAATAAATAATTAAAAAAAAAAAGTATTGCTTAAGATAGCTGCCAACCTACTAGAATACTCTTTACACTACTAAGAAGGCATTGTGGTATACTAGAGTGGGCTATGCCATCAGAAAACCCTATATATGTCAATCTCTACTATCTATGTTTTCTTGAGCAACTCCTTTACTACTCTGATTTTCAATTTCCTCATCCAGGAAATGGTACAATGATTCCACGAAGAATTATTAAGAGGATGAAATAAGATAACATATAAAAGAAACACATTATGAATTCTCTAAAAATAGTAGCTCTTATTCACTTGAAATAAGTAGTTCTAATATACATACAAACAAGTGATGGTATGTCAAGTCATCTTTAGCTCAGGATTTTACAATGCCAATAGAATGCTTGACGTCTTTTCCCCCTAAATCTGTAAAACCATGTCCCCATGTTAATTTAATCTCACAGACTAATAAATACTAAAATAGTGATTTTATTCATATACGTTGTGTATGCATACATACACATACACACATGTATATATTCTCTCTATATATACACACACATATGTACATACAGGTTTATTACTGCTGGTTATGGTGTAATTTATGTTGAATTTTCTCTACTATCACTTTAAATTGTGCATTTTTACATGTATTACAGTAATGGATTTATTCCTATACTATTTATGTGTATATATGTAATATATCTACTCACTACATATATATATATACATACATATATACATATATGTGTGTGTGTGTATATATATATATGTATATACATACAAACTATTTTCCATCAGCAAAAAGATAATTAGCATTAAATGCAGTAGTAAATGCACATTAAATGATATATATTTTTAAAGTTTATTTTAAGAAAGAGAGGGGCACCTGGGTGGCGCAGTCGGTTAAGCGTCCGACTTCAGCCAGGTCACGATCTCGCGGTTTGTGAGTTCAAGCCCCGCATCAGGCTCAGGGTTGATGGCTCAGAGCCTGGAGCCTGTTTCGGATTCTGTGTCTCCCTCTCTCTCTGCCCCTCCCCCGTTCATGCTCTGTCTGTCTGTCCCAAAAATAAATAAACGTTGAAAAAAAAATTAAAAAAAAAAAAAGAAAGAGAGACAGCACAAGGCAATGGAGGGGCATGAGAGAGACAGAGACAGAGTCAGAGACAGACAGAGACAGAGAGAGACAGAGAGGGAATCCCAAGCAGGCTCCGTGCTGTCAGCACAGAGCCTGATGTGGGGCTCAATCTCATGAAGCATGAGATTATTACCCAAGCAGAAATCAAGATTTGGAAACTAAACGGACTGAGCCACCCACATGCCCCTTAATGATACTTTTTTATTAATTAGATAATCATCTAATTTCAATTGTTCTTTACTGCTAAACTTATCTTCAAGGAAACAAATTTCAGAAGTTAATGGATAAATCTAATTACAGTGGATTGCTCATTGGGTTAGCATAATGGTTGATTTTACTGGCTTGGAAATAAATCATTAAAAAAACTGAATCACTACACGTATCAATACAGTTTTGTGCGACACATTCATGAAAATAAAGGATAATCTCCATGATATTTTTGTTGAGGAAAAATAAAAATATAGTTGAAATACAGAACTATAGAAACATTTTTAATATTAAACAAAAAGGTAAGTTAAAAAAACTATTTATCAAGGATATTAAGTTGTACATATCACTCAATTTTATTGATTATGTTTTTTAATAAACTTAATTTAGAGCAATTTTAGATTTGGAGAAAAATTGTGAAGATTGTTTAAGGAGTTCCCCTGTGACTCACACCCAGTATCCCCTATAATTAGTATTTCACATGGCACAATTGTTTACAATTAATGAACTAATATAGACACATTACCATTAACTGAAGTTTAGGCATTAGTCAGATCTTTAGTCTTTGCCTATTGTCTTTCTTCTGTTGTAGGATACTGTTCATATCGCCACATTACATAATCACGTGACATTCAATAGTCATGCATCCTTCAGCTCCCCTTAACTATGGCAGTTTTACAGACTTTCCTTGTTTTTGATGACCTTGACAGTTTTGAGGAGTCATGGTGAGACATTTTGTAAATTTTAGCATGACTGGATTTATCTGACATTTTTCTCAAGGTTATTGTGGGATTATGTGCTTTTGTGAGGTAGACCAAGGAGATAAACTGCCATTTTCTTCACATCATATCAAGGGGACGTAGTACCAACAAGACTTAACACTGTTGACGTTAACCTTCACAACTGGCTGAAGCAGTGTTTGCCAAGTTTCTTCCTTATAAATTTACTGTTTTTTTGATCCTTTCATACTGTAATCTTTGTAAGGAAGTCCATATATACAGCTCACACATAAATAATGGGGAGTTAGAGACCACCTCCTTCATGGCAGAGTATCTGCAGAAATTATAGGGATTGGTGCATGAGAGATTTGTCTATTCTCCTCTCTTTACTTGATTAGTCAATCATGTCTTTACATCAGCATGGACCCATGGATATTTCTTTTATATGTTAGATTACCACCCAATAATATTTCATTTACTTTTTTGCTTAAATTTTTCCAGCTTTGGTTGTTGGGAACATTTCCAGTTGGTTCTTATCTCCCTTTGACACACTCCTATTATTGTGTTTGATTGTTTTTAAAAATATTTTCTGTACTACAAGATACACAAGGCTTATATTTTTATATATCCTACCTCAGTCCTAGAATAAGCCAAATCCCCACTAAGGCTTTTTGTTTTTTTGTTTTTTGGTGTTTTTTTTTTTTTAGATTGTAAGAATGGTATTAAAAACCAAGATCTAAGTACAAGGTATGCTTGTGGTTACTGAGGTACTGATGTTTATAGATCCTCTAAGTAGAAAAAGCAAGGAAGTGTAGATTAGCCCATGTATATGCATATATTTGTAAATATTTCTATATATAACTGTATGTATTAAGCTAAATATGGGTTCCTATTGATAACCATAATTATAATGCATTCCCAAACAGATTACTTCCTCATCTTTGCTTATCTATAAATTCCCAATCCAGCATCAAGAAATGTGGTTTTTACCATCTGCAATGTATTTGATTGCGTATTTCTAGTGTACATGTATAGCGATGCCAGAATTTTTTACGAGTACTCCTGCATGAAAGAACTTGAACAACTAAACTACAGTGTCTGTGTGAAGTTTCTTTTGCCTTTAGTCTTTTTACTCTACTCATTTCCAAAATTACTTAAGGCAATGACATTTTCTTCGATCCTATTCAACAAAATTGTTACATCCATTATCAACATTTTCTCCCACTCTATTCAATGAAATTGTTACATATATTATACAGTTACATTGCTTTGTCCAATTTTACATTTTGTGCTGGGATGCAACCACCCCACCTGTGTGTATTAAATTTGCATACACTGGGGCGCCTGGGTGGCGCAGTCGGTTAAGCCTACGACTTCAGCCAGGTCACGATCTCGCGGTCCGTGAGTTCGAGCCCCGTGTCAGGCTCTGGGCGGATGGCTCCGAGCCTGGAGCCTGTTTCTGATTCTGTGTCTCCCTGTCTCTCTGCCCCTCCCCCGTTCATGCTCTGTCTTTCTCTGTCCCAAAAATAAAAAAATAAAAAACGTTGAAAAAAAATTTAAATTTGCATACACTGATTCAATTTTAATGTTATAAAGTTTTATGGCTTTTGACCAATGCATAGAGTCATGCATTCCCCATTACAATGTCCTACAGAAGAGTTGCATCACCCTAAAAGAATCCCCTGGGCTTCTCAACTATTCAGTCCTCTTTACATCTCGTCTGGCAACCTTTGATCTTTTTCTCATCTCTTTAGTTTTTCTTTCTTCAGAATGGCATACATATGGAATCGTATAGTATGCAACCTTTGCAAACTCACTTCTTTTACTTAGCATTAGCTTATGAGCTTCATCTTTGTCTTTTCATGGATTGACAGCTCATCTTTTTATTGTTGAATTTTTCATTGTATACATTTACCACAGATTAACAATTCAACTACTGAAAGCCATCTTGGTTGCTTCCAGTTTGGGCAATTATGAATAAAGTTGCTATGAACAATCACTTGCCAATTTTTGTGTGGACATACTTTTCAAATACATTGAATATGATACTTTGGAACAGAGCTGCTGGGTTGAATGGTAAGACTGTTTTGAACTTTGTAAGAAACCACCAAACTGTTCTCCCAAGTGATAATACCAGTTCCCACTCCCTCCAGCAATGACTGACAGTTCCTCTTGTCTTGAAACCTCACTAGCAAATGATTTTACCTGTTTTGTGTTGTTGTTGTTGTTGTTGTTGTTGTTTGTTGTTGTTATTCCATTTTAGCTGCTCTAATAAATAGGCAGTAGTATCTCATTGTTGTCTCAATTTGAAGACCTATAATGTCAAATGATGTTACACAGCTTTTCATATGTATTTGCATTTGTACATCTTCTTGGTAAACATGTCTGTTTAGACCTTTTCCCCAATTAACCTTTTATTTAATTAACCTTTAATTAATTTTCTTATAGTTGAGTTTTAAGAGTTCTTTGAATGTTTCAGAGTTTTTAAAAAAATCCCTTTATCAGTTTTGCAAATGTTAAACTTCTAATCTATGACTCTTTTTTTAAATTCTCTTGACAATGTCTTTTACAGAGCACAGTGTCTAATTTTAGGGGCACCTGGGTGGCTCAGATGGTTAAGCATCCAACTTTGGCTCAGGACATGATCTCATAGTTCGTGAGTTCAAGCTCCATATCAGGGTCCATGTTGACACCTCAGAGCCTGGAGCCTGCTTTGGATTCTTTGTCTCCTCTCTCTCTGTCCTCCCCCACTCACACTCTGCCTCTCTCTCTCAAAAATAAATAACTATTAAAAATATTTTTAAAAATTTTAAAAAGTGTCTAATTTTAATCACGTATAACCCTTGTTTTTCTCATTGATCATGCTTTTGATGTTTTATCTAAAAACTCAAAGGTACATGCAAGGCCATCTAAATTTTTTTTTAATATTTACCTCTAGAAATTTTATAGTTGTGTATTTTACATTTAAGTCTAGAACCCTTTTGAGTCAGGTTTTGTAAAAAGTGTAATAATGTCTGTGTTAAGATTTATTCTTTTACATATGCACATCCAATTGTCTCAGCAACATTGACTTAAAAAATATTATTTCGGGGGCGCCTGGGTGGTGCAGTCAGTTAAGCGTCCGACTTCAGCCAGGTCACGATCTCGCGGTCCGTGAGTTCGAGTCCCGCGTCGGGCTCTGTGCTGACAGCTCAGAGCCTGGAGCCTGTTTCAGATTCTGTGTCTCCCTCTCTCTGACCCTCCCCCGTTCATCTCTGTCACTCTCTGTCTCAAAAATAAATAAATGTTAAAAAAAAATTAAAAAAATATTATTTCGACATTGAATTCCCTCTGATCTTTTGCCAAAGATCAATTGTTTCTGTGGCTCAGTTCTAGGTTTCCCATTCTATTCCATTGATATATATGTTTACACTCTTATTATTATACCTTTTATAATAATGCAAGTCTTTCAACTTAATCTTCTTAATCAATATGTTGGCCACTCAAGTCTTTTATCTTTCAATTTAAACTTTGGAATCATTTTTTTTAATACATACAATACAGTTTTCTGGGAGTTTGCCTGGGATTGCATTGAGTGTACAGGTCATGTTAAAAAAAAAAAACTGACATCTTAACATACTGAATCTTCTAATTCATGAACATGGCTCTCTCTCTGTTCATTTAGATCTTGGATTTATTTTCTGATTGTTTTGTAGTTTTACACATACAGATCTTGCACATATTTTGATTTATACACAATCATGTTTTTCAGTATTGTTGTAAGATACAGGTTATCTTTAAGCTAAGAAAAAACTGCTTGCACTGATTCCTTCTCTGATATGATCCCTTTATTTACATAGAGTCAAGTTTGTGACCCTTACTGCTTTCCTTCTTCCTGAAGAATGTCTTTTCTTCACATTTCTTGTAGGTCATGTCTACTGGTGATGAATTTTCTCAGTTCTTAGCTGTCTGGATTTCATTTAATTTCTCCTTTATTTTTTAAGGACAGATCACTGGATAGTAACTTGGTAATTTTTTTTTCCAGAAAACTTTAAATATTTCACTCCATTCTCTTCTTTCTTACATAGTTTTTCCTGAGATTCTTATCTCTGCTCCTCAATAGGTAAGTTAATCCTCCTCTCCAACTTTACCAGTTTTTTTCTTTATTTTCAGTCCTTTACACCTTGATTATGATATGCCTCAGTGCAGTTTTGTTGCTGTTGTTGCTTGTTTGGTGTTTGTATTTATCCTACTTGGTGTTTTCAGAGGTTTCCGAATATATGGTTTAATGTGTGTCACTACTTTTTGAAGTTCTGAGTCACAGATTTTTTCTACTCTACTCCTTCCCTCTTCCTCTCCTAGTATACCAAATATACATATATTACACATTTTGAAATTGCATTAGAGTCCTTACATATTCTGTTTGTTTTTCATTCTCTTTTATTGTTTGTACTTCAGTCTGATTGAAACTTGCATTCACCTGGGTCCAAACTCACTCTTTTCTTGGCCATGTCTCATCTACTGAGGAACCCATTAAAGGAATCCTTCATTTCTGTTACAGTATTTGATATCTAGTATTTCCTTTGGCTATTTTTTTTTAGAGTTTTCATCCCTTGGCTTCCATTAACCATCTGTTCTTCCATGCTGTCTACTTCTACATTAGAGCCCTTCACATATTAATCATAGTTATTTAAAATTCCCTATCTGATAATTTCAACATCTGCGCTATTTCTGCATTTGAATCTGATGTTTACTTTGTCTATTCAGACTGTTATTTTTTTTTCTTTGCTTTTTGGCATGCCTTGTAATTTTGTTGTTATTGTTAAAAGATGGACATATTGTCTCAGGTAATGGTAACTAAGTAGCTCCTTAGTGTAAGAATTTATTTTATTCTGACTAGTAATGCCCTATTTTTGTTAATACTCGTTGTTAGCTGTAGGTCCAGAGGTTTCAAGTCCCTGTAGTGTCTTTCCATTTCCTGTCTTAATTTTGGTCTTCCCCAAGTAACTCTCCTCAGAAAGAGCTGGTGTCTTGCTTCTCTTTCCATTGTAAACTTCTTATTACATTGGGATTCTGTTAGTAAAGGAATAAGGTGTAGAGGAGATGAATCATACTATAATATTATTAAACCCTAATTTTTTTAGTCATTCTCTGACCCTTAACTGTGACATTCATAGATGTTCCTTAGCTTTTTGCTTCCCTTTTGGTGACACAGGAAGGCTAGAGTGGGCTGGAAGTGGATATTTTCCCTTCCCCCACATTGGACAAGGCTCTAAGAAAGACTTTTTGCCTGGAGAGTAAGCCTTTGTTGTGAGGAATGCTCTGGGGTATCTCAGAAGGGTTATTCTTTCCATCTGCTTATTAGAGCCAAGAAGGAATCTTTCACAGATCTTTACTTCAGGAAGCTGTGGGTTCTTGGAATTAAAACTCCAAAAGTGTGGGTGTCGCTCTGAGATTGCTCTAACACCAAAGTTTCTCACTGTTATGGCATTCCAAACTCATCCAACGGCAATTTACCAAAATTATCATTTTAGTCCTACCACCCTCTTACTCCAGCAACCTCTCCTCCAGGTAAGTTGATCTCTACTGTGACTCTGCATTCACCTGCCTCTCCAGATCTGGCTGGGGGTGGCAATTTGCTGGGTGAACTCAGTCCTTTGATTGGCCTAAGAGAAGTTCCTGGTTTTAACTGTCTTCAACTTTCTCTTCTCTTATTATTAGGATAAGAGTGCCAAATTCCAAGCTTTTTATATATCAACACTACAACCAAAAGTTTACAGAGAGTATTTTTTTTTAATTTTGTATTTGTATGTTGCTTTCATTAGATTTTAGTTATATGGCAAGTATGGATACCACATAAACAGGTTTTTTCTTCCAATAAGAGAATACAGTTCTTTAAAACAAATTATATTATTGAGCTCTTGTCCCAATAAGTGACTGATGGAATGACACTGTCCTTTTCCCTAGTTGTTTGTCCAAGTTCCCAAGAAATCACATGGCAGTCTCTTCTTTCTGAGGTGGGGAAGTTATCACTTGGATCTTGGTTATTTTGTATTATTGTTGGCACTTACTGTGACATTCTTACTTCTACCAGGTCTCTGGCCACTGGCTCACTCAGATAATGGCTGTTTCTTTCCTGTACTAGTGATATGGCCTCACTAGGTTTGCTGGCTCTCTGTGCTAATTCTATCCCTTTCTAGAATACTCCAAAAACAATCTACTAATTCTTACTTTGCACACACAGTCTTTATAGGGAAGCATAAAGCCTGTCTGTTCAGACATCATACATTCAACTTTTACTCTACTATTTCTAATGTGCATTACAATTGACAAAGACAAGGTATAGGCACAATCTGGAAGCAACTCAAGGTTTTCCTTACTCTCAAACCCCTAAACCTATGTGGAATCCTATAAATTCTTCTCCCTCTGATATCCAGCTTTAGAAACAGCCTCTTCTCAAGGCCACAACACCACCTCATCTCCCATCTCCTCACTCGGATGTCCCCACCATTCAACTGTTAGAAAGATCGACAGGTCATGTTATGAGAAATAAATTCTGTCTGATCACGTACTCTTGCAAATCTATTGTTCATGACATAAATACTCTGCCTGGACTTTTGTTATTTTACTATTTTTTTAATTACAACTTTACTTTTTTTTTTTTAGAGTAGTTTTAGGTTCAGAGCAAAACTACGAGGAATGTATAGAGATTTTTCGTAGTCCCCATGCCGCCCACATGTGTAACTTCCCCATTATCAACACCCCACACTAGAGTTATACATTTGTGACAATGATGAACCTACACTGACACATCATAATCACCCTAAGTCCACAGTTTACATTATGGTTGACTCATGGTGTTGTACACACTATCAGTGTGGGTAAAGGTATAATGACATGAGGGTATCATACAGAGTATGTTCACTTCCCTAAACATCATCTGTGCTCCACCCATCCATCCTTCTCCTTCTCTCTACCCTGAACCCCTTGCAACCACTGATTTTTTTTTATTGTCTCAATAACTTTGCCTTTTTCAGAATGTCATAGAGTTGGAATCATACAATAGGTATGTAGCCTTTTAGATTATCCCTAGACTTTATACATTTTATGTTCTTTAAGTTCAGAATGTCTGGCCCTTACAATGTCTTGATATTCCCAGATCAAGGAAAAGTTTGGTTACATCTGTTCTCTGTAGTAACAGTTCTATATAAAGTTGTGGATGACATATATTTCTGGTAATAGAAATAAAGAGGAGCATTAGGAGCCATTGGGAGGAAAGGTAACTCTTTGGGAAATAAAACTGTATTCATACGTAATTATATAATAGCTTTAATCATTTAAACATAAGGAATTTGAGCACAGTTTCTTGACTGTAAAAAAAAAACTATACAGCATTGAAATAAAAATATTTTTTTTCAGAATTTACTTTTTAGTAAACTCTGATTCAAAAGTATTGGTGCATAAAATCATATCTGTTCACTAACTATAAGCTAATGCCAAGGTCCATATTCTACATATGAATATATCTTCTAAAATATCTACCATAGGTTTTAGTTCCACCTACTGCTTGACAATTGCTCTGATATGATGTATTGAAACTAGAAAGATTTCAGCAGCCGATATCCAATGAGTACCTAAATTATGGTGGGTGTAATTTAATCCTCATAATTATTACAAATGTCCAAAGTGAGAATCAGTGTATTTATACAATTTCCCCAAGGTCACTCAGATAGCCAGTTGCACAATTCAGATTTAAATCATGTATGTATTATTGCCTCCAAAGTTGCTATTTCTTCTTCTTCTATATCAGTATTATAGTGATATAGATATATAGAGGTACACAATTGATTTGGCATTTTATTAAACACTAGGGATAGAAAGACAAAGCTCACCAATGAGAGTAAAGTAAAAAATCAAGATATGTTACTTCCTTCCCATTATCCAAAGTACCTGTATCCTTAAGACTCAAAATTCAACCAGATTTAAAGATATAATTATAAATAAATATAGCTAGGACTCAACTGAGACAAAGTATTGACATGCATCATCGAGCTCACCTTGCAATCTTGATTTCTTCCTTTCTCTTTTACTAATACATTATTATGGATGTTTCAATGGAGCATTCAATACTCCACAAAATATCCTTTTGTCTTTTATCATTACGTGCAGAGGAGTTACGGGCATTTCCTTTTTTTAAGGGGAAAAGCTGTAATCAGTTTATTTTAGATATGTTGCCACAAATGCTGTGTTTTCTGCTTGTCGCTGCTCTGGGTCGGAAAGAAACACAATTAGTGGAAGAGAGGAATCTGTGCAGCAGGCTTTTTCACACTTTACAAATGGTTACAAAGTGATAATTAACAATGTGCTAAATACTAGGTGATAATGCTCCACAGAATAAGGTGAAAATTAATTGTTTGAGATACGATATCACTGGGATGGTTCATTTCCTTAAGAGCAATTGAAACAGACAAAAATTGACAGTTTCTAGTTTTGAGGTACATAATACACTATCATCAACTCAATTGAATTGAACCACTCCTAGTCATTACCATCATCTTTCATTCATGCCTCTGTTCATTCAACAAACATTTATTGAATATCAATGTTGTGCCTGTGATAGATGCTGGGGATAAAGCAGCCAACAAGAGACACATGGTCTCTGCCCTCATGGAAACTGTACTGTATCAATTGTTGTCACCATCAACATCATCAATGTTATCTTCAATATCATTATCCTCATCATAATCCTATCATCATCATTATCATCCTCATCACTACTCACTCTAGGGACAAATTTTCTATTAATGGGTGAAGTGAAAGATGGAGAAAGCTGGGGAGGCTCTTATACTTGACAGTGTACTATTAACCCTTTTTCCTATGCTCATTCTTGCCATTACAGAGTAAGTTTAAAATGCCTTCTTCTCACAAAACCTTCTGTGATTGCCCCATTCAAAGTTGCCTCCTCAACTACTCTGTCACTTGACCTTGGAATATGGTGGCTGCTTAAATCATATGTTCTGAATGAATGCATAAAATAATGGAGATGTTTGTTTTCTTGCTGTGTCTGTAATTACCATTGTAACACACAATAAGAAATAGTCCCTGCAAGCATCAGCCCACGAACTCAAAGAGCTCCAGTGTTTTATGTGCAACCAACTGCTCTGCCCCATCACTGTCAGCATCCCTTTTGGTTTACAACTTTATGTCCTGAAACTTCTTCTATTTCAGACTGGCTGTCTTACTGTGATCATGCTTGTCTGACCAGTATTAATCCTCCACCCCTATCTACCCAGATATTAGCAGCAATAACCTACCTGGTTAGGACTGGGCCAACTACATGTTAGATTTGGGGAAAAATACAACATCATTCATAATACTAGCCAGAATCTTGAAGAGTTAAACTGGCCTGATAATAACAGGAATTGGAAAAGCTAGATAAATGCAAAAGACAAGACAGGGTATCACCATATACTGAAAAAGAATATCTGAAAATGATGCAGATATTAGAGGAGAGACAGAAGAGTGATGTTGACATTCAATGCCACTAGGAACTAAGGAAGAGGAACAGAACAAGAGGACATGGTTGGTTCCATTGTAGACAAGTTGATAACAATACCACTTACTGAAAAAGATATTTTTTGTGTTAGGGCTCTCCAGAGAAACAGATCGACTAGAAGAATACATAATTTCTTATGAGGAATTAACCCATGTGACTATAAAGGCTGAGAAGCTCCACAATTTGCTATCTATAACTGGACCAGGAAAGCTGGTAGTGTAATTCCATCCAAGTCTAAAAGCCTGAGGACTGTGGACTCAGGGCTGTAAATTCCAGTCTTGGAGCAGAAGAAGATGAGGTGCCCCACCTTATGCATTAAGGCAGGAAAAAAGGGGTGAATTCCTCTTCCCTATGCCTTTTGTTCCATTTAGATCCTCAACCATACTGGGGAGGGTGACCCACTTTACTGAGCAGTCAACTGATTCAAATGCTTAACCTCAACTTAAAACATCCTCACAGACAAAGCCAGAAATAATGTTTAATCTAGGAACCCTGTGTTCAGTCAGGTTGACACATAAAATTAACCATCACACCTCCATCTTCTGTCAACTTGGTACCCATTAACATCTCCATAAACTGTACTTAATCTCCAAATAAAGACAACAAAATTCCACTTAACATGATACAACCCAAAATGTACTAATTGCTTTCCCAGAAGAAGTTAAGTACTTGAGTGATGTTTACTCTTTTCCTGGATATTCCATATAATATGTTGTAAAGTTAATATAATTAAATACTATGATACAAAACGAATGTCTTTTATGTACATGGTAAGGAAATAAGAGAGAAAAAGAAAACAAAGAGATATACATGTATATGTGTACTCATATGCATACACACACAGTCCTCATTTCTGTAACTGATCACATGGTCTTAGGTGATATTTGTAACTACCTTTTTCCACTACCCATTCTGTATACCTTTTGCCTTCAGCAAATTTCTGAATTGATCACGGTTCTTTATATGGTAGGGTGATTTAATCCTTCATTCTGAAAGGGTCTAGGCCATTAGTAGTCCTGCCTGGATTGGGTTGTTGTAGTTTTTCCTTGACATTGATCACAAGGCATGGGAATAATAAGAGACACTTTAAGGGATCTCCTGTCTTCCAGTCGCACTCTTCCTTACCTCAACTATAAAGGAATAACCCAATTTTCCTTTAGCAGTCAGGGTTGATCACCCTAGTCAACACTGTAAATTCTTTCTTTGCCTATAGATTCAGAGGCATGAGGAGCCCAACATGATGGGGTGGCCGTTTTAACTTAGAATACGTGTTATGTCTCTAGGTAGAAGCATTCCTCCCTCTAGAACTAAGACCTCTAGGCCAAGAAAGCATAAAGCCGCTTGAACAGGAACCAATAATTTCCTAGTGGGCCACTAGGTGTGATTGTAAGGGGTGCCACTCCCATTTCTACCCCTTGATTCCTGGACCTGTGAATTCTGGCTGTCAGAGAAATAGCACCATATATTGGACACTGATTCAGAGCACAGTCTTTTGGAGAACTCTGCCTCAGTCCTGCAAGGGGCTGGCACCTAGATGGCACTACAACTGAATTTTCAAAAGGCCGTCCCACTATCCTATCAAGCCAGCTGCTTTAGGATGGTGGAGAATATTGTAAGGGAAGTGACTTCTGTGAGCATGGGCCCTCTACTACACTTTCTAGGCTGTGAGGTGAGTTCCTTGGTCAGAAGCAATGCTGGGTAGAATACCATGACAGTGCATAAGACATTCTGCATGTCTGCATGTGGTAGTATTCACAAAAGTATTGTGTATGGGAAAGCAAATCAATACCCAGAGTAAGGGATTATCCCAGTAAAAACAAAAATTAACCCTTATCACATTTGCAAGTGCTCCAATGTAATCAACCAGCTATCACATAGCCGCCTGATCAGTGGCCATAGTTGGTTCAGCCCCGAGGAGTATAACACCATGTTGCCATGCCCATGTGTAACCTTCATCCCTGCCACCATGGCCATTTTTTTCATGAGACTTTCGGGTGATTACAGGGGTAGCTGGGGAAAAAGACTGCTATCCTCAGAATGGTTTATTGGTATAAACCACTTGAATATTAAATTCTATTAAATAATATTCCACTTGAATATTAAAATATTCCCTGTGCTTAAGTCACCCTTTGGTGAGCATTCATATGGGGCACACATATTCACATTTTTTGTCCATTCAGACAGGTCAATCCACACATATCTTTTCCAAATATTTTTCTAACCAATTTTCCAGTCACGTTCAGTCCGAGTTCCCAATCATCCAGCCAAACTACTACCTATAGCCTAAGAATTAGTATATAATCAAACTTCCGGCCATTTCTCCTAAGCAAAGTGAACAACCAGGTACACTGCTTGAAATCATTCCTACTGGATGCATCGTCACTGCTATCTTACAGGGATGTCCCAGAGAGTTGC
This sequence comes from Prionailurus bengalensis, assembly GCF_016509475.1. Classification (NCBI taxonomy): domain Eukaryota; kingdom Metazoa; phylum Chordata; class Mammalia; order Carnivora; family Felidae; genus Prionailurus; species Prionailurus bengalensis. Next base: position 40,554,841 of record NC_057352.1, read on the forward strand.
TGCTACCTTTCACTGGACTTGGGAGCAGACAAAAGAAAAATGATGGTTGGTTCCACTGTAGGAATACTCAATGCTATAGATTAAGCAAGACTATTTTGTTTTATTTTATATTTAGTTTTTAGAGAGAGCAAGATCAGGTGAGAGGGGCAGAGGAGAGAGGGAGAGAGAGTCGTTCTTAAGCAGGTTCCACGCTCAGCACAGAACCTGATGGGGGGCTTCATCCCACAACCCTGGGATGATGACCTAAGAGTCAGAGGCTTAACTGACTAAGCCACCCAGGCACCACAAGCAAGCAATTTTAAAGAGCATTCTTAATTTTTACTAAGAATCCAGTGCTCTAGTTACATATTTCTGGTTCACTATATAGACAAGAAGGAAAGGAAATTGATATAATAAAAAATAAAGAGGAGAGGGGGAGAGGAAAAGGAAGAGGGAGGAAGAATGAGAGAGCAGGAGAGAGACAGAGGGACAGAGAAAGAAATATGGTGGAGAGATAGAGTGAGAGCCAAGACAAAAGTAATGACAATACAGAAGGATATGGATTTGAAGGGAGGGTGGTGTAATAAAGGAAATGGTGTTAAGTATGAGGATGAGGTCAGAGAAATGAAAGCAAAGTCAAAAACTTTGTATTATGTGACTTACAAAAATTTTGGAGACCTTAGTTCAAAATAATCATGGGAGATCTCCCATGATCTTTGGTACTGGGGGCAGATTGCAGTAGAGTGGCAAATATAAATGAGGACAGGCAGAGATTTATGAGGGGTAAATACTCTTTGTAGAAATAATACTCTCAAGACCTGAAAAAGAAAATGTTCCCTCAGTCCTGAAAGAGTTTCTTCCAAGTAACTGTCAGGATCTCTGCCCTTTAACTAATTCAAGTCTCCGCTCAACTCTTACCTCCCAGAGAGGGCTGCCTTGAATAGCCGTGCTTTTAACTTCTGTTTGTCCCCCTAGACCTACCCTGTGTTATTATCTACCTTGTGCTGTGTACTACCAGGCTGACCAGTATCTACTGTATGAGATGAAGTTCCTTGTCCTCTTATTTCTGGTACGGTTTGTTCATTGAGAACACCAGCTGGAGAATAGGAAGAGGAGGGAGTATTAGTTTGGGTTTTCATCCCTCTGCTTTTTGTGTGTGTGTGTGTGTGTGAGAGTCACCACTAAAGGACACAGCTCCTTATCAGATAGATCTTTCCATAAACATTCTTTCTCTCTACTCCAGATTCTATTCTGGACCCCTTCGAGCCTGGTGTGGTAATATGAACAACTGTTACTATCCCCAAAACTATGAAACCATCTTTTGGGATCTCTCTGCACCTAGTCCATATATTTATAGTCTATTTATTAATTTACCCTTAATTACCCCAACTGAAATCTATCACCTGGTTTGTGCAAGAACTCTAACCCAAATGCAATCCTAATAAAATAGAAGAGCCATAACTCATGCCTTTAGTGTGCTTTATTTTCCTTTAACATTTTGATTATGCTTTAGCATGGTTATCTATCTGTCTACTGTCTATATTGCTTATTATAATATAAGCTCCATAAATCAATAAGCATTGTCTTTCTTTTTTTTCTTTTTTTTTTTTTACTTCTATTTTCCATCCTCTAAGACAATGCCTGGCTTATAGTAAGTACCCAATATTTATTTGCCCAGTAAATACACACACAAATAATACACCACATATTTACTATAAAATTGTCATTTATCTTTATTTTACATCCTTTCCTGCATTGTTTTTTGTGTAAGAAAAAATATTTTTATATTCTAAAGTGTTTTAACACTATCATAATCAATAATAAGTAATCATACTCTGTGAGTTTCCAGAGACCTTGCATGTATGACTTATTTAAAAATGTAATCCTGTGTGTGTATAGGTGTGTGTAAAATTACTTTACTTCATACATTTGTGAGGAATGAGTTTCTATTTACCTACCACTATTTCAAAGTTTTGAAATTGACTGAATGAATCAATTTTTCAAGAAGTATGTATATTCCAGGAGGAAATTGGAGGAGAAAGTATAGTAAAACAGGAAAATAACATACCCATCTGTATTTCAATTTAACAGTACCATGTAAAAAGTACTGTTTGAAACCATTTTCTATCTACCAACAATCCAGAGACTGCAAGAAAAAAAAAAGGATAATTGCATCTTTTAAAATTTTAAGCAGTGTGATGTGTTTAACTGTGAGCTATTTTTGAGTATTTAAGCCTCATGTATACATTTTTAATTTTGATTGCTTCAATAAGCTATGCCGCTATGAGCTAGAAATACACTTCAAAAAGAACTACCAACATGTTTAGCTCACCCCTTATACTTGCCCACTACATAATTACATGTAAGACAGCTTTTTAAAAATCACTGCTCTTTTAAAAGGAATAGTATATAATAGAACAAAGTATGTGACACAGATTCCTAATAACCTTTATAGCATTCCATAATTGTTTGTAATAATAAGAAAACTATATTGCCTTGTATGAGTTCTTATAATACAAATATTTTCATATGAGTCATTTCATTTTATACTCGTAACAAACCTATAAGGAGTATTATTATCCTTAATTTCATATGAAAAAAAAAAAAAACCCTGAGTAATGAAGCAGTTGGGGGCTTTGTCTGAGATCATCCACTAAGTGAGTGGTTAAGCTCAGATAACAGTTAAAGTCTTTCTTAGGTCCTACTCAGATGAAATTGTATTTGAATCCTCTCCCATAGGAACTCTGGGACCCTGGTCAGATCATTTACATTTTCTTATTCTCAGTTTCTCCACTAGGGCAGTATGTGGGTCATATTTTGATAAAGATTACATTACATAACTAGTTTAAAAAATGATGCATGATGATGACAATAATGCTACTATGGTATGAAGTCAGGAAGATACAATTGTGGTTTTGTTATTATTCTACTTCTAAAATCTGTAATTTAAATTTGAATTGTACTTGAGATCCAGAATGTTTGGTACTATAGAACTGTAAGTACATTGATCATGTTTCTTCCTAAATTATCTGGAATATTTTCAATTTTTTCTTGGGAAAAGATAATCATTTGCATTTACAGACATAACGAAGATCAAATGGTCCTGCATCTTCAGTGACAGCCTTCAGTACAGATATGTAATTATCACACTGTTAAATCCACTAAAAGGCAATGCAGAAGACATCCGTTTCCACCCTACCAGTGGTAGAAAATTGTCCTAGGCTCCGAGAAGATTAGATTCCAAATATTTTCTTTTCTTTTTCTCCCCACAAACCTTCTCTTTACTTTTAGTGAAATTTTGTAACTTCCTAGCTATTTGGCTTCAGAATTTATAAAATTGGCATAATGGGGGCACCTGGGTGGCTCAGCGGGTAAGCGTCTGGCTTCGGCTCAGGTCATGATTTCAGGGTTCCTGGGTTGGGGCCTTGCATCAGGCTCTGTGCTGACAGCTCAGAGCCTGGAGCCTGTTTCAGATTCTGTTTCCCCCTCTCTCTGCCTCTCTTCCTGGCTCATGCTATCTCTTTCTGTCTCTCAAAAATAAATAAAAATTAATTATTTTTTTTAATTGGCATAATGCTAGATGTTCATTTATGCCTAAGAAAGAGTTTAATGATTTAATCTCCATATTATTCAGTATAACCTAGTTCATATTGGGTTAATAAGTAAACCAAAGTGGGCTGCCTGGGTGGCTCAGCCAGTTCGGTGTCAGACCTCAGCTCAGGCCATGATCTCAGTGTTTCAAGTCTGAGCCCCAGGCCAGGCTGTGACAGCTCAGAAAATGAACATTAATGGTTGCTCCAGTTGATTTTCCAGAGCAGCTGTCCTCTACATGTCATTTCAGCACCTCTAGGTGCCATCTACTTAAATGCATGCTTCTCCATTACTGCAGGGCAAGCATGGCTCAGAGACTCAAACACCAAAATTAAATGCTTCCACCTGGAATTGTTAACATATAATATGAACTTATATTTTGTTGTTTAAAAGCAAATCATACACTTTAAGAAGTGGGGAACTCAACTCCTCCCATGGACTCAGAAGTAGAAGAAAACCATATACTGATGAACAGCAGTACAACCTATCACAACTGAGATCAAAATTGACAAGGGGAATCTCCTCGAAAAAAATGCTCAACCATAAAACTCTATACTGTCACAAAACAGTCTTCTGTATATGTACAGGACATAACTTTATGTCAATTACTTCTCTGCTATAACAGGTTATTCTTAATCTACATCATGTCTTCTCACCTACCAGAAAGAAACAGAAAATTAACTTACTGTCATGGAACAAGTCTGAGGGCTGAAAATGATGCATACTACACAAAGTGGCAAATATTAGAACTAGAAAGGCTTACTGTGTATGTGAAAACTGTAACGATCATTTTGCTGTTTATACTGATGGACAGAAAAGATGAACTCTAAAACTTCAGCTTTGCATGGACACAAATAGACACCATTTATAGATTATGACTGTGTGATCTTTAAGCAAGCATAATGTGAGGTATTTAGTCTGCAACTGCCATTTTAAGTTTTCCATAAGAAAGTAGAGTTTGAATGTAGATATTTTATAGTTTCAGTCATCCTTTCTCATTTATTTTTCTTGTATTCACAAAGCTTGGTAATAAAGAACCCCATGAGTTCCCTTTCCTGATTCCTATGTGAGTTGAGTAAAACAGATGCTGTTGTTTTAGAATAGTCCTTCCACCCCTCCACTGGTTTTGGTGTTGAGGGGTAACAGCTAATACTTGCATCCATCTTTTCCAGAGCATTGCCCCTAATAGGAGCTGACTTTCCCAGACATGTCTGGGATGTTGGGAGGTCAAACACCTCACTCTTCCAAGACAGCCAACGGCTGAAGAGTGACTGATTCTACAATGCAGCAGTCTTGCCTTCTTGCCTCTAATTAGGACATCTGTGAAACAGTTAATCTCCCAAATTTCCTGGGACATGAGGTTGAAGTTGATCTCTCAAAACAACATCTCTGCCTACATTGTTTGCCTATTCTCACCTCTTCCTTCTACCCTTTATACATTTTTCCTAGAGCACTATTTCAAAAAATCACTGTCAAAGAAACCTTCTCAGGCTCTGCTTCCAGGCCTGACCAAAGACATTGGGTATGTTCAACCTAATTAATATCGTCAATATTCTAGTTTCCAGAATCAAGTAAGGGCTGCTCTCACAGAAAGCAATCTTTACAAGGTTATTCCAGCAAGGGTTTATGCATTAAACAAATAAGCAGACAGAAAAGTTAACTATGAAGGCTCGAAATGATAACCCCAACCATGGGACTCTGCATTGAACCAGAGAATACCGATCACCATACTGAATCAACACTTTTGAGTTAGTCAAAGAGATTAAAAAAAAAAAAAAAGATACCACTATGTCACTTTGTCATGTAAATTGCATGAAAAGTACCGTGGGTTTTGATGGGTAGACAACAACAAAAAAAATGTTTCTTTCATATATATCTGGCTCACTGTGACAACATGTTTGAGGATTCTCCAGGTTTATTTTATTTTTTTAATTAAATTCAAATTGGTTAACATACAGTAGTATTGGTTTCAGGAGTAGAACTCAGTGATTCATCACCTGCACCTAAATGTGACACAAGAAACCATCAAAATCCTACAGGAGAAAACAGGCAGAAACTTCTTTGACCTTGGCCACAGCAAATGCTTACTAGACATATATCTGGAAGCAAGGGAAATAAAAACAAAAATGAACTATTGGGACCTCACCAAGATTAAAAAAAAAAAAAAAAAAAAAAAAAAAAAAAAAAAAAAAAAAAAACTTCTACACAGCAAAGGAAACAATCAAAAAAAACTAAAAGGCAACTGACAGAATGGAAGAAGATATTTGCAAATGACATATCGGATAAAGGGTAGTATCCAAAATCTATCAAGAAGTTACCAAATTCAGCACCCTAAAAAACAAATAATGCACTGAAGAAATGGGCAGGAGACATGAATACACACTTTTCCAAAAGAAGACATCCAGATGGCTAAGAGACACATGAAGAGATGCTCAACATCACTCATCATCACAGGCAACAAAATATTAAAACTTTTTGAGAATATGAGCGCTGCCAACCTTTCATATTACTGAAACAGGAATACTACAAAATGCTTTGTGAAGTTTATGAGAACACAGTAGAGGACGTAATTCTGCTACATTATCTTTGTTGAGGTCAGGGTTGTGCAACGTCAAGCTCTAAAAACCACATTTGTAAAAAAATCTTATTTATTTTTGAGAGAGAGGAAGAGCACAAGCAGGGGATGGGCAGAAAGAAAGGGAGACAAGGGATCTGAAGCAGGCTCTGCACTGACTGCAGAAAACCCCATGTGGGTCTTGAACTCACAAACTGTGAAATCATGACATGAGCTGACATTGGATGCTCAACCGACTGAGCCACCCAGGCGCTCCTAGAACCACATCATAAGGGATGTGTAGGCAATCTGACATCCAGAGCAAAAAGATTAGACATGTGGGAAAATACAACGGAAATGTGTCATATGAAGAACTATAAGGAGTTATGGACATATCCTAAACATCTCCCTTCATGACTAATTAGTATCTAATAGTTATATCATGAACTTGTACATAAGAAATAATATGGAGTTCTGAGTAATCTAAATTAACTTTTATGAACACAAATTTTATAATTAAGTAGAAATTGAATTTTTTTGCTTACATCTACATTTTCACAAATTATTTACTGATTATTAAAACAATTATCTTATTTAATATTTCTGTATAAAGTCAAAACAGATGCAACAAGTAACATTTTAATCACTATAAAAAATGGATATTTTTCCTCAATGAAACCTTTATTATACTAATACAAAGGAGAAACAAACAATCCTTGGTTCAAAAAAATAAAGACAGATGTTAATAAATACCAAAGGACTGAGGAGAGTGAGAAACCCACCTCCAATAATAAGTATATTGGTATTGAACATCTGAATATCACTGCTACATTCAGCATCATCCAGAGACAGGATAAAGTTTTATCACCAGACCCCCTGTTCCACACCTCATGCATATAACCTGAATGATTTATAAGCATGAAGATTCCCAAGCCGTATCCAGACAAACAGTATCAAATGCTCTGGAATCAATATACAAATCAGCAAGCACCCAGATTATTTTTATACAGGTTAACTTTAAGAAACTCTGAAATCCTCTCTGAGCCCGATTAATTGTAGTAACATTCTCAGGGTAAAATTATCATGAAGAGTAATCAACTTCTTATCTTTCCTAACCTGGCATGTAAAATACTTTTTCTATCAATAACTACATTGGCCAACGGTTGCAAAATAACTGATTACAAACAAACTCTTTTATTTTTTTATTATTTTTTATTATGAAATTTATTGTCAAATTGGTTTCCATACAACACCCAGTGCTCATCCCAACAGGTGTCCTCCTCAATGCCCATCACCCACTTCCTCCTCTCCCCCACCCAACACCCCTCAGTTTGTTCTCAGCATTTGTCTCTTATGGTTTGCCTCCCTCCCTCTCTGTAACTTTTTTCCCCCTTCCCCTCCCCCATGGTCTTCCATAAAGTTTCTTAGGATCCACATATGAGTGAAAACATATGGTATGTCTTTCTCTGCCTGACTTATTTCACTTAGCATAATACCCTCCAGTTCCATCCACGTTGCTGCAAAAGGCCATATTTCATTCTTTCTCATTGCCAAGTAGTATTCCATTGTGTATATAAGCCACAATTTCTTTATCCATTCATCAGTTGATGGACATTTAGGCTCTTTCCATAATTTGGCTGTTGTTGAGAGTGCTGCTATAAACATTAGGGTACAAGTGCCCCTATGCATCAGCATCCTGTATCCCTTGGGTAAATTCCTAGCAGTGCTATTGCTGGGTCATAGGGTAGATCTATTTTTCATTTTTTGAGGAACCTCCACACTGTTTTCCAGAGCGGCTGCACCAGTTTGCATTCCCACCAACAGTGCAAGAGGGTTCCCGTTTCTCCACATCCTCACCAGCATCTATAGTCTCCTGTTTTGTTCATTTTAGCCACTCTAGCCATTCTAACTCTTTTAAAGCATCCCCTCCAAATTTTCATGCTAACCAACTGTCACCTCCTCAATCTAGAATCTGCAATAAAAGCAGGCAAGGCAGATGGATATACCTTAGAATAAAAGGCACAAGAGTTACATCAATCACAGCTGTTGGTTAACAGAGTTTATATATAACTCTGATAAAGGATCAGTATCATTCCAAATAGTTGGTGTGTATGGTGTGTATGAGATTTCTTCCTGACCTGATCAAACCCCGGAGAAGGCAGGGACACAGTGGAAAGAGACCAAGCCTTAGAGACCAGTACACCTACAGTTGAGACTTAGATCTCGTGTTTTCTGTATGATATTGAGCACATGACTTAGCCTTTAGAATAATACTTCTCTGCAGGAAAGAGAAAAATGGCTAACCATGTGCAATCTGCATGGTAGTAACTTTATACGTATTTATAATCATATTTAATACTTGGTGAAGCCCTTTGATAAGTACTAACATTGTCTATTGCGTTTGCATTGTATAGAGGAGGAAACTGAGGCATGCAACATTAAACTAATCTTACAAAGAGACACAGATAATCAATCGAAGATTCTGCTTCTGGTGAGAACAGTCTAATCCCAGATAAGAAAAGTTTGGATACTGAAATATATACCCCTCTATATATTATTGTAATGAATTAATTTATGGGATATTACCCTGCATACCATAAGTAATCAAAATATCAGTAAACTGTATTCCTCCCTCACCTTTCTGGATTACAGTGAACTACAGATGATACGTAAATATTGGAACACCAGTTACAAAATCTTATTCCAAATGGTTGTCTTAAAATGACAATGTGTACTTCCTTTCAATGAATTTTTATTAAAGCACTGCAGGACATCAATGCCTCCCTCACAAAAAGGCTTTATGTAATTTCACTGGAATGTGATAAAACTACAATATATAGGGTGTTTGCCTATGTTTCACCAGCATACACTTACATGGAAGTACAAACTTTGTATTTTAGTCTGTCCAGCAAATGGGAAATATTGAAACAAAGTATTAAAGACAGGTAATTTTTGAAGCAGTACATGCTTAAAATTTATGACTGTGTGTGTGTGTATGTGTGTGCTTACTAGTACTGCTGATCGAGCATCCGTTATGCCATTTGACTATCCAGAGACCCAGCACTGATATTATATGAAGTATTTGACAATTCAAGTAAAAGATAATCTGATTTGTACCAAAACTGGTCAATAATAAATGAATTTCAGAATGTAAATCAAAACAACAGATCTTTCTCAGTACATTATTGATAAGGTGCATTTATTCTAGCAACATTTTCAGAGGATAATACATTATTTACTCCTGCTACTAATAAAAATTCCACCATAAATGAACATATTAAGCTAAAAACTAATAATAATAATAGATGCCTGAGCATGTTAAACACTCTGCAGAACACTTTATTTGGAATTTGGGTAGGGAAAATTTGTAACATGATTCGTTCCTCAAATTCCTGAAGAAAATATTTTTTACATCGGTCAGCAAAACAGAAGTGTCTTATAATGGCTCATGCTCTAGAGTCAAACGCTAAAATGTCAAATAACTATTCCATGTAAGTTACAGTACATACTGATGATTTGAGTAATGCAAAATTGTGACAAGTAACTCTTTACAGTAATAAAGTTACATGAGGACAGAATACTACTTAAATCTTTTTTAAGTTTTATTTATTTATTTTGAGAAAGAGAGAGAGAGAGAGAGAGACAGAGACAGAGACATAGACAGAGAGAGAATGACTGGGGTAGGGACAGAGAGTGAGGAAGAGATAATCCCAAGCTGGCTCCACACTGTCAGTGCAGAGCCCAATGTGGGGCCCAAACTCAAGAACCATGAGATCATAAACTGTGCAGATTCAAGAGTTGGACACATAACCAACCGCTTTAGTCACCCTAGCAACCTCAGAATTCTATTTTAAATACTTATTACAGAATTAGAAATTTACTTTGGTTTTTGCCAGGAGTATTCTGATTCTCTCATTTTAAATTTTACCAAAATCACTGCAGCATTTGTAAAAGTATGCTGACTAGAATTGTTTGTTGAATGAATGCATGGTTATAGAAAAGTGAAAAACAGTTGAAGAAGGAAGGGGAAATTCTTGTGAACCCCGGAATCATAAAGATGAATATCTAGTATAAGAATGTGCTCTTTTTGTCTCTGATACATATTATAACATTTGTTTGAAATATCCTTTAAGGGGCCCCTGGGTGGCTTGGTCAGTTGAGCATCCCAGTTCAGCTCAGGTCATGTTCTCACGGTTCATGAGTTCGACCCCCGTGTTGGGCTCTGTGCTGAAAGCTCAGAGCCTGGAGCCTGCTTTGAGTTCTGTGTCACCCTCTCTCTGCTTCTCCCCTGCTCATGATCTCTCTCTCAAAAATAAATAAACATTTTTTAATATCCTTTAAAAAATTAATTTTAATTGAAATTTGTTTTGAGGTCACTGTAGATTTACATGTAGTTGTAACGATTTTGTCCAATGTACACATTGTCCAGTTCCCTTGAATGAGATCACTTTGTAAACCTTTACTGTAACATTACAAGGATACATTTTAACATTAGTACACCCATCTTACCTAGTTTTACTTGTAATTATGTGCACATGCATGTATATGTATGTGTTTTGTCCTATATAATTTTGTCATCAGTTCAGGTTTGTGTATGCATCACTAAAGACACGACAATGAATAGTTCTGCCTCAAACAATCTCTCCCAGCCACCACCACCCATATTTTCTAGCAAATATTAATCTGTCCTCCATTTCTAAAACTGTATCACTTCAAACATGTTATATAAATGCAATCATATGTATGTACATTTTGGGATTTTCTTTTCCATTCACTGAAATTCCTTGGACATGTTTTTAAAGTATTGTCCACCAATCATATGTTGCTTTTTATTGGTGAATAGTATTCCATGGCATGTATATCCACAATCTGTTTAATCGTTCATCTATTAAAGAACGTCTAGGGGCGCTTGGGTGGCTCAGTCGGTTAAGCGGCCAACTTCGGCTCGGGTCATGATCTCGCAGTCCGTGAGTTTGAGCCCCGCGTCGGTCTGTGTGCTGACAGCTCAGAGCCTGGAGCCTGTTTCAGATTCTGTGTCTCCCTCTCTCTGATCCTCCCCCGTTCATGCTCTGTCTCTGTCTCAAAAATAAATAAACGTTAAAAAAAATTAAAAAAAAAGAACTTCTATGCTGGAGTTTTTGGCTAAAATGCCTATGTTCATTCAAAAACACGTTTTTTTTTGGTGTGAACATAAATTGTAATTGTAGAGAAATAAATATTAAGGGCTGCTCTTGCTGGGATGTATGGTAGTTGAATGTGTAGCTTCATTAGAAATTACCAAAATGTTTTCCGAAGTTCCTTCATCATTTTACATTCCTACCAGCAGCGCATAATTGATTCAGTTTCTTCACATCCACACCACCATTTGGTGTTGTCGCTATTTTTATTTTAGACACAGTTGCATGGTAATATGTCACTATGGTGTTAATTTGTATTTCTCTGATGGCTAAGAGTATTGAACATCTTTTCATGTGATTATTTGCCATCTGTCTATCCTTTTCAGTAAAATGTCTTTTCATGTCATCTGCCAATTTTCTAAGTGGATTACTAAAATTTTGTTGGTGTTGTTGACGAGGCTTGAGAGTTTTAAAAAATATATTCTGGATACCAGTCCCTGGTGAGATATGCCGCTCACTAATATTCCTAGGTGTAGTTTCTCTCTTCGTCTTCTTTGCATGGGTTTCACGAAGTAAAGTTGTTTTTTGTTCTTGTTTTTAATTTTGATGAGGTCCAATATAACGACTGTTTTTTTCTATGGATCATGCTTCCGGTGTGAAGCCTAAGAACTCTGTGTAGATAAGTTTGTGAAGATTTTCTATTTTTTTCCTACAATTTTCACAGTTTTACAGTGAAACATGCAATTCATTTTGAACTGATTTTTTTATACAGTGTGAAGTTTAGATTGAAGGTTTTGTTGTTGTTGTTCTTTTCTTTTCTTTTCTTTTCTTTTCTTTTCTTTTTCTGCTTTTCCACGTTCACATGCACCAGCCTCATTTGTTGGGACTATCCTTTGCCCACTGAATTATTTTTGTATTTTTGTCAATAATCTTTTGAGCATGTCTGTGTGAGCTTATTTCTGGGTTCCCTAACTCTAGTGTCCTATATGTTTTCTGTCCACCACTTCTACAGTCTTGATTACTACCAATATAAAATAGTTCTTAATACAGGGGACAGGGATTCTGTGACCTATGGGTAGCATATTCTACACATGTCTTTAGATTCTATTGGTTAGGTGCATTGTTCAGACTTAATATTCACTTTATGTCTAGTATTTTTATCAGTTCCCGTAAGGTAGCATATTCAAGTCTGCAACAATAGTTGTTGATTTGTTTTTTTCTACATTAAGCTTTCCCATTATGGTTTCATGTATTTTGAGCTTCTGTTGTTTGAGGCATGCACCTTTGGGATTGCTGTGTCTTCTGGTGAATAACCCTTTTGTCATTATGTAATGCCCCTCTTTTTTCTTTTTTAATGTTTATTTTTGAGAGAGAGAGAGACAGAGACAGAGACAGAACACAAGCAGGAAAGGGGCACAGAGAGAGGGAGACACAGAATCAGAAGCAGGATCCAGGCCCTGAGCTGTCAGAACAGAGACCGACGCGGGGCTCGAACTCACGGACCGCGAGATCGTGACCTGGCTGAAGTCGGACGCTTAACCGACTGCGCCACCCAGGTGCCCCTGCCCCTCTTTTTACATAGTATTTTTCTTTGTTTTGAATCTCACTTTATCAGATATTACAGGAATTTCCATTAAAACAATAAGATATGTGTGTTAAACTCCTTTCCATCCATTTACTTCCAATCTACACAATCAATGAATTTGAAGTTAGTTTTTTTTATAAGAAGATTGTTGGATCATATTTTTTTTTTCACCTGCTCTATCATTGTATTTTTTGATATGTATATTCAGATAATTTATATTTAAGATAATTACTGATAGCTTTAGCACCCATATCTGCTATTTTATTATTGCTGTATTTGTTTCCTCTGGTAGTCATTCTTCTTTTTCTTTTTTCTTGTCTTCTCATGTATTATTTGATCACTGTACATATAGGACTCCATCTTGATTTATTTATAGTGTTTGTGAGTGAATTTCTTTGTACAGTTTTCATAGTGGGTGCTCTGGGTATTACAATATACACATATAACACCAGAGTCCACTAGTCTCAACATTTTACACCTCTTCTAATCAAGTATGCAAATCTCTCTTTCAGTGTAGGTCCCTTTACCTTTCCCACTATTAAGTATCATTGTGTTGACTACTGCTTTATAATTTCTTCTTCAATCATCAAATATTACTCACTCATAAAACTCATGAAGAAAAGTATTGTCTATGTTATGTACCCATATTTCTACTCTTCCATTATTTATTCATGCTACAAATACTTCCTGTTTCTTTCTTCTATAGTGTCCTTTCTGTCTGAAGAATTTTTTTAGTCAACCTATAAGGATAGGTCTGTTACCAATAAATTCGTTTCATTTTTTCAAGTTGAGAATTTCTTTACGTTTCACTCATTCTTGAAGGGTAATTTTGCCAGAAAAACAATTTGTGGTTGACAGTTCCTGCCTTTCACCACTTCAAAAGATTCTGTGCCACTTTCTTCTGGACTCCAACATTTCAGATGAGAAATCCACTGACATGTGAAGTGGTGTTTCCTATGGGGAATACGTTACTCTTTGGCTGCTTCTATAACTTTTTCCTCATCGTCTTTAGTTTTTCAAAACTTTATCGTGTGTGTTGATGAAGATTTCTTTGTGTTTATCCCATTGGGGTTTGCTTAGCTTCTTGGATCTGTAGGTTTGTTTCTTCACTAAATTTGAGAAGTTGTCAGCCATTATTTCTTCAAGCATTGAGAATTTTTCCAATTTTTCCCAATCTATTTCCATTGTTTCATATTGGATAAGTTGTGTTAACCTACCCTCAAGTTTGCTCGTTCTTTCATATTATCTCCATTCTATGACCGAGCCCAGTAAGTGATTTTTTTTTGTTAATATTGTATTTTCCACTTCAACATTTTTCCTTTCTTTTTTATTTAACTTTCATTTATTTGCTATTTTTTCTGTTTTTTGTTTCAAGAAAATCTGTAATCAATTATTATAATACTTTCATGGAGAAAGCCGTAAAATCCTTGTCACCTAATTCCAACATTGGAGTCACTTGGGCATCAACATCAGTTTACTATCTTTTCTCATTTAAATGATTTTCTTGGTTCTTTTTATGATGATGACTTTCTATTGTATTCTCAACATTCCATCTACTGTGTTCAGTGACCTGACCATCCTATTTGAATCTTTTATTTTGGCAGTTAGTAATCTTGTTTACATTTAGCATGCAAGTCTTGGCCTTCATTTGTGGCCTCTGATTTCATTGTTACTTCAATTTGCAAAGCCTTTGTGGTGTTATGTTGATATTCTTGGTTTATCAAGTACCAGCAAGGCTCCTACTGCTCTGTGCTCATGTTGCATGTGAACATGGCTGGGACTTCCCTCCCCATCCTGTACGGCTGGGTGGCATCTCATGGAGCAGGGATGTGATGGGATTCCCTTAAGCAGTGTCCCTTTCCTTCGGCTTTCTACTTATCTCTAGAGGGACAGGGAGTTGTAGGCTCTCTAGTCAAAGAGAATCTCCAGGACAGTCAGCTTGCTGCAACTGGCATCTTCTTGCTGGTTCTGCCCAAGCACTCCATTACCTCTGGATGGGGGGGGTGAAGTTTTCTATTTCTAGCTACTTGCTATGGCTGGATCCCTTCATTGGTTGTGCCCTGCCCCCCAGTGTCTCTGGATGGGGTTGAGGGATTGGGGTTATGGAAGAAAAGATCACCTCAGGACTGTGTGAACAAGGAGACTCTCAAATGGAATTACAGTAAAACCTCAGATCGGCAGTAACTTGTTCTGCTAGTTGTCTGCAAGACAAGAAAACATTTGTAAAAAATGTTAACTTGATAAACAAGTGATGTCTTACAATATGAGTAGTGTAAGATGCCAAGTGTCACAGGATCACAAATGAGCCAACGGTTCTTAAGTTTTCTTTGATATACAAGTTCTTTGGATTACAAGCATGTTTCTGGAATGAATTATGCTCGCAAACCAAGATTTTACTGTACTTACTGACTCAATCCCCTCTTCAGATTCTACCATTCTCTCTCAGTATTTCTCAGTGAGAAAACAGAGTATCAGGCCCAGCAGAGAAGAAGAGTGCCCTCCTTCGACACTTGCTCCAGGGAAGAGCTGCTGATAGATTCCCCTTACTGGTCATATTGCTGTTGAGCTCACCTGACATTGTCATCGGCACTCCATTAAATCCAGGGGCAGGAGGGGCCACCCGGGCCAACTTCAATGGCTATCCTGGGGTCAGGAAATGTCAGGGTTCAGAAACGTTCTTCTGTGGGTGGGGGCTAAACTTAAAATGTCCGGATGCAAGCTTGTTCTTCTGGTTCTAAGGTCAAACCAGGTCACCTTTTTCTTACCACATTTTCAGAGTTCTCCTGTTGTTGTCTTCTATGCTTTTTCCAGGCTTTATCCTGTGTTTAGCAAAGGGCAGGGAGATATCGATCTATACCATTTTGTCTGAATGTGAAATCCCTAAAATATTCATGCTTATTTTTAAGATAAAGATGGATATTATCTCCCTCTACTTACTAGTAAGAAAAACTAAGGTACAAAACCATGTACTATTTGTTCAAAATCATGAAATGAGTGAATGGCAGTAGAGATATTCAACTTGACCTGTCAGTACTAAAGGAGAAACTCTTTCTTTCCACATCCTCTCTTTCTTTGCACAGAGAAGCAGTGTAATAAATACAAAACAAAATAGAACAAAAAACAAGAAATCAAGTTCTGAGAAACTATTCTTTACCTAACATAATTTATATGGGGGGTTAAAAAATAACTGGTGTTAATTAAATGTGTTCATTAAATTGTGTCATGGAAAATGGAGAGGCAAAGAAGATAAGTATAAAACCAACATTTTCTGGGGAAAGAGAGACGAAGGCAATGAGGACAACTGTAATGTATGCAGGATATCCTCATTAAAGAAAATCAATAATTTAAAGGGCAGGTGTTGTCTTGACAAAATAACTGGTTCAGTTCTCTTCCTGGCTTCTTGGCCCCCCTTATCCAAACCTGATTTCAGAAGGACTAGTACCAAAAACAGGAAAGGCACATTTGGCCTGGGAGCTTTTCAAAGAGCAAGGACAGCTGAGTTGATTTCAGACTATCTTTCCAGCTTGGAAAGAGTAAAAATGGCTAACTCATTTTCTTTATCTTTCTCTGTTAGATATTTCAGATGCTGGCAGGAAGGCAGTCTGCAACTGACAACACCAGCGGTAATTACTGAGGAGACACTCAGTAAGGATATGTTTTGTTTTGCTTTGTTGTCTTCAAATACCAAAGACAAATAATGAAGTGTTTACTAGAAGTGAAAGATCATCCCTCACTCCTTTTCATGTTGATAAATCCCAGCATAAGTAAAACAGATAATCCAAGCTACTGAGTAAACATGAGTGAGTTCCAAATACAGATCCCAGCAAAATGGATGCTGGGGGAGGAGATAACTGGAGGAAGGCAAGGAAAGACCTGGGGTGGGCCAATGGAGAGGGGGAACACACTTTCCTTAGTCCTTCTGTGAGAGGTGAAACAAAAGCAACTTTATACATCTTTAGGGTTTTTTTTCTTCTTCTTCTTAATGAAAGGAACTTTTAAAAAATGACATGGAAGTATTGATTTGTAGTGTTCTTACTTGGTCGCTTCCAAGCATGAAATGGGTGCCTGCCAATGTGACAGCAAGAGTCTAGCAATTCTTTCCTTCCTAAAACTAGGACATGATACAAATTCTGCTCACAAAAGGCAAATGGATCTAATAGACAGTGCTTTTGCACCAAGTCAATTATCTGTCTGGTGAAACAAACATGGATTGTGTATAAGGAAGAAGAGAAGAATATCTAATATTTACTGACCATTTATCATGTACCAAACAGTGCATAAGGTACTTTATATATAATATTTGCTTCAAATGACACTGTCATGCAATGGGATTATCCAATTATCTGATGAGCAAACATCAACTCAAAGAGATTTAATATGTTGTATAAAGTAGCATACCTAGTAAGTAGCAGAGATGAGATTGGAATCTAGGACTTTCATTCAATGGTTTTTCAGATTGATTGAAATTTGTATTCAGATTGAATAAAATTATTGTTCATAAAATACTGAATGTGTGTTCTGTTCTACTGTAAAAATCCCAGAGCCTTTAATATGTCAATATGCATTAAATATATTGAAGGAAAGAGATAATAAAAAGTATTACCAAAAAAAAAAAAAAGGATTGGCCTGAGGACATTTCCCCCAGAAGGGCCTGCAGTTCCAGGAATTAATCATGGAGCTCCTGGCAACAAATTATGGCAAATGTTGGTGCAGTTGATTAGTATTTGAGACTCCCAACCAAACAATTCTGACTCACCAGTTTCCTTTATGAAAACTTTTTCATGTTTTTAGGGTGCTTTAGAGTTTTAAAAACACATGCATTTCCATCTGCTTGTTTTTATTTCACAAAAGTCAGCAGAGACTAGAATGCTTGCCCCCATTTTGAAGATGAGGCAGTAATATTGAGAAAGGTGAAATTCCAGATTACAGTGCTCTTTTTCAGAAAGCCTTTCCCAAGCTCTTCACAGAAGATGTTATTTTTACTGTTTTATTCACACTATTATCCATGTTCTCACTCAAAGCTCTGCTAGAACAGAGACAACAGGCAAAACAGGAGTCTCAGAGACCTATATTTGAGTCATGGCTCTGCCATTCCCTACCTCTTTCATTCTTAGGTTTCATATTTGTAATGTGTAAAAGTAGTAAATAGTCTGCACAGTTTTGAGGACACACTAGAACAAAACATGAAAAGTCAGAAGAAAGTACTAAGAATACATTAGTACCTCTTGCCATTGTGCCTTGACCCTTCTCGGTATTTACAGATAGCTCTCACATGTCATGGCTTTGATACCTCTAAGATACTTCAAATCACATGGCAAGCTCATTCATTTTAGTTCACGGACTATCACACGTGGCTAAACACTAACTGAAAAGAAGGTAGTGGTGGTGATGGTGTTTTTGACATTTATGTATGTATGTATGTATGTATGTATGTAGTTATTTATTTAAAGATTATTAGAGAGAGAGAGAGAGTGTACCAGCAGGGGATGGGCAGAGAGAGGGGGGGAGACAGAGAGAGAGAGTATCTTAAGCAGGCTCCATGCTGTCAGCAGAGAGCCCAATTAAGGGTTTGTTCTCATGAATGATGAGACCATGACCTGAGCCGAAGTTCAGAGTTGGATAACCAACTAAGCCACCCAGGTGCCCCATTATTTATTTTTAAGAGAACACAAAAGCAGGGACCTAGGGAGAATAAAGAGATAGACAAAAGGTTCCATACCATGAGGCAATGTATTTAGTTAAGCTCAGGGCTATATTCTTTAAATGCAACTATTTAGAAAGTGCAATCCATGTATTCTCTCACTCACTCACTCACTCACTCACTCACTCACTCACTTTTAGCGTTTGATTCTTGTTGTTATAGGTGGGGTCACTCAGTAACTACAGCAGGATTTTATTTGTACCTGAGGAGTTGTAATGTCATCTCATAGTTCACCAACTTTTAGCTTCAGATTGCATACTTCCAAATTTAATTATAAACTAAATACCAAATGCAGTATTTAATAATCTACATATTATCTGATAATTTTCATATATAATAACTGCAATAAAATACAGTATCTATTGATTATTATACACCAACCAGGTATCATTGCTGTGCAAGGGCCTCAATAAAAATATCTGTAATCCCTAACCAAAATAGGGAAAATAAATACTATCCCTCTTTATGCTGAGAATAAGAAAGCCTGAGAGAATTAATAAACTTGACTGAAAGGTCAAAGTTATGGGCATCAAACTCAGGTTTTGTGTTAGCACAGCTATGTCTTTCATACCATCCCAACCTGCCACAATCACATATTCCACAGACCCAACTACACTGCTGAAAATAAGGCAATGACTGTTGTCAGGGCCTTTGTCTGCCTTTGTCTTAATGTCAAGTCCAGGGCTATACCTATAAAAGTTATAGAAACTTTTTACTAATTGTAATTTTACTAAAATTTTGGGTTTTTATAATTAAGTTCAATTTAATTATAATTTAAAGGTTGGTAAATTTAATGCTAAGACTCGATAATGCCTAACACTTTGTGTTACTAAAAATTAGTCCATTGCCATGAGGAAGTCTTTACTGGGATTATCTTCTTGTCATTCCATGAGGCTTCTCTGAGGGCTTGCTTTGTTCCTGCCACCATGCTGGTCATGAGGATGTGCCTGTCCCTACTGAGCTTATAGGCATTATAAAGTTCGGTAGTGTATGCAAACAGGAGCAAGGCACATCGATTATATTTAAGATTGTAATGTAAACGGTGAATTATTTATACTTGGAAAGATGGTTTATAACTGTTAGGCCAATAAGATCTCTTGTTAATTCTTGAAAACTTTGTATGTTAGAGTTAAAAGAGATTATGCCAGTCATGGGGTTTGACCTCTTAAATTTCATGACAGGTTTGCAGCCCCTTAAAGTATAGACGACTGGTTTACATAGACAGTGTGAGACAGTGGTGACTGCAGGGCTCCAGGTTTCCCTCCTAGTGTATAAGATCCTTTTCTGAAGTATTAGCGGGCTCAGAGAAGGGAGTGATATTACTGGGATGGGCTGGTAGTCACCAGGTTAATTAATTGATGTTTGAGACTGTATGGACTGGGCAGTGGAAGGGTCCAGAGATTGGAAACTAAGACAGTGCAGATAGGGCTCTATTTCTAGACTTTAGAGTTTACTTCAGAATTTGTCATATTGATTTGCTCTTCCTACCTCTATGTCTATTTTGCAATGACCCTGAAATAAGGCAAATTAAGACAAAACTATTGCACTTTGCTTCCCTTCTCTTTTCTTTTTTTCTCTTCCAATATCTTTTTCTTTTTTTGCCTGCTTTTTCCCCTTTCACTTTTTATGCTTATTTAAAAACAGTAATATAGATAAATAGAAAGCATACCTATATCTCTATGTCTATTCATCAATCAACTCAAAGACTAGAAGAACAGGATTTAAAGAGACGAAGGGGTGTGAACATTTTAACTTCTTTTACACTTATTTTTTTTAATGAGAGTTAAAATACATTTATGAAGGTAGAATATTTTGATACTGATACTCCTAGATTGGTGGTCCTTTGGCAACTCATATATTCTCTATAAGCTTCAGTTTACTCATCTGCCAAATAGAACTAATATTAGCTCTTGCATGGTAGGTGGTTGGTGCTCACCATGCATTGAGCAGGCTTAATTTCCCACAGAGACAACAAATCATGTAGGATGGCCATTCACTGACTAGGAATACACCAACGTGTTAATTAGATATGAGAATTCACCTTGAAATCCAAATATTAAAGCCATTGTTTTGAAAGCCATATGTCTGAAATAAAAGTAGTAATCAACCACTTTTTACGCTATGGAATTGCAACTATGTTTTTGGTTTGGGGAACATTTTGATGAACAGGAGGCACTGACTTTGTTATAATTTGTAAGAGCAGTAAAGGATATTATCAACAGGGAGATTCTCCATTAAAAAATAAAAGTAAAATCCATCCACACAAATCTGCTAACTTGCTCAAAGCCAAAACTTATCCAAGTGGCAAAACTAAAAACAGATTGTATAACTATGTATTTTATTTTCTTATTTTTTTTTAATGTTTATTTATTTTTGAGAGCGACAGAGACAGAGCTTGAGTGAGAGAGGGGCAGAGAGAGAGGGAGACACAGAATCTGAAGTAGGCTCCTGGCTCTGAGCTGTCAGCACAGAGCCCAACACGGGGCTCAAACTCACAGACTGTGAGATCATGACCTGAGCCGAAGTTGGATGGCCAACCAAATGAGCTACCCAGGCGTTCCATAACTGTGTATTTTAAACCATACCAAAAAACATGACAGCATAGACTCACAAGGCAGAACTGAATATTAATAACAGCAATAATAATTAATAGCTAATAGTTATTAAGCATGAACAACAGACCAGGTACTATCTTAGGTGATTTATATGTAAAAGTTCATTTAATATTTATAAAACTTCACAAAATTTTCCTATATTACTGGAGATCAAATAATACAGAGATTCTTCCCCATTAAATTTATCTAAACGTTTTCAGGTCATAAGTTGAATGACAATTTTAAGTTAAGATGATATCTAAATAAATACATATATATACACATACATATTGCTTTCAGCATATACATATATATATGTATATGCTGAAAGCATATGAAAGCATATATATATATATATATATATATATATATATATATATGCTGAAAGCATACATCACATATGTATATGCTGAAAGCAATATGTATGTGTATATATATTCATTTAGATATCATCTATATATACATATTGCTTTCAGCGGCACCTGGGTGTCTCCATTGGTTAAGTGTCAGATTCCTGGTTTTGGCTCAGGTCATGATCTCATAGTTTGTTAGTCTGAGATAGGAATCCCACTTTGTGTTGACAATATGGAGCCTGCTTGGGATTCTCTGTCTCTTCTCCCTCTGCCCCACCCCCGCTCATGCTCACTTGCATGTTCTATCTCTAAAAATAAACTTAAAAAAATAACTTTAAAAAAATTTAAAAATAAACACAAAAAATACTGGTTTTATATGGCAATAAGAAAATTAGTAATTATGTTTTAAACCGTTTTAAGAAAATCTAATTATTTTTTGGTCAATTAAGTGTATGATAAACACATCTTCTATTAGCATTTTTCTAATTTATTTATTTCTAATTACATGATAATATGCAACATTCGCTGTTAAGCTGTGTGGGTCGGGGCCAAATGGATTTTTTTAAATATAGACAGACAAAGGAGCACTTGCCACTTTTATTATTGAGCTCTGAAAATAATTTCAGCATGCTGAACAGAGTTCCTTTGGAAAATTAATTTTAAATGGGAAAGGCATTCTGCCTTTGGTTACATGGTTGATTATTTTTCAATGTATATGGCATGGCTGCCATTCACAATAATTACCTGTCAAAGATTTCTGCCTTACTCTGTATTCTATTTTTGTCATCAAGATGTACCTATTACTGTTTTTAAAATAATATGCCTATCTATGTATATGTATATGAGATGCACAATCAGGATATATTGTATTGACTAAAAAGCTCTCCAAATATACAAATTTATCTGTGTTAATATCAAATCATGTCACATTTTATTTACAGAATAATAGGACATGGATGGATGCCTATTTCAGTAAAAAATACATTATGTTTCAGTGTGGTTATTGGTGGTGAAGATGTTAATGGGTAGCATAACAAGGGGAATTTTACATGACTTGGGAATGTATATAACATGAGGAAAAGTTAATTTCAGCCTTGCCTCATTAATCAGATCTGCCACCAGCTAAAAATTGTCACCTAAGTTTACTCTGCTTTCTGTTGTGCGCTACTGATGAAGATACTGACTTACAAGACAGACATAATTGGGCTAGTGCCAGGAAGAGGGGGCATGGGAATGAATGTGTCTAAAGCTGACCTTTTAGAAGAATTGCTGAAGGCACCTTGAAGTGGTTCCTGTCATTGCTAATGGAGACTGTGCATTCAAGACTATTTACACTGTTCTGCATTTGAACCTCTGGGAATTGAAATTAACTACAATCATTGGCATGTGCAAGCCTTTACATTAATGCCTGCAAAACAGGCAAGGCTTGGGGGGTCTCTATAAAGCAAATGCTAGGGTATGGAAATGCTAGGGTATAGATTTGCTCTGCTAGCAAAGTCTAGTGGGGTATGTAGCAGCATCATTACTTCAAAGCCTTTACAGGTACAAAATTTACAAAAGGTGAGGCTATAATTCAAAAGAGAAAAAAAAGTGCTGTGACAATACTGATGGGACAGTTTACATACAGCACTTTCTTTTTTTTTAATTTTTTAATGGTTATTTATTTTTGAGAGAGGGAGATAGAGAGAGAGAGGAAGAGATGGAGGGAGAGGGAGACACAATCCAAAGCAGGCTGCAGGCTCTGAGCTGTCAGCACAGTCTGATGAGGGGCTTGAACTCATGAACTGCAAGATCATGGCCTGAGCCGAAGATGGACACTTAACCCACTGAGCCACCCAGGTGCCCCACATAGAGCACTTTCATATGCATGACTTCAACTGTTCTTCAAAATGGGGAGACAAATATTATTGCTTGCAATTTATAAATAGAGTACTGATTTCATATGCTGTTTGTTACGCCCTTTATATCACAAAGCTGATATTTGCACAGATGTGAACCCATGTATTTAGACTACAAAAATCCTACTCTTTCCAATGACCAATTTTTGAACAACTTACTGAAGTATAATTTTCATATAATAAAATTCCTACCTTCTAAGTGTATAGTCCCATGAATTTTGGCAAGTAGATACATAATATAACCATCACCACACCAGTATTTTGAACATTTCCATCAACTCAGTAAGTTTTCTCATTCTCTTTGCAAGCAATTCCCCTGTAAGTCTTGGCCTCAGGCAATCCATGATCAGTTTTCTGTCCCTCAATGTACACATTTTACACTGTCATACGAATGGAACTATACAGAGGTACTCTTTCGTAACTTATTTGCTCAGTATACCATTTATCGAGATTCCTTCATGCTAGTACACATAACATTGTTTGGTTTCTTTTTATTGCTGAGAATCTACTGTGTGCGTGTGTGTGTGTGTGTGTGTGTGTGTGTGTACCCTAATTTTTTTGTCTATGGGCCAGTTTATGGAAATTTTATTTTCCAGTTTGGGGCTATTATAAATTCATATACATATGTTTGTGTGGGCATATGTTTTCATTTGGGGGGGGGTAAATACCTGGAAATGCGATGACACAGTAAGGTGGGTGGAACTTAGGTCCTTGATATTTTTTAATAACCTTTTAAGCTAATCTAATCTTGAAAAGTTTAAAGATATAAATTTCCTGGTAAACACTGCTTAAGCTCCATTTGTTACACTTTGATAGTATCTATGTTTATTTTCATTTGTTTTGACTTCTTTCTAAAGGCCCAAGTAAAATCTTTATTTGTTTGATTTCCAAATACTTGGTTTTTTTCCCTGATCTCACTTTTTATTGAGTTGCATGACATTATGCATTTGTCAAAACCCATAGAACTACATACAACACAAAGTGAACCCTAATGTAAACTATGGACTTCAGTTAAAATTATATATCAATATTGTCTCATCAATTGTAGTAAATGGACCACACCACATCTTGGTTTTAGTTTGCATTTCTCTAATGACCAATGATGCTGAGCATCTTTTCATGTGTTTATTGCCCCATTTGTATATCTTATTCGGAAATATGCCTATTCAGACAAAATATTTTCAATATTATTTTATGTAGAGAAAACATAAATCACTAATTCTCTCCTCTACTCCAGTGTTTTTATCTATTTAAAAATTTTTATTGGTATTTAGGATGGATAAAACAAGAAACTTCAAATACAAACCTTTTGTTGCAAATAATACCACTGTAGGTTCTACAAATTCAGGTACTAATAAATTGTATCCCATGTAATTTATATCATATTATATATCTTTCTCTATATTTTTATGTCATTCATTTTGAGAGAGAGAGTGCACATGTATACACGTGTAAGAGCAGGGGAGGGGCCAAGAGAGGGAGAGAGAGAGAATCCTAAGTAGCTTCCAGGCTGTCAGCACAGAGTTTTATGTGGAGCCCGATCCCACAAACTGTGAGATCATGACCTAACTGGAAATCAAGAGTCAGAAGCTTAACTGACAGAGTCACCTAGGCACCCCTTATGTTTGTTTTATATGAAGGCTAATTGTATATTCTGGATAGGGGAGAGGTTCCATTTAGCAAAGCATTGGTAAGAACTGAATTTTGCACTTACTATTTTGCACTATTATGTTTTGAATACTTTATCAGTCCAAGGAAGAGTTTCTAGATCCACAAATTTAAATCATGTTTCTCCCCCAATGCCCACATATTTTCAGTTCTACTATTCATAAGATAGTCATGTTAGGATATCCTTTGTGTTGTGATGTCAGGCAAGTTAACAAAGTTTGTTTTAGGAGTATTCTTGGAAGCTGTTTCTGGTTGAAAGGCCAGAACAACTAAATTACATTCAGACATGATGATAAATCATGTATTTTATTTAAACATAAACTAAAAAATTCTCTATTTCATTTCCTCTTAGCAGGATAACAACAGTGCCTACAGCTGTCCTAATGCTACCTTACTTGACATGAAGTGTGATGCAGGACAAGACAGAAGAGGGGAGGAGAAAGAAAAGAAACAGTGGTTTTATTCAAATGTAGTCAAAGTAATTTCATTTAGAAAATTTTGCATAATTATATGACCATGTGATAATATGCACAAAAATGCTGACAGATATTATGTCATGATATGGACATGTCCTATGAGACCTAGGCACTGGAAGTATGTGGGCAGTGAGGAAGAAATCCAGTCTAGAAAGGGAATTAAAAGCAAAAATGAACTATTGGGACCTCATCAAGAAAAAGTTGTGCACTGCAGAGGAAACAATCAACAAAACTAAAAGGCAACCGACAGAATGGGAAAAGATATTTGCAAATGACATATCGGACAAAGGGCTAGTATCCAAAATCTATAAAAAGCTCACCAAACTCCATACCCGAAAACAAATAATCCAGTGAAGAAATTGGCAGAAAACATGAATAGACACTTCTCTAAAGAAGACATCCAGATGGCCAGCAGACACATGAAAAGATGCTCAACGTCACTCCTCATCAGGGAAATACAAATCAAAACCACACGCAGATACCACCTCACGCTAGTCAGAGTGGTTAAAATGAACAAATCAGGAGACTAGAGATGCTGGAGGTACTGTGGGGAACCCTCTTGCACTGTTGGTAGAAATGCAAACTCGTGCAGCCACTCTGGAAAACAGTGTGGAGTTTCCTCATAAAAATAGATCTACCCTATGACCCAGAAATAGCAGTGCTAGAAATTTACCCAAGGGATACAGGAGTGTTGATGCATAGAGGCACTTGTACCCCAATGTTTATAGCAGGACTTTCAACAAGAGCCAAATTATGGAAAGAGCCTAAATGTCCATCAACTGACGAATGGATAATGAAGATGTGGTTTATATATACAATGGAATACTACTTGGCAACGAATGAATAATGGAAATGTGGTTTATAAATACAATGGAATACTACTTGGCAATGAGAAAGAATGAAATCTGGCCATTTGCAGCAATGTGGATGGAACTGGAGGGTATTATGCTAAGTGAAATAAGTCAGGCAGAAAAAGATACCATATGTTTTCACTCATATGTGGATTCTGGGAAACTTAACAGAAGACCATGGGGGAGGGGAAGGGGAAAAACAAGTTACAGAGAGGGAGGGAGGCAAATGATAAGAGACTCAAATACTGAGAACAAACTGAGGGTTGATGGGGGCGAGGCAGAGAGGGGAAAGTGGGTGATGGGCATTGAGGAGGGCATCTGTTGGGATGAGCACTGGGTGTTGTATGGAAACCAATTTGACAATAAATTATATTTAACACAAAAAAAGAAAGAAATCCAGTCTTCATGTAGAACTCATTAAAGCTTGGATTTTTTTTTTTACATTTGACCCTCAGAAATGAACACAGTTCCTAAAACTTTATGCATGCCCAAACAATTAGTTTAATTTTATATTTTAAATAAAAAAACAAACAAACAAACAAACAAACAAAACAAAAAACAAAGAAAAAACTCTCAAAAATAAGGGCAGAGAGCCAGACAGAAGTAATATATCCCACTTAATCTTGTTTTTTTTTATTTCCTATTATCAGAGAAAAAGTACAAAAAATTAGATTCCATTGAATACTTACCATGTGCCAACAAAATTATTAGGTGTTTTTACTTGCATGCCTAGTCATATTTTATTTCCAACTCTGTGAATGTTGTTGACATTGTTGTTATTGCTATTTTAATCATCATCATTACTATTTTACTGTTTCAATTATATAATGAGGAAAATGACAGGGAAAGAGATGAAACAATTTGCCCAATGTCACCTTGTTACTATGCCATGGAGCAAGAATCATAAACATTTTTTTTTTAACCTAAAAGCCCATACTCAAAAGAAGGTGCACAGAAAATTATTTTTTCATCCTTACTTAATGGAAAAATATAAGAAATATACCAAGAAGCAAATAAACATGCCTAAAGTTTAAAAATAGTAATGGGAAATTCCATGCCATTCAAGTTAAGAAGTCAATTATTAGCATTAGAAGAATCCTCCATGTACTCTTACCTAATAAGACTCATTACTTTCCAGGGGTATCTGTGTGGCTCAGTCGGTTAAGTGTCCAACTTTGGCTCAGGTCATGATCTGTTTGTGGGTTCAAGCCCCATGTGAGGCTCTGTGCTGAAAGCCCAAAGCCTGGAGCCTGCCTCAGATTCTGTGTCTCCCTCTCTCTCTGCCCCTCCCCTGCTCATACTCTGTCTCTCCCTCTCTCATGAATAAACATTAAAAAAAAAAAAAAAGATTCATTGCTTTCTTGTAAAAGTAAACCCAATCATGACTTCTGTGATAACCATTTTTGAATTTTTTTCTTTATAGTTCAACCACTAGTAAACAATATACCTTATGGATCTATATTATCCGTAAACAGTATTATGCATATTGATCTGAATAATATAGCCTAGTTTTTCCTATTTAACTTAATGTAACTACATCTTAATGTATTTATTTTTTATGCTTTTTTGCCCAATATAAATTATTCTTTTTCTACAGTTACATTTAGTCATTTAATCTATGAATATATCAAATTTTATATAAACATACAAAAATTTATTCATACATTCCACTGATGATGAACCTTTGTATCCTAGATTTTAGCTTCTAAAGAAAACACTATGAGCTCTCATGTACATGTATCCCATTTTATATGTGCAAAGATTTCTCTAAACGACATTCTTTGGAATGATGGGTCATAGGTGACCCATGACAATAAAAGCTGCAGCGTTACTAGATTTACGTCAAACCCTTCCAAAATGGTTGTGATGCCAACTATCCTTCTTGCTCCCTCTCTTCCTTCTTGTTTTCTGCCTTCTATAAGACACATTTTTGTATTACCGGTTTTTATAACATGACACCTATTATTTGAGGAACTCCTCTTCTTCACAGAGTACTCTTTGTCAATTAGTGTGTCCCACTCCAACTAGGTGGAGGACAGAACCCAATATGGACCAATTAAGACTATTTTTTCTTGCATTTCCTCTCCGGGTTGAAAGTGAGTTGGAGCTATTGCCTTCTCAATTACACACCCAAAACGTAGAAACCTATGCATATTGGTCCTCTTCACCACATAGAGGGGTCCTTTATACAAAGAAGAAAGTGAGAAGCATAAACACGGAGAGAAAAAGGAATGAGTGAAGACAGGTTGGATCCTCAGCTCCAGTCCTTGACATCTCTTATATCTATACTTTGTATCTAGAAAGGTTCAAAGCAGTCTTTAAATACAGCCTACAGGAACACCCAGGAGACTTGGTGATATTGTAGTATAAAATGCAGTACCTCACAACAAAATGCAAGTAACTCTGAGGAGTATTACACTGAAAAGAAATACATTCAGAGTGAAAATGTAAGTGCTTCTAGAAGCATCCAATAATCATCTTACACTGATGTAAACTATAGTTTAGATACTTAAAATAGACAAGAAATACTAATAAATATAGTTTCAAATATATTGTACACATACAACCAGGTCTGATATGTATTTCCTGAACATCTGCCACATGCTTTCATGAAATGAGAAATATCCTCTGTGAGATTAAAACTGGGCAGGACAATCACAATATTTTGAGAGCGATGTCTCTCCTGGAAATCTTTTGAATGATGTTCAAGAAAGACCTACAGGTTACTTCACACTTGCTGATCCTTCATAAATCACCACCAAAGAGACTAAATGGATAGCCCATATTCTATATTACAGCTAGGAGTGATTCACATTATACATGGAAGCAACATTAATTGAGAACATTGGGCAACATTCTAGACATCAAAAATAGTAGGGGTGATGTTGACAATCTGGACCACTTCCCAAAAAGCAATTATTAAAACAATGAATATACACACAGAGACACCTTATGAGAAACGGTTGGTAGAATTAAGGATGGTGGTTTAGAAAATATCTAGGAATGAGGTGATTTTCTAATATCTGAGGTATGCAGAAGGAACAGCATATAATTTAACTGGATATACTAGAACTAGGACATAGAATAAAACAAGTGGTAAATTCTGGATCTTTATCATGGGTTATACCTGGACTATTGCAATGTTGCCATGACACCATCCTTTTATAGTTTTTAATGTGATTCTCAAACATATAATGAATACACATTGTTTTTAAATTCTTAACATACATTGTTCTGCCTCAGGTTGTTCAGATGTTGCATGGAAGCACTTCATTACTACAAATGAAGTTCCTATGAAAAGGCTTGACATATATTAAATGCTCAATAAATGTTACCTCTTCTTCCTCCAACTTATTTTTATCCTCTTCTTTCCATTATGATTACTAACATCATTATTGCATTCCCCCATTTTAAACTGTTTAGCACTCTATAAAAGATAGATTCCCAAAGCCATTCCAAATCATCCTTGGTGTATGACTTTTGGCTCGTTCTGTCTAAACCTTTGTCTCCTCCACCTCTCCCATTTTATTCTTAATTGCCCTGCACCACTTGGAGTTACTATAAAATCCTTTGTTGTCCCATGCAATTATATCTTTGCACATCCTGAGTCTTTCTGCAGTGCACCAATTAACCATTTTTTCGCATTTATGTTTTTAATTGTTTTTTTTAGTTTCAAGTTTTTATTTAAATTCCAGTTAGTCAACATATAGTAAAATATTAGTTTCAGGAGTAGAGTTTAGTGATTAATCACTTACATAAAACACCCAGTGCTCATTTTCTATTAAATCTCCAAAGGAAAAATGAGTCCTATCATCAACTATGCTAAATCTGTATCTGATATAAAATTCTAATATTGGATATTTTGCAATGTATGGTATTTATTTACTTTTGCATCCTTTCTAAAAGTAGACTGCAAGGCCCTAAAAGAAAAGTACAATGGCTCTGTTACCTAGCATAATGTCTAAGCCATAGATATACTCACTGAATGCAGTATTTGTTGAACCGATAAAGACTCTATAAGGGAAAAAAAAATAAACTTTCACAAATAGAAGTTTATATCATAGAAAGATCCCTCACAATGAGTCCCTGACACCTTATCATCATTCAGTCTAAAGTCAAATGTCACCTCAGCCCATCCTGACCACAGTTAAGGTAATTTATCCTATTCTATTATTCTCTATTTCAAAATAGTTTCACAATTTTTAGATCTCTTGTAAATATATTTGTTTACTTGGCTAGGGATTGGTTGCTTTTGTTTGGTTTGGTTTTTATCTTTTTGTATGATTGTATTTTTTTTTTCCAAATCATTTTAAGTTTATTTATTTATTTTGAGAGAGTGCGAGCAGGGGGCAGGGGGAGAGAAAAAGGGAGAGAGACAGAATTCCAAGTAGGCTGTGTGTTGTCAGAGCAGAGTCCAATGCAAGACCCGAACTCACAAACTGTGAGATCACAACCAGAGCTGAAACCAGGAGTTGGACACTTAACTGAGTCACCAGGTGCACCGTGTTTCTGTATCATTATCAGCTAGATACAAAACAAGAAAAGTTCTTAATTACATCCCCTATTACTTAGTGAGCTGTGGCTCATAGTAGACATTCAATCAACAGTTGTAGAATTTAAAACTGAATATTGACATACGTACTCAAACACAGACTGAACTGTCAATGGTATCTTAGAAATTAAGTCAGCAGTAGAGTGGGTATTTGGGCTATATGTTCCCCAACTGTAAAATTTTACTTCTGTGCAACTGAGAATCACTCCACCAGATCGTAGCACCAACAGAGTATGTGGGAAATATCACACTGAAATTTGTATTACCCCCAACTCAGCCAACCTTACTGCTGCCCATATACATTTTCCTTTTGCCAATTACAAGAGTCATCTGTTCTCTTTGCCATTTAGTTATTGAGCTTTTCTTGGCTAGGGATGGCACCCAGGGCCAGCCTAGGCATTAAGCTAACTGTTTGGCCTTCATTAGCTGCATCTAATCCATTCCCCAGAAAACACCCCCAGGCCATAAAATGCATCTGTGTGTTGTTTTTATTAGGTCATCTGATTGAGCAGATGCTGATAGTTCTAGAAAAGGAGTGATCGCCCTGCCAACCTTCATTTGTTCTGTTTAAGTTGCAGGCAGGGCTCATCAATAGTGCTATTTCTGCAGCTTAACATGCCATTTCTGACCACACGATTATTTTTCTATTATAGAATCTTACAAGTACAGGAAAATTACTGAGAGCCACCTGATAACTCTTCTTTAACAAGTCACTCGTTCAGACATACTGTAGGCATGAAACTGATATCCTCAGCTCTACGTCATACTATCCTGTCCTCTGTATACCTTTTCCAAATGAGGATTGTTGCACACATGTTGTCACTGGGTCATCAATGGACCTTCTTCAAATGATTCTCAAACCTCAAAACAAGCTGGTTTAGGACTTCTGGTAGCAGGAGATCTCTCAAACTACAGAATCACATAATTCTAGGGTTAAAAGAGCATTTCCATTGCAACACCCGTATAAGGCTTAAATTCCTTCTAATAATTCCCAAATGTGGGTACCCAATCTCTTCTTGAATGACTCTATTTATCTCCCTCTTTTAAACCTGTTTATTCCTTTTTTTTCTTTTCTTTCTTTCTTTTTTTTTTTTTGTCAGAAGAGGGGTGTAAGGGTGAAGGCACTCAACACTCAACTGTCATTGAGTTTTCTCTTCTGTATACTGAGACAAAATCTCCTTCCTTTTAACTTCCACTTTACTGTTATGTCTGGCATCTAAGAATACTCCTATCACTGTCTTCCAAATAATGACAAACAGGCACCCTCACCCCATACCCTGTTCACCTCTTTTGCTATGTATTTCCTAGTTATCTCCTCCTCTGTGATGATCAGACTATTCATAGCTTTATATAGACATAAAAAATACTATTTATGAGTGAGAATTCCTCTCAGTGAAACAGTAGCTATAACTAAAGATATAGTGTAGGTTAAAGTAATAATGATAATTTTGAAGAAACTATAGAATTATTTTATTAACTGAAAATTAAAAGAATTCCTCTTTCATTCACAACTGTGCCAGCCTCTTTCTCTAAAAACCCACACTGATCTATAAGGATTGGGGCTTATTTTTCACTCCATTTCCCTTTTCCAGAGTTTATCAGAAATAGGCAAGAGGTGGCTGACATTCAAAGCGATGCCAAGGGAGCAGCGGGGAGAGAAGAAAAGGAGCCAACCCAAACGCACCTTCTATTTCATCCTCACAGAGAGGGTCAATGGCCCCAGATCCTCTAACCAGCTGGCTTTTTCTGGAGGATAAAAATGTTCCCCAGGATTTAGGCCTTTGCAGAGCTGCATTAGTTATTTGAGGCCACTAAGTCTTGTGCTGTGTTAGTGCTTTGTTAATTGGTATCCTAGTGGCTTGAAAAAGTCATATAAATCCAGTGAAATCTGTGTGCAGTCAGCTCATCTAGGAAAAAAAAAAAAGTTCAATGTGGTATGGCTCAAAGCCCTGGAGGATCGATAGGAGTTATCTGGGAAGAGATTTCATTGTATTTATATTACACACCTTGCCTCGTTCAAGCTGTTGTCTGGTTTTCTTGATCTGACATGTGGGACTGAGGACAAAGCCAAGGTCAAAAACCACAAGGTAAGCTTCAGGCCGGAGGCATTTTGCATCCCTGTGACTCAGATGCCCAAACCTCAGAAAGACTCTCAGATGCTTCTGAGTCACTGACTCAATCCCAATACTATTTAGCAAGAGAAAGTGCTATTTTTATCAAGGTTGTATGCCAGCATATCTAGCAAGAAACACACTCTCTCTATATGACACGGTCTTTCTTTTAACATGGCAGGCTGCAATATGCCTTTCCCAATCAGGTCAGAGCAATTCATGTTGGTTCTCAATTTCCTATCCAAACTTGTCTAAGACATGATTGACAATGTCTGTGGGAAGGAGCAACATAAGAGGTAAAAGAAGTGAAATCCTATATCTGAAAATGGACAGTAATAAAATATGAGTCAAGAAGGCAGAATGGGAGAGAAAACAGAAATCAGCCTCAAATTGGCCGAGTCTTTCATTTAATTTTTCAGGTTGTTTTATTAGTGATCATTTTTTCCTGCTGGTAAATTCTTAGTGTTGTGTTGCAAAAGATAAGTGAATATCTATTCAAACAAATAGAAAAGATCAATGTTAACATTTAAGTAAGGATAGTATATATTTTTAATTTACTTCAGAAACCTTATTTTCTTACATTTTCCTCTGCTCTAGACCCCACAGTGGTTTCTATTCACAATGGCTGTGCTATCCAAAACAGGAGCCACAAGCCATGTGTGGCTCTTGAGCACCAGAAATGTAGTTAGTGAGAATGGGAACTGAATTTTAGCATCTGAATCCAGACGAGCAGCAAGTGTAAAATGCACACTGGATGACAAAGAATAAAAATATCATACTAATAATGTTTTATAAATATCACAGGCTGAAATGACAATATATTGGATACACTGATTTAAGGAAAATATATGAAATGACTTTTATTTCTTTTGTTTTCTAAATGTGCCTACTAGAAATTTTAAAATTAAACATGTAGCTTGAATTATTTTTCTATCACATGGTACTGTTCTATAGCATGAAGTCTGAACTTTCATCTCATTTTAATATTTTTTTAATGTTTATTTGTGTGTGAGAAAGTGAGCAAGCATGCTCAAGTGGGGGAGGGGCAGAGAGAGAGAGAGAGAGAGAGAGAGAGAGACAGACAGACAGACAAAGAATCTGAAGCAGGCTCCAGGCTCTGAGCTGTCAGCACAGAGCCCAATGTGTAGTTTGAACTCACCAACAGTGAGATCATGACCTGAGCCGAAGTCGGACACTTAACCAACTAAGCCACACAGGCGCCCCCGCATCTTTTTAAAGACATCTAAAATGAGGTACACACTTAAGCTAGCATTCATTCACTTATTCATTCATCAAACACTTAAATGAGCATCTAGTCCACTGCAGACTTTGGGACAGTCTCTGGACTTCAGAGAAGTGGTGTAGCCTGGAGATGTTTATTTTAAGACTCATCAGCTTATGTAATTAATCATGGTGATGACTCAGTTCAGGGAGAGCACATAGCAAATAAAAAAGATAAATTACAATTGAAAGCTCCAAAAGATACCATAAAATTATTAAAGACAAGAGAAAGAGGAATCTTTGAAAGAAAATGAGGAGGAGAGGTGCCTAGGTGGCTCAGGAGGTTAAGCATCCAACTTCGGCTCAGGTCATGATCTCACAGCTCCTGAGTGCCAGCCCCCACCCCCCCAATCAGGCTCTGTCCTGACAGCTGAGATCCTGGAACCTGCTTCAGATTCTGTGTCTCCCTCTCTCTCTGCCCCTCCCCCACTCATTCTCATCTCTTTCTCTCTCTCAAAAATAAATAAACATTAAAAAATTTTTAAAAAAAGAAAATGAGAAGGAATGTTAAGATCTGCAAGATGAGAACAAGGGGAGAGTTAAGTCAAATCTAGAAGCTAGGATATTGAACTATTAGGGAAAAGAACCAGCAGATTTACAGAGTATAGAAGGCTCTGTGGTCTGAACTGTTATTTAGCTTAAAATCCATGGTGATGATGTCAATGAGAAAAAAGTGGCATTATTGGAGACATTCTATTTAACAAGCTTTCCAGAGCCTATTCTTTAGTTGTACCAATGTCTAAGACATACAAAAACTAACAAGCATGATCTCTAGGATTTTCTACTTTAGCCAAGAGGATAAATTAGCACTGAAACCATGATAGCTAGCCTGGCAATAGGCAAGTTCCTTGGGTGAGAGTGTGATCAGACAGTGGAGGGACAATCCACACTAGGAACTGAGAAGTACTTCTGGATACCAATGATGCAGGTCTTGAAGAATGACCATGATTTCATCAGGTTGAAAGGACAGCACAGAACTCCTCCAATTTATGGGGCACATGGATACAGGTAGATTTGAGTTGAAAGCGGACAATAAATCCAGCACTAGGTCCTGAATGTCTCACAAAAGAATTTGGTCCTAATGTGAACAGAGTGTGATGAATAACCTAACAGGTGAGAAAAATGAAACCTAAAAAGTATTGAAGCAAAGTTCAGCTAGTAAGACTTCCTCCTGGCCACTGCAAACACCATTGCAAAGATTCAAGATTTAAAACCAATGGTCAGAGCGGAAATAAAATAGTGGGAAAGTTGGATGGACATGCAAAGTCTGTTTAAATGAATGTCCCTGGATGAAGGAAAATAAAAGCTAGTTAATACAGAGAGGCTTTTACTAGGAACACGGACCGTTATTTGAGGGAATCACTTGGAAACTGTGAATGTGAAACCCCTCCCAGAAGCCTAGTCTCAGCACAATGAAGACTGATTTACCAACCTGCACAGAGAAGCTCTGAGGAAAGAAGTGGTCATTCCAGAGCCATAATGAGGATGCAGTGGCTGTGATTATTGGTGAGTGTTAAAAGCACTGGTTGGCAGCTTAGATAAACAAGAATTAGAGCCACCACAAATAGCCAAAGGGATCTGATGTTTGTTAGTATCCTGGGAGATGTTAAACCCATAAAAAATGGAAGTCTTAACATTGACTCTTTCTGCCAGTTTAGCAGTAACCTCAGTCCTAAAATGGGGCATACAGGGGAGGGTCACCAATATTTCCTGAGCTCCTCCAGTGTGTCTGGCATTGTCAACTGGGTCATTTCATTTAATCCTTTGAAGTAGATTTATTAAAGTATTCTGCGATCAAAAAACTGACTGCCAGGACCATATACACAGGAAGAATTTGAAACTAACCCCAAGTCCTTACACCAGGAGTATGTCAAGGCTAATTCATATTATTTTCTTTTTCTGATGAAGAGCTAGAGGGAAAGATGGATATATTTATAATTTATTAAGAACCAACCATATGCAAGCTATCAGTACTAGTTTCCATAATATATATCACTTAATCTACACAATAACTTTAATTGATGAAAAATATTGACTGTTTGCCCTATCCCATCCTTCTATCTAATTAATTTGGGGAACTAGAATGTATTCAAAGGTGACTTAGTCAACCATAACTTTTCTCAGCCTCTTTCGGAAGTTTCGTAATAAAATCAGACTAGAAAGTAGCCAAAAATTCTTTAAACATCGGTTTCTATTGGTACATATTAGAATCAGCTGGGATTTTTTTTTTAAATAGCTCTAGTGCTAAGACCCTGTCCCCAGAGATTATCATTTGATTGGCCTCAGGTGGAGAGGGCACATGTCTATTATTCAAAATCTCCCTCATTGGAAAGCCAGAGTAACTTGATAATACTAGAGTTATTTCTTTTCACAAAGTGGCAGTAGTCAAATCACATTAATAGTGGGAACATTCTTCCTCATTTAGAAGTAGAATGTATTGTCTTTAGAATAAAGAAATAGTCACTCTGTCCAGAGTGGTCTCCTCTCTGGAATTTTAGGAAGAACATGACCACAGCCATAGATGGACAGAGCCCTGACTGGATGTCTCTGAATTATTTCCACATGTGGGACTATCCTCTTCAAAACCTGAGTTGTATGAGCAAAGCAAAAGAGCAAACTCCATTATCTACCTCCCCACCCCCGCCCCCAAGAGAAAGCTGGAAATAGTAGGGCTTAGGTGAATAAGGAAGGGTAGAGGGACTTTTTTTTCACCTATGAGGAGGTCAGTTTCCTTGGGGAAGAAGAGAAAAATGGTCTTAGATAAGAGGAAATGGTGGGGAAGGATTAGAGAGTTAGAAGGAAGCAGGGGAAAGGGAAGGATCCATATGAATGACTTCCAGAATTTTTTGTTAACATGAAGTATGCACTCTGGCCTCCCCCCATTTTGGTGACACAAGAGATGCATTAGATTCAAGATTCCCAGATGCTCCTTACAAAAAAACAACAACAATTTTTTTTTTTTTTTTTACTGATTTTGACATGTTTCACGCACTTTGAGTAAAGAACAGATAGATCTCTATTAGAGAGCAATGCATATTTAGTGTCCCTACAGCAAACACAAAAATTCATGGAAGTGCTCTTGATGTCCTTCATGGTCATGGAGTTTGACCCTGTCTCTTCCTGTGGATGTCAAGGTGAAGCAGAATCTGTGAGGCCTGTGCCCCTGATTCTCCCTGAAAAGTACACCAGTACTACTGCCAGGTAGACTGAAGTATCCCCCTCTAAAAAGGCTCAGGGAAGTCAGACAGTTTGCACAAGCTACCACCCTCAGCAGCCGAGGCAGGACTCAAACACAAGTCAGCCCAAAGCCTGACATCTTTTCAAGACCCACATTGGAAACTTTCCTTTTCTTACCATCATTTTCTTTCAAGAAAGACAAAGCGTAGGCTTTGTTAACTATAGTATTGCTTCTTTTTTGTTCCTTCTTCCTTCAGGTGTACACAAAATGAAACATTGAGGTAAGAGAGAGTTGACTCTGAACCGGGTGAACAAACCCTCCAGTATTATTTTCTACACAGTTCAGGCGAGAAAGAAGCAGTAAGATGTTGGCCTTCTGTTACCCTGTAGCCACCAGAGCATTTCATTTCAGAGATCACTGAGTCTCTCCTCTTTGTTTCTACTATTCTTTATACTCCTAATGGTTCAGAAACTTTAGCAGCCTTAAGAAAAACATAGAGGGCTTGAGGAAACCTAGGTTGTTGGGCCCCAACCCCAGAATTTCTGACCCAGATAGTTGGGTGGGGTTGAGAAAGGTGTATTTCCAGTAAGTTGCCAGCTGCTGCTGCTGTTGCTGCTTGCAGACCAGCTCTGAACACCAGTGCTCTGGGGTGTAGTGGTGGTTCTCAAATGAGGTTGAACTTTAGCACCACCTGGCTATGTTCAAAAACAGATCAGTTCCTAAGTGATTCCTGGGTCCTTTCACACGTTTTCCACTCTGTGAAGTTCTCAGAAGACTACCAATAATGGGAGTCTAGTTGTGTGTGCAATTAGTTAAATTACTATATATTTTTCTGTTTTAATTTGCCTGACCTTAATACCATTTATGATACCACCAAATGGTACTCATTCTGATAATGCTCTGAGTTTTAATGGAATTTTCTTGCCATGGTAGAAAACCACAGGTCTCTGGAATCATATAGGCTTGGATGGAATCCCCAGATCTTTCACTTACATGTGTATGCACTTCCAATAACATAATCACATTAATTCTCTAATACATGCCTGTTTCACATAGGGTCTAAGATGTATCTAAGTTGACTATGATTTCTTAAAGTGGCACAGCCATACTGTTGTTCATTATTCATATGTAACCCAAATATCATTAACTTTGTTTTCTGACACAAATTTTTTATCATAATTGTTTATGATGTATCAGGTCCTAGAAATGGGGACTATGTTGTTTGTGGAACATAAAATATAATGATTCCTTAAGAAAACCAAGGTATCCTTGAGCACCAGAGTGGCTCAGTTAACTGTCCAACTTCGGCTCAGGTCATGATCTCACAGTTCACAAATTCGAGCCCCACACTGGACTCTGTGCTGACAGCTCAGAGCCTGGAGCCTGCTTCGGTTTCTGTGTTTCCCTCTCTCTCTGCCCTCCTCCACTCTCTCTTCCTTTCTCTCTCTCTCTCTCTCTCTCTCTCTCTCTCTCTCTCTCTCAAATAAATAAATATTTAAAAAATTTAAAAAATCAAGGTATCATTATAATGTTAATGATGATGCAGTTTCCAAGAAGTCAGGAAACTCATTCTTTTGTTGATGATTTCAACACAAACTGGGAAATGAGGAAGAAAGTATTTTAATGTGATTTTTGGACACATGAGTGCTTTGAGCAAAGAAGTCATTATTATTCTCATTTGAACTTGGCAATTCTGGAAGCTTCTGGAAGCTTACATTACAGAGTCAGATGCAGGGATGTTCCACGTGTTGTATGCTAGCCCTGCTTCTAGCAGAGGGCAAAAGTAGGGGGTCCTACTCATGTGTAAGTCAAGTAGTGATGGAATTAAATCTACTCCAAGTTAGGGTGAACTTGTGCCTGGGAGTGAATCTCCCAGGATCACACAGGCCCACTGCCAATGTCAGAAAGGTAATAGATTATCCCTGCCAAGCAGGTGGCCTGACCTGGTTTGTGCAGAGCAGAAGCCACCTTTACTATCCAGCTGGGGGCTGGAGTTTCACAGCAGCCCTGGAAAGTACTCTCAGAGCAGCTCTGATCTAAAAAAAAAAAAAAAATGCTACTTTTACAGACTGAATGCCACAAAATTGCCTTAAAATGATTTGGTGAGGGCAGCCTAGATCTGGGGCTCCCCAGGGAGCAGGAGGAGGATTCAGATGAGAACTTGCCATGTACTTTACATGCCTGATCTCACTTAATCCTCACAGCCACCTATGGCATAACTGTACACAGTTTAAGTGTGCTATTTTGTTTTATATAATAATTTTATACAGGAGAACTCAGGCTTCAGGAAGGACAGTAGCTTGTATAGATTTACACAGCTAGTGAAAGAGGTAGAGCATGGATTCAAACTCTTGATGGCAGAGGGTTTTTTTCTTACCCATTCTATTCGTGTTCAGCAAACTCTGGCTCATTTGAACACCACATGTACTATAATTCAATTATAATTCCTCTCCCCCTCCAAATTTTTAGCATAAATTAATTTTGCCTTATGCTAAGCAATATCATCTGTAAAATATAAATTTGATGCTTTGATATTCCCCCTGCCTAAAACACAGTAAAGTAAATAAACAAACAAACAAAACACTACAAGATTATGAGTTTCACTTCTAAGTTACTAATAGCATACATCAAGGAAACATACTCATACAGCTGGTGGCCTCTCAAGGAATTTACAGTCCTTCACTGTTATTTATCATGCATCTCCCTTCTTCCTCCTCTCCCTTCCTCCCCCTTCCATCCTTTCTTCCTCTATCTTCTCAGAGTCTGCAGGCATCCAGCTCATTTGGCCTTGTTACTTCTCCCACCATCTCCACAGGCTTTTCGTCCAATGCTTGGTTGCAAATTAGGTCACCCCCTCCCTAGATCTCTACTTCATAGCCTCCAGTTTCCCAAGAATTTCTTCAAAGAGATAGAATTGAAATGTGGGAAAGAAAGAAAAAAAGTCATATAAGAGAATTGTGATGATAAAATTATAAAGTCCTTACTATGTTCTAGGCTTTGAGGTAAGTGTTTATCACATTTTGACTCTTTTAAAACTCACTGAATGTTATGCAATAATAACAGTACTATTTAGTTTTGAGGAAATGGAAACTGAGAGAGGTTGCCTTTTGCCTAAGGTTACCAGCTGGAAAGCTGTAAAACCAGGGTGTGGAACCAGATAGTCACTCAAGAGCTCAGACTTTTAACCTCTTTCTTCCGAATTTGGTGATTTTAAAAAGTTTTCCTGGATGAATTCCTCTCTACAGTTTTGGTTTTTTTTTTTTTTTTTTTGCTAACTTTCCTTGAAAGCTCTTGAAAATGTCCCAGAAAAAATCCTAGCTTTACTGTTAAACTTGTTGCTCTTGCTTTTAAAAGGAGAACTCATGAAGGCCCCAACGTATGTTGAACTTCTCCATTTTGAAATCCTACCAAGGTACTATGAAGATAAATCAGAGTTTCTGACTCAGGGAATTGCTAGAAAATCAACTGTGTAAGAAGGATATCAAATTTTGACTAATTATACCTTAAAAATAAAAACAATACAATCACCATTTCTGTTTTAATGTTCAGAGAGAAAGGCTGGTACACTGGGAAAACCATGGCTTTTGGAAATAGGAAGGATTTCATTTAAGATCTGACCACTGTTGCACTGTGCGACATGCATTGTTCAGCCTCAGTGCCTTGTCTAAAAACTGGGGTTAAGGATTCCAGAGGGATTTTAGAAGAAATAAGTACGTAGAATGTCCATTTAGCACTTTGGCATGCAGAAGGGAATCAGTGCTACCTCACCCTTATCTTCTCTTTTGGCCTTTTACTACTATAGTCAGCAACTCTATAGCCCATATCCCTAAATTGCTTTGAGGCTCCAGTAAAAAAAACTAGTCTTTGGAACATTCAATTTTCCTTCAGACAGACGTTCTGCCTTCAAATTTGAAAATACTCACGTCAACTTCCTTTTGTTGGAAGGAACAACAATAAATAGTGGATTCAGAAATATCAGTTTCAATTCTGGCACAGTTCATCAAAACAGTCTAGTCCCTCACAAGTTGAGAATTATTAAGGAGGATTAAGTTACTAAAATCCAACAATACTATATATGTTTCCTCTTTGCACCCAAGCTTGCTGAGGTCTTTCATTCCCTTATAGTATCCTCTGTCTGCTTATCTCTTTCTCTCTCTCTCCCATTCCCTGGTCTGTTGCATTCTTCAGGTTAGCCTCATTTTCCTTCCCCACCCCCACCTCTAAACCACCTATTTCCTTTCCTTCATTCTTCTATCCTTTCTCATTCACTTCCTCAGAAATTCATCTGGCAGACACAGGAAGAGCTAAATGACATCATGAATGCAATGACCATAATGTCTTAAGTAGATGCATTAAGGAATGAAAATGAGAATTTATACATTGTTTGTTAAGCTGTGTATTTCAGTTACATTTACCTTTGCCTCATGCTATCCTGCTCTTCATTTTATGAGCTCTTCAGGACATTTCCTTAACTGTACCTCTATGTCTGACAACACTGGATCCAGAGAAGCTAATCACTTCTTCTCCAATCTTTCACTTTCATTTTAGAGGCTTGAAATGCTTTCTCAGTTGACCATCACAACGTCAACCAAGGTGGCAGAGGGTATCATGACCCTACCCCAGTCCACTGCTGACTGGATCAAAGGCAAACCTCCCTCCCATGGAGGCTTTATACTATTCTTTCTTCTAAGTGTTTGAAAGCCATCCATATCTTTTATATCTTGTTCAGTCAGGCTGTGCTTTGAAGTCAGAGGCAATGGATAATGAGGCCTGGGGCATATTTTGGTCATGTGTCTGCATAAAGAGAAAAGAAGAAGAAACTGGCTGCGGAAAGAGGAGAGAGAAAAAGAGAAGGGAAAAGGGAAAGAGAATCTGAAAGAAGAAATTATGGTGTCCTCAGAAGAGCACAACTACTTTCAATCCAATAGCATTTTACTCCTTGGTTCCAGGCCCAAGGGAGGTCTAAATGTCTTTCCTGCACTTGAGTCCCATAAGAAGTCTCTTTATTTTAAGTTGTTCTGTAAAGGTTATGTCCCTTATTCCAGGCAATTTCTGAAAATAAAAAATGGAGAGTAGACATGGAAATGACAAACCATAGACTGGGTTCACCTAAACCTGTAGATTTGGTTCAAAGATTCTATTCCTGAAGAATCACGTTGGAAAAATATGATGTCATTTTATCAAAGGCTGCTTTGATGCATTGGCAGTAGGCTTGGCGAAATATTTAGGCTCCCATGTCAGCAATTCTCAAACTAAAACTAAATTGTACTTAGTAATTCAGTAACCAAACTTTGAGATCTCCATCCCTAAAATGACAAAATTGGACAAATGGACTAGAATTTGAGAGGGGAGGAAATATTTTTGAATGTGTGATTGGGTACAGACCAAGGTAGGTATAAATTTAAGCTCCAACATTTACTATTAAGATTTTGAGAAAGTCGGCTAATAGTACTAAGTCACAGTTTCCTTTTCTATGAAACTTATAGAACAACAACTATCTTGCAGGTGAGGATTATGAAGGGAAGGAAGCAGAGAGGAGGAGAAGAAATGGGAAACATAACACAAGGGTAAAAGGTCGAGGTGTAAGAAAGCAATGAGCAAAGTTCCATTTGCATCGTCTACCTGTCAGAACTCTGGGAAGAACTTACAGACTGATGTGTACACGGAAAGACATTTAATCCATACAACTTGAAGGAGAAGGAATGATTCATAAGCATCACCATTCTTTCCACATAGTTCTTTACAAGTCCTGTTTTTATTCCTCCATTAGTTGTTTTATTGTTTATTTTTTTAATGTTTACTTAGTTTTTGAGAGGGAGAGAGAGGTATGCAAGCATAGGGGAGGGGCAGAGACAGGGAGAGAGAGAGAGTCCCAAGCAGGCTCTGTGCTGTCAGAGCAGAGCCTCATGTAGGGCTTGATCCCATGACCCATGAGATCATGACCTGAGCTGAAATCAAGAGTCAGATGCTCAACTGACTCAGCCCCCCCAGGCATCCCTGTTTTATTTTTTTTATATGATTTTTTTTAATTTACCATTAATGTTATAGAAATAGATCATTCGTACTCATGGCTGGTCAAACCTCATTGACCCTATTGGAATGCTTTGGATACTCTTTTATTTCAAACATAGAAAATATCTGATTTACTGATATATTCTAGGGAGATTGCAT
This sequence comes from Prionailurus bengalensis, assembly GCF_016509475.1. Lineage (NCBI taxonomy): Eukaryota > Metazoa > Chordata > Mammalia > Carnivora > Felidae > Prionailurus > Prionailurus bengalensis. The sequence goes on from NC_057352.1 coordinate 40,598,501, forward strand.
TAATTTAGCCATTCAGTAATTACCCAAATTGATTAAACATCTACTAATGGGTTTGCAATTCCATTTCATATTTAGTGTATATCCTCTAGCATTTCCAGATAACAGAAGCCAACAGAAATTTCAGATTTTGTTTTATTATTTATATGGATATGTATGTTTTTGTAACAGAAATATCAAGGTCATATTAGGAGCTGAAGATCTCTGTGAAAAAGTTATGTATTAATGTAAGACAGATCTCCTCTGGGACTTATATTCAGTCCAGTTATTACACTGCAATATCATACCAGCTTACACCATTTTATTTTTTTTCTATTTCTTATATTAGGGGAAAGTAACTTAACCCTCATGTTTTTTACTTCAAATAAAACTTTGATTGTTCTGAATTAAGAAACCACGTCTCAGTGTACACCCTAATTCTGAAATTCACTAACAAGATCTTAAATCATTTAAATCTGAGGTGATAGGAAGGCAGGTCTGGGAAAGCCATATTGGCCATGTGTTGGCACAAGCAGAAAAAGCAGAGGTAGCAAATGTGAAAAGAGACGGGACAGAGAGTGTGTGTATTTTAAATGAGAAAAAACTTCATGTAATCTAGACCATACACTCAGTATGCTGTTGAGCACTGGGCATTATATGTAAGTGATGGATCATGAAATTCTACTCCTGGAACCAGAATTACATTATATGTTAACTAACTCAAATTTAAATAAAAATTAAAAAAAGAAAGAAATTAGGATTTAACCCCACTATTTTTCAGGGTGTATTTTTTAACTCATAAAATGGCACTAGTAACACCTATCATTGTATTTACCTTGGATGATACCATGTGTATGCAATACAAGAAGATAAAAGGTTTTTATTATTAAATACTGAAGTTCTATTTTCTTTTTCTTTTCTTATTACATTATAGTTTATTGATAGCAGTAGACTGTTCAGTTTATGCTTATCCTTTTTTCATTTTTATGCTAAATCCATCTGTTATCACACTGAGTTTTTATTTAAAAAAAAAAAAACATTAAAAGCAATATGTGACCTTTAAAATGTTCCAGGGAGTTTCCATTGCCCTCATCACCCCCCTCCTACTCCCTCCTCATTATTATAGTAGGAACGTGATGATAATTTTTTACAGTGTGACTTCCAAAGGAAATAATAAATGCAGAGAAGATTGAGTTGTTTGGTAATGGGGCAAGTCAGAATTTTGCCTTATCCACACCTGCATACCGTTGCCAAAGTCCCCTATCACATTAGACTCTATGTTTGAAGGGTGTGATATTGATTGCCATACTGCAGAAGCCAGCCTAGCAGGCTGCATCTCAGGAGAATTGCGATTCTGGAGGCACAGGATGGATGACTGACAGCCGGCACCCAGTCCTTTTTTCTGACAAAGCTTTCACTTGTGATTAATTCTCCATCTCCTCTCCTGTTAGCAGCTGCCAGTTTCCAACCTAATGCCCAACTGCCAGTCAGGTTCTAGTTATTTTTAATTAAGACCACTCACAAATTTCCCTCACGTAACTTGAATGGAGAGAAGGGGAATCCTCTTATTCATAATCAAATTTCATGTGTAAATTGCCTTAATCACACTTGTCTGGCAGTCCTGTAACGTGCTACAGGAAGCACCACTTTTCCTGTTCAGTCATGCATGGACTCCACACCTTACCTCTCAGATCCACGGCCACAATTATCTGTTTTTATTTGTGTGTCATTAAATCTGAAATTTCTTTCAGTAGCTGGACATTGACTGCTTCAACCTTTGCACTCTGCTGTCCATGAACAGATGGCACTGGCTTCACCTGGGTCAAACTTTCAGATGGACTTCTGGAATCACTTACAGAGAATTACTGTGGGTTGCGCAATATGGATTCACCAATAATGTATCAGCTCTATCAGGTTGACCTGACAAATACCAGGACACATATGGAGGTTCACATTTAAGGCTCAACTGAATACAGGAGTCAAAATAACTTCAATATGTAGAACAATAAAAAAGTTAAGCCTCTTTGATTTAGAAAATTGCTTGGTTTTTATTCTCTAAACAATATTCCTACAAAAACTTTAAGACTACCCATAAAAATGTAGGGAAACTGCTCTTTTAAAAACGTTTGTATTATGGAGTAAATAGGAGCTTGTGTGAAGTTTTAGATTCAAAAAAATAATGGAATCTGATCATACACTCAATTAGCAATTATTCCCAAATTTAGTTCTGAGCTTGAAATCCAAAACATACTTTGGGGTTGTTATAATATCCACCCGGAGAATGAACAAGTGGGAACTCTTTCCAGTCTCTGAATCACAAAATACAGATCTGAAAACTCATGACTGTGTAAAGTTTTATATAATGGAGAGGAAAAACCTCTGCCAGTTATTCATTCACTCACCAAATACCACTAGAGCTCCCTTATTCAGGTGTAGCGCTTGGCTGATGAGTTCTGCTTGGGTGTTTCTTTGGTTCCTATTGTCTCCTTCATCTAAATCCTGACCATAGCACTCTGTGCTAAAAATCTTTCAATAGAATCCATCATTTACAAGGTTACCGTCCCTAATTTCTGGTAGTCTAAAAGATTACATAACCGAACATCCCTCATTCTCCCCATTCCCCTTTGTTTCCCCTCCTTTCAAAAAATATTTTTGAGGGGTGTCTTAGTGGCTCAGTTGGTTAAATGTTAGACTTCAGTTCAGGTCATAATCTCACTGTTCATGGGTTTGAGCCCCGCATGGGGCGATGTGCTGACAGCTCAGAGCCTGGAGCCTGCTTCAGATTCTGTGTCTCCCTCCCTCTCTCTGACCCTCCCTGGCTTGTGTGTGCTCACTCGCTCACTCGTGCTCTCTCTCTCCCCGAAATAAACATTTAAAAAATATACACTTATTTTAGAGAGAGAAAGCATAAACCAGTGGGGAGGGGCAGAGTGAGTGAGACAGAGATTCAGAGCTGGCTCTGTGCTGAGAGCAGATAGCCTAATGCGGGACTCAAACTTGCGAACCATAAGATCATGACCTGAGCCAAAGTCAGATGTTTAACCTATTGAGCCACCCAGTCGCCCCTCCCCCCTTTAATTTTGACTGGCACCTGAATATTCAGTATGCAGGCACTCTTCCATGTACTTTACACGTATTCTGTCATTTACTTCTCACCACATATGTGTTTGCAGATGCGTATACGGAGACTCAGAGATGCTATAATTTGCCTAATGTCGTAATAACTGGCAGGCACAGAATTGGGTCTCAGAAATTCTGCTTCAATAGCCTATACTCTTGAGGATGCTGCTGTATGATAAGCCTGAGCTACAAAAACAACTGGTTACTAATAACCATAGGAAATAATACAAAGAATCACCATGTTAGGGATTTAGCACCTTGTTCCAATGTGCCTTTAAGGCTTACACATGACTCCAACAGTTCAGTCACCACACAATTTTGTCCTTGTTCTCCTTTCTTTAGTAATTTTTTAAGGAAGTATATTTTATTTTTGGCATCTCTAACACTTAGTGAAGGAAACATAATATATACATTGAATAAATATTTTTCTGTAAATAAGGATACAGTTCATTGAAGTGATGAAAATGTAGAACCATAGTGAAGGGATAGGAATTCAATGTGAAGGATGCCATAATGGATAATTTTAGAGAAAATAACAAAAATTCTTCCACACCACTTCCACATAGTTTATTGTATTTGATCTTCAAATCATATGGGATAGGATTAAATTTTCTTTTCTTTTCTTTTTTTTCCAAATAAAACTATTCAACTGTTCTTTATCTTTACTGGTCTATCTTTATTTCCCTAGCTATACATGAAGAGAAATACCTCAGATGCCAAAATCTTTATCAGTAGCTTTTTTTTTATTATGCAGATAAAATTAGAGGATGTTTTATTTTTCTGCCCCATTTATTACTCTATTTCTTAACCTGTATGATCAAACTAAAGGTTAAAAAAAAAATCCTCATGACAGAAGTTGAGTACCATATATGAAGAGTTCCAAGAACTTTTGTACAATCAATTATATAACAGTCTGTAGTTAAAAAGTTAGGTCTGCACCAGAGAGAGAAACTGTGCAGCCACAGCATAAAAATGATTATTTATACTGAGGGGACAGATGATATCAACTATCAAACAAATAAAATATAGAAGAAGAAATGTATAAAATACCTTTCCCTGGCAATGCATTTAAATCATCAAAAGGTTTATTTCATTCACATGTTTAATTACTCTTCTCTCCCAAAACACTTGGATATTGCCAATGGGGTCCTTACTTTGAGAAGCCGCAAACTAATTCAACAAATTCCCATGGAGTTCCTGCTTTGTGTTCAACCCTAGTCATTGCATATAACTTATTGTAAGTCATCTATACAACAACCCAGTGAGGCAAATACTGGTATTACCACCATCTTACAGAAAATAAAATTGAAACTTAAAATGATTAATGTCACTTGCTAAGGATATTAATTAGTGACTGTGTAGAATTCTGAGTGAGACATAGTTTCCATATGAACCTAGAAATGAAACCAAAAAATTGGAACAGTGATCCTTATATAAATGTTGATATAAGGAGCAGAAATGAGGGTCCAACAAATTCAGCTAGAGGAACTGAAATCAAATATGTTGATTTTAATATAAATTAAAAAATAAATAATTCCATTGAATTTAGGTCTCAAGTAGGTAGCGTTCATTTTCTCATCTATTCACTTCTTTTGTAAAATTTATTTATTGTTTAATATATATCCAAGTTAGTTAACACATAGTGCAACAATGATTCAAGGAGTAGATTCCTTAATGCCCCTTACCCATTTAGAACATCCCCCCTCCCCAAACCCTCTGTTTGTTCTCTATGTTTAAGAGTCTTTTATGTTTTGTCCCCTCCCTTTTTTCATATTATTTTTGTTTCCCTTCCCTTATGTTCATCTGTTTTGTCTCTTACAGTCCTCATATGAATGAAGTCATATGATTTTTGTCTTTCTCTGACTCACTAATTTCATTTAGCATAATATCCTCCAGTTCCATCCACATAGTTGCAAATGGCAAGATTTCATTCTTTTTGATTGCCGAGTAATACTCCATTGTATATATATACCACATTTTCTTTACCCATTCATCTGTCGGTGGACATTTGGTTTCTTTCCATATTTTGGTTGTCGACAGCACTGCTATAAACGTTGGGGTGCATGTGCTTCTTCAAAATAGCACACCTGTATCCCTTGGATAAATACTTAGTAACACAACTGCTGGGTTGTAGGGTAGTTCTATTTTTAATTTTTTGAGAAGCCTCCACACTGTTTTCCAGAGTGGCTGCAGCAGTTTGCATTCCCACCAACAATTCAAAAGAGATCCTCTTTCTCCACATCCTCGCCAACAACTGTTGTTACCTGAGTTGTTAATGACAGCCATTCTGACAAGTGTGAAGTTGTATGTCATTGTGGTTTTGATTTATATTTCCTTGATGATGAATGATGTTGAGCATTTTTTCATGTGTCGGCCATCTGGATGTTTTCTTTGGAGCAGTGTCTATTCATGTCTTTTGCCCATTTCTTCCCTGGATATATATTTTTTTTTTTTTGTGAGGGGTGTTGAGTTTGATTCACTTATATTTGTTTCCACCTCTCTATCCTTCTCTATTCAATGCTGTAAAATACTGATGCTTCCAAGAGTACATTCAGAACATACTTTTTGAATTCTTATATAAGGATTAATTTGTAGTCACTGTGGCAGATTAGAAATGGTCATATGAATTTTGATACCTCTCCCTTTGAATCTGAGAAGGCCTGTGACTGCCATGACAGATAGTGTACTGCAGAAGTGATGATGTGCCCGCACAGTGCCCACCCTTGAAGAAGACAGGAAACTTCTGTCTTTTTCTCATGGAGCTGCAAGCCACAACGGAAGAAGTCTAACTACTCTGAAGCAGCCACGTTGTGAGAAAGCGCAAACTAGCCACAATGGGAAATTGGTATGGGGGGGAGGGAGGAAGAGAAACAGGCAGACAGAGAAACAAGCAACAGACTATTCAAGTCAATCCACAAAGCCATAGGCATCATGGAAAAGAGACAAGTGGTCCCTGATGTGCTCTGACCTATAAAATATTGCGATCCATTTAAAATAAACTGATGGTGTGTATAGTTTGTTATCCCACAATGGACAACCAGAAGAGAGAATCAATTTCTTCTCCCTTCCAGGGTTGGAAGAACTGAGGAACTGCCAACAGTTCTTCCTGCACTCTTCTTCCTTATCTTCCCCCCCCCCCCCCCCCCCCCCCCCCCCCCCCCCCCGCTGCATTGCACCTTTTTGACATGGCAGTACAAGGCCATTTATTCCCAAATGAACTTCTGTCAATTCAGGGAGATTCTCACTGTGAACTGAGGTCACGGTTATTACACTATCGGCAGGATAAAGGGGAGCATGGAACTAAAATCTGAAACTGAAAGGAAAGTAAATTGTCCACACAAATATCTCCTTTCAAACTATCCCCACAAACCAGAGTCTGTCCTTATCAGTGTCACACAATGCTACAGTCTCAGGTAAAAAGGTCTTTCAGTGAGACTTTGGCAATTCTGAATCTGCAGAATGAGAAGCTTTAAAGAACCTTAGGTTCTGTTTGGTCTATCTCTTTAAGTCTGCTGGCAATCTTTCTCCTCACGTGAGAATTTCAAAGATTAATATAAAGGATGGCCAAAGATCAATTCCACATACTTGCAAAAATACTCCTGCATGATCTACTTTATATTAACCACATGGTTCAAAGCAAATGATTCAAGTAAATGCAGATTTTCACCTTTGCCATGTGTCCTTACTTGTTCTAATTTTTGCTCTCTATTTTATATTGTCTTGTTTCTAACCTATATTAGGATCTGGATTTACAGAACACCAAACATCAAAGAAAACTGATTTAACTCATCTTGCTTTCACAGATGAGTTAAATGAGGTCCTAAGATTATAAGGGACTGCTTTAAGATCAAAGAATTAATTAATACCACTGACAATAGGGCAGGATTTCATAAGTTTGGCACTATTGACATTTGGGGCTGGATCATTCTCTGTTGAGGGGGGTTAACCTGTACATTGTATGATATGTATCAGCAACGCTGACCTCTATTAGATGATAGTAGCACCACCTCGTGTTATATAAAAGTGTCCCTTGACTTTTCCAAATAGACCCTGGAGAGCAAAATCACCTTTGGCTGAAAATCACTGCTCTTAAGGATCTTTTACGTGAATTTCTCTCTCTTTTTTTTTTTTTTTTCATTTTGCCCCATCTCACCACCCCCTGCCACCAACCCAACATGGAATTAATATGTTTCCAACAGGGAAAAATTACAACATGCTTTCCTTTTCACAGAAGTCACAGTATGGTAGATTAAAGATGGCTGCAAATTATGTGTATGGGTTCAACAAATAATGCACCTGTGAATGGTGCTAAGTGATAATGTTAAGTCAATGAGACTAAAGCTTGCTCTCCTGTATCCCTCCAAAACTTTCTGGCTGTGGCCCTGTCTCCATTAACAGTTTACTGAATAATCAATAAAATCTGATACTTCACGGCCTGTTTTTCAGATAAGCAAGGAATGTCAATCACTGTTCTCATCAAAATGATGGGGGTGGGGGGAACCAGCCCTTTGAGCATAAAGGATTCTGCTTGTTGCTTTCATATACATTATTTGCAATTTATTTATTTTTTATTTTTTTTAACGTTTATTCATTTTTGAGACAGAGCATGAATGGGGGAGGGGCAGAGAGAGAGGGAGACACAGAATCTGAAACAGGCTCCAGGCTCTGAGCTGTCAGCACAGAGTCCGACGCGGGGCTCAAACTCATGGACCGCGAGATCATGACCTGAGCCAAAGTCGGACGCCCAACGGACTGAGCCACCCAGACGCCCCTACATTCTTCCCAATTTAAATGGGATGACCTGATGTTTAACTGAGGTCATAATTTCTCTATTCTGGAGACAGATTTGTCTTCAGAATCATGAAAGCAGTGGACACCTTTGTCCACTGACAACTCATGTACCCATTCATTCATTGCAGAATTCACTCTGCACCAGATGTCTTACTATGTGTTTAGATGATGAGAAGACATAATAATGCTATTAATGAAGGGGACATCCTTAACTCAAATGAGTCTTGGCCATGAAAAAAAAAACAGGCATAATTAGAGTCCAATGTGACAACTGTTATGATAGATGTAGCCTCAAATTGTTGAATCTAACATATGACAAGAGACCCGAAGCGTGGCAAGAAGAATGACTGGCACACAAAGAAGCAGATTATATTCTATGCCAAACACATCATGTGCAAAGGCAGGGAGGTGTTAGTATATTCTTCTTTATTTCAATGGCTAGAAGATGCATAATATAAAATAATGAACATAATAATGTTACATTGTAGAACAGAGGAATATTAGGGGGGACAGTTATGAAAAATATTCTGGTTTCAGCTAGATAAGGATATTCTATGTCAAGGAGAACTTGCACTTTCTTTTGGGGCAATGAGAAATCACTAGAGTTTTAAGCAGGGATGTGACATGATAGATCTGGGATTTATAAAAATCATTCTGAGGCTGTAAAAATGAATAGTAGAAAAAAAAGCTAATATAATATATCAGGAATGAGATGGCAAAAACTAAAGTAGAGAGGAAACAGAAGATATGGAGAGAAGATTAAGGGGGAAAGAACAATATGGTAGGGAAGTTGGAAATGTACAGGGGAAAAAAATCTAAGGATGAACTGAGGGACTTTGGTTACTAATTAGACTTGAGAATAAAGTAGAAGGAGAGGTCTGGGAATTCAGAACAAGGTAGAGGACTGAAGGAGAAAATAAATAATTTAATTCTGGTCATGGTTATTTTGAGGCACCTGTGAGATACCTAGTTTGAGGAGCTCAATGGAAAAGTCTGAAATTCACAGGAGAGGTCCTGGCTGCAGATGAAGACGGAGACATCAACTGTAGAGAGAAAGGGATTAAAAACAGCCTCCCAGAAGGAAAAAGCTAAGGACAACAAAGGGCAGTGGGCTGGTGCTTGAAAACTCAACAACTTCCCAGGTAAAAAAAAGATTTTCGTTTCCTCTGAACATGCAGAATCCCACCACAGGGTTTCTGCACATTATGCTCTCTCTGCCTGGAAATTCCACCTGTTCCCTTGACAAAAATTTTATCCTTTTTTCCAAGATTAGAGTTTTAAATACTATATAAATAGATCCCTCGTGTTATTCTGCCAACACACCATTTTGGATTGCACCATAGAATTATCGCAATGAGTAATTTTGCAATGACATATTTCTTTACTCGAGCATTGTGTATCTCTTCTAGCAGATTGCAAGCTCCTTGAAGTCATGAACCAGTTATTTTATTTATTAACACATCCCCATTATGTGACAAAATAGACTAACCACTCAAATATTGTGTGAAAGCATCAGTGAATATTGGCTACATGGGCCATGAAACAAGCCTATCCCAATTTAAAGCTTGATTTAAGGATCGGTCTTGATTCTTTGATAAGAAGAGCTGTCCTGAGACTGAGGCTGCTAAATTTGACTTCTGAACCCCAAATTTGACACTCTTTTATTTCTTCTCTCCTTCTCAGGAAACATTCCAGGAATCCAAAAACACAGCCTGTAACCTTGGGAAACGCATTTGTTTTAATCCTACAATTGTACAGTAGATCCCTTCTTAGATGAGAAAAAGTATTCTTAGCATCAAACATTACCAGTGAATACAGAATATGTGTTGCTAGAAGAGTTGTTCTTTTTAGTAAAATTAGGCAGCTGTGATGTTGTGACATTTAACTCAATTCCTAAACGACACTACGTGTGAGAAAGGTCAGACTTTATAGAATAAAGTCAGTTATTCCTGTCTTTCTAAAAGACATCGGGAATGTTACATGATCCAAAGAAAAGATGATCTTTCTGGCCTAGTCCATAGTTGGGAGAATCTATCCATTAGATGCTTGCCTAAGACATCCCGAGCTATGAAACCCCATTATATGAAACTCCCAGATCCTTATGGACCCTTCTCTTTCCCCCTCACCAAAGGAAATCCTGATACACAATGCTCACTTCACTCTTCTCTGTCTTCACTATATCAACTACCTATTATAGCACCTGTATCAATTACTTTATCTGCCTGTCCTACTAATGACCCTCTGATTTATTCAGGAAAATGAAAACTGGCACAACTCTAATAAAATTGTTGTACACAAACTTATTTCTAAGCACTACTCCTTCACTTTCAAATGGAAACTGTGTGGTAGTTACACAGGTCAAACAAAATGTTCCGAGTCTATCACAGTGGCAGATATTGCAGATAACTGAAAAATGCAAAATCTGTTCCCCCTTAATGATTCATTAAGTTTGAGTTAGTGTATAATCTATCCCATTTGTAATGACATTTTAAGCATTACTTCTAAGTGTAGCCTATAGTGTGCTCTTGGGTACTCTTAAATACCCAAAGGTTATGAAATTCAATTAACAACATTTAAGCAATGAGCTTATCTTTCTTGAGTCCAATTTATTACCTTACATTTAGGCTAGTGTTTGCTCTCCCTTATTTACCTAGAACATCAAGGACATGAATAGTTTGGCCAAACTCCTCTTAGCCATATTTCACATCAGCTGTCACAGACCTCCACAATTTAACTTTCTCTATAAGCTTCAAAACTGTATCTGTGTAAAGAATATTTTCTCAGGTCCAATTATGTTCCAGACCTGGGCTCAATGATCAGGATAAAACATGAATTAGATATAATTCTTGTAGGCCAGGGACACACCAAAACAACCATCTTTTCTTTACAATACCCTTTTAAGATGAAGTAAATTTATACCCATTTCATATTTAAGAAAACTATGGCACAGGTAAGTTTAAAGATACTAAGAACAAGGTTGCACAGAGAAGACTCTAATGTTGTCTTCTTGATCATTAATGGCACTTTTGTTGTAATTGCATGGAGAACCATCCAGGCCTAGGTTAATATTGAAGGAGTGAGAGTTGAAGTTTTTCCAGCAAAAAAACAACAAAGTAAAAGACATCTTCTTGATTACTCTAAGTTCGGAAAAAACTCCAAGTTCACCAGAAAAGGTGAAAAAAAGTTTACAGGAAATGTGTTTTTTTATTTATTCATATTTTAATTAGTCTATTAGCATGTGGAGGTAATGCACTTTAACGGGACCTTGGCAGGAAAAGCACATTTTAAACAAAAAGAAACCAGGGAAAACACTGAACACAGCTATTATTTTTGGCAGGAGTCTTTTCTTACATCTTTTTTTTTTCTTTTTGTTTCGCCTCTCTGGTAACAAAAGGGGAAAAAAGTTTAAATGGGAGAAGATTGCATAGAGTTGGGGATTAACATATTTAATTTACATAATGTCAGTGTGTTAAAGACTATGGAGGTGCAGTAGTATAAAATATTCTTAGTTAAAAAGCAGCTCAAAATAGGAACCTCTTTATTGTGCACATTTCACCAAGTTCATTGTGCGGCTAAGTTAAAAAAGAACACCATTTTCTCTGTAAAGGCAGCACAAAAAATGCATAGAAGTCTAATTATTTAGGAAGAAGAGTAGTTCTTCATTTGATTCACTCCCCAGGTGATGTAATGAAGACATCATTGAAGATATAATTTGACCCTCCTGACCCATCAAAATGGTAAAGTCCACATAGAAACACAGCACCAGATTTTAAATTTTAAAAATACATAGTCACTGATGTTGGAAAGTCTTGTTTTTTAAGCAGAATCATCAAAATCTCCCTCTGTGAAAGGCACAGCGGGCTGCATAGTTGCTCTCCCTCTTGGATGCCGCTAATGCTAGCTGGCAGCTTTCACTCAGAAAGAGTTTTTGCAGAAAGACCACAGTGCATTCTTCTTTACCCAGCATGTTTAGCCTAATGCCTGCATTGGAACAGCATTCCAGGAGTCTTAATTCATAAGTGCAGCAGTTCAAAAACTAACTATTCTCTTTCTAAAACTCAGCTGTCCTCCAGCCAGAAGTCTTTGGCTTCTTTTTTATCACAAAGGTGCTGTTTGGAAGTGAGGGAGGAGAAGAAAGAGGATCAACGAACGGGAGTTAAGATCAATGGAGTATAATGAAAACAACACAGGATCCAGAGTAACTAACTGGGTTCAAAGATTGTTGGAAGTGAGGAAAGTGCTTAGTCCCCTGCATCTTCTTTCCTTTCAGGTGTGGGGAACTCCAGTGTTGTGATACTTCTGGGTGCTCTCCACTCCTTCATACTCTCTATCTTGGGGAATATGAAGTGACAATCATACCGGTAAATGTGTGTAGTAGAGGGTTCTTCAACTCTGGTCGGCAATTCTTCCTCTTGACTTCATGCCTGCATGTGTCCAATAGTCCTAACAAACCATCTCACCTAGGCAGATGTGTTCCAAGCGTTGCCCTGTCCCAGACCTGTTTGGAACTGTGTGATCCCATATCAGATTCTGAGTTAAAATAGTAGCAGGCTCATGTAGGTGACAGATTTAATGCTGCATCCTCTGATCTCATCCATCCTTAATGATAACCAAGGATATACTGTGGCTTTCATATGTATTCTTTGTTCTATTTTCAGGTTGTTCAGAATCCATGTTTGAAAATAAGTGCTAACTGTAATGTAAACACCAATGGAGAGCTCACTCCCCAGGAAAGAACAGATTGCCAGCCAGGAAAAGACTGGCTGGTCTGCCCTCTACAGGAATGTCCATAATGATTGTTTTTATAGATGATTATATTCATTACCTGCCCTTCCTTAAAATCACCTAATGGCTCTCTCTAAATGAAGAGAATAAATTCCAAAGTCTCTGTCTACATACATAAGACCTTTAATGATCTGGCCATTCCTTCCATTTTCCCACATCAGTATTTCCCCCAACTTTGGCGTGCTTTCAGGCCTTAGTTCATGTTCAACCTTCTACCTGGAATGATTATACCTTTCCTTCTCCAGTAATTTCATCTGACTCATCTTTCAAGGCCAAACTCACATGTTTTGCCTTCTAAGAAATTTTATTAGTTGTTCTTATCTCTGTGTTTTCAGAAATCCTTATTCATGTCTTCAAAATGCATACATCCATTATAACATCATTACTTATTTTTTTTTCCTTCCTGAGAAAGTTATGACCCGTAGACAATAAGCACCATAAATTTACCACTTCTCTCTGTATGGAACCTAAAAAACACTAGGTACCACACGAATATACAAGGAATAGAATCTACAGCACATAGAGAAAATGTAATTTGGATTTATAAAGTATGGAATAATTTTTTTGGTAATTTATATTTAAAAAGGAAAGAAAATCTTCCTTAAAATACTTATCAAACTCTTTGTTTTACCTTGGTATTTTATGTCTTTGAATTTATTACGTTATTTCCTTCTCCTTCTAACTTAATAACTAGCTCTTGGGTACTTGGGCTTATGAACCAAACAACATTGATTCTTCTGTTACCAAATTATGTACCACTGATTGTTGAATGTATTGCATGGTATTTATGACAGCTTTGTAAACTTGGGGAACAACTTTTGGGAGAATTCCAATCAAGTAAGAACCTTCTTCCACAAACACTATCTAGTGAAAGTAATTAAATTTATACAGAGAATTCATTCATCAACACAAAATATTTTAACACTAACAATAAAATGACAGTTCATAATTAATTAGCAACTATTACATGTCAAATGCTTTTTAAAGCCGTTCACAAAGTTTAAGTCACTCAGAGCTCAGGACAACACTGTTCTCTGTCTTCATTTGCCCCACACTTTACAGCTGAGAATGAGGCTGTCCAGGTAGGAAGTATCTGAACTACTATTTGAATCAGGTAAACCAACTCCAAGTCTCATATCTCTAACTTAATATCACTATTGTGGAAAGAAAACTAAAACTCACATAATTTCAAAATAGTTCATGCATTTTACTTGTAGTTCTATTGATCTCACCTATCATAGCTACTCTAGAATCTTTCTCTCGTATTTTCCTGGGTTTGTTCACTTTACTCTGTAAACACTCCTCAATCTCTACACAATGCATGTCTTTTCCTACTACTTTCTTCTTCCTTTCCATATCACAGTTCTCATGACCAAAGCCAGAGGAACAGCAATGAAAGACTGTCTCACCTCAAATATTACTTTCTTGAGAAAGTTTTGCCCGCCTAGCCAAACTAAAGCATCTCCCCCTCATCCTCTAACCCACAACCTCCCTTAGATCTGAGCCCCTGGTTTTACTTTATTAAATTACCAGTTACCTGAGTGCTGTGTGTGCTCCCGCATTCCTCCTAGCATATACGTTCCTTGAGATGAAGAACATGATCTTGATTACTACTCAATCTTAAAGGAAAGCAAAGACCAACAAAAAACACTAGTCTGACAGGAATATATAGATGTAGTAGAGGGGAAAAAATTCCTGAGGTCTTTGCAATTAAGATCAGTGGGAAGGAAGTGCGTGAGGACATCCACAGTATATGACTTTAGCCTAAATATTACATTTTAATATTGATTTCATATAATACTATATATTAATATATATAATACTACATATACCCACATACACCAAATAGGTATGTCTAGATATACTATATTATTAACTTACATACTGCTAGACAACAAAACAGATATGCTCTCACAAAGTAAAACAAATTGGAAATAAATATGTGGGGTAGAGTCGAAAATCCAGACACAATGTAGTTAAATTACTGTTATGAGATTTGGGTTCCTTCTCCACGTCCTGGGTAAAGAATATCTACACCATTGACATAGATAACACCTGACTCTAATCACATTAATGTATGAATCATTCATTATGTATCAGACAGCGAGTTTAATATTCTGTGTACGTCGTTCTTTGTCTTTTTTGATTCGTGACAATACTATGAGAAAGGCATTTTTACTGCCCAAGTACATTTGGGGAAACTGAGGTTTAGAGGTGTTAACTGGATTACTCTAGGTCAAGTGGCTGGGATTCCAGCCTAAGTCTGATGGATTCTCAAGTCTATTGTCTTAGCCATGATGCTCCAACTTACTGAATATCATCAAGTGTCCAGGAGAAAATTGGTCAAATCTAGTAGTTAAAAATCCTCATCCAACTACCCTCTGCCCTAGCCCCGCCAGAACAAAGTTAAAAGAAAACATTAACCTCTTATTTGTCATTGTAATATGGGAGATGTATGTTATGGGTGTTTATTTTTATTTATTTTTATTTTCCAAATCTACCACTGCACATACTGAATGTTTTTTTCCCTTCTCAGTCTTCCATGTCAAGAATCATTTCATATCAACTAATAGTACATCAGGGATATTTGTTTACAATTATTTGCATCTGCCAGAAATAAGGGCTGCTCTTGTTCTACAGCATAATCTTGGGGTTGGAGTGCTTACATTACTTGGCAACTATATTCCCAGGTGCAAGGCAATGGATTCTAAAAGAAATTTAACATGAGAACAATACACCCTTGGCAACTGTAGTCAAGACAGCATATTGTATTTATTCCTCCAAACTTGTAAGGCTTTAGATGGGAGTCTTCCTTATTACTAGCACTTTGCTGTCATTTAAATTGGCTTACAGTACACCAAACTATGTGAAAAGTTGGAAGGGTAACAATTAGAGAAGAAGTGTTGCCCTTTTAACCATCCATTTTCTGCACAATATTTTACTCTCTTTCTGTATACTTATCTATGGTAACTGCTTTTAGAATAACAGTAAACTAAAGATGATACAAGTAACAATAGATACTATTTACTATATGTAAGCTCTCTAAGGGATCAGACAATACTGGGTTTTACTTTGTTGTCTTCCAAAAACAGGTAACACGCTGCAGTGCACATTCTAGCCTTAAAAATTGTCAAAGGATTGCTTGCCAACTTCTGTTTTATCATCTCTGTATATCTAACTTGCAAGAAAGTAGTATCAATACCCTTTTCCTGATTAGAGAGCAATGCCTCATAAAGATATATCTAAATTCATATCATAATTTAATAGAAAGTATTTTCTTTTCCATCTTTTTCCAAAACGATCCTCAAGACTCGGGGCTTCCACTTTCAAAGGCATTTTCCCATGTTAGTTTTTAATTATTAAACGTTTTGAATATGGTAAGAGAGTGGGAAGTCGCCATAAGCCTTGGAATCACAAAAGTTGAGGCTGAATTCCAGTTTTATATATTATATGCACAACTCCTTTCCAGTTTTCTCATCTTCATAAAAATATTACACAGTTACTATGAGAAGCAAATAAATGAAGCAATATCAAAGTCCAGACACCTAAAAGACTCTTAGTATTTGTTTATATATTGTCCCTATTGGGATATATTTCTATATGTACTAATCACAAAATTCTCCTGATTAATGCACAGTGTACAATGAAGGCCAAATGAAGAGGGATGTGTTCCTATCTGACCAGGTTAAAAAAAGATGGAAATATATCCCTCTAGCTCTTCTCATATCTAGGAATGCAAATCTTTGAAACCAGGGGAATAATAAACTGAATTATTCATCATCCACCAGTAATTACTAAAGGGTTGGCCCTTACAAGGTATACATACATATTGAAAGACAGAGAGAGTGAGAGAGCACGAGCAGGGGAGGGACACAGAGAGAGAGGGTAAAAGAGAATCTTAAGCAGGCTCTACATCCAGCCCTACCTGAGGGTCAATCTCACAACCATGAGATCAAGACCTGAGCTGGCATCAAGAGTTGGATGCTTAACTCACTGAGCCACCCAGGCACCCCTACAAGTTAGGAGATTTCTTAAACTCGCTTTTCTCACCACCTATAAATTTAGCCTACCAGTACATAAAATTAAATGAGAAAAACCCATAGGAGTCACCCAGGCTAAGTACATCACAAGGGAAGCTTGGTACATGTTAGCCTTTATTTTCATAGTGAGGTGTACTGAGCTAAAACAAACCTATGAAACTCAGTTTTCCTAAACTACTGATGTGGTACAAAAGAGATGCCTACTATGTCCTGCTTTTCTTTTTGCCTTTGTACTTTATTTTCCAATTTTTCTAAATGAATACCTATATATATGTTTTTCTAACATCCTGCACATTAGGGTTTCTTTAGTATTATTCTTTGTATCTTATTATGAAGTTTATTAGCCAGTATCTGCATATTTCCTCTTATTTCATCAGACACATATACTTTACAATTTTATTTACATTTTATAGGAGTTTAGGATTTTGGTTTCTTTTCTTTCTGAAAAAGCATTAGGAAGACCATCATGTTTTGGTTACTTTAAGTACATAAATACTTTATTTATTTATTTATTTATTTATTTATTTAAGTAAATAAGTACATTTTGAGAAATTTCTTTACAGCAATATCATCTAGTTGCTTCCTCTGAAGTCCTAATCAAAAGGAAGATATTACTACTGTATTTGCTATCCTGCTTTAGAACACAAAGCAAGGTCAATGTGAACAGGAAGACATTGTTTAAAGGCTAATAATCAGAGGAAGAAGCCTTAATGTTAAGTATTTGACTTAGGAAAGGACTTAGGAAAGCTTGCTTGTAATGCTTGGTTAATGCATTAATTTTATACTTGTGAAGTAATGGACATCAAAAAAGAATTATGTGATCCCCAGTGACCACACATTAAAAAAAACATCTAAATGAATACTAAGCTTTCAAGTTAACTCATTGTTCTTTCAGCAACTAAGTGAATGGATTTCACAGAGGGAAAAAAAAATGTAGGTCATTCTAAAAAGAAAAGAGATAAACTAAGATTTGTGTTAGGTAGGTTGCATTAGTATCTAGCTATTGAAAATACACCTGTGAAAATTTAAAGTTGTAATTAGAAAAATCATGTAGATGTTTTTTGGTTGCTATATTGGAAATGTCATTCTCGTTTCTTCTGTATAAATAATACCAGATGGATCGAAGTCAGATGGACTTTTTAAGAAAAATAAACAAATATTTATGTTTTTCTTATTATTTTACTTGACTATTAGAATTAAAAAACAGAAAACATAACATTTTTTAAAAATTTCCCACAAAATACTTTGCACTTAAAATTATTTAAAGTAGTCACTCACAGAAAGACAACATCACAAGATTTTTATACCCAGAAGGGAACTGAGACGTGGCTGATTTGCTGAGACGAGGCATAAACAATGCCTCTCTGGAAACTCAGAGATCCACAAGGGCAGATATGGCTCCAGGGACTATTTTATAGCTATTAAAGGTTTAGTTTAAAAATATATTATTTTTATCATTAAGGGGCAAAACTGAAAAATCCCATTTTTTCTTCCCTTGTCTTAAATTATACCAGTAATTACATGGAGTTTTTCATGTTGAGCAAAAACTTTAGTTGACTATAATATATATATAGTTATATATGCTATATATACCATATGATATATGCATATACATCTATAAATATGTATATATATATCTATATATGATATATAACATATATTATGTGTGTATATATGTATATATATATAATTAGAGGAAAAATATATGTGTGTATGTACATACACAGATTATAGATGTGTATATATTTATATTGTGTGTGTGTGTGTTTATAAAATATCACTCACAATGTATTAAAACATTAGTAAATTTGTTCTGAGCCAACTAATAAGAGATCAGGATATAGCTATGAATAAGATACAGACAGTTCCGGCTCTCACACTGAGGGATACACATAAGTAAACAATTATACTTAAAAGGTACATAATACAATAAACAGGTACACAGGTAATAAATAAAAGATAAATGAAAAGATGGGGGCATAGAGGGTAGTATGTGATACATCCATGATGCTTCTAACCAGGTCTTAACTTTAGAGAGAAAGAAATATCCAACTTGAAAATGAAAAATGTAAGTAGAAGTTAGATAGGCAAAAGTGAACAGCGTATTTTCCAGGCAGAGCTAACAATATTACTGTAAGATTAAAAAGAGAAGAAGAAGAAGAGGAAGAATATCTTCATAAAAACTTTGACAAAATTGACACTGCCTCATTAGAGAACAGTAAATCCTAGACAGGGTTTTATGTTACAATCTGGGGACCAACTCTAACTTAATGGACTTTATGATTCCACTCCCGGGTATTTTGATTCAGTAGTACAAGACAGGCCCAGACAACCTATTTTTAGATTGTTGCTAGACCCACATTTGGGAAGGAGGAAAATCCAACCTGCTCATTGAAGAGTTTAATCCAAGGACACTGAAGGAAATAGGTCTGTTTGGTACTTCTCAAACAGAATTGGAGAACAAGGATTAGAATACAGGTCACCCTCCTTGTAGACTCATGCACTTTTGACAACAGTGAAGTGAGTACTGTTTTGGCAGTAGGTCTGGGGCTGTCCAATACCAAGTTCACCGAAAAAAAGTGGAATGCTCAGCTGATCATGAAATGAACTGTCAAAACCTGACAACACATCTCTCACCCCACAGCATTTCAATCATCATTCCACCCAACCCTCTGTGCAACATTTAACTCCAGATGCTTGATGGCTCCTCCAGGGCAGGGGTCATTTTAGACTCTTGTATCCTCCAGTGTTCAGTCAAAATGTTAGCTTTTGTTTTTTTTAATATTCCTCCAAGAAAAATGTTTAAAATACTTTCTTCTTAATCCTACTATTGGGTGTGTGTGTGTGTGTGTGTGTGTGAGAGAGAGAGAGAGAGAGAGAGAGAGAGAGAGAGAGAGAGGCAGAGAAATGTGTTTGTGCACATACATGCACACATGTACACACACATATGTGTGTACACATAGGTAAATTTTATCTACCTATGGTACAGTGTCAGAATAGTCTAATAAGCTAGTCAGAGAGAGGTAGGGACTAGAATAGGGCCATTTACACTTAGACTTAAAAAGCTCAGTCACAAAGCTCATCGGAAGCACCATGTGAATCACAAGTGAAAGGGAGAATGTTAACAATCAAGTGAAACCAGCGCAGTCATAAACATTGTCCATTAAAGAATGCTGCTTGGGATTCCACTCTGGCTGGTGTTAATATCCAAAAGAATCAATCTCATGTGCTGAATGGGGCCCCCCCAAAAGGGACTCCAAACAGTGCTAATGGAGGGCTAGATTATAATCCAGAACTGCTTGTGTGATTTGAGGCCAAAGAGCCTTATGTAATCGGGCCTATGACAAACAGTCCATGCCCAGGAAAAGTAGAGGCCAGGGAAAGGCTGGCCATGGTTTCAGAAACTCTGCTAAATAGCTAAGTTTCCTATACTATATCCTGCAGGGGTCTGCAGGGCTTTTCCATAAATAGAATCAGGGGGCCTCAGCAATTTTTAAAACAAATATAGAGTTGTGGCTCATTGAACATGTGAGTTGATAGGTCTACTCCAGGGTGAATTAGATGGCAGGCTTAAAATACCATGGTAAATCCCAGAGCCAGGCTGACCGGGGAGAGACTTGAGGTTAGCAGAGGTGTATATGCAGAGTTCAGATTTGGCCTAAACAAAAATATTATTTTAACCTCTCACTTTCTATAATTGTTACACTGTAGAGGTACCAGAATAGGGTTTAATAGTTTCAATTACTTAAGGGGATTACTCTTAATTGAAAGGGCATATGAATGTGCCTGGGTGGCTCAGTCAATTGAGCATCTGACTTCAGCTCAGGTCAAGATCTCAGGGTTTTGAGTTCGAGCACTGAAACAGGCTGGCTATCAGCACAGAGCCCGCCTAGGATCCTCTGTCCCCCCTCTCTCTATGCCCCTCCCCAGCTCATTCTCTCTCAAAAACTAAATTTAAAAATGGGTTCAGCTCGCCAGTGACTTGGGACCATGTTAAGCCTAACATTTTAATGAATACCTTAATACTTAATTGTATTATTTCATAATATTCTTTATAATTGAGTATATATTTGTTTCTGGTCTACTACTCAGTACAATGGAATTAGGTGGGATTTTTTATTTGTATTATCTTCTTACTGTTTTAATTCCATGAGTTGTTCTAATTTGTTCCAATTACAAATTGTGTCTATTGTACACTGAATACAAGCAAGGCTCGTACATGTCTTGGTCCATGATTCTCCCTTTTCTGTGTCCACTTAAGCATATTCATCCAGCGCCAACTCCCCAATCTCTAAGTTTTAGGTTACATCCTTCTAATCTAGAATTCAAGATCACTTTTACCTTTTAATTCCTCCAGCCTTGTTCTCTAACTATTTCCCAATGCTCTTCACTCTTTCTTGTATTCAACATATTTGTGCAAAAGTTTACATCCAGAGATTCCAGGTTCCTTTTTTTCTTTTTTCAATATATGAAGTTTATTGTCAAATTGGTTTCCATACAACACCCAGTGCTCATCCCAAAAGGTGCCCTCCTCAATACCCATCATCCATCAAGCCTGTTTGTTCTCGTGGCTCTCTTCCACTCTAACCTCTTTTTTTTTCCTTCCCCTCCCCCATGGTCTTCTGTTAAGTTTCTCAGGCTCCACATAAGAGTGAAACCATATGGTATCTGTCTTTCTCTGTATGGCTTATTTCGCTTAGCATAACACTCTCCAGTTCCATCCATGTTGCTACAAAGGGCCATATTTCGTTCTTTCTCATTGCCATGTAGTACTCCATTGGTATATAAACCACAATTTCTTTATCCATTCATCAGTTGATGGACATGTAGGCTCTTTCCATAATTTGGTTATTGTTGAGAGTGCTGCTATAAACATTGGGGTCCAAGTGCCCCTATGCATCAGTACTACTGTATTCCTTGGGTAAATTCCTAGCAGTGCTATTGCTGGGTCATAGGGTAGGTCTATTTTTAATTTTTTGAGGAAGCTCCACACTGTTTTCCAGAGTGGTTGCACCAATTTGCATTCCCACCAACAATGCAAGAGGGTTCCCGTTTCTCCACATCCTCGCCAGCATCTATAGTCTCCTGATTTGTTCATTTTGGCCACTGACTGGAGTGAGGTGATATCTGAGTGTGGTTTTGATTTCCAGGTTCCTTTTAATCCGTTAGATCCTAGCCTACATGTCCCAAACCTATGGGAAAGAATTATTTCAGTTTAGCACTGAACAATGGTCCCTTTAAGTGAGCTAGAAGTTTGGATTGAATTTTATTCCCATAGATTACTTTTGAAAAACAGAGAGAACTCATGAGGTCACTCATTCCTTTTCCCATTTAAAACACTTCAAAGGCTCCTCATTATTTTTGGAATATTCTCCTTTTATATGGCCCACAGTGCCCTGTACAATGTTATCACTATCTAGCTCTCCAACTCAGATTATCTTTTGCCAACTCTCTCTCTGTATATACAACATACAAATATTGAATTGTATATTAGATTTATATTGAATATATAAGTATTAATACATTTAATATATATTCACCTCAATTCAATATATGCATGTATAAATACATATATCATGTTTGTGTGCATAGATATAGATATAGATATATGTGTATATAATTGTTATCATATAATTTCCTTAGATCTTGGAACACTGGTCCTCTCTTAGTTCCTTGAACTCAGCATGATTCTTGACCCACAGAACCTTTTTTTTTTATGTTTATTCATTTTTGAGAGACAGGGAGAGACAGAGCACGAGCAGGGGAGGGGCAGTGAGGGAGGGAGACCCAGAATCTGAAGCAGGCTCCAGGCTCTAAGATGTCAGCACAGAGCCCAATACAGGGCTTGAACCCATGAACCATGAGATCATGACCTGAGCCAAAGTCTGCTGCCACTCAACTGACTGAGCCACGCCAGTTCCCCCCAAAGAACCTTTTTAATAGATTTTCTCTACCCCATCCTCTCCACTAATTAACTTTCCTCATCCCCAGAGCAGAACTGAAACAGGGATTCCTTAGGCAGTCCATTCCTCACCAGGTCAACCTCATTCAACACAAATTCACTAAAGCTCCACTATGTGCCAGCCACTGTCCTAGTCTTATAGCAGTAAACAAATTGTCCTAGGGTACAGTTTCATCATTCCTTGTACCTCTCCTGTACATCACTTATCGCTGGTGTAATTTAACTTCTATCAATGTGACACTTTAAAACTTATTGCTTCACTTGATATTACTCCCCCTGAAGCCAGGAAGCATGGCTGTTTTGGCTCACATTTTGAATCAAAGTTCACAGCAGTTAGGCAACCAGTATTTGTAGAGTGAGACAATAAATAAAATTATGATTCCATATCATAAGAGTTAAAGAATAAAAGGATCTTTGGTTTGGACAATAAGAAGTATTGTCTATACTGATTCATAAGTAAAAAAAAATTACTTATTTATCCTGCTTTAAGCTGAAATGTAAAGTAAGTCAAAGCACAAAAGTAGGTGCACAGAACACATACCTAGAGAGAAAAAAAAGGCATTTATCACATTTTAGCCATGTGCAGAGCCCAGACAACTTTCATCAATGAGGTCCCTCAGCCTAAACCCACAGTACACTTTGGGGAAAAGAGATCCAATTTTGTTGTCAATTTTGTTATTTGCATTGATCAAATTCACCAGCAGATACCCTTCTCTGTATTGAGCCAATACCTCCAACCATAACCAAATAGTTCAGAGTTCTGAAAGACATTATAAGGGAAGAATGGATTGTCTTTGCCCTTCTAAAGCTGCAAAATCCTCATTATTATCTTGTGATTCATTTTCTCTTTTTAAAAGTGGTATCGTTTGTATGTCCTTAATTAATTTTTAATTTTATGCATGAAAAGAAGACAGGGTAGCTGCTGACACATAGTAGACAAAAAAGGGAGGCACCAGATAGGGATCTAGAGTGGAGTTCTCATCTCTGCTCTATCACCATACCTTTAAGGATTTCTCTCAACTTACCTCTTCACCCGACTTACTCAGATTTAACTGAACATATTCATTGCTTTCGTGGCTCTAAGTTCTCTGATTCTATATAAAATCTTGTTGCTTTTATTGTGAAAACTTTAAAAAAAATTTTCCCTAAGATGAGAATCAGCATTAAAGAAAAATAGAGGTCTTCCATGATTTTAATTTTTTTTTATTTTTTTAACGTTTTATTTATTTTTGAGACAGAGACAGAGCATGGGTGGGGGAGGGGCAGAGAGAGAGGGAGACACAGAATCGGAAGCAGGCTCCAGGCTCTGAGCCATCAGCCCAGAGCCTGATGCGGGGCTCGAACTCACGGACCGCGAGATCGTGACCTGAGCTGAAGTCGGACGCTTAACCGACTGAGCCACCCAGGCGCCCCCATGATTTTGATTTTATACACTTAAGCCATGAACTTGTTTTTAGTGTTTAAATTATCTAATTGTTCTACTCTTTCATGGCGTATATTTATTTTAAAGAACTTTGTACGTGTATGTATATTATGGTTTCCCTTTGCAAAACAGACAGCAAGGAAGTTAGGAAATTTTGAAATAAAAAAGTCACTTGCAGTATCATTAAGTTTATTTCATTTCCCATTCTCATTACTATCACTGTCAAAATAATAGGTTCAATTTGTGTTATGTTCTCATTACAACCTTGAATGAAGCATCAGAATTTTAATGCCTCATATTTCCAAAGAATTAGAAAGCATGCTGTATTACATTGACCTTTTCAATATTCCATACAAACGGATCTAGAAACCGTCTTTGAGAAAACGCATTTGTGCCTCTCCTGCCCTCCCTGTACAGCAACTTCTTTTCCTCCTTAACTGGGTAGGGGAGCAGAAGAAATTGTCCAATCAGGCAGATGCAAGTCCTGAAAAGGTTTTAATGTCTGTATATAAGCTTGTGTGTATATAAACACATATACATTTACATACACACATACACATGTACACAGATACATATGCACACACATATATAATACTATATATACATGAACTTTTTATAATTTAAATATATTGGCATCTTTAACAATCATAACCTGAACTTTAGAACCCATTCAAAAGATAATGTTCCACATTGTCACATTAGGGACAATTTCTTCTATTTCCCATTTATGAAATACAGACTGAGGCTGGGATTAAGAGTTTATAGTAGATTAATTATAATAATTATAATCTTTTATAATTATAGTTTTATAAAATAATTTTGTAATAATTATAATAAATTAGAGAAATAATTCCATTTGAGTGTACTAAAATAAGTATCATAAAGAAAAAAAACCGTATTATATAAAATTTACTCAGCACATAAGTGCAAGTCAACCTAAGCAATGTATTGTATTAAAATATTCTAGTCTCATTGCAACCTAGGTGACATCAATATGTGCAGTGCATAGGTGAGGCATTGAGGCAGAGAGATATTTACCCACTGTTCAAGGTCACATAGCTAAAGTTATAAAGCCAGAAATAAATAATGTTAAAAAGAAAAATAAAACATTCCTATGTTTGTATCCTATAGGATATTCCTACATATCCTATATAGTATGACATCACCATTATAGTAATAGGCTTGTTTTATTTACTTGAAAAACTACATTTCAAGTTACAATTTTATCATATTGCTAACAATTATTATAATTTTATCATGATATACTTTTAAAATACTACTATGATACAATTTTATCATATTACAATCTGCAACAAGAGAGATGAAAAGAAATTGAGTGGATAGCCCTTCAACCTCTTGAAATAATAAAATCCGTGAGTAAATCAGCAATGTTTGTTATAGGTTCCCCTGCCACACTGCAATCAAATTCAGAGCCAAGGTTTATTGTTGTTGCTATTTTCTCCACCAGATCACATGCAACAGTTTAGATAAATGTTACCTAAAATCATACTAAAACAACACAATAAAAATCTTAGCACTCTTTGTGTTAACACTACATACTTGTAATCATCCAAGTAGATGTAATTTATATAGTTAATGTATTTGCAAAACTTCATGACTCTTGATTACACATTAGAGTGGGAAGGGGTGCCTTCGCCTTCACATGGAGTGGGAAGGGGTGCCTGGATGGCTCAGTGGGTCAGGTGTTGCACACTTGATTTCAGCTCAGGTCTTGATCTAATTAATCATGAAACTAAGCCCCGTGTAGGGGCTCTGTTGGGCTCTGCACTAACAGCACAGAGCCTGCTTGGGATTCTCTCTCTGTCCCTCCCCTACTCATGCACGCATGCGTGCTCTCTCTCAAAATAAATAAGCATTTAAAAAAATAAATAAAAAATAGAAGTGGGTTGAAGCACCGTGGATGGAACTAGAGAATGTTATGCTAAGTGAAATAAGTCATACAGAGAAAGACAGATACCATATGTTTTCACTCTTATGTGGAGCCTGAGAAACTTACCAGAAGACCATGGGGGAGGGGAAGAAAAAAAAAAGAATAAAGAAAGATTAGAGAGGGAAGGAGCCAAAACATAAAAGACTCTTAAAAACTGAGAAGAAACTGAGGGTTGATGGGGGGTGGGAGGAAAGGGAGGGTGGGTGACGGGTATTGAGGAGGGCACCTGTTGGGATGAGCACTGGGTGTTGTATGGAAACCAATTTGACAATAAATTTCATATTAAAAAAAAAAACAGAAGTGGGATGGATGCTAGAGGGGGCAGTTTATATATGCTAAATTGTTTCAAGGGTTTTAGCTCCATATTTAATCAAGAATAATATATTTTATTTGCAAAAACCATTCAAATCAAAATTGCATGTTTTAAACAATCGATTCAGTACTTCCTGATTGTAGGTTCCCTAATTAAAACTTTAAACTAAATTGAACTTTCTTCTCTACTTTACCTAATACACACACACATACTCTACAGACACCTAAAACAGATTTTCAAATTTTAATATAGAATTTAAAGACTATAATTTCCTGTATCTTCTTTGTGGATTTTGAGGGCTTAATTGCTATGTTATGGCTGCACTTATCAGAAGGCATTGAAAAGTGTTAATTACTTTGTACTTTCGTTATGAATGCATGCAAAATTTAACTTTTTCCCTAGAAGCAAATAAAGTTCACATTTATTATGTTACATAAAAGTTACAGAATGATTTAAAATAATTAAGCCAAAGGCAGTCATATTCCAAGTTTCAAACATTTGTATGGCACATAAAATGAATCTTGGAAAATTCTATGAAACCATATAGTCATTTTAATGAGAACAAATCAATGGTGGGGCAATGGAAAAACTGTTATGTGTGTGAATATGTATGCATGCATATATGCACACATGTGTGTATGCATGTTGTTTGATAACCATAAACATTTAGAGAAAAAAAGGAATAATACAAAATAAGCATAGAAAGGAGTTTTAAACTATCACCTGTCCCTATCATTTTCTTGGTACCTGAATCCCAGTACCATATTCCAGTTCTTGACTCTACTATGAAATTATTATCAATAAAATTTGTCAGAATACTTCTACTGACTGGAACTATTACTTGAGGTGGTTTCATCCAATGCTTAATTTGACTATAAATTTTTAAAAAATATTCTTTGTATTTAATTGCACTGTACCACCTAGTTGATATATTTGCCGCAATTCATTAATTAGGGAAATATTTTTTTTTTAATTTTTTTTTTCAACGTTTATTTATTTTTGGGACAGAGAGAGACAGAGCATGAACGGGGGAGGGGCAGAGAGAGAGGGAGACACAGAATCGGAAACAGGCTCCAGGCTCTGAGCCATCAGCCCAGAGCCTGACGCGGGGCTCGAACTCACGGACCGCGAGATCGTGACCTGGCTGAAGTCGGACGCTTAACCGACTGCGCCACCCAGGCGCCCCTAGGGAAATATTTTTGAGTATCTGCCACATAACCAGTATTCTTCTTTTTTGTTGTTGTTTATTTATTTATTTTGAGAGAGAGAGAGAGAGAATGAATGAATGAATGAATGAATGAATGTGTGCATGAACAGGGGAGGGACAGAGAGAGAGGAAAACAGAGACAGAATGGGGCTGACTAGAACTCAAGAACTGTGAGATTCTGACCACAGCTGAAATCAAGAGTTGAAAGCTTAACCAGCTGAGCCACCCAGGCACCCCTAACCAGCATTATTCTATGTGCTGAGTCACAGTGATGAATCAACAGGCAGAAAAGCCTTGCCCTCACATAGACTATGTATAGGAGTGACAGAAGTCCTACAAGATGTTAAAAGGAAAAAAAAAAAAAAAAAAAAGGAGAAAACATTCACATGGAAGGGGAATATGCTATGATTAAGACACAACTCTTAGTACTAGAATGACCCCTGCTACATAATAGATATGAGACTTGGAGTACTTGTCTCAGTTAAAAGTTTTAAGAACCATATAACCTAACACATAAATATGGTTTGACTTTGCTCTTGCCTCTGCATTCAGCATCCTGAATTACTGTGTTAATGTTGCGAGGAGGTAGTGGTGGTGGATATGGTGAAAGTAGCAGTTTCCTAAAAGAAAAATGATGAGGTCTATCTCCTTCTCTATATGGAAGAAAACTCACCATCCGTTTGAGATATCTCAACTCCAAATTTATCTCTCTTGGTTTTTTAAATGGTTCTTTATAGAATATACTTTCTATTTGCTCATTAATTTTCCATCTTTTCTGATAAAACTCCCCTATCTTAATTCATGTTCCCCAGTTCCACATGAATACATTCAAAAATGAAAAAAAAAAAAAAACTAAAGATGTAAATTGAAAATTATATAAAGAAAAAAATCTACAATAAGAATTACATGTGAGGGCACCTTGGGTGGCTCAGTTGGTTAAGCAATGGACTTCAGCTCACTCAGGTCATGATCTTATGTCATCAGTTTGAGCCCTCCATCAGGCTTCTCTGCTGTCATCACAGAGCCTGCTTCCAATCCTTGGTCCCTCTCTCTCTACCCACCCCACCCACCTGTGCTCTCTGATTCTCTCAAAATAAATAAATTAAAAAAAAAAAAGATGAACTACATGTGAAAAAAGGGGCATGGGTGGCTTAGTCAGTTTAGCATCCAACTCTTGGTTTTGGCTCATGTCATGATCTTACGGCTTGTGAGACAGAGCCCTACATGGGGCTCTGTGCTGAGCCTGCTTGGGATTCTCTCTCTCCCCCCTCTCTCTACTCCACCCCTCCCCCCCCACCCAAGCACACTCTCTCAAAAAAAATAAATAAACCTTAAAAAAATAAAACATACAGGGGCACCTGGGTGGCTCAGTGGATTAAGCATCCGACTTCAACTCAGATCATGATCTCAAGGTTTGTCAGTTGGAGCTCCATATCAGGTTCTGTGCTGACAGAGCTTGGGATTCTCTCTCTCTCCCTCTCTATGCCCCTCCCCCACTTGCTCTTTCTCTCACTCAAAATAAATAAATGAATTAAAAAAATATATATGTAAAAACAAAAAACTACAGGTAACATACAGCATCAATGCCTATGGTTAGCAATACTATGCTACATAAAGAGACTAGAACTTAAAAGTTCTCATAAGAAAACTTAAAAGAGAACTTAAAAGTTCTTCATAAGAAAAATATGTAACCATATGACGTGATAGATGTTAACTTATAATGGAAATCACTTTGTAATATGTACATATATACAATCATTCTGTTGTCCACTTTGGAGTAGTACAAATTTTTACGTCAATTTTATCTCAATAAAACTGGAAAAAATTAGCAATCATTCTTAATTTCAAAATTTTCAAGCAAAATAAAGAAACAATGTAACTGTAATAAGAATACATTACTGAATTCTACAGTAACCATTATCCTAAAATAGCAAAATACTAAAACCATATTGGTTCAAACCAGAAACAAGAATACTGTAAGGTTTTAGCAATTATAAGTTGAAAAATGAAATAACTGGATTATGTATTAAAAATATGTCAAACTATCCCTTCATGGTGATGACTGGTTGTAAATATAACAACTAGAGTTTAATAAAAGAGTGTTGTAAAGTAGTAGGCTCTAATATAGGTATGTAATAATCACTAGATTTTTCTTTCCTCCAGAAAAACATACGTAAAATGGAAATTTAAAAATCCATTCCCAATACCAAAAAAAAAATATGTAAGAATATACTTTAAAGAAGAAAAGCATAAGACAAATATGAAAAAAAGCTATATATAACACATGGAAAGGCCCTTTCAACAGAAAAAACTTAGTATCATAAAAATTAAAATTCTCCCAAAATTAATTAAAACAATAATGCAGTTCCCATTAAAATTCCAAAAGGATGAAGATGGAAAAGGAGATTTGGGTAAATATATCGGAAGTTTATACAGAAAGGACTCAAAAACAGTCAAGACAACTATGAAAATGAATAGTGAAGGTATACTCATCTGATCATCAGAATATGCTACAAAAACACTATAATAAAATGTGGGGTAAATAAACAACTACGTTGAGAGAGTCAATATTCTGGCTATGTGTGGCACAGATATTTTTATTAAATTTCCATTTTCTATATTTTGTGTTTATTTTCCCTTTCTCTCTTCCCACCTCTCTTTTTACCATTCTCGTTTTCATTCTGAATTCTTTGTGTCTCATTTCAGTGGCATATACTTCAATTCTTATGTTCACTCAAGTACCGTGGCTAGTTTCCACAAAAAGAGCAAAATCCTAAGTATGATAGACATAGGACAGGCATTTTTTTTTTCGTTCACAAAGGAATAAACCTCTTCTAGGTGTGTTAACATCAAGGTAAGTCAACCAAACTATAATTGACTCTAATTGTGACTCCCAGAAACTCTTCATCTTTTAAAAAAGTATCCTAAGTTAAGAGAAGGTGAAAAATTACCTATGGCTTTTAAGTATTACAAAATCTGATCTTCCTATGAAAACATCTCTGATTCGGAATCAGAAAAAATAAATGTATTTTCTAAAGCATTAGCCTAACTATCCCAGAGCCAATTCCATATCTTAAGCCAATAGATGGGTCCCTTGTACCATTTTTGACTGTCAACCTGATTTTCTAAGACCTAATATCAAGTGATAAACTTTGTTATGTTTAGAGATCTAGGTGATACTGAATTGAGATCTCAGTTGTGATCTCCCTAAGGGTAGAGAGTTTGCATTATTTATCACTTTTCTTATCACCCTCATCTTAAAATAGGACCTACAAGGATATATGACATAAATAAAATTTGAGAAATAAGCACCTTTCTGTTGGAGAAATAGTAGTTCCTGCCAATGTAACTGGTAATTATAAAAAAAAAAAACTTAAAATAAATACATTCTCCTTGTTACAGTACACAGATACACATGTGCAAGAAGTTCACGTCTTAAAAAAAAAGTTCATGTTTCACTCCAAGTCCAGGATTTCACACACGCGTGCACGCACGCGCGCGCGCACACACACACACACACAATCGAATACAGATTCAGAAGTAGGGTAAAAATCTTTGAGACTGTATATAACTTGTAATATCTATCATTTGAAAATACATGTCTGCTTAAATGGGCACTCTCAATACTCTGATATCTAATTAAACACTTTATATTTTCATGAGGAAAGGCAGAAGGAATTAGGAGTATAAAAGTGTAAGTGGTGAATGTTGCTGAACAGCAGAAGAGCTGTCTACAGGGACATGTTGGTTTGTAACACAGAATGAGGACAACAATCTCTTGTTCACTATTCTTCCTATGAATAAACACGAACAACAGTGAAATTACCAGAGGAAGGAGACTGGATTCTTTAAGTAAAGAGAGAGTTATTAACAGGTAGGGTCAATGGTGATTCTAATATCTCTATATTTCTTTAAAATTTGTAGACACACGTGGTTCAGGCATATCTGTTTGGAAGAGATGAGTTCACTGTTGGACAATGTGATCTTGCACAAGATGACCTTTTATTATCTTAGACAAGAATTTAACTGGCTCTAATCATGAGATATTTTGGTTGTTAAACTAAAAAAGGAAAATTCAATGCAAATACCTCTCAGCACTTTATTAGAATCAAAATCAGTAGAGATTGTCTACAGGGCAAAGACTATCTAGAAACTCTGCTGGTAAAGTTTATCCAAACATTATCTTAAACCTTTGTTTCATGGAACTTGGAAAGGGAAGTTGATCACATCTGAATGCACAACTGTAAATATCCCTTTGAATAAGCACATTAATGATCAAATATTAGGTTACCCTTTTGTGACATTTTCTCAGTTTTAATTTTTATTTAATTGAAAGTATGTTAGAACTGCTGTAACATTTAGAAGCATGGCTCTGGGAAGGCCATGCACTATGTCTCCTTAAATACATATTTATCCAGCAGGCTAACATTCTGAGACAATGATGCCAGCTGTTAGTGAGATTTTATAGGTTTAATGTTGACACATGAAAATTATAATTTGTTTTATCAGTTGTTGACAGAGATGTTTAGTGAAATTGAAAACAAATCAATTGCGTTTTTTAATTAAAAAGATGTACCACAGCATGCAATTTAACCACATATTTTCTGCTGCTGATGCAATATTGTTTTCCATTCTTGGAGTTAGGGATATAATTCCTAATACTTGAGCCATATATGGCCATGATATTTTATTTTTATTTATATTTTTAATGTTTATTTTTGAGAAAGAGAGAGCGAACACGCATGTGTGCACACAAGCGGGTGAGGGGCAGAGAGAGAGGGGGGCAGAGGATCCAAAGCAGGCTGTGTGCTGATAGCAGAAAGCCCGATATGGTGCTTGAACTCAGGAGCCATGAGATCATGAACCGAGCTGAATTTGGACACCATCAACTGAGTCACCCAGGAGCATCTGGCCATAATTTAAAAATTATACTCACCAGCCACACTGCAATTGCACTAGCATTTATTTAGTTGCCTAACATTTTGGGGTAAGTTTCAAAGTAATTTAGTTATTTCACAAATATCTGAGACAGGTATCAATATTCCCATTTGACAGAGGAGAAATTCAAGCTTGTAAAAGTCACCAGCTTATCTATAGTGAATCAAGGGTTTGGTCCTAGATTCTCCATAACCAAGTACAGGGTTTTTCAACTGTATACAGTCATGCACCTTTAATAATAAGAGGGTGTCTTTCTGTGTTTCGGCTGCTACAAAAAAACAAAACAGTCTGGGAGGATTATAAACAACAGAGATTTATTTCTCACATGTCTGGAGACTGGGAATTCCGTGTTCAAGCTTCCAGCAGATGTATTTCTAGTGAGAACCTACTTCCTGGTTGATAGATGGCCACCTTCCAGGTGTAACATCACATGGCAGAAGGGATGAAGGAGCTCCCTGGGGCCTCTTTTATAATAGTACTCATCTCATTTCTGAGGGCTCTACCTTTATGATCCCATAACCTCCCAAAGATCCAACCCCTCCGAATGTTATTGGATTGGCAATTAGCTTTCAACACATATATTTGGGGGAGAACACAACCATTCAGTCTATAGTGGAGGGTGTGGGGGGGGGGAAGTGTGCATGTGGGTATATTTGTTTCCAATGAACTCTAGCAAACCTGCACATGTGTCTTTGAATCACATGCACAAACACCTTGAGCAATGGAAATGTAACATTGCTAGGTAAGTATTTGTCTCTGCATTTTAATAATAAAGGGAACACTATAGCTCAATATTTACATTCAGTGGTTCAATATATTCAGTATATAACTTCCTTGTTGACCAGCTGTTGCTCGTAAGCTTAATCATTAAAAATAATGTTTCAGACAGACAAACATCGAATGTTGGACCACATTTGTTTACTCTGTGCCACATGCAACAGCAGATTCTGTCCATAGACCACATTGAAAATCTTAGAATTATAGGTCTTGTAAAAAATGAGAGCAAAGAGATTTCCTAAATGGTCAATCCAAGGGTGAAGCTCAAGAGAACTCCTGACATTTCTCACTACAGTCATGATTTCTCACTGCACCAGTCCAGAGAAGCTGGTCACCTGAAGTGCTTCAATGTGGGTTTTTCCTTCAACTATCCACTCACGCCCAGCATGATTTTTTTCCCTTCACCTATTATTTTAAATATTTGTTTTTACTCTGTATTTTACTGTAAGCCACCTGATAGACTATATATTATAATGTAATACTATATATGGCATATTCTTTATTTTATGCCAATTGATCCACTATAATATATGCTTCATATTTTTTACCCTGTTTTGGATTCTGTACCCACTCCAGAATCTAGAAGAGTGCCTGGTACACAACAGATGCTTTTAACTATTTGTTGAGTTGATTTGTTGCACAAAAGGGGACAAAAAAACTATTCTTACATTGTGAAGGATTATATACAGAAAGACTTTTATATTGCCTTATTCTCAATCTTGAATATTGCTGATGAAGTGTCCT
Organism: Prionailurus bengalensis; assembly: GCF_016509475.1. NCBI lineage: Eukaryota > Metazoa > Chordata > Mammalia > Carnivora > Felidae > Prionailurus > Prionailurus bengalensis. Next base: position 40,632,528 of record NC_057352.1, read on the forward strand.
TAGCACGACCACCAATTCTCATTTCATAAATTTAAAGCCACAGGTCAGAATTGCTTTTCTTTCATCTATTCTCATCTTCAAATATGTTGAAAAAACTGTCAAAGGCAGTTCAAAAGGAGGGGGGAAACAGCCTGGTGAGATAGTGAATAAAATTTTCTTCATTCATGTGATCTCTTTTATTAAAAAGGTCTCCCAAGCTTGGACCCATGAGCCAGGCTTAATTAAAGTTATTTGCTTTTAGCTTAGAATATGAATTGCCCCTTCTCATTCTGAGGTGGAATCCACCACTGACAGCAGGAGTTGAAATCTGAGGCTCTGTCTTCCATAGAATTTGTCCCTTTGTCCTCAAATGAATCACTTTAATTAAAATAACTTAGTGACCTTTGTCTTGCTCTCTCAGCTAGAAGAATTTTCTCCAAGACTCCGATTTGCCCTTGGATAGTTAAAAATATTGCATGGAGAAACTCCTTTTATTTCCTCTAGAAATATCTTTCCTTGTAAACACCTTTTCTTTTTATTATGACTGGATATTTTAGTTGATGTATTTGATTGATAAAGATTATAACACCATAAACAAATTTAATATAGTTCAAGCCAGGGCAATAGCAATATTCTTCAATATTTGATTCTTTTTGGGCTGAACGCAATGCTTGAGGCTTAGTAAGACTCAGAATAAACCTGGTGAATGAAACAATCAATGAATTATATGACTAATTATTTATAAGGCTGAAGAAGATTTGAAATCATTACCACGCAGTAACGTAGCTTCAATGTTTATTTTTGAGAGAGAGACAGAGAGCAGGGGAAGGGCAGAGAGAGGAGACACAGAAACAGAATCTGAAACAAGCTCCAGGCTCTGAGCTGTCAACAGAGCCTCATGCAGGACTTGAACTTGTGAAGTGCAAGATCATGACCTGAGCTCAAGCTGGACACTTAACCGACTGAGCCACCCAGATGCCCCTAAGCTACTTTAAAAACAGGTTAATTTTTTTTATAAGACATAAATTTTGCTCTGAATAATGAGATTTAGTGAGTATTTATTATACACTCATTTTATCAAAAATATTTATTGAACCGTATAATATGCCAGCCAGTGTATCTGGTGTGCAAAGGAGTAGTGAATAAACTCATTCTCTCCCTTTAACAATCATACGTGCTCCATGGAGAAGTGGATTTTAATCTGAAAATCACATTTTTAACAAAATATTTACATCTATGTTAAGCTATGTGAAAAAATAAATAAATAAAGTATTTTTAACCAGGAACTCAACCTAAATGGAGGTGGAGGGTATTAGTGGGGAAAGCCAGTTTGAGAAAGAAGCATTTGATCTGAAGAAGAAGAATTAGCTATGTCACAATGAGCAGAAAAAAAAGAAATCTAGACAGCAGAAACAGCAGGCATGAGATGCCTGGGAGATGGCCCATTTGAAGAATGAAAAGCCTTAAGAAGATAGCGGGAGATGAGAAGGTACGTAACGTGGGCCTCATGAGGTTATTTCAGAATCCTCAATTGAATTCTAGAACAAATGGCAAAGGATTAACTGCTATTGTTTTTATTTTCAAATGATTCCATTTTCTGTATGCAGTACTCAACCTAAAAGGGGCAAGAGTGGCAAGGAGGTTACCAGACATAAGGTTCCTGTAATAGTCCACATGATTGTAGCATGAGCTTTGAGGGTCTAAAGACTACCTAGGGGTTCTAAATTGCCTGGAAAGACATGAATCATATGTGGACATTTTGCTAGAGATGACAGCTTTAAGGAAATCAAAACTAAAATGAAGATTAAGTGTTCTGTTTTGAATGTGTTAGGTTTGGAATTGCTGTAAGAAATCCAAGGGCAGATGCCAACTAGACATTTTTGTATTTACACGCCCACACAGATATAGTCACACATGGGTCTGCAGCTGGCATGAGGGATCTATACTTGAGATAATATTTGAGAATAAACAGCTGATAAACAATATTTATAGCAAAGAGGACTGATAACTTGTCAGCAGAAAGGTGGAAGGAAATCCATAGACGTGTAATAATATGGAAACCGAAAACAGCAAGTTTTAGTAAAAAGTAACTCAATTTTATGTATGAGATGATGCTTGGAACTAAGGGTGGGGATGGGTGCCATCAATATTATCTTCATTTAAAAAATAAATGGTGGGATTCAGGAGGAATCCCAAAATTATATACAGTGACTGTGTCAAGCTTTCAAATTAAGGCACTTTTTTTTAAACTCAAAATATTCATCTCACTACATCATAATATCATGATGATTTGGGTAGTAATACAAGGTAAGTAAACTTACTTGCTTGTGTAGAAAAGATAATCAGAGCCTCGTCTCTGCAAGATGAGTGGACAGATGCATTCTTATTAGAAGGGTGCCATTAGAGTCTCACTTGCCCTAAACTGGCCACCTTCTCTTGACTAATCTGAAATGGCTGTTCTAAAGTCTTGGCTCTGGAATTTCTTCTGTGTTCGTCATTAAGGTGCTTTGTAACATGGAAAGAGAGTCACACTGGATGAGTAAAATCATGGATAATAAAGAATCCTGATGCTATAGGTCTTCACAGAAGGGTAACTTTCTCAGTTTGGGCTTCCTTTGGCCATTCCAAATTGGAAAAAACACCTTTGTGAATCTCTCTTTCCCATTACCCTGCTATAGTTTCATAAAATATATACATTTGTTTGCTGCCTTCCTTCCTCACTAATAACCCTGAGGAAGGTTAGAATGTTGTCCTGCTATTCACTCTTTATTCATAATGTCTAGAAGAAAGTCTATGCATACTGTTCACTCAATAGGTAATTACAGAATAAATGGTTAGATGGATTACTGAGATAAACTTCAGAAGTGACCCACAAGTAGCTCGTTTGTGCACACCTCGAAGGATTTGAATGCATAACTAGAAGAGCTATAATTTATTATATGAAGTGTAATGCAGGAGGTAGGGGGAAGGGGCTGCCACTGTTTACTGAGAGATATCCCAAGGAAACAGCCAGTGGATACATGGAATATGGGTATCCCAGTAAACAGAATGAAGTCTGGGTGGCGAGGACAGGTAATAGCCAAAAAAACCCAAAACAAAACAAAAAAATGAGCATTGAGATAATATATCTCCTTTCATCTCTCTCTTATGAATAATAAGTATTTTCATGGGGTTTCATAGGATGACCCATTCTTGAAAATCTCCCATTCCTCCCTATTCCTAGTCTCTACCTTTCTGCTAAAAAAACCGAGAAGTTATGAGAGCATGTCAGAAAAGTTTATGTATATTAGGGTACAGCTCCAGGTAGCAGAATTTCTAAAGGCACTAATCAGTCACATGCACATGGGTATACTTCAGACTGATTTTTCCAGATATGTGATTGTTTCGTTAACATATTAAAGACCCATTTTACAACTTCTCAGTTTTACAAATTTACTGTCCTAGTTGTCTCTGTGGATTTAAGGGACTGAATTTGGAATTGGTTGTCCAATCTTATTCAGAGGGTTCAAAATTATCTTTTATATAAAAAGCATATTTCATTTTCTCTCCTGTAGTTAAAAATACCCAACAAATAAAGCTTATTAGATGAAACTTTATTCTTGAGCTATCACTCAGGCTTCCACTACAGAAAGGAAGTTAATCTCACATTATTTAGTATAGAAAAAAACTTTATGATCAAGAAAAATATCCCCTCCCTGTATGTGTGTGTATATGTGTGTATACACATATGTAGATATATGTGTGTATACACATATATCTACATATGTGTATACACACATATGAATATAGTCACCATGCATTCTTGAATAGAGAGTCTATGCCATGAATCTTTGTCTAAAATGTCTCTTAGTAAGTCCTATAAAAGTTACAGAAGTTTACAGATGCAAACGACCGTTAACATTGTTAAATATTTGATATATATGTGTATATATATGTGTGTATATGAAGTATTGATTATACTATCTATCTACCTATCTACCTATCTGCCTGTTTATATATGTTTCCATGTGACTGAATCTTACATTTCCTCTAAAGCAGGATTTCCAAACCACGGCAATACTGATGCTTTGGGCCAGATTTGTTATGGAAACTACCCTATTCACACTAGGAGCTTGCCATCGCCCATGCCCTCTACCTAGCAGGTACCAGTTGCACCCATTCCCTGATAATGATAACCAAAAATGTCTCCAGACATTGCCAAGTGTCCTCTGAGGTGCAAAATCACCCCAGGTTAAAAACCACGCTCTAGAAAAATGTTCCTCAAAATATTTCTCAGAGCCCCACTGACTGAAAGTCTTTGCTTACATATGAAGGTCTCTGGCCCCTCCCATAACTAACTTAAAGTCTCTAGGGAGGAGGTTCTGGGAATCTGAATTTTTCACAAGCACACTTGATGATACTGAGGAAGTTCCAAGTTTCATGTGTGAAGTCACCATGAGATAACTACAAAATAATACTCAATCCTGACACAGATTAAAGATAGTGATTCTATGAGGTTAGCATGTATTTTTCTGACTTGTAGATGAACATAGTAAAAAAAATATTTACAACTGAAAGGCATGTTTTATTGGATTTGCAATAGATAGTATTGTGGTCCATGAAAATTGGACTGCTAGTTAAAATACCAATATTCTTTCTATCACATCATCAATTATTTCTGTAGTTCTGGGCATGTCTTAGTGCCTAACACTGAGTTGGTGAACAGTACATGTTACTCTTCTCTTTTTATTTCCCATCCTTTTTTTTTTAATACTTTTGCTTCTTTTTTTAAAATTTTTTTAACGTTTATTCATTTTTGAGAGAGAGACCGAGCATGAGTAGGGGAGGGGCAGAAAGAGAGGGAGACACAGAATCTGAAGTAGGCTTCAGGCTCTGAGCTGTCAGCACAGAGCCTGACGCAGGGCTCGAACTCACAGAGTGAGAGATCATGACCTGAGCCAAGGTCGGGCACTCAAATGACTGAGCCACCCAGGCGCCCTTATTTCCCATCCTTTTTAAACATTCCATTAAAAAAAATGGAAATAGAACTACCTTGCCTATTTCACACACAAAAAAAGAGAGATTATGATAATGCTTTGATAAACACAAATGTAACAAATATGAATGGACCAGACTTATTACCCATACAATATTATGAGTGTGTGTGTTTATTTTTAAGGTAAGAATCAAATTCCTGTTTTTCCTCCTCCTTATGTGCTGCCTTCACACGTAGTCCAGCTGTGGCATATGGTCAATTCTTGATTATCTGTGAATGGATTAGCTGTCTTGCAGATTATCCACATGCACTGGGAGCTGACTCATTATCTAGCTGAACAGCTGCTAACACATCTGTCTTCTCCCACTCACAATGGGATTCCCAGAGAGGCTTTTCCCTTCTACCAACCAGCTCATACAGCTCTGAGGGTTTGTGCCTCAGCCTTATGGAGTCTCTGACCTAAGGCTTTGTGGGCAAAAAAGTGGAAAGACATTAGACATGTTTCTAAATCCTCTCTCCTCTTCATGGAAAAGTTCATGGAAATGGGCCTCCTTCCTACTACACAAAAGGGTAATGTTTGTTTTATGAATTGCATTTCCCTATCAACACACATATTGCTATGTGAATAGAATAGGGGAGAATACAGTCATAGAGGTTTCAGAAAAATCTCCAAAGGAAAAATTTACACTTTATGGTGCACCTGGGTGGCTTACTTCATTGAGCATCCAACATCAGCTCAGGTCATGATCTCATGGTTCATGGATTCGAGTCCGTGTTGGGCTCTGTGCTGACAGCTCAGAGCCTAGAGCCTGCTTCAGATTCTTTGTCTCCCTCTCTCTCTGCCCCTCTCCTGCTTGCACTCTGCCTCTCTAAAATAAACATTAAAATTAAAAAAAAAATTGTACTTTATAGAATCCACTGCAGTAACTTCAAAACAGGTCTATAAATGCTTTGATACTCCTCCCATCAAAAGGTGGCCCTTAAACCCTTCCCTTTGAGTCTGGCTGAACTTAGTAAATAGTCAACTTCTAAGTATGGCATACATGGCATTATGTAACTTTTAAGTGTAGGTTGTGAAGGTGATGCAACTCCTGCCTCATTTTCCAGAAGAATCAGATGAGAGAACCCATCCAGCATGAAATCAATACGACTAACTGAGGCCACTATACTCTGAGTAAGCTCAAACTAGCCCACACTAAGATTCACACAGAGAAGACCTAAGACTACACCAAGGGACAGGTATACCAGCTGGGCACTCCCCATCTCCTCCAGTCACCTACTGTTTCACCTTCAGCCCCCATCTGACTGCACTGTATTAGCAAACCCCATCTGGAACCATAAGCCTAACCCTCCCCAAATTTCTGAGAGAATGAAATATGGTAACATTGTTATAAACTACTGACTTTGGGGTAACTTGTGTAGCAATAGATGGCTGATTCATCCCCTAATGTATCAGCTTGCAACTTTTCATTACTGTTGTTTAAGAATCAGACTTTGGTAGGAAATGTGTGTAAATGCCCAGCAGCATAGGCACCTTTCATTTAATTAACAAGCATATGTTATCTCAGACACTTTTCTAAGCAAGGGTGATTTGTAGTATATCACACATAGTCTACACTCCTGGAATATGTGGAGCACAGGAGAGATACACATGTTAGGTGTAAATAACTAATAAAGATATTTCTCATTATAAGTACTAATGTAGAAAACATAAAATACTCAAGAAGGTCATATACCAGGGAAATAGACTGTCTGGGTGGAACCAGGGAGGACAGTGACTGTATTCCCTAACTGTCCATCAAATCCTGACCTCTCTGGGATATCCTTGACTATTTCAAAGCTCAGCCACATGATAGAAAATGAAATGTGGCTAGACATAAAATCTATTATGTAAGTTGTGAAATCTTTCAGGTTCCATTGCTCTGGAATCCTGGGTTTTTATTTATTTTTATTATTTTTTGAGAGGGAGAGAGAGCACATGTGCAGGCACAGGTGAGCGAGTAGTGGAGGGGCAGAGGGAGTGGGAGAGAGAGAATCTAAAGCAGGCTCCATGCTCGGCACAGAGCCCAATGTGAGGCTCAATCTCAAGACCATGAGATTGTGACCCTGACCTGAAATCAAGAGTTGGAGGCCCAATTGACTGAGCCCCTCAGGCGCCCCTGGAATCTTAAGTTTTTAAACAAAAGTTTAACCAACTAGGAAAACTAACAACAGAAACAAGAGAATAAACCTTTTTTTTTTTTTAACTCCAAATTTGGACTCCAGGCTTCAACAATTTGATGATTGCTTTGCTTCAGGATAGTGACGAAAATAGTCATTGACTTATTGGCACGTTTGTACCATCTGTGCTCATATTCCTTCTCATTAGTGCCTAGTAGCAAGAGCTTATTTTGTTTGATAAATACTAAATAAAGTGAACTTCTACTATTCTAAACACTGTAAAGAAAGCAAAATAAGACAAGAAAAACAAAAAGACGAGGCTTTACCCTTCATAAATGTATACTATAGAAATATACAAACTATTGCCCCCAAAATTCTATTTAGGATTCTGTAGGAGTTTAGGAAACACCTATTTAAGGACCTATTACTAGATTCTAGGTGCTATAAGAGATAGCAAATAAGCATCAGATACTGTCACTGCTGTCAGACTAAATCTTTTTTTTTTCTTATTTAAAGGATTAAGATAAGTTATCACATAATTTCATTCCAGTTTTCTTTCCCATTTCAAAGTGGCCATGTTTCAGGGGAAGTTGAACTTTTATTCATACATAGTTTATCCTCGTATTTTTAAAATTAGCCCTATAAAAACATTCCTTTTTTTTTAATCATTCCTAAGAATATTAAGGATGATTTATATCAATAAACTTCAGTAACTTTTACAGGATTTACTAGGCAGCCTTTTAGGTAATAGTTAATGACACAGATTCTGGATTCAAGAATGCATGGGAACTAACCCTATGATCTATCTTTCTGACCATGTGTACATTTTTAAATCTCTGTGCCTAAATTTCATCACCTGTAAAGTGAGGCTAGTAATGAGTATTTAAGCAATAAAATGAAAGCATTCAGTGCAATGTATTGCATATATTGAACACTCAAAAATATATTACCATAAAATTACAGTGATTTCATTTTATTTGGCTTTCAAAAAAAACCCTTTCACATAAATATAGTTTATATTTATAGACACATAAATATAGCTTTATTATCCCCATTTTATGGAAGATGGAAGTTAAGAGATTATATTATTTGCCTATGGCCACATAGTAAGTTGAACAGTTGGTATACAACTCCCAATATTTTAATTCCATATCCAGATGTAATTTTATAATGATTGAGATGTATTATTTTTTTTCTGGATATTTTACATCTGTCTCATTTATTGCTATAACTTTAAATAATTTAGGAATAATTAATTCTTATCCTCTTTATCTATTCCTTACCTCCTTCTATTCCTGACCTCCATAAAATAAAGCCTATCAGCTCTAGTTCCAAAATTTATTGTGATCTATCCACTACTTCCCATCTATACTATGAGACATCACCTGGTCCACGTCATCACCACATCACAACTGGAAATCAGCAAGAGTCAACTTACCAATCTCATGTTGGTGCCCTTTCCCCACCTCTCCAGTTATAACACAATACAAATCCCTTATTGTGACCTAGAAAAGCAGACACAGCATTGCTCTGACTACCCCTCCTCTTCACCTCAACACCCTATCCCTTTTGCCCAAGTCAGGAGCCCACAGTCTTCTTTCTAATGCCAGCTGAATGGCTTTCCTCGCCAGTCCAAAATGTTCTTTCCTTGCATCTCAGCTCTTCCTGTGACTGGATCCTGCTTGGAATTCAGAAGTAAACTCAAAATCATCTCAAGTACAAAGTGGCTCCTGTCCCTGACCACACAATCTAGATTATTCTCCCTCGACAGTTAGATGCTTCTATTTTACTTTCTATGTAACACATACTACTCTGTAAGATTATCTGCTTTGATTGTGTATTTAATTGTTAATTGTTTTCTGTCTTCTTTCTCTAGAATGTAAGCTCTAGAAAATTCATCCACCTTATTTGTTACTGAATTCGCAACCTGTAGAACAATGTAAGACATGGACTAGGCTTCCAATTAGCACTTGTTGAAATACTGAATTAACTTTACTCCCTGAAGCTCTTCTGAGTCTAAAAATCCATTTTAGAATACACATATCCTGCAAAGTTGAAATTTCCAAGGAAGAAGATAGCCACTTGACTGATTCTCATAGTAAGAGACAGAGGTAGAGGAAAAACAAAACAAAACAAGACAGCAGCATACTAATAGTAGTAAATAGTACTACTTGCAATAATAGCAATAATAAGAAAACATTGATTGTTAACAATTACCCAAAGTGGTTTAGGATATGTACATATGTCCACCTTGAAGCAGATGTTACCATGCCTGTTCCACAGACAAAAACAAACAAACAAACAAACAAAAAACCCACTGGCTCAGAAAAGCTCCATCCCAAAGTCACTCTACCACCAAGTGATACAGACAGTATTGAAACCCAGGTTTATCTGCCCGTAAAGATATATTCTTTGTAAAATCTCTTCCATGAAGCAACCTCTTGTGCTTTGTTTTGTTTTCTCAATGCTGGTTTGTTATTTTCCAATGATAGATAATTTTTCTAATTCCATGAGAAGAATACAAAAGCTGCCATGCTATCTGTTGACAACATACCTGCTTTTGAAAACTGGTAGAAATGGTTCTCCCTGGATAGGGCATATCACCAGAGTCCTTATCATCCTTTTAGTTTTAAAATCCAGTGCAGTCACAGAAAGATTTAGGCTTTGTTTTGCTACAAGGCTTCATCTTAAGGAATACAGAGACAAACTGAAAGCAAATGTCTCAAAACTGTGATCACTCAACACCAGAAACTCTGCTGGGAACAGGAGGAGATGAGTGTGGGGTCCACTCAGGGGACTCTGTCAGTGTTTCCTACTGAGAAGGATGAAAGAAAGGAGTCTTCGAGGTTGAACACCCCTAACTGGGGTCAGAACACTGGATTTATTACTATTTTCCACTCACGAAAAGGCCCTCGCCTATGGTTTCTTTTCATTTTCAGCTTCTTGTATTTTAAACATTGAGTGAAATGCAAATGTGACATTTAAACTTTCAGAGGGACATTAAAAATGAACAGCTATGTGTAGAGAGTATTTGGTATGGATTGGTGGGGTAGTGAGGAGAGAAAAGGTTATTACATCTAAAGGAAATTTAACTGAAAAGAGGAAGAAAAAAAAACAGACTAAGTTATTCATATATACGGGGAAACTGAAAGACTATAGAAGGGTATTGAATATAAATCTTCTTCCTCCTCAATTGTTTGAAAAAAAAAATCACATACTGGGTAAGTCTAAAAACTTTATCTTACCCAAGAAAATATAGATGGTTTATTTTCCTGTGTTGACTGATGAGATGGAGAAGTTTTGTGGGGAGAAATTTAAGTCTCTCTTTAAAGTAATATTTTAATTCTCTGCTACTAATTTGAAAGACTGCTAAGGCTTTGAAAATATTGTATTTTTCTGGACAGAGGGGAACTTGATGCCTATCAGTGATAATTATATGAGGAAAACATAATTCATACATTTATATTTCTAGAAAGATATCTGTAAACTTTCTAAACTGATGAAAGAGAACTGTATAAACCAAAATACTAGGCAAATCATTGCATAAATAGTTGGGTCAGAGAATATGTGGCAATAAAATAGTTGAAATAGTAAGTAGAATCGATGAAGGTGGTGAGTCCAGAAAAATCCAGTGATTTATCCAATAACCATTGTGGAAGATATTTCACAATGAACAGAAGTCAGGTAAAAAGACTATCCAGTCTAGGGGGTGTTTCTACACATGGAAGTCCAAGCCAATATCAACACTGCCTATTAGTCTATACCTAATTGATGGGATAAAATGCCATTCCCAGGGGGAAAAAAACATGCTCTTTAGATATTCTCCCGCTCAGAATTCTCATGGAGCACCTATATATATTATTTGCTTATAAGCCTTAATGGTCTGTTAGAATTCTAGCATAGGCTCTCTTGTTTACCTTCTGTCTTTCCTCCTCTCTCCTAACCAACCCCCCTCCCTCACTGCCTCCACCTTCACCTTAAAGTGAAAAGTGTGGGGGCGCCTGGGTGGCGCAGTCGGTTAAGCTTCCGACTTCAGCCAGGTCATGATCTCGCGGTCCGTGAGTTCGAGCCCCGCGTCAGGCTCTGGGCTGATGGCTCAGACCCTGGAGCCTGTTTCCGATTCTGTGTCTCCCTCTTTCTCTGCCCCTCCCCCGTTCATGCTCTGTCTCTCTCTGTCCCACAAATAAATAAACGTTGAAAAAAAAAAATTAAAAAAAAAAAAAGTGAAAAGTGTGCTGGTTGGGTAGATTGGGCAAAAGTTATTGGGGATAGTAGGAAGGGGCAACTAGGCTGATGGTAAAAACATACTTTTCAAGAAGTCACTTCCTTTTGAGAATTTCTGCCTTTTCGTTATATTTTTTTTAAATTTAATGTTTTGCTGATTTTTCCGAGAAAGACAGAATGCAAGTGGGGGAGAGGAAGGGGCAGAGAGAGAGGGAGACACAGAACTCTGGGCTTGAGGCCACAAGTCGTGAGATCACAACCCAAGCTGAAGTCTAATGCTTAACTGAGTGTTCCTACCTTTTTGTTCTTGATCCTTAAGTAACTCTGAGGCAGGAAGGAGGACTCATTACAGTTATAATTGAGAACATTAGTGGAGATTTGAAGATCAAATATCATACACACACACTGCAACAATCTCTTTGGTGTGGGTGGCATTTTGACTTCCCCACAAAAGAAAGTTCAGTAACAACAGAATTGATTAAGGATCAGCCCTGTTCTTTAACAATTGTTAAACTTTTTGGAGATGTTTCTCCCAAGTAGTTACCAATGATATTCTGCAAATATCTGGGAATGATACATCATGATTTTGATGTCTTTACATAAATATCCCTGGATCATGAGCTGCTTGAGGGTCAGTTCCTTGGCTAACTCACTGAATAGCCTATTAGAGAATAGAATCTTAGGTCACAGGATATGTGACACTCTTACTAGGAACGCCTGTGACTTTTGTGTGTCCAGTAGCTTTTGTTGGGACTCTCAATTCAAAAGGGCACAGCCTAGCTTCAAAGTCATTGATGAAGCCTTTTGTACTATGTCTACTCCTCAAAAACGTGATATTTCTTTTCTCAGAAAGATACATATAAGTCTATTATCTCATTCACCTCAACCAACATCTTGTAAGTTAGTGTCATCTTTTTCCTGGAGGGGAAAATGAAGTCAAATAAGTAGTGACTTTGCCAAATTTTGTCCTTTACAGCAATGAGTCATGTTATCCTAATCATTCAGCTATATCCATAGAAGAGCCGCGGGCCCTGTATTTATAGGAAAATAGAAAGCAACAGCGGCTGGTAGGTGCCTAACACATGGTCATCTCAGTTGTTGTGTTTTTCTTTTTATTTCTTAGATCAGAATCTTAGCTTTACTAACTTGCTGTGTAACTTCAGATAGGTCACTTCTCAGTTTATTTGCTTGTAAAATGCATTAATTTTTCATTATATTTCATGGAATGGTTATAACAATGATAAATAAAAGGTATACATATAAATTATTGCCAAAATTGACATTTTCATTCGTGCAGGTCAAATTGTCAGGTGTTCCAAAGTACCCTGGCTATGATGAGGGCGCTTCTGTGTTTGAGCAGCATCATGATGCCAAGAATACCACTGTACTCTCATTTTGGGGTAACTTTAGATTTCCAGTGGGCCCTTCTCTTTCTGTTTAGGTCCTGACTCTCTCATCAGTCTCCTCCATCTTCTATACCTGAATGTCAGGAAAGTAAGGAATAATCATCAGCCCCATATTCTAAGAACTCACCATTGACTGTCCTCATAGGATACTTTCTCTTATCTTCTGGCCTCAAAATCTTTGTCTCCAAACCTTTATGCTGTATCTACAGATCCCTTTAATTCAATATCTTACAGACTGATTTCTCCCAGTCTCTTGATTATTTTTCTAGTTTTTCTTCCCTGACTCTGAGTGTCCTGGTTCACTTTGGTGGTAAGAGTTATATTCCAGCCACAGATGCTACAGAAGTCCACCCAGGAAAAGTCAAACTACAGCCACTCAAACATATGGGAGACAGAAAGTATGTTTATTTCCCTGCTTCTAGGTGTATCCACTGGGGCTTCCTTACATACCAATTGAAGGATCATAGCAAAGTTAATTGACCTCTTTGAGTCTCAGTTTCCTCACATCTAAACTATGAATGATAATACACCTATATAGTAGTTACAATATAAATTGCATTAAAGAATGCATGTAAGTACATAGTAGTCAGATAGCATCTGACTTCTTGCAAAGAGGCAACATACCTTAGCTGTGTGTCAGTAGCAGTAGTGGTAGTTAGTAGTCGTAGTAGGAACAGCAGCAGCAGCATCTCACTCATTATTCATTTTAACCTGATTTTCATCTCATGGCTTGGTCGTTTACTTCACCACTTATTTTTAGCCACACAGGTATAACAGCAAAAGGGCTAATTCCTCCTTGTACCCCCCATGTGTGGACTCAGTCATGTCAGACTATGAAGAGAAGGCTAGTGAAGGAGTTGTTAGACTGGTGATAGATACGGTCACTGTTACCTTCATGTGAAGGGAGTTCCAGTAACCTGACATCTCTGACCTCTTTCTACTTTTCATTCACTAATTTCCATCAGTGGAGAATTACTGAATCTGATGATCCATACTGAAGGTGAAATGGGCCATACATAACCTAGTCACTTTTGTCAACATAACTCCTGCAAGATATTTCAGTCCTTATTACACACAGCATACCCTTTTTCTTTCTGTGTCCTGCTAAAATTTCTCTGCTTAGCCCTTCACATGGGACGCATGCAGTTTCACATCATGTCTCGTGACAAGGTGGGTGAACCTAGCTGCTTCTCAATTTTAGTATTAACAAGTCCACCGCTTTCTGGCAATGTTTAATATACCACACTGGGAGGATTAAAAGCCAAAATTTATTTTCTCACAGTTCTGGAGGCTAGAAGTCAGGGTATCAGAAGGTTTGGTTTTTCCTGAGCCCTCTCTCCTTGGCTTGTAGATCGCCACCTTGTCACCATACCTTCACATGGCCTTTTCTCTGTGTATGCATAACCCTGTTATATCTTCCTCTTTTTAAAGAGACACGAGTCCTATTGAGTTAGGGCCCTACTCTTATGACTTCGTTTAATGCTAACCAACATTTTCAAGGTTCTCTCTCCAAATATAGCTGTATTTTAAAGTGCTGAAGTTTAGGACTTCAACATACGAATTTTGCAGGGACACGATTCAGTCCTCCATAGATTACCGTTTGTTTTCCTCTCCGCTGTTTTCAAATATTATGTTTGCATAAGATAGTGCAGATGAATCATTTTGAAGACTTCAGTAGTCTTAGAGCAGTATTTTTCAACCCTATTTTCATTACCCACCTAAGGGGCCCTTTTTGGTCCTAGGGAGGGCCATAAATAGAACCTCCTAATATCTAACATATTTTGGCCGTTGAAAGTCAATTTTTGTCCTCTTGGGGGTAGTTTTCTGAAAAGGAGAGATTAAACAGAGCAGGAACAGAATTCAATCACCAAGCAGGCATTATGACTCATTCCAGAGCTCCTTAGCCCCTTCCAAGGCAGTACTCTGAGCTCTTAGCTCTGGGGACCTCAGAATGAGATTTTCCACATGCATGGAGCATAAAAGGGTATCTTCGATTGGGCAGAGCATTGAACTAAATAAGTAAAGTCACATTCCTACCTTTTTGTCTATACTGTATCACCATATGTTAAAGGTCTATTCGGGACTGATTACCTGACTTACAATACAGACTAGATAGCATACGTAAAATTTCACTTTGTAAGGCCTGGGTCAATCAGACACTTAAAAGTAACTTGTAACTATATCCTCTGGAATACCTGGCACTAAGATGTGAGGTACTCATGTGACTCTCTATTGGGAAAGGTGCACCCTGTGAATTAGACTTCCATGAACAGAGAAAACAAAAAGGGCTTCCAAGTATGGACCCCAAATCGAAAGATAAGAATCCCTAATTGTTGACGCTGATATGCTATTGGGTTGCTTCTCAGGTAGACAAGTCTATAGAGCTCTTCTGAGTGCTACACAGTATTTATTAAGTATAAGCTAACAATACTCCTGATAAAAACAGATAAGCATAACAACAAAAACAATGGAAGATCAACAACAAAAGTTTGAGACTAGAGCGCCTGGGTGGCTCAGTAGGTTGGGCATCTGACTTTGGCTCAGGTCATGATCACGGTTTGTGAGTTCGAGCCCCATGTCAGGCTCTGTGCTGATAGCTCAGAGCCTGGAGCCTGCTTCGGATTCTGTGTCTCCTTCTCTCCCTTCCCCTCCCCAACTTGTGCTCTGTCTCTAGGTCTCTCAAAAAATAAATAAAAATGTAAAAAAATAAATTAAAAAAAAAGTTCGAGAGCATTTTGATGTCAGACACGGTGCCAAGCATAATGTCATTTAATACTCACAACTGGTAGGGGATAGATGCCATCATCACAGTCATTCTGTTCATGAATTACAATGAGGTTTAACAAGGTAAGTAACTTATTCCATGTCAAATTTAGGTCTGATTACAGAGTCAGAGTATTCGCCACAAACCATTCTGGTTGCCACCTGCTCCTACCTCGTGGGTGAAGATAATAAAACTAATCTTTACAGTGCCAACACTACTCTTGCCTCTTACATTCTGTCTTTTATACAGCAAGAGGGATCTGAGAGGTGCCTTCCACACATAGCCTCATAGAAGAAGAAAAGAAATGCACCATTTGGAGAGGAATTGTGGCCACAGGCAGAGCTGCAGCTTATGTTAGCTCTAACTATAAAATTGTACCCTCAGAATGCACACCCCTCTGAAGTAGGTACCATAGGCAATGATTTCCACCTTCCAAATGAGGACACCAAGGACTAGAGACTTCACTGATTTATCCAAGGTCATTTATCCAAATGTAAGTATCAAAAATAATTGGTAACTTCTGACTCTAAGTTTGCTGCTAGATTCCCTACATTATATTGTTCCTATGAAGGGAAATATTCTTCTCTTTTCCTCCACTCCACTGTGTCCCCACTCCTGCCCCTGACATCAGCTTCCTACTTCCTCACCACCACTGTGGTTTTGAAGTTTCTAAGTCATTTGGAGGAAATCAACTTCTCCAGCATCCAGACACGCTTGTGCTAAAGAAGTCTGCAGTACATAAAGCACAGAGAGGATTTACATCTTTGACTCTCTTCCAACAGATATTACTTATCTTGAACTGCCAGCAGAGTCTCGTCTATGTGATGTGCGTGACAGTGAGGAATAGCTTTTTGCTGCATTGCCCAGCTTTTGTGGGGAAAAAAATAAAATAAAATTCAAGTAGGAGTTGTTGTCTGATGGAACGAATATTCAGGAACGTCTCTGGGAAATCTTGGCAAGGGGACTGAGGTGGGAGACCTAATATTAGGGTCTATGAAAATGACCCCCAAATTCCTGACCCCTTGCAAAGATTTTGTGGAGGTTTGTCAAGGAAGAAAAAAAAAAAGAGAGAGAGAGAGAGAGATTATTCAGCCTTTCTTAAGACTCCTGTGTGCCAACTCTTTCCCAGTAAAGCTGTCTTTGAATTACATATAATGTGAGAAAAGTTTGTTTATAACTTGGTCCTTTAAAACTCGGAATCAATGGTGTCTTACAAACAAACTGTAATGAGTAGTCATTATAGACGGTGACTACGTATCTCAGTAGTAACTTGCATACATCAGACAGTCAAAAATGGTAATTCTTCATAATTTTAGTTACCATTTCTGGTTTACATTTCTATCAGTTTTTTTTTTTTGTCTCCACAGGATAGCACAGAGTGTTAGATGAGATGTCTGCATTTTTACAGTATACCCATGGTACAATAAAATCCAGTTTTAAATTTACATTCATAGCACAGAGTAGAAAATATTAATTAATGGACCTATTTTCAAAAAAATTCCTAGGTATACCTAGAAATTATCAGATTTAGTAATTAAAATTACTAAATATGAAAGAGATCTGGTTGATTTAGAACTGGTTGAATTGAGGTAAAAAAAAAAGTCTTCACAATTTTGATAATATGTTTAAACAAGATATTCTCAGTTTATTGCAATATTTGCCTATCAGCAATAAAAAAAGGTTTTAAAATTGTACCAAAGGGTCAATTACACCAATGCCAGCTTAATATCATCAGATTATGCACAAAATAAATTATTTCGTACTTTTCATTTTAATAGCACGACTGACCTCTGAATTCGATCTTATTTAAGCTCAGTATTTCTTCATGAGATATAAAACGGAACTCAGGGATTCAATCCTGGTAGTGAACATTAGTTCAAAATCCTACTTTGATGTATATGAAAACGTGTTAAAAAATAAAACACATTTGATAGGCACAAACATATTTTTTCAACATAAGCATAAGCATAGTGTCAAGTACTAACATAATATAAACTATTTTGAGGGTTTTAGTCACAGCACATATGTACTTTTTTCTTTCCTTCTTCTCTGATATCAAATGCTAGCAGCATAAGATCCACTCTAGAATAAATCAAGGGAATTTGGGTATACTGCTCATCGTGAAATGTATGTATTCTTAAAATGGTCAAATGGTCTTAAATGTATCCCATGTATTATTTTTCATTTTAAATACACATAGTAAATTCAGGCACACAGTTTTATCCTTAAGTCAACTCCTCACAAGTGGTTACAGGAGTTTCAAGAGTTCCAGACCTCAAAGAAGTAGTCACATATCACTCAAGGAACAGAGGGTTTCAGTGAAAAAGCAAGCACAGTTATTTTCCAGCAGCACTAGTGAGCATTACTCCATATTAGGGATGTGTATCCATCCACGAACCAGTGCAGAATTAACTACAAGGTCAATTCTAAATAAGCTTCTGGGCTGAGGGTAGGAATGGTCCCTTAAAATTACATATAGGTGGTACTGGTAAAAGAAGAAACTAAATAATGACAAAGCAGCCAACATTTGCCTACCACAAGCTAACATTTGAATCTCCAGCAGTGTGGCCAGGATGTCTGCATTTTTAAACAGATCTCTCAGGTGATTCTTATTGGCATTAAGCTTTGAGAACCCCTCTTCATATACAATCTTTGCATCTCTAGAAACAATTAGGAGACTAGGTGAAGCAGATTCCTCTACCCAATGTGAGTGGGCATCCCATCCACTGAGGGCCAACAAGACAGAAGAAGGGAAAATTCACTCTTTCTACCTGATGCTGGAGCCAGGATATTTGTCTTCTACTCATGGACTAGGACTTACACCATCTGATGGTAGGTGCTCAGGCTTCTGGGCTCACACTGGAACTACACCACCAGTTTTCCTGGATCTCCAGCCACAGACAAAGTATCATAGAACTTCTCGACCTCCATAATCACCTGAGCCAATTCCTCATAAAACATATATAAATAAATATATTTATTATTTATTTTATAAATGCATAGATGTGATAAGTAAACGTAATAATATGGCAAAATAATTTAATAAATAAAATGTAATAATACAATCTATGTAACCAAATATTTGAGAAACATTTAGATGTATAAATGTATATAAAAAAGAAAGAAAGAGTGATTCATTCTTTGTTGGCTCTGCTTTTCTGGAAAACCCTAATACATTGCCCTTGCTATAAGAATACTCTTTGATTACTGAGTTTTAATTAATTAATTTTTACAAATAGCGTATTTTCTTTCTGATGGGCTCTGCAAAGTGTTCGTTATGGCGGTGAGATTATGCTCTCTCTCTCTCTCTCTCTCTCTCACTGAAGTTTGCCGTATCTGCATCTGTGTTTACTCACGTAGGTGCTTCCTCTGATGCAACTGCCATTACTTTACCTGCTGCATTTTCTGTCCCTTGATGGGTTGGCTATTTTTGTCCAAGATAGAAAAGAAAGGGAAGTTTAAAATGACCTTGAACAGGAAAATTTCTAGCTGTTTCAAAAATATTCTAAAAAATGGATCCTCCAATAATCCTTAATATAGATCACACACAACTTCTGGAAAAAATGTTGAACATCCTTCAGAAAAGACAACATAGAACTAGCTCTACCCATTACTCTTTTGTTACCTTAAATTCCACCATGTGGATTCTTCTTGCTCTTTCAAATGCTCTCTCCTAATCCATCTTCTATATACACCATTTATTTAGTGCTTGAAATATTGGTGATATAGTACAGGCCCTAGGGTTGTAAGTTAGATTACATGGTGTCCTCTCTCCTAGACCCACAGAGTGGCCAATATTATGAATATTAATAGATAAATCAACAAGTTACTATTGTGTTACAGAGAGACCTGACCACTCTGTTCAAACAGAGGGCAGAGGGACAGAGATTTAAAGAAAAAGGATTTGGCAAGCATAAAAGTACATTACATACTTATGAAATAGTATGTACTGAGGCAAAGGGATATGGAAATGCATGATGTTTATAGTGAAGAGCATGTTTCTCAAATACTTGTTTAGAGTAAAGGAAGCGATATGAGGATGTTTAGATGGGAGAATGCAAAGCTAGAAAGGAACATTGAATATATGGACCATATATATCCACTGAAAATTTTTTAGGCAGGGGTGACATCAGACATGTCATTTTAGGAACATGATTGTAACATCATATGACAAACTAAGGAGGTTAAATTTGAGGATAAGATTAAGACTAAATACAATAATTGGTCGACAATTTAAGTAAGATTTGATGAGACCTGAAGATAAACATTGGCAGGAGGGCTGTCATGAGAGTTTCAATCTGTGAGATAAAATATTTAGGGCTTTGTAGCTCATTGGATGCAATGGTGAAGAAAAAGAGAGGGGATGAAGATGGCTCCTGGCCTGAAAAGTAAGTGATCTGAGAAAAAGTAAAGCGAATAAGCCATATTTAATTCTCTTAATTTCTATGGGCTATTCATGCTGGAAACATTTAGTGATTAATAACAGCACAGAATCACAGACTAGCGAACACCACAGACTACACTCCCTTACCATATAAAAATGTTGAACAATTCCTGTGGTTCTACAACTTTTCACTTTGACAATCAGAGTTCTCAAAAGCATATTGTAGAAGTTCTTCTACCTTATGCCTATGTTTCTCAGGAAGCTCTTTCTGAATGAATTATCTCAATGATCCAAAGAACTTTATATTTAGTGACTGTAACAGCCTAGTTGCCAGAGAGACATCTTCTGCACAGCTATACGTCAAAGGGCAAATAGACAACTAGGGCTCCTATAGCTTTTCTACTAAGGAAATGCTACAGATAGCTGAGAAGGGAGCATGCATAGCAGCGCTGCATCTTGATGATTTTTTGATTATTGATTATGGAAATTGGGAAATGTCTGTCTAATCTTATCAGCTTCAGACTGACTCTTCAAAGGTTCTTTGGTTTCTCACTTTGATATTCCCTCATTCTGGTAATTCCCACCACACTTCACCCTTACTTTCTTAGTACTATAATTTGATTACGATAGAGAGACTTGTGACAGCAATATTTTGCGTCATTGCACTTTACAGATAAGGGGCAGTAAGATTCATAAATAAGTTGATTTTCCCAAGGTCACACAAAATAACATTTTATTTTTAACGTTTATTTATTTTGAGACAGTGAGTGAGCACAAGTGGAGGATCTCATAAACCATGATATCATGACCTGAGCTGAAATCAAGAGTCAGGCACTTAATTGACTGAACCACCCAGGTGCCCCCCTCACCCCGCCAAAAATACTCTAAATTAAAAGAATGAATTGACAATTGGATTAGGTTTAGGGTTTTGTCTCCTATTTGTGACAGAAAAGTAGGAAGCAATAATGAGTTGGAAGGGCATTTGAGTCTGGGATATTAAGCTTCAGCCATGGGGTATGTACCTACTGGAAAAGTTGAGAAAAGATGGATTTTAAGGACCAGGAAAACAATCCTCATCAGAAAGACTTTTCCCCAGAAAGGAGTAAAGTATATCCATCACTTAAGGCTGACAAATTGATTCTAGGTGATCAGTTCATTCAATGTACAGAGACTGTGTGAGCTCATCCAAAAAAGTTACTTGGAAAGATCTAACAAACCAAAGGAAGTATCCATAATAGACAAGTGGTTTAGAAGAAAATTCAAGGCCACATACCTTGTCTGTGTTCCTATTTTGGAGGTGATCCAATGAGCACACTGAAGTCCTGAATTTTGTGGTCTTGTAGTGGTAGACAGACTGGTGAAACCAAAATGTAGTCATCAACGTTTCTGTGTAGTACTAGTTAACTGGGAACTTCTCTATGTTACTTCTATACAATGTAATGATGGGTGGGAAATGGAAGAAGCATATGACAGAAGTATGTATTGACATCTTTCTCCCTTTTATTTTGTCCACCTCTGTTAAATAAGAGTGTTACCAAATTCTTGTTGTTTGCAACTAGTTATCTATATCAAAAATAATTTTCCAAGAAAGGGAACCTGAAGATACCTGAATACAAATTCTCAGGAGCATGAAAATGCCCTGGATCTCCATCATTCCTTCAACAAACTCTGTGTGTGTGTGTGTGTGTGTGTGTGTGTGTGTGTGTGTGTGTATGTGTGTGTGATATGTGTATATGTTATGAACAAGCTCTTTCTAGCTGTAGCTCAAAAGATACATAACAGATAGTAATAAAGTTGCCGGTTTCTTCAGCTTCCATGGTTGTGGTGCATACAAACAACTTGAGACTTCAAGGTATCAAATAAATGAGTTTTCAGGTTGCTATCCCCCATAAACTAATTGAAGTCATGTGCTTCTTCTACTTAAAGATTATCTCTGGCAGTGCGTCTGAAAATGAAAAACCAGAAGAAGCACTCTGCTCCTTGCCCTGTTCCATAGCTCAGCTATGGACTCCAGAGTGATCTCTAACGATTGTAGGTTTAGTGAAGAGCAAATCTTAAAATAAGACAAAGTTCAAATAATCTTCAGCTTGGCTGCCTCAAATTATGCAGAGTAACTGGAGTATTCTCTATTTCAGTTTGTCAGTGGGGTTTCAGATGAAACTCCAGGGACCCCTCGGACTCAAAAAGCAACGGGAACACTTTACACTCAACCACGAGTTCTCCAGCACTCAGGGAACTTGACATTCCCCTCTGAGTGTGTTAATAAACCGGAATAAAATGGCACAGGAAAAGCTTAAACTTGAAATCATGTGGTGAAATCTGCCAACATCTGCAGCACCTACACTGGCTATTTTCACATGGAAGTGTAAGTCTCAATCCCCTCCCCAAACCCAAAATACACTCATACTGCAGTATAATATTCTCCTTAGCAGCACCAGCTTAACCCAGAAAATGTTTCAGTATTTAGTACTGTTTTATCAGGCTGTTTCTAGGCAGTTTCACTAACTTTAAGAACAAGAAATTATAATATTAAAACAGGACCTATGCATAAAAACACAAACATAACACACATAGAAAAGGTGATCATTGCCGAGTGTGTGAAAATGTCCTGGAGCTTTTGTTATTCTTCAGAAAGGACCCTAGTTCTGTATTTTGTACTAACAATTTTAAATCTTCACATTAATCTTATTAAGCCCTGACAATGAATGGAGGGGCATTGTGAGTAAGGCCCAAAGTGACCCTAGATTTACATTTTCACCTTGGGGCTCTTCTCTATGCCTATTTTCCTATCTTTAAAACAGTAGTTAGGGGCGCCTGGGTGGCGCAGTCCGTTAAGCGTCCGACTTCAGCCAGGTCACGATCTCGCGGTCCGTGAGTTCGAGCCCCGCGTCGGGCTCTGGGCTGATGGCTCGGAGCCTGGAGCCTGTTTCCGATTCTGTGTCTCCCTCTCTCTCTGCCCCTCCCCCGTTCATGCTCTGTCTCTGTCCCAAAAATAAATAAACATTGAAAAAAAAAAAACAGTAGTTAAGATTCATCTATTTCTAAGGTCATTCATTCTTAGCTTTAAAAGTTTATCATGGCATTCCATTCATTAGATTTTATTAAATATAAACTTTAAGAGCCATCTTTATCAGTTCAAAATTGTTCAGTAGCTTTCAAAAAAAATCCATTAAGAGTTTGTAATTGACTTACCCAATGGCATCTCCCAGTATTTCCCAGGAAATTCTCACATGTAAGATAGACCCGTCCCACCTCTAAACATCCTCTGCTGGCTGTACTATCTGCCTCCTCCAGCATCTTGGCAGCCTCCTTTGTGGTTGATGGCATCCACCTAAGTTCAGACCCTGATTCAACCACTTCCACGTAGCTGAGCTTCAGGGTCTCAGTAAATTATTTACCATCTTGATCCCATTTTCTTATTTACAAAAGCAAGGTTGCTTATATGCCTGCTCCTCAATGAACTTGTTAGAAATACAGAATCACTGGCTTAATCTCACACCTTCTGATTAGAGAAGTACTGGTTTATACAACTGTATCTAATAACACAAGGAATGAACTTACAATGGTTCCTAACAAACAGTAAGAACTCATAAATGCTATTATGCTTATTAACTTAGTAAATACTAACTAGTCATAATTCAGAAGTTTAAGGTAGAGATGATTATTTTGGGTAATGAGAGCAATGTCTTATTATCCAATGCTGTTCCCCCCAAAACAAGACAAAAACAAAACACACATTACCAAATAACTGATCCTTAACCAAAATTCCATTAATGAGTTGAAAGGATTAATATGTATTAATATATGAGACAAGAGAACACTGAAGCCTAATGGTGTTTCCTGTGCGCTCAAGTAGCAAATTATACAATAAAATCTTGCTAGTCATGTTCTACATCTTTCTCCCGCCAAATTCAGGCTTCTGAAATGAAATTCCAAGTAGATGTCATTTCTTCTAAATATTCTTGTCTGGTTCATGAAGAGCAATAGATAAAGCCCAAATGTTTTGGTGCTTGGGTGTTTAGTTTCATCTTCTGATACCCTCCCCTACATTCTCCTGCCTGCCTCCCACCTTTCCCAACCCACTGTTGTGCTTCTGTAACTTCACACAGAATATGTGCATCCCCTTAAATGCCGTCATTTTCCATCAACTACAGAAATCCTATTTCTTCCCCACATCTCTTCTTGCATGTCACCTTTTCTGTGAAGAAACAAGTTTCCAAAGAAGGTGTAATTCCCCTATGAGGCTAATAGAGCATAATTTATATCCTCTCTCTAGCTGCTAATTACACTGTGTTGAAATTGTCTCCTTAAATCTATCCATTTCACACAGTAAACTGTGCATTCAATGAAGGAATGTTCATATTCGCCATTTCCTTAGCATATATTCCTAGATTATTCTTGGACAATACCA
This sequence comes from Prionailurus bengalensis, assembly GCF_016509475.1. Taxonomy (NCBI): domain Eukaryota; kingdom Metazoa; phylum Chordata; class Mammalia; order Carnivora; family Felidae; genus Prionailurus; species Prionailurus bengalensis. Next base: position 40,656,831 of record NC_057352.1, read on the forward strand.
GTAGATGTCAAACTTTACTGTTCACTAGAAATTCCCAGAAACTTGTTAAAACGCAGGTTTTAATAGGCTTAACTGAGAGAACCCCGATGCATATTAGGAACTCAGCAAACTTTTGTTGAAAATATGAATCGATATGGATGTGGTTATGATCCCTGCACCTAATGTCAGACAAGTATGAGGTCAGATCCCTGATCTTCTAGGTACCAGTCTATACATGGTCATTTTATCTGAATTTTGTTGTTGTTGCTCTTCAGAGCAATTGTTCTCTATCACTGCTTCACAAATTGCCACAAATTTTGTGGTTTAAAACACATTTACTACTGTGTGGTAGTTCCTTCTCACAAGTAAGCACAGAATTTCCATATGACCCAGTAATTCCAATCTTAGTAATATACTCAAAAGCGCTGAATCAAACAAATGCATGTATACGCATATATAGTAGCAGTATTCACAATAGCCAAAAGATGGAAACAACTCAAATGGCCATTGATGGATGAATGAATAAACAAAATACTATATATCCACATAAGAGAATATTATTCAGGGATAGAAAAAAATAAAGTACTGGGGTGCCTGGATGGCTCAGTCAGTTAAGCGTCGGACTCTGGCTCAGGTCATGATCACAGCCTGTGGGTTCGAGCCCCGCATTGGGTTCTGCGCTGACAGCTCAGAGCCTGGAGCCTGCCTTGGATTCTGTGTCTTCCTCTCTCTCTTCCCCTCCCCTACTTGTGTTTCCTCTCTCTCAAAAATAATAAATAAGCCTAAAATAAAAAAGAAACAAAGTAATGATATATGCTACAGTGTAGATGAACCTTGAAAAGAAATCAGACAAAGGTCACATACTGCATGATTACATTTATATGAAATATCCACAGTAGGTAAATCTATATAGGCAGAAGCAGATTAGTAGTTGCTAAGAGCTGCAGGAAGGGAGGCAGGTAGGGAATGACCACTTACTTAGTGGGTACCAGGTTTCCTTTTGGGGGTATTGAAAATGTGTGCAAATAAAAATTAATGACTGCACAAAATGGTAAATATAATAAATGAGTTATAGGCTCTAAAATGGGCTAATTTTATGCTATGTGAAATTTAACTCAATTAAAAAATAATTTAAAAAAACATTTTTCTATTTTCTTCAAGTTTCCATGAGTAAGGTATCTGGGCACATTTTAGTTGTATCCTCTACCCAGGATCTCACAAGGCTAAAGTTAAGGTATTGGTCAGGCTGCATTCTGATTACAGGTTTGAGTGGGAAAGGATACTTTTTCCATACACCTTAGTTTGCAGAATTCATTTCCTTGTGCTGTACAGAATGGTACCTTGCTTCCTTAGAGCAAACAAGAAACCCTCTGACCCAATCTTGGCCACCTGACTGCACTGCATTCCAGGTTTGAGTTTCTGCACCATGACTCAAGTTCCCCCTTTGGAGTCCACCCAGACATTTACATTCATCTTTCAGTACTGATGTTCTCCATGCAAGTTGTGGCTCATGTATCAGTGTTTGTAAGAAAATCAATCAGTACTTTTGATTAAGTACTACAAATCATAACAAATTATGTCTAGAAGCTGCTTTCCCATATAAAATGCTAAATTCTTATAAAGAAGGTAATATGACTTCTTCATATGCTGAACAGATGGCACTCTTATAGGATTCATCTGACTGGATTGGACCACCCAGAATGATTACCCTTTTGATTAACTCAAAATCAAATGCTTGGGAACTTAATCACATCTGAGAAGTCCATTTACCTTTGGCAAGTCACAGGCTCTGTCTGTACTCAAGGAGAGAGGGTTATATGATGTTGTGACTCATTGGTGAGTCACCTTAGAGTATGTTTGCTTGCTGCAGACTGAATGCTTGTGTTCCCCAAAATTCATATGTTGACATCGAATCACCAATGTTAAGATATTTGGTGGTGGTGACTTTGGAAGGCAATTAGGTCATGAGGCTGCAGCCCCTATGAATAGGATTAGTACCCTTACAAATGAGATACCAGAAAACTCCTTGCCATTCTACCACCTGAGGATACAAGAAGACAGTCATCTATAAACCAGGAAGCAAGTTCTCACTGTATCCCCATCCTCCAGAACGGTGAGAGATAAAATTCTATTGTCTCTAAGCCATTCCATCTATGGCATTTTTGTAGTAGCAGCCCAAATATTATACTAGCCTCTCAATTTGTAGAGTGACAAAGAAATAATACACACACTTCCTTAGGTCTGTCACAGGAATTCAATGAGTCGAAGCCAGCACAATGCTTATATATAGTAAAGGCTTTGTAAGTATTAGGTATCATAATAATTACCTTATTTATCATATGTCAATTATTAATTCTTCCTAGTATAAATTTATTTTATTTACAAAAGGTAACGGAGGCTAGAAAACAAAACCTAATCATGATTATTGTATTTTGAGGTTGAATAACAAATACTCAACACAACTGACTCCAATGCTTCAAAATATATTTTGAGGTAGAAAATAGCATCCTAGCGTCCACAAAGAAATGATAGATGGGCTGATAAGGAGATGTGTGGAGTTTTCTGAGCATGTCCGCACACACAGTACACTTTAGAGAGGACTTTAGTGGAGTGATTTTTCCCTTGAATGATGCTGGTAACCAAATCAATGGGAGTGGCCAGTGCTGTTGGCTGCTGCTGCCTAATGGGTACCTCTTGCTAAGGGACTAGGTAAGCAGTTCCAGATTATCCTTCCAGAGCCTTGTTCTATTTCTTGCCTCTGAATAATTGCGTATTTCTTCATTGCCATAATGGACATATTCTAGATTTTCATGCAGCAGTGCTAGAAGCACAGGCAGCAGGCCAGTGAGGAGGTGGATCTGGCCCATTCTATGCCAAAGAAAGTTCCGTGAGGAGGCTACATAGGTATGGTCTCTGAGAACAAACTGGGATACTGTATTTGTTCTATCACCATCAAGCTGTGTGGCTAGACAATTACATAACCTAGCTAAACCCAGGCCTCTCCATCCGCCAAGTACAAATAGCCATTTCTAAATTTTAGTAATGATTAAAGCATTACTTGTTAAAAATACTTTTGATTATTGGTAGCCACTTTTGTTATTACTATTATTATTAGTGTTACAAAATACCTAACAGAGAAGCTGACATGTGTGTGGCTTAAGGTCAATTATGACCCCATTTATGCAAAGGTCTTAATATTCAAAGATAAGATAAAGCACATGGGTGGGATAGTATGAACTTTCCCAGAAGACAAGTTTGACTTTAAGCTCAAACTGTGTGGCTAAGGATCCCTGCTAATACTCGCATGACCTAGAGTCTCCACAAACTATTGATGCCAGTTGTATCCATCACCTGTAAAAATGGTGGTAAGTCACAGTGCTGCCATGAACACTGGACAAGATGAGCTGAGGGATTTCGTACCCAATGCCTAGTATATATAAAGTGCTCAGTGGGGTAAGATACTAGCAAGGAATAACAAGGGGGGGGGGGGATTTTGACATCACTCCTCTGACTCCATAATCCAAAATCTTAGTCATTTAACTTTACACAATATGTTTTTGAGGCTCTGCACCATGTCTGATGCTCTTCTTCTGCAGTCCACACAGAAAATTTGTATTTATCCTGATGTTTTCCATGCAGATTGTGGCTCATATGTCTATTCTCCCAGGGAAACCAATCATCAATTTTGCTTAAGTACTATAGATTATATCAAACTATAATTATTTGTGTAGACTCTGCCTACCCACTGAAAATGCTAAGTTACTGAAAAAATGGTAACTTTTAATTTTCTTCATATGCTAAACAGCTAACACAGAGCTCAACTAGCAGTAGTCACTTAAGTAATGTAAACTATAAAAGCAATGATGGAATAAATGAGTGAATGAACAAAAAATAAATTAGTGTTCCCTTACATCATTTTGCAGTTATCTTTGCCATGTAAGCATCTGGTAAAGGAGAAATGTAATTCCCATTTGCACACAGCAGATCCCTTTAAAATGGTTTCAATGATGACTGGCATGGTTCTCTGCCCTCAAATCTCTTCTCTAGAATTCCACTTCAACAGATAATTTAAAATATTCCTATAAAATTATTTCCATAGCAGTTTCCAATCAACCCAAATGTAATCCATCCAAAGCAAACAAATAATGTACACAAAAACAGAAATGGTGATTAAGAGTACACTTGTCATGAAGAGCATTGAGAAATGTATAGATTTGGTGAATCATTATACTGTACACCTGAAACTAATATAATACTGTATGCTAATTATACTTGAACATTTTTTTCAAAAATTAAAAAGTAAAATAAAATAGCAATGAAAATATATTTTAAAAAGAAGTGTTTCCTAAGTTGTTTTTATACTGTATTTATGTATAGATTATTCAGTTATTTTATTTTCAAGAATTTTAATTCTTATTCCATGCTTTTTTATTATTTTAAAATAAACAAGTTCCCTACTCTGTTTCCACTCTCCCCAAAACTTTCCAGATAATATAGCTATGATATCACTTCCTAAGACATGATCCACGTCTGACAGGAAAAAAGGAGGCAGTCAAGTGACTTATAACACCCAAGGGGTTCTGTGGAAATATCTCCTGGATTGGGGGGGGGGAGGTAAATATCTGATTGGAATCCAACCAGTGGATGGCAGTTCAAATGAGAGAACTATGAAGATTGGTAAGAAATTAGGTAGTTCCTAGAGAAGAACAAAAAAGATAAAAAATAAATAAATATACAGAATCAAGAGTGTGAGGAAGAAAATGGAGAAGTGTAAATCACTTACTATGTATGAGACATCATTGTAGTCTTTGGATATTTAATATACAAAAATGAACATTTAAATAGCACCACTCCATCTACCCACTGCCTCATAATTTATATACCACAACAAGTAATTGCTCCAACTGAAACAACCTTGGTATGTTTACTCCAGAACTTTTTTAAATTGCTTTTACTGTCCTCCTCTGCATTGACTGATATTCTCTGGCTCCAGTGTTTTATTCTTACTCAGTCATATTTCCTTGTATCTAAAATCTGAGCTCAGGTATCACATCGTCCATAAAATCCTACCCGTCCAATTCCCTGCCATGTCCAGTGTCCTATACTATGTTTCTTTATGCTGCTTTAATAACCCGTGGTTGGGGCGCCTGGGTGGCGCAGTCGGTTAAGCGTCCGACTTCAGCCAGGTCACGATCTCGCGGTCCGTGGGTTCGAGCCCTGCGTCGGGCTCTGGGCTGATGGCTCAGAGCCTGGAGCCTGTTTCCGATTCTGTGTCTCCCTCTCTCTCTGCCCCTCCCCCGTTCATTCTCTGTCTCTCTCTGTCCCAAAAATAAATTAAAAAACGTTGAAAAAAAAATTTAATAACCCGTGGTTCTGTTTTGTTGCACCTACTTGATTATATCTGTCTTTACAGTCACCAATGATAGTTAAATAAAAATTGGAGGAATGCCCCCATTTTAACATTCACAGAAAACCTGTAAGTAGGTGTTATGCTGAATCTTACACATCATAAATAGTCAAATACCCAGAGTATCAGTGTCAGCTCCAGGATTCAAAGCCCTATCTGTCAAACGTACAGTCCATACTCTTGTCACTCAGAAACATTTTAATACTTTAATTATAATATAACCTCACAAAAGAGAAAATGGCTGTTGCTTGGAAAGAGTTACACCAGAAAAACAATATAGACCTGACAAAGAGAATCAGAATTAACTTCTGAATTCTTGATGAGAAAAAGCAAAAGAAAGGAAATAAACATTTCTGACTGATCAGGTAAGTGAAAATACATTCTGTGCAATGAAATTTGTGTTCTTTATACGTGCCAGAAAGACATTTTGGGGGTGGGGTGGGGGCATCCAAAGTGTTATAAAGTCTTTCTTGTGCTCCTATTAATAGAACTCTTAGAAGAAAGAAAAAGACCAACGGTCTTGGATCCAGGCAAAATGAATCCATTTGTTATCCCTGATCAACAGAGCAAAGCTGATATTTTTAACAGTGTGACCCTTAGTTAGATATGTTAAACTCTCTAGACTTAGTTTCCACATCTGAAAATTGGACATCATGGTATCAATGTCATAGAACTTTTATAGGTTGTAAATTAGATAATATAAAATGCCCATTCCAGTAATTGCCACATACAAAATAGTAAGACAAGAGGATAATGATCATAATGGCAGCTAAGTCAGATCTTAACTCCCTGAACTACAATGTCCTTAGGCAATTATGTTTTGCACTATCCAATGATCATAGGAGTACCCTAAATCATGGTAAATTCATTTCAAGGCATAATGTGCATATGCAGGGTGATAAAAATTCTCATGAACAGCACTCAGAATTATTTCTGCTTTTGTTAAGAAAGCAAGTGGGCCAAGAAGGCTTCATTTCTATCTTGGCTTATTGGTGCGTTGTTGTTGTTGTTGTTGTTGTTACTTTGTTTTTTACCATGAAAAAGGAAATGCAAACACAAAGGATGAAACCAAAGGGAAACTATGGCACTATTTTATTATCATTTTTAGATGGAGAAAGGTTTGTTCTCCACACCCTAGTATGACTTTCTCTGGAAGTGAGCAGTTGGCCTAATTGTAGTCCTAAATAGAAAGTTTTCCTACCTGCTACACCCAAATTATGTGAGCCAATGGCTGCTCAAAATCTCAGAAAGTATCACTGCATATGAATATAAGAGTAGAGGTAAAGCGAAGCCAACTCTTCTTTGTGTTTCATCCATCTGGTTTCCCTTCTTACTGATCCTAACACATGGTCCAAAGGTTGAATTCTCTGAGAAGCATACGCTGAGACATAATAGGGGTCCAAAGAGTTTACTGGGGAGTCACCCTGAGAAAGGAAACAGGAGCAAGCATGATTGAGAAGGACGTGCCATCAAATTGCAAGGCAGAGCTGGCAAAGTCTCTTGTGTCCCAAAGAAAACGTCTGGACCAAAGATTACCAATCTGAAGAACCCCATGATGAGTGGGAAATGGCCAGACTTTTTACCACTGCCTTGCTTAATAATTAGATAGAAGACACATGAAGGAGTGTGATATAAGCATGAAAATACGGAAAGAAACCCTGAAAATGCTACCAGGTGAAGGCTGTCAGCTTCCATACTCCATGAAGATGGACATTAAGTCTTTTCTTGAAGAGGAATCTGAAAGGTATGCCTCCATACAAATAATGACCCAGCGGACCATGTACATAATACAGTCTCAGACCTAGCATGTGAAACCTCAGAATTGCTACCTACTCTTCTAGTTGAAAAACTAGCTAACTGAGGGACAGAAATTTTGTTTCTTATCTTCACCTCTTAAAATAGTGGCCATGATAATGATGATCAGTCAATTTCAAAGCAGTTTCATTTGTTCTAAACTTTGTGCTTCTGCCAGAGGAAATTCTTATATATTTTTTAAGTACTGATAGGATAAAATAAGTTTTAAAAAGTAATTTAATTGTTCTACATTTAGAAGCTGAAAATTAATAAGAAGGCAAAGATCATAGCATTAATCCTACTCTGACACGATCTTTGAGATTATTCTTGGGATGAATATTTTCTCTAGGGGTTAGTAAGTATGAGGGAATGAATGAAAAGCTGTATGTAGTACACTAGATAATTTAGAATAAGGAATTCAAATAAGCAGCGAATACAAACTATTCCAATTAAGTTGTATGTTTAATCATCTGCCTACTTTTAAAAAATAAAATATTTAAGCCTCTTTCCTCAAAAAAATAAAAAAAAAAGCAATTTCCCTCAAAAGCCTACTGAAGCCTGAACTGAAATATGAGGAGGCCACTCAGTCATGAATTCTACCAGACAGAGAGACAAATAGCCCCACATAGTTTCATTTAATCAACTAAGCCCATTTGAGAAATGTGGGGTTGGGATACTAAGTCAAGTTGGAGATTACACATGTCAGCAGAGTTAATGGCCTTTCTCTTTTGAGAAATTGCCATGGGGACAGAATTGTATTTAAACTTGTAGGTGGGTTAAGAAAGCCTTTAATTTAGCATATTCCATATTACCCAAGTGCACACTGAAACAATCAATTTATTGATCATTTTATTGAGCACCTATTATATATCAGGTAGAAGGCTAGGTTTACAGCTCACAGGGAACTGTCAATAAATTAAAAGAATTAAGTGCTAGGATATGACTGATATGACTCACTGATCAGTTACCCAAGGGCATTCACTCTCACTGTTTAAAAGTTTTCCAATAATATGCCCATGAAAGACAGAGTAACTCAAATTTACAATAATATGGAGAGATATGCAAATTGTTCAAATATATTTGAGAGAATTACCATGAGTTATGGTGTGGAGAGACACAACTGAGAAGAAATCAGAGGTTGAACAGACTCACGGCCTACGAACCAGAAAGCCCATCACCAATAGGCTAGTCCCATTCACCCAGCAAACACACACACACTGCTCCTCTTCTGCTTCCTTATGAAAATTGCTAAAATGAGCTGTAGGAGTGGAAGAGGAGGAAAGGCTGGGTGCTACATTCTGAAACAGGAGTTCAGGCAGATTGTGAAAATAGAAAGGGAGAAAACAGGTAATGGAGGAGGTATGGACATTTTATTTCCTTATATACTCTTCTAGGTAGAAAAGAGTCATGAATGATTTCCACAAAAGCAAGAACAACAAAAGCAAAAACTCCTCCATTCATTTGTGAATTCTATCAGGCAGTGATACCAAGAGACACAAACAGCTATTGCTAACCAAAGATCACCAACTAGAAAGACCAGGGCAAATTCTTGCTGAACCTCTGACGCCCAAGAGTCTCACCTGACTTTGTCATGGAAATCTACACAAGATACTCTACCACTGAACATATGACAAGTACATTCTAAAGACCCAGATGTTTACAAGTGAAACATAAGAGGGAGAAGCATATCCTTAACTCAGCAAACAACTATGCAAGTTAAACACTTAAAATGTTCCACTTATACAGAGAGATTTAGCTTAAAAAACACATCTCCAAGTAATAAAAAAGATGAACTTCATTAGAAATTAGGGAACCACAAAAAGAAAACATTTTGCACCTAGCACTTAGGCAAATACATACATTTTAAGGACAATAACTATGGTTTCTTAAAGCCAGTCTTCTCACAGAGCAGGAATGTAGGGGCTTGAAGGTTGAGTAGATATACTTTAAGAGGTAAAGATGTGGAAACAAAAAGCAAGAGGAAGAAACAACATCTAAAAAGGGACTGAATTTTGAATAAACATGACATTTTCTCAAACAAAACAACACAGGTGTTAAAGCCTGGAGTTAGGTCTGTGTGGTGGGGTTAAGGAAGGAAGCCAGCCGGATGAATGGAGAGTGGGGAGGAATACAGAACCTTGGAATTCAAGGTGCAGAGTCTGGGTCTATTGTGTAGGCCAAGGGCAAGCACTAGATCCCTGGGCATTATTTTCTTGGAACTCTGGTCTAAAGGGTTTCTTTAAAACCTTGCCAATGTCACACTACATGCAGAACTGGAAATCGAGGAGACTTTGGACAAGAGAGGTAAAGGGATGTACTCAGGGCCATGCAATGAGTTACTGATTTTTGTCACAGGAAAAATCCATGCCGTGCATTGCTACAATATGCATAATTATCCTTAAAAAGAACTACTTCTGCCTACAAAGGCATCTGAAACAGTGCAAAAGTCTGTGGGTTTTTTTGGTATTTTATGCAAATACATTTTTCTTTCTTTTCTCAATCTGTTCCCATCTGTCTTTTTAAAGAATACTCTGAAAAATAAATAAATGAGTAAATAAATGCAGAGGGGGAGGGAAAAGCACCTGGTCATTTATATCAATTATTGAGTACTTGGGATGTTTTCATGAGTAACAGTCAGAATGGATTGTTCTCTAAAGATTTTGCAGTTACGCTGTTTATCAATACTGAGTTCCTCACACATGCTTACTACGAAAAGATAAGGATTAAAGAAGTGGATCTGGCTGGATTCTGAGATGTAGAGAAGCTGTAGCCAGGTGGTATGGACTTGACTGTGAAAACCTGGGCTATGACTGATACACAGCTTGCTTAGCTAAATATCTTTGCTAAGGCAGGTTCTTCAGCTCCTTCCCTAATGTTTATAAATATGTATATAGTAAAAACTGCACAGTTGTAGAATACTGGGTTAGAATTAGACCTTTCTCATAGGAATGATATAAGCATTACACAGCATAATATATGTAAAATGCCTTGCCCAGAACCTGGAACAGGGTCAGTGGTTAATAAATGTTTAGAATTAGTCTCTTACCCTTAGTCCCTTAAACTCCTTATGGGCAGGGCATTTATCTCCACATGTGAGCTCATCACTTCACATCTTGGCATTTACATTGCCAATATGTTGTTTTTAAAATTTTGTTTGTTTATTTATTTTGAGAGAGAGGAAGGGAACGCATGCACAAGTGGGGAGGGGTGGGGAGGGAGAGGGGGAGAGGGGGGGAGAGGGAGAGGGAGGGGGAGAGGGAGAGGGAGAGGGAGAGGGAGGGAGAGGGAGAGGGAGGGAGAGGGAGAGATGGGGGAGAAAGGGAAAGGGAGAGGGGGAGAGGGGGAGAGGGGGAGGGGGGGAGAGAGGGAGGGGGGGAGAAGAAGAGTAAGAGAGAGGGGGGGAGGGAGAGGGATGGGGGAGAGAGGGGGGGAGAGGGGGAGAGAGGGAGAGGGGGAGGGAGAGGGAGGGAGAGGGAGAGTAAGAGAGAGGGGGGAGAGAGGGGGAGAGGGAGAAGGAGAGGGAGGGAGAGGGAGAGTAAGAGAGAGGGGGGAGAGGGGGAGGGAGGGAGAGTAAGAGAGAGGGAGAGAGAGGGGAGAGAGAGAGGGGAGAGAGGGGGGAGAGAGAGGGGGGAGAGAGAGAGAGAGAATGAATCCCAAGCAGGCCCAGTGTGGTCAGTGCAGAGCCCAACAGGGGGCTTGATCCCATGAACTTTTGAGATCATGACCTGAGCTGAAATCAAGAGTCAGATGCTTAACCGAATGAGCCACCTAGGTGCCCCTGTTGCTTCTTAATATAACACTCCCTCTGCCTCAATTCTCTCATCTGTCAGGTCATGATGGAAAATACTCTTCCTGAGCTTGAACTGCAGATTTCACATGGTATCTGTCTGGTGTATGAAACACTCATGGTAAACATTCAATAAATGTCGACCATTTTATGCAATACTATAATATAGGAGGCAGTGTAGTGCCATAGTTAAGCAAATGTTCTTAGGAGCTCGACTGTTAATACTAGCTGTAGGACTCTGGATAAATTATTTTAATGCCTTGTGCCTCCTTTCCCCATCTGAAAAGAGGGGTTGATAATAGTACCTATATGACAGGATCGGTGGGTTTAATAAATTAGTTAAGTAAAGCACTTAGAATAATATCTGATATATAGTAAACATTGCTCTTTAATGTCTGCCAATACTCCTCCCTTTACACATGAATAAATGAGATATCAAAAGACAAACAGCCCATTATTGTCACCCCTATTGTTTTAGACCCTGCAATGCAGGGGGAGAGGGGCATTTCTTTAGAGCTGGCTGCTCCAGTCACCAGCTGTTACTCTGTTAGAAAGATCTCTGGTGCAACTGGTTATGAACACATGATAACCTCAGAAGATGTTTGCCTTCTGCTGCCTTGGGCTTTTGCAACTATTCAAATCTCGCCTCTTCTTTTCCTTTCCTCTTTTCCTTGTCAGCTGTCGCCTTTGGAATCCACGCTGAAGCCAACGTCAGTCACTTTAGCAAACTTGAGTGCTGCTGTGGGCTGTTCTTTGAACCCCTTCCAGCAAGCTCATGGTGTTCATCTGTGCGGAGAGAAGGAGTCTGCCCAAAGAATTCTCAGCACTTCAGGGCTTCCAAGCATTTCCCTGATGTCTTTGTGCAACTCTATTTCAAATTTGTATGTCAGAAAGTTGACATTGTCTGCATTGAGAGTAAAATGTTACTTTTGGTATGTCATGTTTCTTTAAGGCTAAAGTACTTCAAATCTTGGTGCAGGGTATTTTGTCTCAGTGATATCAAAATAGGTTTAATCCTGGTGTGTTTTGTTTGTTTGTTGGGTGTTCTTGTATGTTTGTTTTCTTTTTGGGTTTTTTTGTTGTTGTTGTTGTTCTGTGGCCAGACTTATCAGTGTTGTTACTCTGAGATACATTTTAGCATTTTTCATCTTTTCAGGGAGACCTACTTTCAGGTCTAGACTCTGCCACTTTCTGGCTACAGACTGGTTATTTTAGGCTTGTTGATTCATAAATTCAACAAATTTTTATTCAATGCCAAACATGGTCAAATGCTTTGTGTCTGTGTATCACTGCATCCCCAACACGTACAGATATTCCCCATGCTCTCGAACCGATATTTCAGTGGGAATAAACACAAATCAACATGGTCACAAACACGTGCGTAAGTATAAAATGAGATAAGTTAATGGACAGAAAGAACATGCACTATGAAAGCAGCAAGTAAGCCCGCTTAAATATAAGGATCATGGGGAAGACGGATCAATGAAGTTATATATGCATGGAAATCTGAAAGCTGAGTATAAATTCACAACAGGAAAGGGAAAGTGCTCCAAGGAGAGGAGATGGATGTACAAGTGTACAAAACCACAGCTGCTGGAAGAGCATAGTCTGTTTCAATCTAAAAGGTCAGTGAAAGAGAACCAAAAATGCATCCATGGAACTGTGTATCACAGAGGTCAAGGTTAAAACAAAGAACCTGCCTTGCCTTCTCTAATCTGGACTAACGAAAAGGACACTTTACTTCTGTTAGATTACCAGGTGATGCTGTGAATTCTTTAAGCAAAAGACTGTTAGTGGGAGAAGGGAAGGGGTTCTTAAAACCATGCAATTCTTCCCGTATTATTTGCCTGTGTACCTCCAAGTCTCCCCACCCACCATCTCCACTCTACAATAAACTGCTGCTGGCTCAGTGTTCCCAAAACATTTTATTCTATTTTCTGGGTGAATGGAGGTTGCTTGTATTCTTATAGTTATGCTAAATTATTTCCAGTTTGGCCCCAACCAATCTTCGTTATTCTCTTGTGATGGGGGTAGGCCAACTTTTCTTGAAATAGCTGACTTCCTTTCCCCAAAATGCTCCATTTGCTGCTGACCCATGGACCTTGCCTCACAAAACCCTTTATGTACATTATTTATTCTCATTTCAGTCCCTAAGTTAAGACGATCCATATAAGCCCCTATCCCTCCAGGAATAACAGCAAAAACTCATTGGTCATTATTCCAAATTGCTTAAATATTTAATTTTATACTATTTTGTTCCCATTAAATATAAGTTATTCAAATACAAGGTTCACATATTTCATTTTTTATTGGCCATCGTACCTTGTCTCGTGTTTTTCTGTTTGGAAATGAATAAGATAGCTAAATATGGGAATGTTAAAGAGGTCCCTGCACTAAAAGTGAAATGAAATGAAAATTTCATTGAAATTTAAATGAAAATTAAGGAAGTATACATCACTAAGAGATTATGGGCAAGGTAAATGAGACACTTAAAACTCTCTATATAGTGTGTTTCAGAAACCTAGTACCAGCTCAGTTACTAAACCTACTATATTAAAAATCATAATTTTTGAGGATTATGAGCTTTTCCAATGGTATATGTTTTAGGTCTTGGTCAAATGTGATCAAGGTGCAGTGCTTCCTCGACCATCAAACAGCAGATTCAGCACAGGTCTTCAGAGATTCCTTGGGAGGAAATAAACACACCACAAGCACAAACTACTCATTCCAGCATCTTAAGCCAACCACATGGACCATTTTAATTAAGTACTTTTGACATGCAGAAGCTTAAGCAGAATCCACTTATATTTGGACTTTAGTGATCAAACCAGGAAATAAAGTATAGTACTATAGTACTCCATTTTTTCTACATGTCTCAGGCATAGGTGAGGATATTACCAACAGGTGACACTACTCTTGGATTATGTGTTTTCTGAAATATAAACTGTCTCAATATTAGCAGAAGCTTTTTCTGAAATACACCTGATTACTTTCAGCTTTCCCAATATCTTACTGATGTACCCCTTAGGTCAAATCTTTCATCCTTCAGAGTCAAAGGGAACCCAGTGCAAAAAAATATATATATTTGTGAATATGTGTTCACAGCTCCACTGTCATTAAACATTCGAAGAGGGAAAGGTAGAATAATCATAGTCAGCTCAGCCTGCCAGAGCAAAATACAATGGACTAGGTGGCTCGAGCAGCAGAAAGGTATTTTCTCAATTCCAAGATCAAGATGTCAGTCTTACCAGCTTCTGGTGAGAGCTGTTTTTATGGCTTGTAGACAGCAACCTTCTTGCTGTGTCCTCAAATGGCAGGGAAAGAGAAGGGAAAAAGTTCATTGCTGTCTTTCTTTATAAGGACACTAATTCCATCATGGGAATCTACCCTCAGAACCTCATCTAAACTTAGTTATTTCCCCACGGCCCTATATCCAAATATCATCACATAGGGAGGTAGGACTTCAACATATGAATTTTGGAGGATTCAACTGAGTCCACTGCAAGTAGGAATGAGGTCAGTTTCCATTTTCAGGAGACTGAATACACATAATCTTTAGACAACTACTTTATTACTAGGAACTCCATGGAAGTTTATCCCCTTAATGTTTTCATATGTATTCAGAAAATATTTTGGACTTTCTTTATCTTGATGTACAGAAAACTGTATCTCCAGCCTACAACATTTAGCCAGCCAGTGGATACCCAATTCCTTCTTCCTGAATTTCACCTGAAACAAGACCTCTAGGCTTTTACTATACTTCCTCTAACAAGACATATAAACACATTTCATTGAAATAGAATAGCTTATTTATTATTTACTAAAAGTTGCATTTGCATTGCTTAATACATATTTGCATCTAATCCATCTTAAGTGCAATTAAAAAAATTGCCAAATATAGGGTATAAAAAAATGTCAGCACTAAAACATACTCAGGTGAGCATTTTCAAGATCATTTTATCCCATGACACTTGTCCTCAGCAGGAGCTCAGAATGTTTGCTGATAGATGTATATCATATGACAACACTAGGGATGATTGAAAACTGGCTCATTCCAAAGACAGCAGGGGACAATAGCAGGGGGTAGGGTGTAGGAACTAAGAGTTCACTTTCAATATGCTACACTTTAAGGTGATTTTCTCCCTCACTGAATTGTCTGCTTCTTCAAATGAATTCACTAATCTCTTAAAATGGGCTGGTGTAGACCATATCCTAAAACAGCATTGATATACTTAGTAAATATTGGTAGAATAAATGCATAAATGAACTCCCAATGCTCCCCCATACCCCCTACACCCAACATACAAAAAGCAGTAACAACCACAATCCTATCAGCGTGTTTTTGTTTTTTATTTCCTGAGAAACAGATACAGGATGTTTTTCTCTAGCTGTAACATGGTATTGGGTATTGGTGTCTGTGAAAGGCAAGAATTAAAATTAATACCATAAATTCTATTTATTGATTTAAAAACCAAATCATTAGCTAGTTAAAATAATAGTCTATATCCCAGCTGCTGATATGAATTAACAAATTAGCATGTTTCTGCTCATGTATTCCAGTAACATTTTATGAACTTCTGGCCTCTACTAGGCTCTCTTCTTGGCTCTGAGATTTTAAAGATAAATAACCTACAGACCTGACCCACAAGATGCTTATAATCCAGAGGGGGGAAGATAAACATTCAAGCATATCAATTATAATACATGTTTTTACAATCGATAGTATCTACATAAAAATGAAGTGGTCTGTGAATCTAAAGGAAAAAAAAAAATTAAAGAGCAACAGAATATGGGAAAGGCCAACCACGGAGATCAATTCAAATTCAATTGATGAATCAGTTCTACTTCAAATGACGGAAAGAGACTGCTAGGTGGAGTCATTCATATATATTTACACTTTAAAGTTTTTACTGTCATATAATTCACTTGTAGGTTATAATCCAATTGTAGGTTCCCACATAACCTTCCTCTAGCTTCCCCTAATATAAATATCTTACTTTGTCACAGTATAATTATGAAAATCAGAAGGTGAGCATTGATACAATTATATGAACTAATACATAGATCTTACTATTTTGCCACAGGACACATGATCCAAGTTCAGCTTCTCAGCCTAATCCCTCCTCTTGGCTACAGGAATGAGTTTAGGGTGTGGTTAAATGCTTATAACAATTTAATAGGATTCAAATCAGGTATTTTAATAGAATTCATCAGGAAATAGAAGATTCTTTTGTGCTAGAATTTCTAGGTATAGAATGAGAATCTCGGAACTACTAGAGGAGAAGATGTCTAGAGAAATATAGAGAGATTCTTAATGATATTAACATAATATGGCAGTGACTGATAAAGATCTATCCCTGAATGCCTAGTTATAGGATTAAACAAATGACCTTTTACTTAGACTACTTGGAGTTTGATTTTCTGTCATATGCTAAATAAAATAAAAAAAAAAAAAAAAAAAATATATATATATATATATATATATATATATATATGACTGATAGATATACACAAGTGACTTCCTTTAGGTAAGAGCACTTTTAAGTCATATATGTATATATAATTACTTACCTAATTGCCCTTGGAAACAAAGGTATACATAAATTATAGGAGACATATCTGGACTCTGAGTATGCTAACTTGTCACAACCTAAGTTTTCTCATACACGGAAAATCAAATCTATCTTACTGATTCCTGAGACAATATGCTTGAGCACTGAGCACCTAGCACCATAGTGTAGATGGTAAGCTAGATAGTGTGCCAGGTCATCAGTGAATGACCACACCCCTGTGTTTCACATAATTCAAGGGGGTTCTCACTGTGGGTACCAAGGATAACTCATTGAGAACAAGATCTGAGAGAGGCAAAAGAAATTATATTCTCACTCTTCATGAATTCCTCAACTGCCCTACTCACTCACTCCTTTGGTGGAAATGGTGCTGGGGGACTAAAATTTTCCCTTTATATTCAGGATTTAGACAAGAAGTTTGATATAAAAACTGCCACGATTATTTTCCTGTTCTCATCTTTGAAAGTCGCAGCCAGGCTGAGAGTGTGTTTGCCAAGTTTTCCGCCTGGAGGAAAATTGTGTGGCTGAGTTATAAATACATTGATGGATCCAGCTGGAACTGTCTCTTGTAATTTAATATGCAAAGAAATAATCTGAGTCATAGATGGAGACAAGCAGCTCCTTTCAGATAAGAGCGCTCTAAGTTTGGCTCTACGGAAGACTTTCAAAAAGCTTCTTCCACAGAAGAACAAGAGATGGTCACAGGGCAAGTGGGGTCAAACTTTGTCCTTTAAAATAGCATTCAATTGCCTGTCCCAGTCTTTCTTCCAAACATAAGCAAAGGGGCTTATGCCACCTGAATTCTTTCTTAATAGGCTTAAATCAAAGGATGGTCTATAAAGTGTTTGCCAATTTTGGAAAGAAAATGAATTTTAGTAGCTGAGAAGTGCACATTTTTTATATTCCTTTAAGTTACATAATATGTACATGTACCCACTATGGATGAGATAACACACCACAGAGTGGAGGGGAAGAGAGGCTAAGAATTGCAATTGGACCCCTCCAGACCCTGCCCTGAATATAATGTTGAAGTCATATATTAATCCATATGCAGTTGAATTATTTTGAAGAGTTTATGATACTATTATGTCAACAGTACCATAAACATTTTAATTAAAAATAACAATGGTGTTAATAGTACTTTTTTAATAAGAACCTATACCATTTGATACATATGGACACTGTTTTAACTATTGTTTGTAAAGAATCATCCCTGGGGCGCCTGGGTGGCTCAGTCGGTTAAGCGTCCGACTTCGGCTCAGGTCATGATCTCACAGTCCGTGAGTTCGAGCCCCGCGTCAGGCTCTGTGCTGACAGCTCAGAGCCTGGAGCCCATTTCAGATTCTGTGTCTCCCTCTCTCTCTGCCCCTCCCCTGTTCATGCTCTGTCTCTGTCTCAAAAATAAATAAACATTAAAAAATTAAAAAAAAAAGAATCATCCCTAAAACCCAGGGGCTACAAACAGCAATTTGTTATTTATCTTAATTATGTGGGGTGGTTAGGGGATTTTCACTGGTTTCACCTGGATTCACTCTTGCATGTATCTGGAGGAGGATTGGCTATTAAAAAAGATTCTAGATCCTCTTTCCTATGTCTGGTAATTGATGGTGCTGCAAGTAAGGCATTTCTATTCTCCTCCATGTGCTCTCTCACACTCCATTTGGCTAAACCACCTTCCTTCCTCACATGGCAGTTTCAGGGCAATGCTCCAAGAGGTTACAAATCGAAGTTCTAAGTCTTCTTATGGTTCAGCCTAAGAAGCAGTCTAATTTCTCTTTCATGATTTTCTCTTAAGTCAGAGCCCGTCCTGAGGTCAAGCCAGGTTCACAAAGTAGTGAATGAAACATGGCAAATATGAGAAAGCTGAAGCTCAGAAAAGTTCAGAAATTAAATAGTAAATGTCAGAGTGAGGATTCAAACCCACAGCTACGCATGGGGCCAATGTTTGTGAGTTTTCCACAGTGGCTGCCTGTGTGTTCAGTTTTGTTAAGCACTTTTTTTTACCTAAGATTTTAACTCTATCATTCCTGTGAGATAGTTGATGTGGGTATTTTAACAATAAAAATAGAGGTTCAGAAAAATTTGTGATTTTGTCAGAGAAAAGTTGGTAAGTAGGAGTATAATATAGAATATATTAAACTTTACCAATCTCCTTCGGATGTCAATGATGTCATTCATTCATTCATCCCCATTACTCTGTGGAGACTACAGAGTTAGGGCATCAGACTCAACCAAGGAGTGCAATTAGGAGGCTACTATGATGATGATAGTGATAACGGTAATTCAGATTAGGGTATATAAATGGAGTGAAGTGGACTGGTTTGTGATATCATTTTGAGATAAAACTGTGAGAGATCATAACTTTTCATCAAGTCAGTTCCTCAAACTTGTGCTGCTCTGCTTTTCAGGTTAAACTAGTAGGCAGTATCTCTAAGGATTCATTGTCATCTGGATTTTCAACCAATGGGAGGCACAAGTGGGAGATCTGAAAGGAAAGAAACAGAGCAGATGGTGTCGCTCACATGATCCCTCTGCCTCCCAGCTCCATCCTCAAAGGATGCTGTATATCTTCCAGGGCTTCATCTCTGCTGCATAATCCCAAGTTTCTTCTACCAACCTAAGCAAGGTAGCAGCTTCCTGTGTTCCTAGGTTCCCAAAGGAGTCTTCTCTTTGGCTTTCTGTTTATCTACCACCGAGGTTATCAATTCCCAGACAAATCACCTTTCTTCTAAGTAAACACAAGACTTTTTATTTTCCTGCTTGGATCTCGGACTGATAGTGACTCAATGATGGGTTTTGTGAAGAAAGGGAGGAAAAGGGTAACCATCATTTGAGGTTTGAGCAAGTACATGGCTGGAGGTTCCTCTTATGAAGATCTGAAATCCTGCATGTGTGTGCACTTGCTAATTTTCATTCTTTAAGACTTAGTTTAAATATCAACCCTCAAAAACCTTCACCTTGAACTCTCTATGTAAAATAGATCTTCTAGCTTAGCCCCACACTTTTAGTTTTTGTTTCATTTAGTAATAAGTGAATATTTTTATTTTTTTAACTTTCTGTGTAAAAATATAAGCTCTATGGTGGCAATGCCATGATCTTCTTGTTCCTTGTCATATTCCAAGTGCATCACACACTAATTGATAGATTAGTGTTTGTAGAAGGAAAAATGAAAATAGGAAGGGAAGAAGAAAGGAAGGGAGGTAAGGAGGAAAGAAAGCTAGAGAACGAGGGAGGGAAATAGGAAAGGAGTATGACAAGAACTTTATACTACCTCTAACCACGTCTATCCCTACCACTGACACACAAACTCTATGCAAAGAAAACTGCCTAGCACCATGACAGAAATGAGGTGAGTCCTTCTCCCTCTTGAAAACATCAATAACCGGCCTGCATTTCTGGTTGTACCTGCCCTAGGATATTCTAATTATTTTCTCTACCTTCCAGGAGACAACCTTACCATATATTAAGGCTCAAATGACAATGTATTTCTAGGGATGCACCTTTATCTATGTCTGTCATTGTACTACTTAGATCTTTTGTTTTAGACTGTATGCCTGATGGGAAAAATTAAAGTCTAACATTTGCATATTCTTTCTATATAAGACTCTAGTTGGGGGACAGGCCCCATCCTAAACAATCTACCTCCACCCAAATGTAATTAACCAGTTCATAATCAGGTTTGTTCTTAGGTGTAATACCTTGAAAGCAAAGTGGTGCAGAAAAACTTGGGAATTAAACACAGACAGGTTCATCCCACCTCTGTCAATTACTAGCTTGTTATTTCAATAAATCTTTTTCCCTTCCTGAGCATAAATCTTCACATTTGAAAGTAAAAGATAATTACCCAATGATAATTACAGTATCTGAAAAACAAGATACATTAAACATTTGTTGAAGGAAAGACTGAAAGCCTGTCTCTGTTGCTATGAAATTTATGTGATTTTACATGAGTACAAAATAATAACATGGTGCCTGTTCCACAGAGGTACTCACCAAATATTAGCTCACCAAACCTCCAAATGCTAATTGATATCAGATTACCAGACTTCAAATCAGCCCTATTCTGCCCAGTCATTATGATCACTAGCGGCTGCAGAAGTCTCAAAGGACTGCCTTATGCCATTTTCACTTCACTGAAGTAGTTATTTCATTCTACCAATTTCTTCCTGGTTCTGTGTTCACATAACTGCCCCACACTACCCTCAACTCTGCATTTCTAAACCTCATCTCATCTCCCATCTGAATGCACCTCATTTCCTTCTAAACTCTTATATTTTCAGGCCATAAGCCACATTACAGACATGGGGTCAACGCCCTCTGACCGTGTACGTCCAACTGATTCTTTCACAAAAATCTCTAAATACATTATTTTCTTTCCTGTCTTCACTACCTATGTCTTAGTTCCAGTCCCTATTGTATTATTCTTTAATTCTTTTCTATTTTAATAGACGGCTTCTAAGATCACTTGGGGATCCTCATTTCCTATATACTTCACTATTTATGTTGCTACTTGAGTGATTTTCCTTTTAAAACATCACATAAATAGATGAAAAATGAAAATCGTATCTAACCATTATCATTCTCAGTTTCCTTATCTGGGTCGTCATAGGAAAAATCCCAAACTAACCATAATACATCATACTCTTCACAATGCAGACCCCACCTACCTCCCTGGCTTTGTCACACTATACACTTATTATTATTATTATTATTATTATTATTAATTAAGACTTTATTTTGTAAGAGCAGTTCTAGATTCACAACAAAATTGAGAGGGAGGTACAGGGATTTTCCATACACCTCCTACGTCCACTCATGCAAACCTCCCCTCATTGTCAACCTCTCCCACCCAAGTGGTGTGTTTGTTGTAAGTGATGAACTTTTCTTTTCACATCACAATAACCCTGAGTCCATAGTTTACACGAGGGCCCGCTCATTATATCACATATTCTATGGTTTGGACAAATTTATAATGACATACAGATGTGTATACCTTTATAGTAAATGCAGTAGTTTCACTTCCTTACAAGTCCTTGTGCTCTGCCTATTCATCCCTCACCACCTCCCAACCCCTGGTACTCCCTAATCTTCTTAGTTTTTCCCAATATTTGTCCTTTCCCAGCATGTCATATCGTTGGAATCCTAGATTGGCTTCTTTCACTTAAGTTTCCTTCATGTCTCTTAATGGCCTGATGGCTCATTTCTTTTAGTTTTGTGTTCTTTTTACTTTTGCAATGTATTTCTTTAGGGAGAGATTCATGGTATGCTCTAAGGGTATCATGATTTCACTTCCTTTAAATTGGTGATGAAGGACTTTGAAAGTATTGATCTAGTGAACTCGATGGATACACACACACACACACACACACACACACCTTCAAAATTACAAATGTTTTCTTAAAAAAAAAAACACAACTGACAAAAGGAGTTCTGAACAGGGAACAAAAATAAAACTTAGCAGAGAAAGAAAAAAATAATTTACTACCCAACACATGCACTCAGCAATCATACCCAACAGTATCACTGTCCTTGGCATTTTGCTTCCCCACCAACAGCCTCTAAGAATAAACAATAAGAAGGAACAGCTTGTTCATCTTTTCATATTCTGCCCCAAACATATGTTATCAAAACTTTGCCTTTTTAAAAATATCATTAAAAGCATTAAAGATAAATCAGGCCTTTGTGGGTTTAATTATTCAGTATATTGCATTTTAATTATTTATTAATATTCTGTCTTTGACAAACATTTCCAGAGAATTAGGGAGGTTATAATAAAAAGATTAATTGACTCCATTAATATTCCAGAATGAGCCTAGTTTATGCATCAACTGGGCAAAGCACATCTATCTTCTCTGAAGAGAACCCAAGACTAGCTTTGTAACCTTGGGGAAACTGTCTGACATCTTTAAGCTTTCATTTCCTCATCAGTAAAACAGAGATACTAATCATGTCTTTAACAAGAGATTCATATAAGGATTAAAGGAATGAAGTATATTAAGGAGGTGGCACAATGCCTTAAAGTGTCCAATAAATATTTATTAATATCCAATATTCTTTCCAGTTACAGAGACAAGGTAACACACAGTTTTACACTAATGGAAAGGGTCTGGGAATGCTCTGGGTGGGTGGTGATATTTGAACTGCTTTTGGAGGATGATGTAATATCCTCCAAGGGGAAAAGGTACTCCAGGGACTGGAGAAAGCATCAGCACAACATTATATTTAAATCCTATCTCTTCTGTGATTGATTTACTGCTGAGCACTACCCAAAACTACTCTACAACATTAATGAATTAGGAAAATTCAAAGCAATACTTAGAACACAGAAGATACTGTCAGAATTTCCCACCAAGGTGTAAAAATCTATCTACTCAAACAAGGCATTACATGCACCCATATTCAGTCTTAGGAGCAAAGCAGATTCGTAAGAAGGCCCCTCAAATGTGATCTTCTTCCAAGCTCTTAAGATATAACAGGAAGGGTAGTAATATCTGCCACCTTGCATAAGCCTTTGCTATTCTTAAATTTAGAAGGGAAAAATGTCTGAATCTAGGATGAATTATCAACAATGCTATCTGGTATGTCACTTTTTGTTGTTGATAATCTAGAGTCTGTCAGTTTCCCCAGAGTGACTAATACCAACATTCCGCAGATAAAGAAAAACAGGTAAACAGCACCTGTGGAATGTTTATTTATTTATTTGTAAATACCACACAGATCATTTTATAGGTATCATCTTATTTAAGCCTCACAAGAGGCCTGTGAGAATGATAGTATAAACATGTTTGGGGAAGAAACCAAGGCAAAATGAACTAGCCAGAGTCACATCAAGTGTGCACTGTTAATTGCATGCTACTAAAAATTCATCTCGTTATCCATTCTTCTATGACAGTACTGTAATCATTGCAAGTAGTCTGCATATTAACCTACCTATGCCGATTAATTATAGCACTTTAGTTTTCCAGGTTCTGCCTGTGGAATCCAAGCATCCCAAAATTCATTAGTAATCCAAAAAACTACAAGTCCATACATTCCTTTGTGTAAACAGGATCACTAGGAAAGAGTGTTGACTATATTTAGAAACCCCCCTGGATCTGTCTCCAATAACCAAACTTTGACTAACACTCCAAATCCCATGTTATTGGTGTTTAAGTCCATCTTCCACCCAGTACAGCATGTGGGGTAGGCACAAATCAGAACAAAAAAGGTCTGCATTTTGGTTCTGTTACTAATAAACTGAGTAATTCAGGGGAATGATTTTATCAATCCCCTTATGAGGAAATGGGAACATTAAATGTACCCACCAGCCTACACTCCCAGATTGGAAAACATCCTAGACAGTTTCCAATGTATTCCATAATAAATAATTATATGTTAACTATTTGTACATAATTTTTGCCATCATTATCCTCATCATCATTTTAAGATTATCTGTTGCTTTATTCACCTCCAGTAGCTCCTGTAATCAAGAAAAGATTATCAGAATGAAAACAGAGTGACAGTAGGTATGGGAAACGTCATGTCTCAGAAACCTCAAGTGTGGATTTAGAAATTACTTTTATTAAAAGGAACCAAAGTCTGTTTTCTGACTGAGCCAAGCAGAATGTTTAGGAGATACTAAAAGGCTTCAGAGAGAAAAATAATAAAGAGTCAAATAAAAAAGAGAAAAGGAGAAAGAAATAATGACAGAGAAAAGATGTTAGTTTCTACTGGAACCTCTCTTTAGATCATGCTAATTACTGGAGACTGATGGCTTCAGGGAAATTGATACACCTACAACTCAGCTTTCTTGCATAAAAATAAGATCTTACTGGCTTCAGAAAGTTCTAGTTTTAACTATGCTTTTATGTAATTCAAATAAGAAGGAGAGAGACTTGTAAATTGTAGATGACTGTCCCCTCGATTCCTTAGACTTCACCAGGAGAACCTGAGTGTGAGAACAGAAATTAACAAGACACTTACTTGTAAACAACAGCCTTACTGGCTCAGTACTTATCGGAATGTTTTCCTGGGATATTTTTCACAGGACTTTAGTTAGCCATGAAACAGCCTGTTTAAAACTGTTCTGGTGTCAAAAGGGGGGAATGAACAATCCCTTAAGTACAAAGGGATTTTTGCTAACTCAGCTCCCTAGAAGAATCAATACTGTATCATAACTCCCCCCCTCCCATTGAAATAGTGTGGTTTAAAATATAAAGATTCTACTCTTCTTTGGGAAAAAGCAATGTTTAAATTTTCCACCTGACATGTTATAGTGTTATATTTCATGTCAGGTTGTTTCAGGCATGGCAAATGATAGGAAGCCTCAGTGATACAATGATACAAATTCTGCAGCTCACATTGAGTTATCTTAGTGAAACATATCAGCTTGAAAACATACATGGGGAAGACATACAATTCTGAAAACCAGAGATAATACCCAGGGGTCCCAGAGATAGTGATGTTCATCATTTATTTTGTATGCAAGGACAAGGTAATAAAAGCAAGATAGTAATACTATTTATCCAGCTTCATAAAATTAAGACAACAGAAAGATTTTTGCTTTAACTCAAGGGGTAGATAAACCTAAAAACAGCTAAATAGAACCAGTTGAATATAAATAAATCTAAAAATGACAAGAAATGTAATATTTATCTCATACCTACTGTGTGCCATAATCTTTCTGATATATTTGATTTAATCATAATTTTCATCATGTAGGTAATATTATTTTCAATCTTCATTTCTTTTCCAAAAAAAAAAAAAGGAAAAATAAATTGAAGTTCAGCATATTGAGCTCAATTCCCCACCATCATCTTTTTTAAGCCATCCAAAGACCACATAATTTTTTTTTTTCCTTTTTGGCATGGCTTTGAGTCAAGAGCCAAATAATGCCAGTTTTTCTGTTGTCACAAACACTGCCCTATGTCAGGCCTTTATTACTCTGGCTTAAAATTCTATAGTGATTTTTTTTAATGATTCACCCAAATTCAGCTCCTTGTTAAAGCCTTCCATACCCTTGTAGCCAAGTTTTTATTATCTTTAAGTGTAGTGCCAATCACTCATTCGTGTCCTCAGAAAACGTTATTGGAATTATTTCCAGTTTTAAATGCCATCTGAGCAGCACAGAATTGCTGGCTCGGCCTCTCCCAATTTCCCACTAAAATAACTAGAAACCTACAGAAATCCCAAACGTTCTTCCAGGCAACCAAAGAACTCTGAAAGAGAGCTCTGGAAACTGAATAAATGTAGATGCAACCTAGGCCTCACAGCATCCATGGATAAATGTAAGGTCAGAAAACTAAACAGACTCTCTTATAAAACATTAATGTCAAAGTGATTTAAATATATAGGAATACCAGATACAAAGAAAAGGGTATTCAGCCAATCCCAGAAATATAGGACATGTTTCATGCAGGCTAAGGGGCAGCAAGAAAAAGAGGTGCAGATCACAAAGAATCCATGAAATACCCATATGCAAAAGTTGACTCCATTAAAGAGTCATGGTTACAGATTATAGATGTTAAGCCAAACATGCAGGGAGAAAATCATAACTATATTGAACAGTAGGTTTACTTACTGCCAGAAAATGTTAGGACTGAAAATGCCAAAAAAAGGAACCAGACTGAGAAATTATAGCTCATATTTGCTATATGACAAATAGAAATCTACCAGTCGGATATGTTAGGAGATTCCTTTATCTCTTTATTGATGTTTCTTATCTCAGTTTAGAAATGATGTATTTATCAACTCTGCAATCACCTCTTGCCACCACATAGGATTTTTCAGCCGCAACAGCCTGAGGGTTCTTCCTTTCTCATCCACATCAGGATCTCAATTACTCTTTATACTCTTGGACTAGAAGATGCAGAAAGTCATTGGCCAGTAAGTAGAAGCTACAGGGGTAGGATGTAGATAGAAGGATGACAGGAAGGCTTTTGGTAGACATGCATGTAGGCAACTGTTGTTGTCAGGCATTCCATTTGCCAGATTGTCTGAAAACCTAACACTCAGGATGAGGCTAACAGGTCTAAAGTAGATTTAAACAGGAGCTGTACGGGAAGTAGGCACAGAGCTATTTACAACCTACTTCCACCTGTGGAAATCCATGGGCATTTTATATAATGGGATGGTTGGCCAACTCCAACTAGGAGGCCTCCCTTTTTTAGGTGTAGAAATGAAATGAAAGTAAAATAAATCTATCCATCTGTCTATCTTTATATCTCACTGGAAATACATTATAGAGCGATGAAAAGGTATATCATCCAGACACTGAAGGATAACCTCTACTGGCCTTATAATCTGACATTGTTCTGTTTTTACGGACTAGTTAATAGAACAAGATAGGAATCACTTTAAAACTAAGCCACAGTAGGGACCCCTGGTTGGCTCAGTTGGTTAAGCACCTGACTTTGGCTCAGGTCATGATCTCACGGTTTGTGAGTTCAAGCCCCAGGTTGGGCTCTGTGCTGACAGCCTACAGCCTAGAGCCTGCTTCGGATCTGTGTCTCCCTCTCTCTCTGCCCTCCCTGGCTCACTCTCTGTCTCTCAAAGATGAATAAATGTTTTAAAAAATTAAAAAGGAAAAAATAAGTCACAGGAAAAAATAAGTACATAGAACTATAGTTAGTATGATTCTGACTCTATCCGTGTCAAATTGTGTTTGTATGTAAGGGAGGTACATATTCATGTTTAACTGGAAGGAAATGTATGAATAATATAATTATTATCTCTGAGTAATGGATTTGGGAGGACTTTCATGTTCTCTTACCTACTTTTCCATGGTTTTAAATTTCTTATAGTTGTCACATTCTTTCTTTGTAATAGAAATAAAGATTTAAAAATAAATGAATAAAATAGAGTCGCATGCAGCAAGTTCCCCATGAGCTGCTTCCAAATGTGCTATTTCTGTTAGCATTCAAGGCTTTGCGTATTTTGATTCTAATTGTCACTTTAGTCTTCTCTTCATTACTCTCTGGCAAACATGCCAAACCAAGTTCTCACTTTGGCTAGAATCCTCTAGCCAGGGCACTGTAAACTTACACAAAGGAAAAAAAAATATTTATCAGCAATTTTATGTTGCTTCTATAGTCAGACAACTTATATTCAGTATTACGTTAGGAAGCCTCTATTTTTCTATATCTTAGTCTGCCCGTCTCCCTATTAAAAGGTTTAATTTTATTCAAGTATTTCATGTTAAGGGAAAAGCTTATCTTGGAATAATCTAGTGATTCCTTTCTATGCATCCATACCTGTATATCAACTCCTTTTTCCTATTATATATTCCAGACCACGTGATCCATTAACCATAAGCCTTCCACTTATCAGCTGTGGTTTTCTTCATACCTTGGCTTCCCTTGTTCTCTCCACGTGATGTCACTTATGCCAAGCAGTACCTCAAGGCCCAAATCAAATGTCCCCATCAGTTAAAGATCATTCCCCCCTTTGGCATCCTAGAACATCTCACCCCTCTAACTTCTTTCAAGTATTTTTCCCGACTGTACTTGCTGTGTAACAGTACATTTTTTGGAGGGCAAAAGGCTACCTTTCTCTGTGTTCTCTGGTTTGCACATTCATATACTATGTGTGAATAGACATTAAAAAAACGTGCAATCAACGTTTCATCATTGACATGTAGTCCTTTGGAAATATGCCAGGAAGCACAGAATAAGACTCAAGGAAATGGGACTGGAGAGATGTAGGAAGGAAAAGAGAGAGTTTTCTCCTCTTGTGGACAAGTTACCTTTTTCACAATCCAAGGTAACATGAATGCTAGAGACAGGACCCTGAAATTGCAATCGATCCCTAACACACTAACTGGAAATTACTCCATTCACTGCAAAAAATAAAGAATGGCCAGAGCCAAAGCA
The DNA here is from genome assembly GCF_016509475.1 of Prionailurus bengalensis. Taxonomy (NCBI): domain Eukaryota; kingdom Metazoa; phylum Chordata; class Mammalia; order Carnivora; family Felidae; genus Prionailurus; species Prionailurus bengalensis. The sequence goes on from NC_057352.1 coordinate 40,685,217, forward strand.
AAGCTAAGTTCCTTCCTTTTCCTATAAATAAAGTAACCAAGAATTATGATAGTAACAAAAACAGAATAGAGGGGGAAAAAAAACGCGTTTCCTTTTCCAAGTCCAAATGCATTCTTCTCTTTGCTATAAAAGGAGAAGTAAGTGGGGGCTTGTTGAAAGCCATGTGGAGAATACATGTGATTTCTTCCAAATAGATACATAGGTGTGTATTTTGTACACACACAGACACATATTCTCTCTTATAGTACACCTCTGCAATGACTCAGTAGCAGTACTTGAGATTATAGAGAATAAAAAGCCAGAGATGTCATCAGGTCTAAGCTTTCACCTGTGCAGCAGGCTAAGTCATACCAGATCATGGGATCACTCAGCTACAGATCTATCAGTGTGTGTGTTGAGTATTAGGTCATTCCTACCTGACTACACGTTTCTCAGGGGAAGCCCTATGTCTATTTTCTCTCTTTGTCTCAAATCCCTACTTTGAGAAATAGTGAAAACAAACAAACAAAACAAAACAAAACAAAACACAAAAAAATGGTGGAATGAGTGAATACAATATTGAGCCAAACTAATAAACCAAAAGTTTTAATTTGCCTGTATTGTACCTGAGATGTTACATTCTATCTATTTCACTCAGAATCATGTTTTAGGCTGAAAAGGCAAAGCAGGAGGCTGATCTGTCTTTAGATTATTGACTGCGGCTGTCAACACTTCTGTGCGGCTTCTGACACTTCTTCTGGTTCTTTAATGACACATTTTCATGATGTCTTTGAACTTCTCTTCTTAATATTAGTTCCACTTGGTCAACACCTCTTACTCATTGATGGACCCTGGGAGCAATAAATCCTAGGTTATTGAATTTATGTTGCTTGCATCAGTCCAGACTGGTTCCTGACTTGATGAGGGCGGAAGCTGCTTTTAAAAATACAGTTTATTAGATTCTATCTCTGGGGATTGTTCCATTCCATTAGGAAAGAGTTAAAGTAGTGACATTTCAGAACTTTTCCAGGTGATTATAGTATTTTAATAATTTAGTTAACCTCTTGAGCTATGGGAGGCAGTTATACTTAACAACACAAGATTTGCCCAAGGAGATACCTTTATGAGGAAATGTTGACATGAGGAAGGGAGGCATGAGGCCAGGATATAATGGTCAAAGGCATAATTTACCAATAAAGACGGAAATATTCACTAACATTCCTCAAAATGCACTACACATGTCCTAATATTACTAGAGGTAATTTAGGGGTAGTGAAAAGTATACTTTTCATTTCAAATTTTCATTTAAATTCCAGTTAGTTAACATATAGTGCAATATTGGTTTCAGGAAAATTCAGTGATTCATCCCTTATATATAAACACCCACTACTCATCATAACATGTACCCTCCTTAATACCCATCCCCCACCCGCTTCTCTCCATCAACACTCAATTTGTTCTCTATCATTAAGAGCCTCTTAGGGTTTGTTTCCCTCTCTTTTTCTTCTTTTCCTCCTCCCATATGTTCATCTGTTTTCTTTCCTAAATTCCACATGAGTGAAATATTATGCTATTCATCTTTCTCTAATTTATTTCACTTAGCATAATACACTCTAGCTCCATCCACATCAATGCAAATGGCAAGATTTCCTTCATTTTGATGACTGAGTAATATTCCATTGTATATATATACCACACCTTCTCTATTCATTCATCAGTTAATGGGCATTTGGGCTCTCCCCATAGATTGGCTATTGCTGACAATGCTGCTATAAACATCAGGGTGCATGCACCCTTTTCAATTTATACAAAGGGGTGCAATTACCCTTTTGGGTAAATACCAAGCAGTGCAATTGCTGGGTCATAGGATAGTTCTACTTTTAACTTTGTGAGGAAACTCCATACTGTGTTTCAGTGACTGCACCAGTTTGCAATATCACCAACAGTGCAAGAGGGATCCCCTTTCTCTGCATCCTCACCAACATTTGTTGTTTCCTGTGTTCTTAATTTTAGCCATTCTGACAAGTGTGAGGTGGTATCTCACTGTAGTTTTGATTTGCATTTTCCTGATGATGAGTGATGGTGAGCATCTTTTCATGTGTCGGTTAGCCATCTGTAGGTCTTTGGAAAAAAAACATCTACTCATGTCTTTTGCCCATTTTTAAACTGGATTATTTGTTTTTCGGATATGGAGTTTGGTAAATTCTTTATAGATTTTGGATACTAACCCTTATCTGATATGTTATTTGCAAATACCTTCTCCAATTTCATAGGCTGACTTTTAGTTTTGTTGATTGCTTCCTTTGCTGTGAAGAAGCTTTTTATCTTGGTAAGGTCCCTATAATTCATTTTTGCTTTTGTTTCCCTTGCCTCCGAAGACAGGTCTATTAAGACATTGCTATCACCAAGGTGAAAGAGATTCCTGCCTGTGTTCTCCTCCAGGATTTTGATGGATTCCTGTCTCACATTTAGGTCTTCCATAATTTTCAATTTATTTTTTGGATACAGTTTAAGAAAGTGGTACAGTTTAGGGGAGCCTGCGTGGCTCAGTCAGTTAAGCATCCGACTTTTGAGTTTGGTTCAAGTCATGATCCCATGCTTTGTGAGTTTGAGACCAGCATCGCTGTGAGTGCAGAGCCTGTTTGGGATTCTCTCTTTCCCCCCCCCCTCTTTCTTCCCCTCCCCTGCTCTCTTTCTCTCTCTCAAAATAAATGAATCAACTTTACAAAAAAGTTAAAAGAAAGTGTTGCAAGTTTCATTCTTTTGCATGTCACTATGCACTTTTCCCAACACCATTTATTGAAGAGACTCTCTTTTTTCCACGGAATATTCTTTCCTTCTTCGCCAAAGATTAGTTAACCGTATAATTATGAGCCCATTTCTGGGTATTCTGTTCCATTGATCTTTGTGTTTGTTTTTTGCTCTAGTACCATACTGTGTCGATGAGTGCAGCTTTGTCATGTACCTTGAAGTCCAGAATCGGGATGCCTCCAGCTTTGCTTTTCTTTTTCAGGATTACTTTAACTACTCAGGGTATTTTGGGGTTTCATACAAATTCTATGATTGTTCTAGCTCTGTGAAAAATGCTGGTGTTATTTTGATAGGGATTGATTTAAAAGTATCGATTGCTTTGGGTACGATAGACATTTTAACAACATCTGTCCTTCCAATCCATGAACATTGAATCTTTTCCCATTTCTTTGAGTCCTCCTCAATGTCTTTCATGAGTATTCTATAGTTTTCAGAGTACAGATCTTTTACTTCATTGGTTAAGTTTATTTTTATGTATCTTATGGATTTCGGTGCAATTGTAAATAGGATTGGTTCTTTGATTTTTCTGCTGTTTCATTGCTGGTATATAGAAATGCCAAAGATTTCTGTATGTTGATTTTGTATCTTGCAACTTTGATGAATTCATGTATTAGTTCTGACAATTTTTTGATGGAGTCTTTTGGGTTATCTACATAGAATACCATGTTGTCTGCAAATAGTGAATGTTTGACTTCTTCCTTGCCAAGTTGAATGCCTTTTATTTCCTTTTGTTGTCTGATTGTTGAGGCTAAGTCTTTCAGTACTATGTTAAAGAGTAATGAAGAGAGTGGACATCCCAGCCTTGTTCTGAACCATAGAAGAAAAGCTCTCAGTTTTTCCCCATTAAGGAAGATACTGTGAGTCATTGATATGACATTTATGACACTGATGCATGTTTGCTCCATCTATCCCTACTTTGTTAAGGGTTTTTTTTCTCAAGAATAGAGGCTGTATTTTGTCAAATGCTTTTCCTGCATCTATTGATAGTATCTTATGGTTCTTATACTTTCTTTTATTAAGGTGATGTATCACATTGATTGATTTGCAAATACTGAACCAGCCCTGCAGCCCAGGAACAAATCCCACTTGATCATGGTGACTAATTTTTTTTAATGTACTGTTGGATTTGGTTTGTTATTATCTTGTGGAGAAGTTTTGCATCCATGTTCATCAGGGATACTGATCTGTAATTCTCCTTTTTAGTGGGGTGTTTGTCTGGTTTTGGAATCATAGTAGTTTTGACATCATAGAGTTAGTTTGGAAGTTTTCCTTCCATTTCCATTTTTTGGACCAGTTTGAGAAAAATAGGTATTAACTCTTTCTTAAATGTCTGGCAGAATTCCCCTAGGAAGCCATCTGGCCCTGGACTTTTGTTTGCTGGGAGATTTTTGATTAATGATTGAACTTCTTTGCAGGTTATGGGTCTGTTCAAATTTTCTATTTCTTCCTGTTTCAGTTTTGGTAGTTTGTGTGTTTCTAGGAATTTATCCATTTCTTCCAGATTGCCCAGTTTATTGGTATATAATTTTCATAGTATTCTCTTATCATTTGTATTGCTGTGTTGTTGGTTGTGATCTCTCCACTTTCATTCTTGATTTTATTTATATGGGCCCTTTGTCTTTTCTTTTTGGTAAGTTTTGCTTGGGGTGTATCGATTTTATTAATTCTTTCAAAGAATCAGCTCTTAGTTTTGTTGATATTCTGTTTTCCTTTGTTTCGATATTGTCTATTTCTGCTCTAATCTTTATTATTTCTCTTCTTCTGCTGGCTTTTGGCTTTATTGCTGTTCCTTTTCTAAATCCTTTAGATATAAGGTTAGGTTATGTATTTGAGACTTCTTTTGCCTCTTTATTTAGGCCTGTATTGCAATATACTTCCCTTTTAGGACTACCTTTGCTACACCCCAACTATTTGCTACATTTGGACTATTCTGTTTTCATTTGTTTCAATGCATTTTTAAATTTCTTTTCTAATGTACTGGTTAACCCATTCATCTTACCATAGTAAGATGTTCTTTAACTCCCATGTACTTGAGGGCTTTCCAAATTTTTTTTTTTTTGTAGTTTACTTCAAGTTTCATAGTGCCGTGGTCTGAAAATATACATAGTATGATCTCAGTCTTTTTGTGCTTGTTAAGGGCTGATTTGTGACCCAGTATGTCATCTATTCTGGAGAATGTTCCATGTGCACTCAAAAAGAATGTGTATTTTGTTTTAAGATTAAATGTTCTAAATATATCCGTTAAGTCCATCTGGTCCACTGTGTCATTCAAAGCCATTGATTCTGGTGGGTTTTCTGCTGAGATGATCTGCCCATTGATGTAGGTGTGGTGTTAAAGTCCCACACTAGTATTTATGTTAGTAATTTATATATTTGGATTATTCAAGTTGGGGGCATAAATATTTACAATTGTTAGATCTTCTTGATGGATAGACCCATAATGCCCCTCTTCGTCTCTTGTTCAATCTTTATTTTAAAATCTAGTTTGTCTGATAACAAAGCTGGAGTAGCCATACTTTTTGACCTCCATCAGCATGATAGATGGTTCACCATCTCCTCACTTTCAACCTACAGGTATAAACTTAGTCTTTAGACTTTTAGACACTTTCAGTCTTTAGGTCTAAAGTGAGTTGCTGGAAGGCAGCATATTATATATATATATATATATATATATATATATATATATATATACATAAACACACATATATATGTATATATGTTCTTGATACCCTCTATGTTTGGATTGGAGCATATAGTCCATTTACATTTAGAGTGATTATTTAAAGTGTATGCAAAAAGTGTAATTCTTCAAGACTAATTAAAGCAGAAAGAAGTTTCTTCTTTTTGAACTACCTTTCATCCATGATAATTACATCAAGGAGAAAGTTTTAATACTCTTTGATAATTTTCACTTAAAACAATGAGAAAGAAAAATGTCTCAGGTTCAGAGCTTCGGTAACAATGAGATCTAATTAGAATTTAATAGTATTCTTCTATTTTCTTAGGTTTATTTTCACCTTGCCTTTATGGCAAGTAATATTAGTTCCTTGTAAAATACCAATATACTCAAACCTCTTTGGTATGTGCACTTAAATATGTTGAGAATATTACAACATTAAGTCAGTACAGCAGATGACACTTGGTTGTGACAAAACCATGGATATGGCAAGAAATGACTAATTAGAAAAACTGACCAATAGCAATGGATACAAATGGCAAATAATCAATCTTCCAGAAATCTATTTGAATTGGAATGGGGAGAGAACAGACCTATTTTCGGGGTGCCTTTGCACCCCCCTATTCTTGTTTACCTAAACTCGGGTGTGAGCATTTTATAGCTTTGTATTTCTTTATGCCCTGTTAACCCATTGGTGCAAGCCCAGGAGATTCTTAAACTTCTCCCCACATTTCTGGATGAGATTAACTTTTGAATTGGTAAACTGAATAAAGCACATTGTTTTCTGTAAGGTGGGTGGTCCTCCTCTAACCATTTGGAGGTCACAATAGAACAAAAAGGCTGATCCTCACAGATACATAAAGGGGAACTTCTCTTGCCTTATATTTTCAAGCTGGGACATCAGTTTTTGTTGTTGTTGTTTGTTTGTTTGTTTTGAAGTTAAACTGAAACATCAGTTCTGCCTTGGGCTGTAGCCTGCTGGTCTTTGGACTGCAACTTAAACCATCAGCTCTCCTTGGGTATACAACTTGCTGATTGCCTATCTTGGGACTTGTCAGCTATCATAATCACATAAGCCAATTCCTTAAAATGAATGAATGTTGTGTTCTATTTCTCTGGATAATCCTAATATTCATATGTTGGTGTGCTGTGGACAGGGAATTTCAGCAGGTATGAGGCCATCCATTTTATCATTCATTTCTCCCTAATTTTTTCCAACAATTTGCCCTAGCAGTTCTGAGATATAGGGGCCTCAAAAAGAACATTTTTAGTAAGAAATGTGACATCACTTAACTTTTCACCCTTACCAATTCTCTGGTCTTTTCCCAGACATTAGCCATCTCTCGCTTTAATCCTACATCCGCTCTTTTGATGGCCAAAAGAGAACTCTAGACTTAAGAGTCTACGACACAGAAATACCTTCGTGACAATACTGAGTAACAGATAACATTTGACCAAATGCCTGGGCATTCCATGACCTAGTCAAGTTGACATAGAAAATTAACCATCCTAATAGGTATTCATTAAAACAATATAGTAGTAGAATGTCAGATGTAGGATCTACAGTAAAGCTTGTCACATACTTAGTATCTAATAATCAGTAGTTGACAGAAATCAACCAGCAAGGACATGTTCACATGTTTATAAGGTTTGCCTGCAATTGGACGGCTTGTATTAAGTCAAAAGAAGAGGGGGAAAAAAAAAGATTATAATAAGCATCAATTAAAAAGTTTTTTTTTTTTTAAGTGACATGAGTTTCAGTAAAGTGGGTCAAAGAGGCTTTAAATCTGAATTTCCAGAACAGAGAAAAAACAGATGGCATTTGTGACAAGGTCATACCAATCAGCAAGCAGCCTGGCTTTTAAAAGGACCAAGGCTATGGTGGCAAATAAATCTAAAGCCAAAACTTAATTATTATAGATTTAGTAATTTCCCCTTATATTTTCTAAGCATCTGTTATCTCAAATGTAAAATGAGCAAGATGATACTGTTCTCCTGCATTCTTCTAGTCAAAACTAATTTTGGTACTTAAGGTGACAAGCCACCAGCACATGCTAATGCTATTTTACCTCCCTCACTTAAAAGAAAGACATCAAGAATGGTAACAATATCACAAAGAACTGAAGATCTATTGATTTGTTTAAATAGCCAGGAAAACTCATCAAAACAGTAGGTACATCCTAAAGTCTATCAAGAATATTATCTTGTGGCATCTGGGTGGCTCAGTTGGTTGAACATCTGACTCTTGGTTTTGGCTCAGGTCATGATCCCAGGGTCTTGGGATTGAGCCCTGTGTTGGACTCTGTGCTGAGTGTGGAACTTGTTTAATATCCTCTCTCTCCCTCTGCCCCTCTCCCCCTCCTCACATTCTCTAAAAAAAAAAAAAAAAAAAAAAAAAATTAAAAATTAAAAGAAAAGAAGAAAGAAAAAAAAGAATATTCTTTCATCTCTAGAATGTTGGTTAGAATGATACAGGAATTACTTCCAATGAAAAGAAAAAAAAAGTGTAGATATAGAAAATGTGTAAGAGGTTAAATAGCTGGTAAGTAATTCTTAATACTTTTATATCTATTTTGTATCTTTTACAAACACTATATTCCACAGAGTAAGAAATCTTTAGAAAACCTGAGGACTGTTCTTAGTTTTGAGAAAACTATGATTCAAATGAGAAGAAAAATAGATTCTGTGACAATGAACTCATTTGAGCACTACCCTGAAAAAAGTTTTCTCTTGAATTTTCACCCATAACCTTCTCAATAGGCATTGTAGTGAATTATGTTAATATTTATTTGAATACCAAATTCATCAAAAAGACATTTGGACTGGAAAACTACATTTATGCCATAAAAGCATGAGGGGATATAGTCTCATAAAAAAACATTTTCTTCTTAAATTATTCTTAGGTAAAACTTAGAGCTCATACATTTCTTCCTTGATGCATATTATTAAATGCTCTTCTCAGAGGAAAGAGATTTGGGATTGGAGTCCATAGAATGAATACCCAAGATGATCTATTTTCTTCTCTTATCCATTAAATTTGTATAGGGAATACTTAGAGAAAAAAATTAACATTCAGTAACTGTATCATTTCATGCAATCTCAGAGCAATCTTTTAAAGATGTTTTCTTATTTATATTTTTAGTGTCTGACTGCCTGTACCACAAAATAAATAAGTGACAGAGTAGGTATTTCTATTCCATCTGTTTTTTTTTTCCAGTATTTATTTTTCAGGTGGGGAGGAGCAGAGAGAGAGGGAGACAGAGAATCCCAAGCAGGGGATTCCCAAGCAAAGAATCCCGTGCTGTCAGTGCAGAGCCAGATGTGGGACTCCAACTCATGAGCCACGAGATCATGACCTGACTTGAGCTGAAACTGAATCAGACACTTAACTGACTGAGCCACCCAGGGGCCCCTCCATCTGTTTTTCAAGTCTATGTATCTTCATTCTTATGCAGCTTCTGTGTCTCAGAACACACATAAGTCTATAACCGTATTTTTCTATAACAATATCTTAAACAATGTATTATATATATGCTATTATAATTTGGAATTTCATAAATAAATGATTTCAATCATCAGTAACACTGAACCATAAATTGCCAAAATCTACTTGTTCTGTGATAACATCACACTTATATGCTTAAGAATCTTCATGGTATCAAGTAAGAATTTTATTTTGATGTATAAAGTTTCTGAAAGGCTAGTTCACTTGGAGATTTCCGTTATTAACTTTTATTTTTATTCCTGACAGGAGTTTCAATAAATAATACGAGTGATTTTTAGCACCAAATCAATACTTAAGAAACCAAAACATCACTGAACAAACGTAGCTTTAGATGATGTCTATCATGCGGCTAAGTTTCTAAGACTTGAATAATAGGACCATTGTTTAGGGAAGAAAAAAAAACACACATACTGCAAGTGGGTTTGAAATACTATAAAATTATTTAAATACATGCAAACATTATTTCAGAAATAAAATCCTTATACTCACTATAAACCTTTAAAACTGAAACAGAATCATACATTAAAATAAATACAATTATAAAAGAAAAAAATCATTAATGTGAAATACGAGGCTGTGTGTAGCAGGTGAGCTAGGGTTTCCAGTTGCTAGTAGCACAGTAGATAGCTTCCTTTGAATTGTGCACAACTATGCTGTAGATACCAGGTAATGAGTCAGGTTTTATACTCTTGTTTTATGTTCAAACTACAGACAAATCTTCATTCTCAGATAATGCAAAGAAGTTTGCTATCACTTAATGTGAACGTGTAACTTATATATTATGTCCCACTTTTCAATTAACTTAAGAATTTCTACCTGTTATCGATAAATATAGAACACGAGAAATTAAAATAAAGAGCACACATAGTAAAAATGGTTTCATAAGTAGTACCTAGTCTATCTTTATTGAGGATTCTTGTATGCCAATATTTTCTGAAAAAAATCTCACCAATGAATGTCCATTTTACTGTGTAAACAAATGTTTTCCAAATTTGTTTTTTTTTTAATCATGAGGTGTTTTTATTAATATACCCAGCAGCACACTTTGAGAAATGGTACATTAGGCTGACAGTTGAAAAAAAAAAAAACTTTATAATTGTTTTAATTAAAATGAGTTATTTCAAGTATCTTGTTCAGTTATAGTAAACACCAAGGATGAAAAAATATTAAGTGCTTGGAATTAAGTAAATACAACCAGTGGGAAACTGTAAGAACATACACTTTCTTTTCCTCTGTCTTTTGCTTCTTTTTAAGAGAAAACAGTTTGTTGCATTACTATTATTTTTTTAATGTTGATTTCTGAGAGAGAGGGACACACAGGGCACAAGTTGGGTAGGGTTAGAGAGAGGGACACACAGAATCCAAAGCAGTGTCCAGGCTCTGAGCTGTCAGCACAGAGCCCAACATGGGGTTCAAACTCACAAACTGTGAGACCATGGCCTGAGCCAAAGTCAGACGCCCAATCACGTGAACCACTCTGGTGCGCCAGCTTGCAGTATTTAAACAGTAAGTAAACATATATTATCTTCACACTTTACCATTTAAAAAAATATATTTTTATCTGTAATTAGTAAATATAAAAGAATGTTTTTGTCTAATTTGATATTGTCAAACAGAAGTTTTTAAAGAAATTATTTAAGTGTATTGACAATTATGATCAAGGTAGGGAATTACATATCCAACACTAAAGTTCTATTTTATTAAATGTTAATTTAGTTCTGTGTATGAAAAATAATTAAATACATGAAGGACATGAAGTGAAAAATATATTATGGCAATAAATATGGCAAATTATTAAAGGAACTGTGTGTAAAGTGTGAGGTCATTTCCCCAGAGGGAGAACAATGGTATATATTCAAGAATATAAAGAAAGGTTTTGATGGATATCCATCACATCCCAACTCTATGAAAAAATATGGCCTGTTGTGTTTTGAATAGCCTATTGAGTGGCCAACCCCCCACGAAATACTCTGCTGCAGTCCCCTTAAGGCTGAAGGCTTCTCTCACACTGAACTGGTTTCTAAACTTTAACTCGCTGGACCCAGTTCCAGAGTATTTCTTGAGACTTTAATTCGGTGGGGCTGTAAGTCAGAAATTAGAGAATTTCCTCACTTGCAAGACTCTCTTTTCCACTTCAGGTCCCTTTATTCCTTCCACGTTACACTCTTCTCCTTAAAAATAGACACTGACCTGGTCTTCCATGCCAGGTGTCTTTACCTTAGCTCATTTATCTATTACTCTTTTTAAAATGTATTCTATAGAGCATTTTATCCATCCAGACCCTGTTGGGAGCTAAATCTGAGGACCAGAAGAGAGTACGAACAGCAGAAATTACCTATTTTGAAACTGTACATCCAATGTTTTGCTAAAGGTTAAGAGTTAAATAACAGATGCGCATAGAAGGAATAGCTAACAGGTGTGAGAGAATGACAGGAGAAAATGCCTTCCTAGAGATGATAATAATCTAAGTCTCAAAGAATTAGTGGGGACAACATAGGTAAAATTACAAAGAAGAAATTATAGTCTTTTTTTTTTTTTTCTGGAGAAGAGGGGAGGCATTTGGGTGTGATACAGAATTCATGTAATCCTTACAAAAGCAGACAGATTTTATGTGTCCTGGCCTATATAAGTCAGATACAATTGTGTTAAATAATAAAGTAATCAGAAGTTTTTCATTTAAATATTATTTCAAAGTATATCAAAGTGTAACTTTTTTACATGCCACAATGTTATTTGGTAAAATTCTATGTCCTCTTCTTTTTCCATTATTCACCCCAAATACTTACAACTTCTACTTGCAAGATGCTCAAATACTGCACCCTGACATGCACGGAGATCTCATTTCTCTTACTTAGGTCTCCTCCCTTTTTACCGTGGTGAGAGTATTTAATGAGATCTACTCCCTTAAATAATATTGTATTTCACACTTAAAATTTTTAAGTACAGATACAGTGATATACTTCAAATCTCCACAGCTTATTCATCTTTCATAACTAAAACTGAACAACTCTTTATCTCTCCTCTCTCCACTGTCCTTCACAATTACCATTCTACTCTTTGCTGTTGCTAATTTGACTATTTCAGATAAACCATATAGATGGGTTCATCCAGTATTTGTTCTCCTTTGACTAGCTTATTTCACTGAACATAATGTACTCAAGGTTCATCCATGTTGTTGCATACTGAATAACCTCTTATGTTTTAAGGCTGAATAATATTCCATTGTGTGTGTGTGTGTGTACATATATATATATATATATTGTGTATATATATATATATATAGTATATATATATATATATATACACATATATATATATATCTCATATTTCCTTTTGCCAGTCATCTATAGATGGATAGTGAGATTGTTTCTGTTTCTTGGTTATTGTGAATAATACTTCAATGAATATGGGAGTCCAAAGACAATATATAAATAACAGGTATAGGAAAAGATGTGCAACATCACTAATCATCAGGGAAATGCAAGTTAAGGCCACAATTATATGTAATCTCACACCTGTTAGGATGGCTATGATTGGGACACCTGGGTGGCTCAGTCAGTTAAGCACTGGACTCTTGATTTCAGCTCAGGTCATGATCTCATGGTTCATAAGTTTGAGCCCTGTATTGGGCTCCATGTAACAATGCAGAGCCTGCTTGGGATTTTCTACCCCTCCCCCAACTGCTTTCTCCCCCATATGCACACACTCTCTCAAAATAAATAAACTTAAAAAAAGATGGGTATCATAGAAAAAATAGGGCTCCTGGGTGGCTCAGTTGCTTAAGCCTCCAAATTCAGCTCAGGTCACGATATCATGGTTCATGAGTTTAAGCCTCATGTCCAGCTCTGTGCTGACAGCTCAGAGCCTGGAGCCTTCTTCAGATTCTCCATCTCCCTCTCTCTCTCTGCCCTTCCCCCATTCTTGCTCTGACCCTCAAAAATAAATAAAAATGTTAAAAACAATTAAAAATAGACAAGGGAACTGCAAAGAATGAAAGAATTAGAACCCTTGTATACTGATGACAGGAATGTAAAATGATGTAGCTGGTGTGGAAATCAGTATGGAGCATCCTCAAAAGATTAAGAACTGCCATATGGACCAGCAATCCCACTTCTGGATATTTATCTGAAGGAATTGAAACCAGGATCTCAAATAGGTAAGTTCCTTTCTTTCTTAGTATTTTATGATTAAATTGATATCATCTCTATTTAGACATTCTTCATACACAAATGAGCAGAGAATTTGCTTCTTTATTTCTTCCTAATTTCTCTCTGTGTAAAATTTCCTGTTCCTTAGAGGGTAGGAAATAAGAAGTCGAGTGTGCAGAAGAAGGAAGAAATGGGCGTGTCAGAAAAAAAACAGATTCTGCTTCTCTCCCAATTCACTGCACTGTAGGTCATATATATTGTGCTTCCCTGCAGGGAGTTCACACTCAGAACCTATACCAGAGGTCAGACAAATTAGGAGAGGACATTTATTCATCAAGCTGTTAAACAGGGGCAAATGTTTTACCAAAATTTTAAGCACACTTTACTTCAATCGTGTTTTGTGGATTCTCCTGCCTACCTTGGAGTTTTGTATGAACTCATGCTCTTAAATCTTTTCACAGAAAGTAGGTTTTCTTTACGGTGCATAAATTCCCAAAGAACAAGTAAGTTCAGAAATCAAGGCAAGGTTTCCCACTGCTCCTGTATCAGAATGTAAAGGATTTATTTTTCTTTTTAAAATTTCTCAAGGTTCGACAGATATTACAACTATCAGACTTCCGTTAGACAAATTGGTCATAATGTAAATATTGTCTCTCACCTTTGAAATTCTAACACTCAGCAGAAACAAACTTTAAAAGTCACAAAAGGAAAAGCAGCCCTGAATTAACGATGAGGTCTTGCAACATACAAATAAAATCATGTTTAGATGTGGAGTACTTCCTCATAGAGCATGCAAATAAAATTAGAATTAAGAAAGCAAATGCAAAATATGAAAAGCCCTTTCGAACATCTGGCTCAGAAGTTTTTATATTCCTCAAAGTCCTGAGGATTCTACAAGAAGTCCTAAAATTTACCTAATGATTCCAAATTCCTAAAAGATATTAAACTTTGGATTGGATAATGAGAAATTGGAATTCCTAAGAATTCTTAGGGATTTCTGGGATTATAAATTAATCCTTATTTCCACAGCACTTTTAAAGTATCTTTGAAAATAATAATGAACACCAACAAAATACACAGTGAATCTTTTTAATGATGGGATTGTATTAAAGGTGTCAGAGGAGATTTTATTAAAAAAATGATACAAACTATACAAATGTTATTTCTGTGAACAAAGAGGTTATGATAAAATTACATATTTGAATAGTATGCAAAATAAACTCTGCTTGATAAGAAGCTATTTGTTAATAGAAACATTATATGAGGGAATGTACTCACTAATGAGTGCCAATTACAATAATTTAAAATTATAATAGCAGATATTTAATATTTAAAACTTAGCATCCTTAAAAATGAAAGTTTAAAACACATGTGGCTTCATTTTTTTCTATTCTATAGTTTTAATTATTGTTTCACAATTTTTCTAGATGTTGAAAAATTTCTTTCATTTTGTACTGATGTTGGTTGCACTCCTATGAGCTCATCCATAGCAACATCTACTGCAAGTTGGGTGTCGTATTATGTTTTATAGAAGTTCATTTTCTTCTTTAATAATAAACATTTTGTCTACTTCTCCTGATTTTTATCTGGCTATTGAAATCTGGATTTCTTTTTCTACTTCCCATTTTAGATGAGTTTCTAATTTCATGTTGGAGTATTCCACATCATCATTCATATATTCTCTTTGCATTTTTTCTTTCAAAGATCAATAGCATACAGTGAATATCCAAACACTCTAAAACCCCAGTGAACATTATTCAGTCATATTTAAATAATGTAACATGCAGAATATCTAGCAAAACTAACAGCACTTCACATAATTATGCATTGAAATTGTCAATTTAAACATTCATTTGCTTCCAAAAAGTTGTTATTTCTTGCAACACCACTGTTTAAAATGTATCATATGTCTAAACTTATCAATATTTAATATTTTTCACAAATGACTCACCTTTGGCAATAGCAAATAGTATCATGAACATTTACTATTACAGGGCAACAGCTATGAGGAAGATTAAATCATCAGATGGCTATTGCTTATTTTTATGTATTTCTATCCTGGTTCCCAGAAATATCTACTCTGTAATTCCACCTATTAGTATGCCTTCTCTTGTTTCTACTTAATATTATTTGATTCCTTCTATCCAGCAGTCTCTCCATGTTAACTTGGCTGTTTTTATTTCCCAATTATGATTACTTTTTTTTTTCTTTTTTCTCTCCAAATAAACAGATCCTCACAAATTATTATGTTAGTACCAAATGACAAAATATTTATGTGATCCAATTCCCAAGGCGGGGGGCGGGGGGGGGGAGGGGGAGTTTGGTGAAAGAAAACAAAATGAAAGAAATAAACCTACAGATACAAGGACCACAGTGAAATTTAAGCATGAGTTGCCCGACCCAATCATGACTTTAAACATCCAAACAACTGAAAACTGAAGACCTGAAAACATCCTGAAAAGAGAAAAATAATACACTATCAGGGAACATCAGACCTAATGACTAATGATTTCTCATCAAAAACCTTAAAGGATGGAATAAGGTGGTACAATTACTTTTGTAGGGCTAAAAGGAAAACAAAACAAAACAAAAAAAAAAATGGAAGTAAACTCAGAATTCTATACCCAGAAAAATTATATGTTAAGAATGAAGGTATTCTCAGATGAAGAAGAACTAATAGAATCTGTTGCTAGCCATCTTGTTCTAAAATAATCACTAAAGGAAATTCTTCTGACAGAAAGAAATGCTATGGATGGAAAACTGGAGAATATTAGCAACAAAGTAAAAGCAACAGGAATATTTAATATTTGGGCAACTATAATAGACTAAGCTCCTCTTGGATCTTTAAAGTGTTTAACAGTTCAAAGCAAAAAGTGGCTATACTGTCCGAAATGGTTTTTAATATATCTGGAAGACTTAGTTTATAAGAAACTATAACATAAAGCAAAAAAAGTAAAGAAACTCTATGGTTACTTGTTGCTACTAATTATACTGTAAAAACACTAACAATATTATGATCTCTAAAGTAACAGCATTTAAATAGTATAGTCAAATATACAATAGTCGAGTTAAATAGGAATACTAAAAATGTTAAAATATGCCAAAATAGATAGGAAAGTAAAAACAAACAAAAGGGGACAAAACAGAAAAGCATACCATTATAGTCTTAATGCAAACATACCAGTAATTTCATTCAATATAACCTAAATACACCAATTAAAAGATAGAGGTCATGAGACTGCATTAAAAAATATGCCCCAACCATACGCTGCCTACAAGAAATTCACTTCAAATATAATGATAGAAGTAGGCTAAAAGTAAAAGCCTTGGCGGGGGGGGGGGGGGGGGCGGACAGTTACCACACAAGTTCTAATGAAAAGAAAGCCAGAGTGACAATATTATTATCAGACAAAGTAGATTTTGAATCAAAGAAAGAGAGATAGAGGCATTACAAAATGATAAAAGGGTAAATTCACCTAGAAAACTTAACCTCAAATGTGTATATATAACTTACTACAGAGCTTTGGAATATACAAGCAAAACTCATAGAAATGAAAGGGGAACTGTTAGATAAAGCCATAATAATATTGGAGACTGCAACACCCTTACCCAGTAAAAACCAGGATTAATATGAATTAGTACTTATAAAATCAACAAGGACATAGAAAAACTGAACGGCACCATCAATAAACTGGATCTGATTGACATTCACAGAGCACTTCACTGAACAGAATATGCATTCGAGTGTAGACGGAAGATACATCAAGATGGATCACATCATGGATCATCAAACAAAGGTTAACACATTTAAAATAACAGAAGTCATATAAATTTTATTCTCTGATCACAATGAAATTATACTAGAAACCAGTAACCATCACTTACCTTGGAGACATTATATCAACTCTTGCTTTTAAAAATTCATTCATATAAAGAAGGTTTTCCATTGTAATACATAAAAACTCAAAAACCCTCATGAAATATTACTAAATAGGATTCAACATAAGTATCAATAATAGTAAGCCACAGCTACGTGCGGTTTATAAGAATGCAAAGCTTGTTTAATATGTGAAAAAAAAAACATACCCTAATATAGCAATAGTCTAAAGAAGAAAATCCACATACACCTATCAATTCATGCCAAAAAGCATCGGACCAAATTCAGCTTCCACCACTAATATAAATACTCAGCAAATCAGAAATCAAGACAACTTGTTCAACTTAATAAAGGGCACCAACAACAAACAAAAAAGAAAAAAAAAATGAAGCTACAGCTAATCTCACACTTAACAGTCAAATACTAAATGCTTTTCCGCTAAATTCAAGAACAAGACAAGCCTGTCAGCTTACACCAATCCTATTATACATACTATCCCGTTAAATAGGAAGCTATACCAGGCTCAAGATGATAATAAAAAGGCATACAGATTTGAAGTGAAGAAATGAAACTGTCCTTACTGGTAGATGATTTGATCATTCAAGGTCCAAGTCGAAAATCCCAAAAAATCTAAAAACAAAAGGATAAAACCTCCCAGAATAAGTGAAGTTATCAAAGTTGCATGAAACAAGGTCAACACACAAAAATCTATTATATCCTATGTACTAGCAAAATAGTATAGAATTATAATCTGAAATTCAAAAGTGATATTGTAAATATTTAAAACACTTTAAAATAATGTTTGAAACAGTTTCAGAATGAATCACTGATGTTTAAACACATAACACAGAGACGGGAACTGTATGCTGAAAACTGCAACACAGTGATGAAACGGCCAAAAACAACCTTAACAAACGAAGACGTGGACTGTGTTCATGCCTTGGAAAACTCTACCCGGTAAAGATGTCGTTTCTCCAAATTTCTTTACAGATTTAATTTGAGTCCAATCAAAATTAAAGCAATGTATTTTTGTAGATACAAAAAAACTCCTAAAATTTATCTGGGAGTGTGTAGGATAGACATCACCAACATGGTGAAGTAGGGCACAGCAGCCCCCATCCCTCCACAAACAACAATTCGAGAGTTATCCAATGAAACCAGGACTGGGAGAGCTCAGGTGTGTCCACTCAAGAGGCTTTGGGCGCATAGAGGAGCGCGCGCACGCACACCTAATAAATTACACAAAGCTAATCTGCAAAAAAAAAAAAAAAAAAAAAGGCAGAACAGTTTCACTTTGTATCATCCCATCCCGGAGGATGGCTCTGCTTGGCAACAGGGGAACACCTCCAGACCCCAGAGGGACCCCTTCACTGGAAAGGGGAGAACGGGGACAGTGACTACCCTCCCCAGGTTCCAGGGCACTGCATCAGAACCCGCTTGCGTTCTGCGCCCCCCACCCCCGAGACTGGTGGAGCAGAGCTGCCCAGGAACCGCTGGAAACAGGCAAGAAAGCCGAGCCCGCGGTACCAGTCACACACAGCGCGGGAGCAGCCCCAGTTCCCCAGGAGCCTGCTCTGCAAAGGCCTTCAACAGCTCTTTCTGCTGAGGACCTCAGCAGCCCTGGCAGGCCTCAGACACCGGCAGCTTTCATCATTAAGAACCTCGCCTTGGAAGGCGGACAACACCAGCAGTTTGTGCCACCAAGGCAATCAATACCCAGCCGACCCACCACGGACGTCTGCAACTTTGGGGTAGGAGGGCTCCCCAGGTTTTCATTTGTTTGCGGTTAGTACCTGCCAGGGTATCTGCCTGCTCCACTCCTCCTCTTCCACTCCAGCAGCCCAAGCCAAAGCCACAGAAGACGGACGCCGTGGGGCCAGGATGCGCCCAGACCGCCGTCCTCGCATCTAGCTAGGGCTTTGGCTGTCAGCCCCTTAAGCTCTTACAGCTGCTCAGTACCCGGATGTGTTGGGCTGTCCCCTCGCTGCGCCCACCTCCACGCGCATGCCCAAAAACTAACTCGTGCAGCGCCCACACAACAAAAGTGCGCGCCAACAGCCAACCTCCCTGCAGGTGTTCCTGGTCCCAAGTCTGGTCGTGACTCTTGTCACTGGCCTGCGCTGTTGTGGGTGCCCACAGATAGCACCTGTAGGTCTGCATCTGCATACAATAGGCCCTGACTCAGGTCCCAGGCCTCCACTGCACACGCCCGCCGCTAATCCGTGCAGACTCAGGAGTACACGGCAACTTCCAGATCCGGATTGCAACTGTTGCGCCTGGATCTAATCACCACTCGTGGTTGCTTCCTAACTGGTCCCTGTGCACGGAGGACAAGAAGAGACGGAAGACAAAGGCAGAGCACTTCAGACTGGTAGGTGGCGATTTTAATAAGCAGGAATTTACTCATGAGGCTTGTCTTGGGCAGTCGCAAAAAAGTAGACCTCCACACAAACCGCCAGAATCTTAAAAAAAGCATGGAGGTCTTAATGGAGTTCAACTGCTGTGGATTGAGTGCAGGTGCCCTGAAAAATGCATTACTGTTTAAGGGCTATATCCTTGAAATGGCTACATCTGTGGAAAGAGTGGGCTCAGCGTATAGATCTGGGAGTGGGTGAGGAGGCTCTAATGTCCCAAATGCGTGTGACAGGTCTACAGAGGGTCACGTCCTCTGGATGAACTCCTGTAACAATTTATCCCTTATGATTGGGTGTTTCGATTTCATATGCTTCCCCCCCCCCCCCCCATGCCTTTTCTTCAGTATACCCTGAGAGGTCAGCAAGTTGTTCACTAGCATGGAGGTGGCATGTTTGGCAACCGTCTGTTTGCACCATGCTGGTGGGACTTCCCACTGCAGATTCCAGTGTTCCACTTCCACCAATGATCCATTGCGAAACTTGGGGCAGTGGCTCCTTCCTGTGATTTCTATGCCTTTACCATGTTGTGTGTCTTGGCAGGGCTTCCCAGTCTGGCATATGAGTAACAGGCACTAGTGGTTGATTATTTAAATGAATTAAAATCTGAGCAAGGTGGTTTAGTCAACCTGGGCAAGGTGGTTTTACTTTGTAGTAATTTAATCTGCTGCTTTAATATTCCTTTCTTTCTATCAACCCTGCTGCTTGTAGGTTATAAGGGAGATGGAACCAATATTAAATGTCATATTCTTTTGCCCAGTCTTGCGTACCATGACCTTGAAGGTGTGACTCTCAATCACTGTCTATTTGACAGGGGTATCTGTACATGGTAGTTAGCTTCTCCAGTCCCTCCATGGTGGTGGCCTGGTTTGCAGAGCAACAGGAGAAGGCTTGGGTTAGGCCATACTCAGTGTCCACACAAACTAAGGCATACTGAGAGCCCTCATTCAGAGGGAAAGGGCCGATGTAATTTGTCAATTCTTTATCTGCTGGGAACTCTGGGTAGCTGACCCCAGATTCCTTTGGCAGTTGCCTCAGGTGTTGTTTAGAACATGTAGGACCTGCTGTTATTGCATTAACCAAGTAACTGTATTTCAAGGGCAATTTAGCATCTGTAGCAATATGTCATCCTATATGGGTGCTATAGTGGCCATTCTCCCTGTGTATCCAATCTACTGAATCTACTTTTGTATCTACTGAAAGGTTAGTTGCCAGGATTCATATTTAGGCTAGGACACCAGCTTCCTGATGGTCAGGTGGCGTCAGTGCATCATGAGACAAGACATGGAAAACAGTGAGAAATGTTCTCAGGTTCTTGCAAGAGAACATAGATGTCCTTCCACTTATCCTGAATCACAAGGGCTTATTCAGGTTTATCCTTCCACAGGAGAAAGGGGAGTTCTTACCACAGTATGTTTTTCTTTAAAGTTGTCTGGTCATATTCTGATTCTATGCATAGTTTTAAATATGACATTCTAGTCAAATCTTTGGTAATATAATCAGTGTTTTCAATTGCTACCTGTAATAAGAAGAACAGAATCTTAATGAAATTTGCAAATAAAGGGGGGGCCAGCGTGGCTAATGAGGTTAAGTGTCTGACTTCAGCTCAGGTCATGATCTTGAGGTTGACGAATTGGAGCCCTGCGATGGCTCTGTGCTGACAGCTCAGAGCCTGAGACTGCTTCGGATTCTGTGTCTCCCTCTCTTTCTGCCCCTTTGCTGCTTGTGTATTCTCTCTCTCTCTCTCTGTGTGTGTGTGGGTGTCTCAAAACTGAATAAAACATTAAAAAATTTAAAAAAATAAATTTTCAAATAACCATATTACCATGAAATTTAAAAATATACTTGTGACCAAATGGACATAATAGACATACAGGAAACATTCCATCCAGTAGAATACCCATTCTTAAATAATCGTAGAACATTTTCCAGCATCGATTATATGTTAGGCAAAAAAATAAGTCTTAACAAACTTAAGAAAGTTGAAATCCTAGCAAGTATTTTTCCTTCCACAATGGTTTGAATCCAGAAATAAATAATAGGAAGAAATTTGGAAAACTCACAATTATTTGGGGATTGAACAACATGCTCCTGAAGAACCAATAGGTCAAAAAGAAATCAAAGGGAAATCAAAAAGTATTTTGAGACAAATGAAAATGGAAACACGGCACACCAAACTCAGGAGATGTAGCAGATCAGTTCTAAGAGGAAAGACTACAGTGATTAATAACTATGTGTGAAAATAGTAAATAAATAATAAATAGTAAATAATAAATAGTAAATGATGAATAGTAAATAAATAGTAGTAATAGTAGTACTATTTTAATAATAGCAAATAATAAAATATGTGTGAAATAAATAACCTAACTTTATACCTCAAGAAGCTAGAAAAAGAAGAACAACCTAAGTCCAGAGTTAGTAGAAGGGAGGAAATAACAAGGATCAGTTGGAGATAAGTGAAATTAACTGGAAAGACAACAGTAAAGATTAATGAAACAAAGTTTTTTTTTTTTTAGAAAAGATAAAATTGGCAAACCTTTTAGCTAGACTATGAGAAAGGAAAGATTGAAGTCATAAAAGAAAGAGGAAATACCACAACTAATACCAGAGAAATACAAAGGATCATAGAAGACTTTGATATGCCAACAAATTTGAGGATATAGAAGAAATGGGTAAATATCTAGAAACATACCATCGACCAAGACTAAATAATGCAAATATAGAAAAATCTGAACAGACCCATTAATAGTAAGGATATTGAATCATAATGAAAAAAACCTTCCAACAAAGAAGAGCCCTGGGACAAATGCCTTCACTGGACAATTCTACAAGACATTTAAAGAAAAATTAACACCTGCTCCTAAACTCTTTCAAAAAATTAAAGAAAAGAGAACTCCTGCAAACTCTTTCTGTAAGGCCACCATCACTCTGATACCAAAGCCAGATAAAGACACTACATGAAAAGACAACTACAGGCAAATATCCCTGATGAATATAGATGCAAAAATACTCCACAGAATACTAGCAGGGAAACTTAACAGCACATTAAGATTACACACCATGAACAAATTGGATTTATCCCTGGGATACAGGGATGGTTCACCGTATGTAAATTAACTCCACTTTTACAAAATGAAGAATAAAATCTGCATGATCACTTCAGTAGATGTAGATTTGATAAAATTCAACACTATTCCATGATAAAAACTTTTAAACAAATTATAGAAGGAAAGCCCAACACTAACATCATACTTGGTATAAGGTGGACACTTTTTCTCTATGATCAGGAACAAGACAAGGATGCCAACTCTCATCACTTCTATTCAACATAGTACTGAGAGTCCTAGCTAGCAAAGTTAGACAAGAAAAATAAATAAAAGGCACCCAAATAAGGACGAAAGAAGTAAAACTTCATCTCTTTGCAGAAGACCTGATCATATATGTAGAAAACTCTGAAAACTCCAGCAAAAATCTGTTAGAATTAATGAATGGATTTAGTAAAGTTACAGGTTACACAATTAACAGAGAAATAAGTTGCATTTTATATACTAAGAATAAGATATTTAAAAGATAAAATAAGAAAATAATAAAAATTAAAAAAAATCTTATTTACAAAGTCCTGAGAAACAATAAAATATTTAGGAAAAAAAGAACTAATCTTTGAAAACTATAAGACGTTGATGAAAGAAATTGAAGAAGATATTAACGAATGGCAATATATTCTATGTTCACAGGTTGAAAAACATAATATTGTGAAAATGCCCATAGTACCTAAAGTGATATATAAATCCTATGCATTCCTCATCAAAATCCCAATTACATTTTCCACTGCCATAGAAAAAAACAATTCTAAAATATATGTGGAACAATAAAAGACCCAGAATGGTGAAAGCAATCAAGAGAAAGAAAAACAAAGCTGGAGACTTCACATTTTCAGATTTCAGAATATGTTACAAAAATACAATAATTAAAGCAATGTAGTACTAGCATAAAGATACATATGTGGCCAATGGAACAGAATAGAAAGTTCAGAAATAAACCTATGCATATAAAGTTACCTGATCTTCAATGAGAATTCTAAGAACACACAAATGGGACTGGGATTTTCTCTTCAGTAAATGGTACTGAAAAAACTATATATCTACATGTAAAAGAATAGAACTGGACCTTGGTGTTAGACCATACACACACACACACACACACACACACACACGCACGCACGCGCGAGCTAAATGTAAGAACCGAAAGTATAAAACTCCCAGAAGAAAATAGGAAAAATATTCTTGACATTGGTCTTGGCAATGATTTCATGTATATGCTTTCAAAAGCCCAGGAAACAAAAACAGAAATAGGCAAGTGGGACTACATCAAACTAAAAAAGATTCTGCATCGTGGGGCACCAAGGTGCTTCAGGTGATTAACTGCCTGACTTTAGCTCTGGTCTTGATCTCGTTTCCTGAGTTTGAGCCCCTCGTCAGGCTCTGTGCTGACACTTCATTGCTGGAGTCTGCTTCAGATCCTGTGTCTCCCTTTTCTCTCTCTCTGACTCTCTCTCTTTCTCTCGCTTTCTCTCTCTCT
The DNA here is from genome assembly GCF_016509475.1 of Prionailurus bengalensis. Classification (NCBI taxonomy): domain Eukaryota; kingdom Metazoa; phylum Chordata; class Mammalia; order Carnivora; family Felidae; genus Prionailurus; species Prionailurus bengalensis. The sequence goes on from NC_057352.1 coordinate 40,709,203, forward strand.
TTCTCTCTCTCTCAAAAATAAACATTAAAAAGGAGGGATGGTGCCTGGGTAGCTCTGTTAAGCATCTGTTTTCGGCTCAGGTCCTGATCTCGCGGTTTGAGCCCCATGTCAGGCTCTGTGCTGATAGCTCAGAGCCTGTAGCCTGCTTCAGATTCTGTGTTTCCCTCTCTTTCTGCCCCTCCTTCCCTCCATGCCCTGTCTCCTTCTCTCAAAAATAAATAAAAGTTATTTTTTAAATAAAAAAAAGATTCTGCGCAGCAAAAGAAATAACCAACAGAATAAAAATGAAACCTATAGAATGGGAAAATATATTTGAGAACCATATATTGATTAGTGCTTAATATTCAAAATATGTAAGGAACTCTTATAACTCAATTTCAAAAAATAAGTCACTTTATTAAAAATAGACAAAAGACTTGAATAGACATTTTCTCAAAGACATACAAATTGCCACCAGTATGTTAAAAGGTGCTTAACATCACCAGTCATCAGGGAAATGCAAATCAAAAGCAAATCAAAATGACGTATCACCTAACACTAGTCAGAATGGGTATTATAAACAAAAATGATAAGTGTTGGTGGGGATGTGGGCAAATCAGAACACTTGAACACTGTTGGTGAGAGAGAATATAATATGGTGCAACCACTATCAAAAACAGTATGGAGGCTCTTCAAGAAATTAGAAATAGGACTACCATATAATTCAGCCATTCCATCTCTGGGTACATACCTGAAAAAAATATCTCAAGGAAATATCTGCATTCTAGTGTTCATTGCAACCTTATTCACACTAGCCAAGATATTAAAACAATCCAAATGTTCAAGAAATGAATAAAATGTGATACATAAATACAATGGAATATTATTCAGCCTTTAAAAAGGAGGAAATCCTGCCATTTGCAACAACATGGATGAAACTGGAGGATTTATTGTAAATAACTCAATATACTACAAATACTGCGTATATGAGGTGTTTGAAAGAGTCAAAGCCATAGAAGTAGAGAATAGAATTGTGTTTCTCAGAGTCTGGGGAAGGGGAAATGGGGAGTTGTTCAATGGGTATAAAGTTTCAGTTACACAAAATAACTAAGTTCTAGAGATCTTTCTGCAATATTTTTTAACAAAACCATATCATGCCCTTAAATATGTGTTAAGAGGGCAAATCTTGTGTTATGTATACATACTACAAACATATAATTATAAAAAAGTGGGGGGTATGGACTAGTATTCTCCAGAGAAACAGAACCAATAGGAAATGTAAAGATGTTTAAGAAGAGATTTATTATGGCAATTTGCTCACATAATTATGAAGGCTGAGATAAACCACATTGTGCCATCTGCAGGCTGGAGAACCAAGAAGGCCAGTAGTATAATTCAATCCAAGCCCAAAGGCCTGAAATCCAGAGGAGCCTATGGTATAACTCCCAGAATATATGCCCGAGGTCAAAACATTTGATGCCTAAGGTCAGGAGAAGATGCACATCCCACCTCAAGGAAACAGAGAGAGAGAGAGAGAGAGAGAGAGAGAGAGAGAGAGAGAGAATTTGTCCTTTCTCTGCCTTTTTTGTTCTATTTGGGCCCCAATTGGTTAGAGCCTGCCCACTAATATGGGTAAAGAGGATCTTCTTTATTCTTTCTATTGACTAAAATGCTAATCACTTACAGAAATACTGTCACAGACACACCCAAAAATAATGTTTTACGAGGTATCTGGGTGTCCTTTATCCCAATGAAGTTAGCACATAAAATTAGCCTCCACACTACACAAGGAAACTTTGAAGGTGATAGACATGTCTCTTACCCTGATGGTGGTGATGGTTTCACAGGTATATGCATATATCCAAACATATTTTGTATATCAGTTATATCTCAATAAAACTCTACACCTGGATTTGATCCTACAAATGGCAATATATTAGTCCTGATGGTGGTGATGGTTTCACAGGTATATGCATATATCCAAACATATTTTGTATATCAGTTATATCTCAATAAAACTCTACACCTGGATTTGATCCTACAAAAATGAAAACTTATGTTCACAAAACAAGTTATACATGAATGTTCATAGCAGCTCTATTTATAATTGTCAAAACCTAGACACAATCCAAATATCCTTTAATGAGTAAATGGATAAGCAACTTGGTACATCCATACAATGGAAAATGAAATAAGGAGGAATGGCTAGTAATAGGTACAACAACTTGAATAAATCTCAGAGATTATTTTTAGTGAAAAAGAACACTTGTTTCAAAGGTTATATATTTCATGATTTAATTTATACGACCTTCTCAAAAAGATAAAGTTATAGAGATAGAATACAGATTAGTGGTTGCCTAGTATTAGGTTGAAGGAAAGATAAGACTATAATGGGATAACCACAGACGTGTCTTGAGGGTGAAGGGACTGTTCTATATCCAGTCGATATAGTTCATGGATCTGTATAAATGCTAAAGTTCATAGAATAGCATAAGAAACAAGTCAGTTTCACTCTGTGATAATTTAAATAATAAAATTACAAGAATAGTATCCTATTTGGGGCACCTGGGTGGCTCGTTCAGTTAAGCGTCTAACTTCGGCTTAGTTCATGATCTCATGGCTCCTGAGTTTGAGCCCCAAGTCAGGCTCTGTGCTGACCGCTCAGAACCTGGATCCTGCTTTGGATTCTATGTCTCCCTCTCTCTCTGCCCCTCCCCTGCTCCTGCTTAGGTGCTTGCTTGCTCTCTGTCTCCCACCCCCCCCTAAAAATAAATAAACATTAAAAATTTTAATATAAAAGAATAGTATCCTATTTTACTTAAATGATAACCAGTGTTTAATCACATATAGTGAGCTTTTACTACAACAAAATGATGCATGTTTTATTTTCAGGGTAATTGACACATTGAAGGGAAATTTTCAGACGGTCTTGATCGTATTATGACAATGATGAAGAGGGATGAACTTAAAAAATAATAATAATGTCAGGAATGCACTTTAAGAGAATATATTTGCCAAGACAAGCTGTTTAATGAATAACCATTTGAACTGAGTCTTGAAGTATTACTAGATGTTGACCAATTTAGGAGGAAATGTCTTTCCAGGTGTAGACAACTCCATGGTGAATGCCATGGGCACCTACAATGTTTTTTGTTTGTTTTTGTTTTTCTCAAGAAAAGGCAAATAACAATGCAGATGTAGCTAGAGGGTATTTTGCTCAGTGAAATAAGCATCAGAGAAAGACAGATATATGATTTCACTCCTATGTAGAATTTGAGAAACTCAACAGATGTACATAGGGTAGGGGAAGGAAAAATAAGATTAAAACAGAGAGGGAGGCAAACCATGAGAGGCTCTTTTCTTTTTTTAATTATTTATTTTTGAAAGAGAGAGAGAGTGTACACGCATGAGCAGGGAAGGTGGTAGAGAGACGCACACAGAATCTGAAGCGGGCTCCAGGCTCTGAGCTGTCAGCACAGAGCCAAACCTGGGGCTTGAACTCAGGAGCCAAGAGGTGATGACCTGATCTGAAGTTAGACATGTAACTGACTGAGCCACATAGGTGCCCCATAAGAGACTCAAATACAGAGGACAGGAGCACCTAGGTGGCTCAGTTGGTTGAGTGTCCAACTCTTGATTTCAGCTTAGGTCATGATCTCACAGTTTGTGAGAATGAGCCCCGGGTCGGGCTCTGTGTTAACAATGTACAGCCTGCTTGGAATTCTCTCTCTCTCTCTCTCTCTCTCTCTCTCTCTCTCAAAAATTAAAAAAAAAAAATTAAAAATCTGAAAAAAATACAGAGAATAAATTGAGGGTTGCTGGAGAGGAGTTGGGTGGGAGGATGGGATAAATGGGTAGAGTTAAGGAGACCACTTTTGGGGATGATCACTGGGCATGAATGAATGAATCACTGGGTTCTACTCCTGAAGCCAAAGAGGACACTATATGTTAACTAATTTTAATTTTAATTTAAAAGGAAAGAAGAGGCAAATAATATTTTATGTGTAGATTTTAAGTTTGTAGGATGTAGAATCAGGTGGGACTTGAATGGGGAAGATCTCAATGTTAAAGAGCTGACTTTCTAGACAGGAAAACATTCATTTTTATCTTGAGGGTAGTAGGGAACTATTGGACATTAACCTAAAAACGTATCCTCCACCTCTTGTCTAAATAGCTGTAAAAACCAAACCAACCAACCAACCAACCAACCAGAAAACCCTCTCAGTATAGAGAATCTGAAGTATTGCCAGATACTTTCAAAGACATGCATGTTATTTGATCTAATTTCTCTATTTTAACTGTAACCAAATCCAGGTAGTGTTCTGAAGTTGTTTGAATGAATTGTTTTGCTTTCATCTTTGTTTTTTTTTTTTTTAATTTGAGAAACAGAAAAAAAAATGGTAGAAACATCAATAACGCATTAGAAGAGTAACTAAAAAAGAAATTATATTTCTATGTATCCATCCATCCATCCTATAAACAAGTATTAGCACACATCATGTACCCACCAAGGTGTTAGGCATTGGGAATTAAAAATAAAAACAAAACACAACAGTCATGGTATATGACCTCAAAGGACTCTTTCCCATGAAAGATAGGTAAATCTAAGATTAGTATACACTGAAATTTGGATTATGACAAAGTTATCCACAAAATTCTGTAGAAACACAGAAACAGTGCCCCAGATGTAGCCATCAAAATGTTTCCGAGTCCTGGCAGATGCATAGGAGTGAGCTAGCAAGTACAACACAGGAAGAAGAACAGGATCACATTTTTTAAAGTGTGGCACATTCAAGGAATTTCAAGGAATTCCCTGAAGGTGGATACATAGAGAAATAGGGAGAGACAAACCTAAGATGTTTACAGCCAGTGATACTAGAATGTGTGTTTCACATGAGAGAGAACAAATCTGATGATTTGGTTCTGCCATGATTAGCTCTGAAACCCAACCAAAACTTTCTCTGAAAATTGAGTAAGCAAACCAGATTTGAAAATCCCATTTTTTAGTTATGTTTTCGTAGAGGAAGAGGGATTGGCAAAACTAAACATCTAACCCTAACCATTTTTCTGCCTTGTATGTTCTGAGAATCCTCCGTAGCCAATATTTGAAAACCATTGCAGTAGTAATTGGGTAGTGACTAAGGGACTTCCAGAAAAGGCGTTGTAAGGCATGTACAATTTGGAGAGAAAAATATACTTTCTCCAGTCAGTATTCACAGAAAAGGAAGTCTCTGAAGAAGATAAAAATTAAAAGTGCCATCTTTTTTTTTTTTTTTCAATTTTGTATTCATATTTTTTTTATGAAATTTATTGACAAATTGGTTTCCATACAACACCCAGTGCTCATCCCAAAAGGTGCCCTCCTCAATACCCATCACCCACCCTCTCCTCCCTCCCACCCCCCATCAACCCTCAGTTTGTTCTCAGTTTTTAACAGTCTCTTATGCTTTGGCTCTCTCCCATTCTAACCTCTTTTTTTTTTTTCTTCCCCTCCCCCATGGGTTCCTGTTAAGTTTCTCAGGATCCACATAAGAGTGAAACCATATGGTATCTGTCTTTCTCTGTATGGCTTATTTCACTTAGCATCACACTCTCCAGTTCCATCCACGTTGCTACAAAAGGCCATATTTCATTTTTTCTCATTGCCACGTAATATTCCATTGTGTATATAAACCACAATTTCTTTATCCATTCATCAGTTGATGGACATTTAGGCTCTTTCCATAATTTGGCTATTGTTGAGAGTGCTGCTATGAACATTGGGGTACAAGTGGCCCTATGCATCAGTACTCCTGTATCCCTTGGATAAATTCCTAGCAGTGCTATTGCTGGGTCATAGGGTAGGTCTATTTTTAATTTTCTGAGGAACCTCCACACTGCTTTCCAGAGCGGCTGCACCAGTTTGCATTCCCACCAACAGTGCAAGAGGGTTCCCGTTTCTCCACATCCTCGCCAGCATCTATAGTCTCCTGATTTGTTCATTTTGGCCACTCTGACTGGCGTGAGGTGATACCTGAGTGTGGTTTTGATTTGTATTTCCCTGATAAGGAGCGACGCTGAACATCTTTTCATGTGCCTGTTGGCCATCCGGATGTCTTCTTTAGAGAAGTGTAAAAGTGCCATCTTTGATTCTGGTAATCACCAATGTATACCATTGCTATAAATGGGAGGCATGTGGCTATGGCAAATTGAGTCAGCTTTCATTTTTAGGTTAAGCAGGGAATGCTTAATGGGAATTTTCCCACTGCCTTAGTCATAGCATGGCAATGCAAAACAGGGCTGGCCTAAAGTTATTGTCAGGCATTTACTTGTAGTAGTAGACATTGGCCAAAACAAGTTGTTTAATGAGTAAAAGACTTCAATGTTTTTATTATAAGAGAAATCAGCTCTTTCAAGCATCCCTAGATCAGAAGTTCTGTAACTGTGTTTCTGCAAGAATATTCATGTATAGTAAGGCAGGGACATTTATGCCTATAAAAGTTTGAGGATCTCTGCATCTAGACTGCCACCTGTGTGAGACCTCACACTGAAGTCTTACACAGTCAAACACTGGGCACACCTCTTCCAGCACTGAATGGAAGACAAAATTTGGGAAATTCCTGACGATTTCAATGTTATGGATGAGGGAAATGAGACGAGAGAGCTTAGAAAGCTTGTCCGAAGTCACATAATCCTTCGCAGGTCTCCTGAGAATGAAATTAAGTTACTTTACTTGATACAATAACCAATGGATTCACGAATGTTTTTGTCATCCCTCACCCCCAGATAACCCTGCCTGCATTCCCAAGTGGACATTTCAAGTCACACGGAGACCATTTATACCTCAAAGAAAAGATCACTTTTAACAAGTAACAAAGGGAAAGCAGATGTTTCAGTCCAACTGGCTGAGGGAGTGTCAAAGCAACTGAAATTAGTGATGCTCAGAAATTATCATTTTGCCAACAGTTTCAGGTTTTGCTCACATTTAAGGACCAGAACAGCCAAGGACCAGAACAATCATTTGAGCTTCACATTATCTTTTCCCTTTGGTCTCTTAAGGACATGCTAAGAATTTGTGAAAATGGACACAGCCAGATGTCCAGAAGGAGCAAGAAATAGAGAACAGGGATGAATTTAAAGGGTTTGAAGCATCTAATCAGGAAGAGACTTTTTTTTTTTTTTTAAGTGAGTTGAGTTGACTTTTTGTATGCAAATTTGGATCAGGAAATCTCATTTATACCCTAATGAGGATGTGAAGTTCCTAGGAGTTCTCATCAGCCATTGGGCATTTGGCCTCCTGTAACTGAGAGAGAGCTCTGAGGTTTTTTTTTTTTTGTTTTTTTTTTTTTTTGTTTTGTTTTTTTTCTAATTCAAGTCAGATTGACAGTGTCTCCAGAAAAACCCTGACCTGCCTAGAGCTAGGTGATAAATAATTAAGGTGTTGGGAGAGATATGGTGGCTCTCACCTGCTTGATCCCTTCAGATGCCAGGGGCTTTCAGACTGTAAGGCTCTGAGAGAATGTTCTTTTCTGATGACTTAGACCTAGGAGAGAATCCGTAGGAAGTAAAGCAATTATACTCATTGTGTAACTTAATGACACAATGTAATGTGTCTGCTAAGTGGATGTGAATATATGTGGGTTATTAAAGCAAGGTTATGGATCTGAAGAAAGCAATAACCAAACTCTAAAACATTTATGACAATATTTAACAAGCTAATATTAAGCAGACTTTTTAAGAAGTTTCAAGCAACTTCATGTAATAAATGGAGTTAACCAAAAAGAAACAGCAACCTCAAAGAGTATCAGTCCAATCAATCTTTTTCTCATTTTGTAATAATTTATTTGTATTATTCTCTGAGACACTGTGAACATATGTGTTTATTTCTGCTTTGATGTATTGAAACTCATTACCAAAGGGCTTTTTCTAAATATCCTCTGAAATATTTATATAAATTACAGACATAACAATACTGTTTATAAATTGACTTTTATTTTATTCTTTTTCTTTTTCCTGCACCCAAATCTTAGTAAACTCTAATCTCAGCATCTAATTGTTGTGCTTCTGTTAGTGGGGGCAGGGAGAAAATCTCAGGGTTTATAACTCTCCATCTGTGCTGGAAAGTTGATATTTGTTGCATAATATCATTTTTGTCAAAAAAACCAAAGAAGTGCAAATTGTGTGCATGCAAGATAATGTGACCTTTTTATATATTGATAACATTTCCGGTTGCTGATTGCATTATGGAGTGTTGATGTCACGTACTTGCCCTATGCCATACTGACACTTTTGCTTTTTAATTTTAATCTATAAGGAAATCCTATACAGTTACTTTTTTAAATTTTTTAATTGTAGGAAAATATACTTAACTTCAAATTGACCATCTTAACCATGTTTAAGTATACATTTCACTGACTTGAAATATACTCTCATTGCTGTGCAGCCATTACCACCATCCATCTCCAGAATTTTTCTCATCTTGCAAAAGTGAAATTCTGTAACCATTAAATCATAAAGCCCCATTCCTCTCTTTCTCCCCTGCTTCTTAAAACAGTATTCTATTTTCTGTGTCTTATGAATTTGACTACTCTAGATACCTTTTGTAGTGGAATCATGCAGTATTTGTCCTTTTGTGATAGTTTATTTCAGTTAGCATAGTGTCTTCAGGGTTCATCCCTATTTACAGCATGTATCAAATTGCTTTGCTATTTAAGGCTGAACGCTATTCCATGATAGGTATATACCACATTTTGTTTATCCATTTATCCATTGTTGATCCACTCATCCATTGATGGGTCCATAACATGGACCATATACTCTGGCCCATGACATACTTTAAGCTGAACTGAACTATTACTTGAAGATTAATTCATAAAACAATGAAATAATGGTCAAAAAGGTCAAACTGGTTGCCTCTTATGATCCAACATTTCTCTAAAGAAGGTAAAAGAAAGCTAGTGGTAGTTAGTTGTGTCTTAGAAAAATTAAGAGTTGACATAAATGACTTTTACCTTAGAAATAATAGAGCTGAATTTGGTTGAAAGTGGTCTAGTAAAGTACACATAACAGCAACCCCACCCCAGAGAACCTAATGTATCTTTGTCATCTTCAGTTAGGTATCCATTTGAAAAATGGTACATCTCAAAATGTGTCATTCCTGTGACATTCATTTCAGTCCTCCCTTGCAGGCAATATGACTACTACCCACTGATGTGTTCAAGTCCAGATCTTGACACACATCTCAGATTCTTACAAAGTCTCTCTCACCACCACCTCCGACCCAATCCAAGTATGAATTCTTATACATAGCTCACAAATTTATCAACTTGTTTCATACCTTTTGATATTTCCATGTGCTAGGTCATTGTGGTTGGCTTACTGGAACAATTTCATAACTGGCCTCTGATTTCATTTTTGTCTCTCAGTCCCATTTTCTAAAATACAAACCTGGTAATGTGTTCCTCTTATCTCATATATTTTTACGAGGTTGTCAGTGCCCTTAGGATAAAGTCAAAAGCCCTGATTTAGCTTGAAAGGACTCTTACGACTGTGCCATGTTTTTTTTATCTCTGCCTACTCTTCTTTTCTCTTCCCTTAACCTTCTGTCTCCCTTCAGCTTCTCAAATGCATATTCTCAATTCTGGGGCTTTGTACTCATTGTCATCTGTGCCAGGAATACCCTTTATCCCTCTTACCTTTGCAAACCTGACTTCTATTTCTATATATGTTATCAATGTAGGAGAAATTCCATAGCTGTCTTCTGTTGACCCACAAATCTAAGCAAAGTGGTCCAACTCACTGCTTTCACTCAACATGTGATTCCCCTACAGAAATGTATCATATCGTGTTATAATGGCCTTTTAGTTCATCTGTACTTCCACCAAACTAAAATTCCATGAGGGAGAATAACCCATCCATTTTGTACATAATTTCTTCAATCCTCTACCCTAATGCTTGGCGTTATGGGTCGAATTGTGTCCCTGCAAAATTCAGAGATTGATGTCTTAACCTTCAGTATCTCAGAATGTGACTCTGTATGGCGATGGGGACTTTAAAGTGGTGATTAAAATTAAATGGTGTTTATATAAATGGACCCTGATCCAGTATGACTGGTGTCCTTATAAAAAGAGGAGGAGACACCAGATAGGTGTGCACAGAGGAAAGACCATTGGAGGACACAGTGGGAAGGCAAACATTTGCAAATCAAGGAGAGAGGTCTCAGGAGAAACCAAACCAGCCAAAATATTAATTTTAGTTCTAGCCTCTAGAACTATGAGAAATAAAATTTTGTTGTTTAAGCCACTAAGTCTGAGTTATTTTGTGCTGGAAGCTCTGGTAGACTAATATGCTTCATAAATGTAGACAGTCAACAAAAATGTGTTGAATGAGTGAAACACAGAAAGGCATAGTCAAGGAAGATTTTCATGGATTTTTAACTGAACTTTTCATTGATTATTTTATTAACACAAGTTATGCTCCTGTTGTCAATCCTTTATTCTGCTACACATTTTTTTTTTTTTTTCACTTGTAACAACCTTGCAAGTTAGCCATTATTACCTCTACTTTTCAGGTGAGGAAACTGAAGCTCAGGAAGCTTAACTGAGTCTTCTGAAGATACCCAATTAGTGGTAAAGATGAATTTCAAACCTATGTGATTGATAATAAGTCCAGAACATTAGTATGGTAATCTAATACCTCCTACTTCATCTCCTCTGATCAGGTTTACTTTAGTTTGATTGTCTCATAAATAAAGCAGTACCATTATTCTTTTTTTTTTTTTGATAACTGTTTCTGTAATCAAGGAGAACTTGAATGTAAATATGGTTTTATGGTTCCTGATACCTTAAATAAACCATATAAATTACCTTGACAGATAAGATGTGCTCAATGTTCCGTCTACAGTTGGCTTGAGTCTGTAAGATGTTAATTATTTGATGAATTGAGAAAGTTCACATTAAAATGCCAGTATAAAAAAACATGTCTTGATAGTGTAGAATTAATATAATTCACATATGAGAGTTTATTTTAAAATAAATTAATTATAGGGGCACCTGGGTGACTCAGTCAGTTGAGCGTCTGACTTCAGCTCAGGTCGTGATCTCACAGCTCCTGAGTTCAAGCCCCACGTCAGGCTCTGTGCTGACAGCTCGGAGCCTGGAGCCTGCTTCTGCTTCTGTGTCTCCCTCTCTCTCTGCCCTTAACCCACTCACATTCTGTCTCTATCTCTCTCAAAAATAAAATAATCATTAAAAAAAATATTTAAATAAATTAATTATTCTTTTTTTTTTTTTTTTTAATTTATTTTTGAGACAGGGAGAGACAGAGCATGAACAGGGGAGGGGCAGAGAGAGCGGGAGACACATAATCTGAAACAGGCTCCAGGCTCTGAGCTGTCAGCACAGAGCCCGACGCGGGGCTCAAACTCATGGACCGCAAGATCATGACCTGAGCCGAAGTCGGACTGCTTAACTGACTGAGCCACCCAGGCGCCCCAATAAATTAATTATTCTTGCAGCACACATGTAAACGTGACTCTGGAAGTGTAGTATGGTTGAAAGCCTATTCAGTTTAGCATCAGAGGCAACTGGTTTCATATCTCACCTGTAAGATCTACATGTGACATGTTCTTGATCCTCAGGTTCTCTCCCTGGATGCCATTTTTCTTTAAAAGAATGTGAACCCCAAGGAATGGTTGTGAGGCTGGAAAGAGCAAACTCGTAAAACTCTGACACATAATAGGTTTCCAATCAATGTTTTTAACGTTACCTTTGACATGAAGGAATAAAGATTTACTTTAGGATGTTATAATGGAACATCTCCTCAAATCTAGAGTAATTAAGCCACATCTAAAATTATTAGACGAAGAACTGGAAATAATGAGTTTGCATAGTATACCTAGAGCAATGTCTTATAAGCATAAAACTCTGAGGACATGTGATATACTTTGTCAGTTAGACCCCTTTCTTTTCCTAGCAGCACTTCCAAATGGCTACTGTCTGTGATGCACTGGAAAATCGCCTTTCTGTCCCTGGGCAAGTACAGTAGAGCAGAGCCTGCGTATATAGAAGGTGGCTGGTGCTTTGGTCATGTCTTGAGTGTTAAAAAACTACAAGGAGGAAGCACTTTACCTTTGCCAGGTCTGCAAGTTATCTTTAAGACTGCTTCAGGGTATTTTACTTCATCCGTGATCATCTCCTTTATTACTTAACAGAAGGTCAATTCGTTCACTGTCTTAAAGAAATCTTTAAAATCCTGTCCATCCACTGTTAAACTATTAGGGCTGACAAGGGGAAGGGGGTGGCCTACTACTTCCAATAACTTACTCTTAGTAACTGCTATAGAAGCCATGCATGAATAAAGGCATTCTGCAAATCTGGCATGCTCTGGTTGTCTTTAGTTTGCTGTTGAGTATGTCATGAGTGATGAGCTCTGACAAGTGCACAGTGGAAGACAGTGTCTTCCTCCATTTTTCTTAATAGGTTGATAAGCTTCAGTCATTTCTTCACTATTTCCATCATGTTCTTAAAGAACTGGCCTAAATTTTGCTTGCTGTTTCTTTAAGGGATTCTTAGTTGCTTGAAAATAATGAATTCTATACATTTCCCCTCAAAAAAAAAAACTTATCTCTGATGTTTCTGCTAATGCTGCCTTTTCTGTGTTTGACTACAAATACTTTCCTGTATTTCCATTATAGTCATAATGATAATGTCTGCTTGGCTATGTATGCAACTAAAATACACATATTGACTGAGATGTCAGCAAGGTGGTAGAGTAGGAGGTCCCTGGCTATAGCCACCAGCCATAGAAAGAGCAACAAGCAGTAATCCACAAAATAATGACTTTTTGTTTTTTTTTTTGTTTTTTTTTTAATTTTTTTTTTTCAGCGTTTATTTATTTTTGGGACAGAGAGAGACAGAGCATGAACGGGGGAAGGGCAGAGAGAGAGGGAGACACAGAATCGGAAACAGGCTCCAGGCTCCGAGCCATCAGCCCAGAGCCTGACGTGGGGCTCGAACTCCCGGACCGCGAGATCGTGACCTGGCTGAAGTCGGACGCCCAACCGACTGCGCCACCCAGGCGCCCCAATAATGACTTTTTAAAAAATCCCAGAACCCAGGGTGAAGGTAAAGGATCCCTTTGGACCACAAAATACAAGAAAAGCCTCATTAGAAGGGTACAAGGAACAGTTTCACTTGGCATCACCCCTTCCTGAGGCTGAAACAATGCCACGCTAAGAGGGACTCTCTGGGCCAACGGTTTTCCAGCGGAGAACAGAGAGCACCCAGTGGATATCCAGCTTCCACAGCATTTCAAGCTACTTCCTAAGAGGTCTGTCCAGTTCTTTCTCATGGGGATCAAGGAGGAAGTGGTAAGGCTAGAATATCTAGGTTGAGCTAAGAACAAAGAAGTGGGGGGCAAGACTCACAGTGACCAGTAGTCACATTGCATCCCTGCTGGCAGTGTCACCTGGCCAGTGAGCCCACCCAGCCATTTGGCCCACCCATGGAGCCAAGCCTGCGGTCCTGTTTTGCTAAAGAGCACAGTTGGCAGTTCTGCCTGGCTGGGATTTCCAGCCAGCAGTCCAGCCCAGCAGCAGAGTACAGCTGCTGGTCCCACCCATACAGGGAGCCAAGCCAGAGACCCTGCCCAGCTGTAGAACATATAACCCATTCAGACAGCAACCCTGTCCTATTGCAGAGCTCAGCCTAAGGCTCTGCTTAGGCAGAGAGCTAACTGTGAACCCGCCAAACTAAGAAGCACATCCCGAAGTTTTGAGGGGCCAGAGAGCCCAGACAGTAACCCCACCTGATCATTCAGATCATGGAGCCCAGCCCCTACTACCACCCAACTGAAAGATACAGATTCCAGTCTATCAACAACCTTGCCCAACTGACCTGCCTGAACTGACAGCCTGGTAGTAACCTGAACCTAGGAGGGAGAACAGCCAGCAGCACTGCCTGGGAGGAGAATCCAAGGAGTGATCCTGATGGACTATATAGGGAATAGCCTGTGGCTCTAATCAATTGCAGAGACCACCCTGCAGCCTTGCCTGAAGGCAAATCCCAGCCAGCAGCCACAGGCCTCTGGAAAGCATAGCCTGGGGCTCCACTTGATTGAGTGATTGTGGATTCCAACCTATGGATCCACTCAATTTCAGAGTCCAACCAGTGGCATTACCCTACCAGAGAGACCTAATAAATGAATTCAGTAAAGTTACAGGATAGAAAATCAACATAAAGAAATAAGTTGTATTTCTATACGTGGACAGCAAGCTATCTGTAAAAGAAATTAAGGGAACATTTCCTACTTATAAGGGCATTGAAAAGAATTAAATACTTAGGAATACATTTACCCAAGGAAGTGAAAGATATATACAATGAAAGTATAAAACATTGATGAAAGAAATTGAAGAAGACACAAATAAATTGAAAGGTATCCTGTATTCATATACTAGAAGAATTTGTACTGTGAAAATGCCCATACAACCAAAAGTGATTTACAGATTTAATGCTGTCCCAATCAAAATCCCAAGGACAATTTTCTCAAAACTAGGAAAAAAAAAAAAAAAAAGTTGGTATGGAATCACAAAAGACCCTGAATAGCCAAAGCATTCTTGAGAAAGAAGAACAAATCTGGAGGCATCACACTTCCTGATTTCAAACTATACTTTAAAGAGATAGTAATTAGAATGGTATGGTACTGGCATAAAATAGACTCATGGATCATTGGGACAGAATAGAGAGCCCAGAAATAAACTCCCTTATATATGATCAACTGATCTTTAGCACGTGTCAAGAATACACAATGGGGAGGGGCGCCTGGGTGGCGCAGTCGGTTGGGCGTCCGACTTCAGCCAGGTCACGATCTCGCGGTCCATGGGTTCGAGCCCCGCGTCAGGCTCTGGGCTGATGGCTCGGAGCCTGGAGCCTGTTTCCGATTCTGTGTCTCCCTCTCTCTCTGCCCCTCCCCCGTTCATGCTCTGTCTCTCTCTGTCCCAAAAATAAATAAAACGTCGAAAACAAAAATTAAAAAAAAAAAAAAGAATACACAATGGGGAAAGCATAATCTCTTCAATAAAAGGTATTGGGAAAACTATAATCACAAGCAAAAGTATGAAGATGAATGGACCTTATCTTACACAACTCGAAAAATCTTCCTCAAATACTTAAATAAAAGATGCTAAAACATAAAGCTCCTCAAGGACTTTGGGAAAGTTTGACATTTGTCTTGGAAATTATTTTTTGGTTATGATGCCAAAAGCACAGGCTACAAGAGCAAAAATAAACAAGTGGGGCTATATCAAAGTAAAAATCTTCAATACAATAAAAGAAACCATCAAAAAACCACAACATGATCTAGGAATTGGAAACAGAATCTCAAAGAGATATGTACACTCTCATGTTTATTGCAGTGTTACTCATAATACTCAAGATATGGAAACATCATAACTGTCCATTGATGGATGAATGGATAGAGAAGATGTGATATATATAAGCCATGGAATGTCACTCAGTCGTGAGAAAAAGGAAATTCTGCTGTTTGCAATAACATGGATGAACTTTGAGGGCATTATGCTAAGTAAAATAAGCCAGAGAAAGACAAATACTATATGGTCTCAGCAATATTTGAGATCTAAAAAAGTTGAAATAGTCAGAATGGTGGTTGCCAGGGAGAAATGGGGAGATATTGTTCAAAGGAAGCAGACTTGTTGGGATCTAATGGGTGGCTGAGAACCCTAATTGAGATCTAATTGGGATTCTGGGTGGCTGAGTCAATTAAATGTCTGATTCTTGATTTTGGTTCAAGTCTTTATCTCATGGTTTGTGGAACTGAGCCCCACATAGGGCTCTGTGCTGACAGCATGGAGCCTACTTGGGATTCTCCTTCTCTCCTCTTTCTCTGCCCTTCCCTCTCTCTCCCTCTCAAAATAAATACATAAAATATTTAGAAAAATAATAGTGACAGTTGGTGTACACAAGAAGGTAGGATAGTTTATTTTCATTATTGTTATATTTTTATAATTTTTCTTTTTCAGAAAGTAAATATATCATTATTTCTGGAATTTGAAAAATTCATAAAAATAACTATAAGTAATTCATTCATGGTCTATCACAGAGAATAATTTTTAATAATTTAATATAGTTTATGTATAGTTTCCTTTTATGCATATGTTGATATATAAAATTTATGTATATATAAATATAATTATATATTTTAATAATATTAACTTAATGCATACAAATTCCCATATTATGAGAATTTTGTGAGCATTAGTCATGATTACATAATTTTCCATCCCATAGATATAGTTCCATTTATTTTTGTCTTTATTTCCATTTGGTATATATTTAAATCTTTGATATTTATAAATAAAAAAAAGCAAAGGACAAAGATTGAGGCATTTTGTTGAACCTCTAATACTCCCAGGAGAATACCTTCAAAATCACTAATTTCAATTATTGTGATGAATTATTTGGTGTAGGGAATGTGTCTCACCTTTAGAGCCCCAAGCTTATTGAAAATATCCTGCCATGTGGTATCAATTTAAATATTTGTTAGAAAATGAAATAATGACTAATATCTATAAATACGTACTATGAAATTGCTTTCTTTCTGGTTGTCATGTCTAGACAAGGATCTGAGTAAACATAATCTATAAAAAAATCAGTAGCAGATATTTATTTAGAATACCAATATGCAGCGATCTCTGAAGTAATACTAGTTGCTCTCAATAGCACCTGATTTTTGGACACAGGCCAAGTCTCTGGGAGTTATTGGAAATCCAGAGTTAGCCAGCAGTCTGAGGCCTACACTCAAGAGATATGGTAGGACTGGGCTTGACATAAGCTGAAAATGAGACTCAGAGTCATGTGCGTGAGTAGGCATGGCATTGCATCAGTGGTCTTTGTTTTTTTTTTAATTTTTTTAATGTTTATTTTATTTTTTGAGAGAGACAGAGACAGAATGCGAGTGGGTTGGGGCAGAGAGAGAGAGGGAGACACAGAATCTGAAGCCATTTCCAGGCTCCAAGCTGTCAGCACAGAGCCCAATGCAGGGCTCAAACTCACAAACTGTGATATCATGACCTGAGCCGAAGTCAGATGCTCAACCAACTGAGCCACCCAGGAGCCCCTGAATCAGTGGTCTTTAAACAGTAACAATCCACAAGGCCTCTGTTGTATCAGTATGGGAGAATAGAACATCAGGGTTTTGTACTCCCAGCAACTTACCTTATCCATGAATCTCCATACAACTTTTTCTTTTTTTCCTTTGCTCTCATTCACATAAACACACCACTTTTGGAGTCTAAGGGACTAGCTGAAACCAAAATGTTGACACTTATAGGTAAATTGGCTATGTCTTATCTCCCTCCTCCACATCTCAGGGTTATTGGGAAGATGATGTGATGGTATCTCTAAGGCATTTGGCACAGCTCCAAGGAGTGAGGAGGTGTATATGAAATGCAGTTTCTGATACTCCCCCCTTCTTAGTGTTGATGACATTGGAGCTTAAATAATTTAAAGAGATTGATTTTTATTTAAAACAAAGCAAATAACAACAATAAACTGCTTGAATTTCTGAGAGTCAACATTATAGGGCCATTAAAATTTGTGAGCTGGGAAATTCCATGATAAAAAAATGATATTCTGGGAGAAATATTTTGTCAGCATTTTGAAAGGGAGACGGAAAGTGGACAAGAGGATTGAACATAAAGATACAGCAGTTGTAGGAGTATTTGTAAGAATACTTTATCAAAAAATATACGTGTGTAAAATAAAAGAATTTCAGCAGCAGGGTAGCTGTGGAATTTCTTCATTTCCAGGATGAGAAGAAAGGCATCATAAAGTTGTACATGTTTATTATTTAGACTGTTTACATAAGTATTTATAAAGTTGTATATGTTTATTATTTAGACTCTTTATGTCAGTATTTATCCCAAGAAACACAGTATTTTGTCCATAGATCAAATAAAGAAAAGTCAAAATATTTTATTTTGGGGTAAATGCACTAACTACAT
The DNA here is from genome assembly GCF_016509475.1 of Prionailurus bengalensis. NCBI lineage: Eukaryota > Metazoa > Chordata > Mammalia > Carnivora > Felidae > Prionailurus > Prionailurus bengalensis. Next base: position 40,727,180 of record NC_057352.1, read on the forward strand.
TTGGAATAAGATGGAATGTAGGTGAAACCCAAGTGAGTAAGACTAGTCATTTGTTTTTTTTTTTAATTTTTTTTAACCTTTATTTATTTTTGAGACAGAGAGAGACAGAGCATGAACGGGGGAGGGTCAGAGAGAGAGAGACACAGAATCTGAAACAGGCTCCAGGCTCTGAGCTGTCAGCACAGAGCTCAAACTCATGGACCACGAGATCACGACCTGAGCTGAAGTCGGACGCTTAACTGACTGAGCCACCCAGGCGCCCCAAGATTAGTCATTTCTAACATGTTAAGTCTTCCAACTTAAAAATATTGAGGAAACACAAAAGAGTTACTGCACTGTGCCTTCTATAAGAGTCTAACTTAATGTCCTTCTCCTTTGACGAGGCCGTAAGACTAGCCAGATCCAAAAATCATCCTCAAAGGGGTGTTCTATAAAAATGAATAATTATAGCTTCATTTAATCTCATTTATTATAGCTTTGCCATTTATATGGAATATACTACCTTTACAAATAACTAACTTAATACTGCGATAATTTATGATTTCCCCTGTTGTAGTGGGACGAGGTAGGTTGCTGAGGGTAAAGGTACTACTATTTCTTATTGGAGTATTGTTACTTATGGAGATATCTTGATTTTCTTTTGATGTTTATAATTTTTTACAAAGAAACTTGGTTATCACCGCTTTCCCAAGATTATTATGTGCACAATGAATAGTAAAACGTAACATAGCTGAACCGAGATACATGTGTTATCTGTACTTACTAAGTGACTGGCTCCCACACACCAGCTTCCTTGTCTGAGATTAAAGTTCCGCTAAAATTATAAATCAGTTTAGTACATGGAGTTCTTGATCTTTCACAAAAGAAGATGTTCAATTTATGATTAAAGGTTTATAAGTGTCCTTAATTGAAATGCTTTCAATTGTACCTAGAACAGCAATAGAAAATTCAGATGCCTTTGAAATGTTTTGGTATATATTCATTCAAAATGGGAACACATAGCATAATTGCATTTTGACAGTAAAGCATTATTTCATATCAGTAGTAATAATTGGAGTTTGGAGAATAAAACTAATTGTCCTGCACTTCATTTGGTCTGGAAACATGAGCAAGTATCTTGGCTTTGATTGCTCCTTGGAAGGTGATTAAAATTAGATAATCATTGTGTTCCAAAGGGCAATACAGAAGCACAACTGAGTAAGCCATGAGTGGTGAATGTGAACTCCATTCTGATTGGGGGTTTCAACTATGAAATCCATTAGATTTGCTGCTTTTGTTTGAGCAGCTGTTGATCTGCAAATATATTCAGTGTAAATGTTTATATTAAACATTTAGACACAGTGTGCAGTTTGCATTGTTTTAATCCAATAAAAAGGTATCCACAGCCACCCAGTTTTATATCTGTTTGCTTTATAACAGATCCAAACACATTACCATGAAGGTTTTTGTTTGTTTGTTTGTTTTCCCCCAAATGAGCGTTGCACACCTACTTGTAAGAGACAATGAATCAAGTATTTTGGTGAATTGTTGGCATGTTGTCTTTCTGAAATGAAACTAAACCTTAGAAAATATCCCAGTATATTAAATTCAAGAGCAAGTGCCTCTTCTTAGTGGCATAATGGGAAAGTGAAAATTGTCTGGAATTTATTCCAAAGAGACTTACTTAATGGTAACTCCCTAAATATTATGTCATTGGATGGTAAAGTGATGTGCATAGTTTAAGTGTAATTTGTTTTTGTCACTAGAATGTAATATTGTAGCTCTATATTGCTGACTCCTTTAATATCGGAGATGTATATGGCAGTGGATCAGAAAATAAATACATAGGGGTGCCTGGGTGGCTCAATCGGTTAAGTGTCCACTTCAGCTCAGGTCATGATCTCACGGCATGTGGGTTTGAGCCCTGCATCAGGCTCTGTGCTGATGGCTCAAAGCCTGGAGCCTGCTTTGGATTCTGTGTCTCCTTCTGTCTCTCTGCCCCTTCCCCACTCACACTCTGTCTCTGTCTCTCTCTTTCAAAAATAAATAAACATTAAAAAATAATTCAAAAAAAACAAAAATACATAGCCAGCACCCTTGTTAATCACCTGTTTATTTTAAAAGTCTTGCTATCACTTAAAGTAACTATAATCCTGTTTCAGAATAATAACTTTAGATTTTTTTCAGCAAATGAAGTTTATTTAATGACTTTATGGGACTCTCCAGTATGCCATGCTTGGGAGTTAGATGGAGCTATGTTAACTTTGTGCTGTTATAACTTATCTAAAGTTCACCTTAAACACTCATGTAAATATAAGGCATGGTTTATACCTTAAAGACTTATTGTGAAGTTTGAATGGAACATTGTAAATGACTTCACCATCAATGATGTCTGCATACAGCAAGTGAATAGTGTATAAATACTTCCTTCTGTAGGCAGTTTTAGTATAATCTGGGAGAAAAGTTTGGTCTGCCTGAGTTCCTTTAATTTTCTGTATCCATTGTCACTGAGAGGTAGCACTGTTTGTTTTGGGGTAAACTAATAGACTGGAAATAGTCATTAAAAAATAAATAAAAAATAATAAAGAATCAACTGCATAAAGGGCAAAAACACATGATGTTTTAGTTTGTTTTTTGTCACCTTCCAATGCCAATGTGACAGCTAGGACAGGAATAACCAGTATGGAGACAAATGACTTTTGAAATGCCACCAGGTCTGTGGAACAAAAACTTGATGCAGTTTTCTGCTTGCGAGTGACTTTGATCTTATCCCCAGTTGCTGCTGGTATAGACTTAGGGCAGTACCCAGAGGGAGGGAGGGATGGAGGGAGAGGGAAGGATGGTGAACCGTATGTACTTCTTGGGTCTGTCTGTTTTCGGATTATTGTTTCCTAGACCCTTAGTACAAATGTCTCTTATTGTTTGGTTAATAGTTTCTGTAAGTGTTTCTTATTGTGTGTGTCCTAAGGATCCATAAGTTAAATGAATGGCTTCTTAGACAAAACTGTTTTTCAGAAGTTATTTGAATGGTATCACTGATGTACTAAACCTTTAACTCTTAAATAAGTACACATTTCTTCTTGTTTCTCTTTAGAACCCTCCATGAATAGTTGGTGATAGGTGTAATAGAGGTCAAATGAAAAGAAGTTAGGATTTTTAACCTTATTAATGAATTAATGGTATATGCCCCATGCTACCATTGAAGTGACACTAACTTTACCATGTACCTGCGAAGAATAATTGGATGAACAGAGTCAAGAGATAATGACGTAAAATCTGGCATTCACCTTACTCCTTTGCAGAGGACGTTTGAGGTGCCTTATATCATTTGGTTATTGTTTTATTTCAGTATGTTCAGTGTTGTACCCCAAATCCCACAACCCATTTGCCTTATAGGAAAGAAAACTGTGTACCTCTTCACAATTTGGCTGAAGCCTAACTTCTAGATTTTTCTCAAGAGAGGATCTTAAAAATGAGTTGATGCACAACTTTGAGAAAGAATATCAGAAAGGAATTTGTCTAAGATTTCAGAAGAGGCATCCCTTAGATAGCACATGTTGAGATGTACAGTATGCTAAATAGTCAACTGTGTAGGAGGTGGGATGGGAGATGGCTTTCTTAGTTTAGGAAATAGGGGTGAATAGAGGGACAAAGGGCAAAAGGGCACTGGAAGAACTGAAAGAGAGTGTATGTTGTGGAGAGGTTGAGAGATTGCACAAGAGAGAACCATTGAGTGAGGTGACAAGAGTGAGTGATGGCAGGCTAAGACTCAGAGAAGAGAGGAGAGAAGAGGGGGCAAATGGAAAATTAGAAAAAGAAAGAAAATGAAGGCAAGGAAAGAAAATGGGAATTGTGTAAATGTGGGAAAGGGTAAGGGATGCAGGGCTAGAACAGAGCATTGTAAGCCATGTTCAAATTTTGAACAGCCTGTCAATGTTATGTAAACACTTAGAGTACTAAAGATGACTGTGCCATGATCAAATTTGGGAAGTGTGTTTCCATAAAGGAAAGAGGATGATTTTTCCCTTTAGAAGTTTAAAATCTAATGGAGAGAGGAAGTAGAGAAGAATATAACAAAAACAACGCAGAATGGCATAAACAAGATTATATGATTAAATAAAGGGGGATATCATAATTTCTCGAAAGAAAACCAATCCAAACCTAAAAGAGAAGATGTAAAATAAGTTGATATCGGAGATCAATCTTCAAGAACTAATAACTGTCAGGGGAAATATAAGCAAACATGTCCCAGGCAGAGGAAACAACCTAGGGTGGTTACACTAGAGAAAGGAAGAAAGGAAGGAAAGAATGAAGGAAAGAAGAGAGACAGAGACAGAGAAGGAAGGGAAATTAAGGGAAGGAGGAAAGGAAAGGAAGGAAAGAAAGAAGAAAAAGGAAAGTAAAGGAAAGAAAGAGAAAGAAAGAAGGGAAGGAAGAAATAACATGGGGAGGATGTGGAGAAATTTGAATACCTGTACTTTGCTGGTGGGAGTAGAATATGGGTCATCTGCTATGGAAAACAGTTTGGCAGTTCATCAAAGAGTTAAACACAAAATTACCACATAATCCAGCAATTCCACTGTTAAGTATAGACTCAAAGTCATTGAAAACAGATACTCAAAGAGGTGCATGCCCATGTTCGTAGTTGTACTACTCATAATAGTCAAAATGTGGGAACTCAAATATCCATCAACAGATGAATAGGTAAACAAATCGTAGCATGCACATACAGAGGAATATTATTCAGCCATAAAAAGGGAACAGAATACAGATATATGGCTACAGTATAGATAAATATAAAAAAATATTATACTAGATAAAAGAAGTCAGGCAGAGAAGGTCCTATAGAATGTGATTCCATTTATTTGAAAGGTCTATAATAGGTAAGTCCATAGGGAAGACAGATTGCTGTCTGCAGGGGCTGGAGTGAGAGGGTTAATAGGGAATAATTGTTTAATGGGCATAGTGTTTCCTTTCTGAGTAATGTAAATATGTTGGAGTTAGAGGTAGTATTTGCACGATATTGTGGATATACTAAATGCCACTACATTGTTCACTTTAAATGGTTTATTTTATATTCTATGAATTCTCCCTCAATAATAATAAAAATTAGAAGTTTAAACCTCATGCTTAAAATTATAGGGAACACTGACAGGAAGAAAGCATAAAGAAACATGAAGAAAAAGAGGAAAAGAGGGAGAAAGGGGGGGGGGATAGGAAAGGAAAGGAAGAAGGCAGATCGCATATGTGTTTTTGAAAACGACTCTGCTAAGTAAAATTAATAAAGTCTTGAAGGAGAGGTAATGTCTTCTCTGCCCCAGGGTTTAGATATCCTGGAGACAGGTCTGGGAAGAAGTCTGAATCTGAAATGTGTATTTGGTACTCATCAATTTGCAGTGTGCTATTTCAACCTTGCAATCAAAAGGACTGTTCCTTTAAAACATGATTTTATGATGAGCAGTTCAAGTCCACATTTTCTGACTAGCCATCAGTTCTTATAATTATTTTTAGGCTGAAAAGTTTTAGAGAACATGTAAGACCAAAACTCAGAGAAATATCCTTAGGGAGGTCACATTGTATAAAGCATCTCTGCAGAGAGCTGGGTTTCACAGAGTTAGGACACAGCAGAGCCAATTATCCAAAGATTTATGAGCAAATTGGTCTGACTGATAAAGACAGGACATAATCCAATAACAAAATTTTGCTTTCTTTCCCAAACTTTAAAGTGTGTGTGTGTGTGTGTGTGTGTGTGTGTGTGTGTGTGATCCTCTTAAAGATATCGATTCTAAGCCTAACCAAGTAATTATAAAATGCTGAATTCTGTGTTTGAATTTACATCCTAGGAAAGAATAAATGAGAAGTCTTCCCTGATGTTTTAGGTACAGATCATGTGATCTGGCTGATCAGCTCACACTAAGCAATTGACAGGACAAGGTGGAACAGTTTGTGTTTCCTATTGGCCAAGTTCTTTCCAAATAGTGCTGGGCATATAAATTGGTGCATCCACTGTAGTAAACATTTTGGAGTTTCCTCAAAAAACTAAAAATAGAAATACCACATGATACAGCAATTCCACTGCTGGTTATTGACCTCAAAAATGAAAACACAAGGGGTACCTGGGTGGCTCAGTCAGTTAAGTGTCAGAATTCAGCTCAGGTCATGATCTTGCCATTCGTGAGTTTGAGCCCTGCATCAGGCTGCGTGCTGGTAACCTGCTTCAGATTCTGTGTCTCCTCTCTCTCTCTCCATCTTTCAAAAAATGAATAAAAATTTAAAAAAATTAAATGGAAACACTAAATTCAAAAACATATATGCACCACTGTGTTTATTACAGCATTATTTACAGTAGCCAAGATATGGAACCAACCCAGGTATCCATCTGTAGATGGATGGATCATACACACACACACACACACACACACACACACACACACACACACACACACGGAATATTATTCAACCATAAAAAAGAATGAGATTTTGCCATTTGTGACAACATGGATGGGCCTAGAGGGTATTATAATGCTAAGTGAAATAAGTCAGATAGAGAAAGACAAATATCAAGTGATTTCACTTATATGTGGAATCTAAAACACACACACACACACACACACACACACACACACACACACACACAGAAATACCCTCATAAATACTGAGAACATAGTGGTGGTTGCCAGAAGGAGGCCAGAGGAGGATGGATGAAATTGGTGAAGGGGAGTAAGAGGCATAAACAAACATCCAGTTAAAAAATAAATAAGTCATGGGGCGCCTGGGTGGCTCAGTCAGTTGAGCCTCTGACTTCAGCTCAGGTCATGATCTCACACTCTGTGAGTTCGAGCCCCGCGTCAGTCTCTGTGCTGACAGCTCAGAGCCTGGAGCCTGCTTCAGATTCTGTCTCTGCTTCAGATTCTGTGTGCTCCTCCCCTGCTCATGCTCTGTCTCTCTCTGTCTCAAAAATAAATAAAAACATTAAAAAAAATTAAAAAAAAATAAGTCATGAAGTTGAAAAGTATAGCATAGAGAATATAGTCAATAGTATTCTAATAACATTGTATAGTGACAGATGGTGACTACACTTATGTGGTGAGCATTATGTAATGTAAAGAATTGCCAAATCAGTATGTTGTACGCAAAAAATGAATATAGCATTGTATGTAAACTGTAATTCAAATTAAGAAAAAAAAAAAGAAAGGAAAACAAATAGTTCTTGGAATAAAGAGTTTAGGGAAGGAAATCTTAGCCAAGCATCTTCTTTCTCCTGGATCTCATTCATGTCTTTGTATCATGAGTATGTGGAAGATAAGTACTTCTCTAACTTATTTTGCATAAGGAATCACTGAGGGAACATGTTAAAATGCACATTCTTGGGCCTTAGATAAATACATTGTGATCCCAGTAGTACTTGATTCTACTATTATTAGTATGAGAACTACCGGGAAAAGCAAAATGTAAGGTATCTTCCTGCCCAAGAATTCTGTGGTTCAATAATCTTGCTTCCTATGCTAAGGGTATCTGTAACAGCCGTGATGAATCACATCCATAGAATGTTTTGGACATGACCAGTTACACACATAATCATGTTGATTTCCTCTCCAAACAAAAATCATCTACAGTGTCTTTTCTTTAATCACACTATGAAAAACAAAAAGGGCCTAGAGGTAAGTAGTGAATTGAATGAAAACTCTGAGACTTGAGGTTTCTGAGTTAAGATTTTTATAGCTAGGTTTATTTCACCTCTAGTATATAGATATCCCCGCTTTTCAAAAGTTTTCGTTATGACACTTCATTTTTACGAAAGACCTGTATTAGTACCTGTTTTTGCTAACAACAACACAAATCCAAAGAGGATTTTTGCTTTTACAGGAAAAGGAAAAAGCAAAAAATAATTTATTGTCATTTAACGTCTGGTTTTGCAGAGAGCTGTTATAGAGATGCTTTGAGCAATGAGAGCTGCACTGCTAAGCTCCTTCCCCGGGAACCATGCTCAGCATCTCAGCATCAAGCTGCCATACCTTTGAACTGTGTCTGTGAGCATGTGTGCCTTATCTCAATTTATTTTGTGTGTCTGTTAGCGAGATGTGTCCTAAGGTATCAGAAAAGCCTAAGAGAGGTTATTTTTTGGATCTGGGAACCCTCAAAAATTTATCCCTATAAACTAATGGTAAGTGCTTTTTCACTTGATGCCATTTCAGTTTATAAAAGTTTTCATAGGAATGATCTACTTTCAGATAGCTGGGGAGACCTATATTAAGCTACTGGCACAGATGATTCAAGGATAATAGAGCATCACTCATGATTTGAAGAATACCAAGACCAAACTTGTTAAAGACACAGTTTCAATAAAATACAATAAGTATAATTATTGAAATAGCGAAATAGTATCTGAGAGGACTAATTAGTTTGTTATAGGAACTGAGAAGTTTTTTTTTTTTGTTTTTGTTTTTAAAAAAATTTTTAATGTTTATTTTTGAAGGAGAGAGAGACAGAGTGTGAGTGGGGGAGGGGCAGATAGAGAGGGAGACACACAATCGGAAGCAGGCTCTGGTCTCTGAGCTGTCAGCATGGAGCCAGACGCGGGGCTCGAACCCATGAACTGTGAGATCATGACCTGAGCTGAAGTCGGACGCTCAACCGACTGAGCCACCCAGGCGCCCCGGAACTGAGAAGTCTTAATGACGGTATTTAGGCACATGAAATATTTTATTTACTTAAAGTGTGCCATTCAGATGATAATACAGTAGATACTGGTTGGATTTGGATACATCAAAAATGCATTTGGAGAGATCTACATTTTATACTAAATTATATGAACTAGGATTTGTGCATGTGAATAAATACTTCTGTAAGACTTGCATGTTGGAAAGTCAGACAACCTAGTATTTAATGTCAAGCATGTAATTGACTCTAAGCAGTAAGTTCCTGACTCACCTTGGGGCAGCTAACTGACTAGGGGACAGGAAATAAGATGGCTATGCTAAGGGAACGTAGAATATATTGAAGGGTATCTATATGTGAGACATTTTGTTACCATCTTATAATCCACCTGTGTAGGATGGTGGGATCCACTTAAAGCCGGAAAGAAAAACAATTATGGTAACTAGTGTTAATTGAGGGTCATGCTGTGGCAGGCACTGTTCTGAACACTGTTCATATATTATCTGATATTCTAAACTACACTGTGAAGCGAGTGCCATCATTGTATCTGATTTGCTGCTCTAGAAACTGGGTTTAAGAGGTTAAGCGTTTGCCCAAGGTCACACAGCTGGCAGCAGAACCAGATGTAAACTACATTTGTATGATGCCAAATTTTTTTGTTCCTTGCCTTGACCATTCCATGGTACTGCTTTTTAGCAAGCAGTGAACTCTAAGACATAGTCTAGATACAGATATTGCATCTGTTTACCATTTTTGAGCTTCTTATGAGATCAGAAAAAGAAACCACGATGGAAAAGAAAGCAAGCTAATTAATAGTTTTCTCCTGTCAGACAAAGACAGGACCATAGAGTCTTTTACTTGCACTAAGAATCCCAGTGCCCCTTTGAATGCTTCCTCTATCAATTCACAGCATGAAAACAATCAAATTACAGTCTTTGAAAGAAAGGTAAATCCAGCCAGGAGATTGATGTTGTTTTAAATGAGCAGAATTTGCTGAGCTAGCCTACAGAAAGTGCCACGTTATTGGACAGTTGTAGGTGTAAAAGAGGAAAGGGTATCATCCAGACATGTGTCCTAGTGAGATGTCTTTAAAATAGAGGCAAGCTGTTCAGCTTCCAAACTCTGAGGCTGGCCATTGTCCAAAAAACTGAATCAACCCCCACATAGGTATGATGGCTAGGAGATCATGAAGCATATAGAATTATATGCCTTTTTATCAGATTTGCTCATTTAGAGATCACTTTTATAATCCGATCCATTGCTACTATAAGAGAAAAACATTATTTTTTCACAACACATGTTTCATGACAGCTCTTTTATGAATATTAGTACTATAAATAACACAGAAAATATTTATGAAATATTGAGAGGGAGTAGTAACCTGTCAATGGCAGATTGATTGTGTCATATTAAGGGTTAACTACAGTTGACACATTCCAGAATGCCTGTAGGAATTCAAAAGACTTGAAGGAATACCTAGTTGGATGGTCCCATTTTACAGCTGGAGATCATGAAAGATACATAACTTTGCCAAAGTCAATGAGAAAATTGGTGGCAGGGTCTCAGTTAAAATCCATGCTTTCTAAATCTCATCCAGTAATGTTTCTGATTCAGTATGATGATCTAGTTTTTCTCTCATTTACATTTATAAAAGGTTTATATGATGCTCAGTGTATAATTCAGAGATCAGTTACCTCAAACAGTCCTTTGATATTGAACTAAAACAGGATTGGAGTACCTCCCTTTCGAAGAATTTATGTCTCTGTCCATCTCTGAAAATTTATGGATTTGATTGAATTTTTCCTTCACATTCATCCTTCTAATTTCTTTTTTCAACTGAATGAGAGAAATTCTTTTTTTTTTTTTGTACGTAACTGTCCCATTTTTAGCACTGCTTTGCTCCTCAAGAAAGCAACTCTGTTCTTTACCCCTAATGATTCTGCCATTGAGTACTTTGTGTGTAAGGACCTTCTCTTGAAGGATTGGGAACATTAGAATCAGTTTATATTACAAGACTAAAAATGTAAAAACAAAATAATAGACATTCCTGTTTCTAATATTTTGAGACCACCTGGCCCTGGAAAATTTTTACTCGTCGTCTAAGTCTATTGGCTCCAGACTTCCAAAATGCTAATTTCTTCTTTTCTTGTCAGATTCCTCTCTTGTTTTTCTTCTGTCTATAGCAGACACTGATTGCACAATTTCCTTATGCAGGCAGGTTTTTTTCTTTGGCGTGTGTGTGTGTGTGTGTGTGTGTGTGTGTGTGTGTTGCCTATGGCCAGGGTACTCCATCATGAAGAGTAAATTGTTGTTTCAAGGTAGTTTGCATAAATGAAGGCATCCTGATGCTCTATTTGCTACTGTGATACCACAATGCTTCCCTGTGTATGGCATACCACTCAAGCTCTGACTGAAGTAATCCTCCGTTTGGATAGGACAGATATTTAGGAAGGGTTTGCTCCTATCATGTTGATCTAACTTGTCTATCCCTATAAAATCTAAATCCCATATTTATTTTTCTACTTTCGCTCATCCACAAGGAGAATGAGCTTTATAAAAGAGGGAACCAGGAGGGCTGGAATACATTGCTTCCACCCAATAAAAGCCAACTGAAATGTCCAAAGTTTGAAATACAATAAGGGTAAACTTGGTTACATACTGAAATGAAGGAAGAAAGCCATCAGATCCTATATACCTTGAGGTCTCCCTGTTAGATATGCCTCATATGGTATGACCATCTGGAAAAAATAATATGTTAACTACCAATATTAACTCCCATTAATTTTTTTTTTTTTTGTCTAAGTGATTAAATGAAGAATTTCTTAAGGGACTCTCTTCCACAATTTCCCACACATCCAGAGTTTAATTGATACAGGCCAATGTTAGATGCAATCCCTAAAAGAGGAGATGTCTAAAATTAGTTTTTCCTTTTTCCGTGCCTATCAGCCAGACACAGAGGCTGCCTCAAATCACTTTGGCTGTGAGACAGAACATACATAATAAATGCATAAAATATATATCCATTTATGCACTCCTACACTCTTTTACTCAGTGATTTGTACCTCCTAAGTGCAAAATGTTCGCCCTCAAGGGATTGGTAGCAGCTTGTTATATTTGAAAGGCCAGGTCTGGAATGTCATGGTCTGGTACTTAAATAATCCTTAAGATTATTTTCTACCTTTAACTTTGTAAACTTCTACAAAATCAGGAGATAAAAATGTATCCAGAAAGCCAAACTTAAATGGGGCAATATGAGTGTGTCAAGTTGCAAAGCCTAGAATATACGGAATGAGGAACTTTAAGAGAGGCATCCAAATGTGTTTCTGGCTTTTGATGTGATAGGAAATATGGGATTTCGGGGCATAGGCTAAGAGAGAAGAATGAAAGTTGTATATAAACATCTATATTACCAAAAAGGTGGATGGGTGGATGGATGGTTAAAAAGAAAAATGTTAGGGGCGACTGGGTGGCTCAGTTGGCTAAGCATCCAACTTTTGCTCAGGTCATGATTCGTGGTTCACAAGTTCGAGCCCCAGGTCCAGCTCTGTGCTGACAGCTCAGAGCCTAGAGCCTGCTTCAGATTTTGTGTCTCCCTCTCTCTCTCTGCTCTCCCCCTGCTCATGCCCTATCTCTCTTTCAAAAATAAATAAACATTAAAAAAGAAAAGAAAAATGATGGATGGGTGATTGGAAGCACAAAAAGGAAGATAGAAAAATGTATGGATGTATGCAAAAATAGCTAAATAGATATTTACTCCTACTGGGATTTTAAATAAATGAACTTCACTTGTTCTACTTGAATTTAAGAGCAAAAATATCTGAAGAAAAACTAAAAGTATTGCTACACTTAAGATTTTTTTTTCACATTAAGGAATCTAATTTATTTAAAAATCCCTAAGAAATTAAGAAAATACATTATTAAAATCATTAAGAGGTTAGGCTCATTATTTTCCCTACATGTTTAAGGCAGCATGGATTGACTCCCTTTTATGCAAATAAGATAATTAGCACTCTGAAACATTTTACCCACATCCCATTTTTTATTGCTAATTATATTAGTGTTACTTTGTTAAGGATTACACAAAGTACATTCTGTTCTGAATCGATTATTTTGCAGTTGTTGAGACAGTTTTATAAACGGATTAAAATGAATGCCAGTTTTTATTATGGAATATTTAAAAAAAACATGAAAGGAGAGAGAATAGTAAAGGAAGCACATTATTAGTTTGAAACAAATCCCATACATCATACCAAATTTAACATATTGACATGTGTTGCTTTGGAATTAGAGAGGAGTCAGAAATTCAGCCTCTAAATTGGCAGCACCGTGAAAGACTTTGCCCTGTAGTGAAATTTGGCAAAGTGCTGTCACAGCTGGGTGTGGGGTGCTATTGGCATCTAGTGGGTAGAGGCAGGGTTGCTGCTAAAGAGGACAGCGCCTACAACAAAGAATTTTCTGGCTCCAAATATCAGTGATACTAAGTTTGAAAAACCACCCTCTGATGCGATGCATCGTGCAGTGCACAAATTTCCATATTATTTTCTGTGTCTGGTTTTCCAGAGCAACTTCAACACTTCTATCTCTTCCTGGGAGGTAGAAACTTACAGTTCCTCTGATAATTCCTCAAAGGACTTGGTTTTCCAAACACCGTCACCATTTTGCTATCTGTCTTCTGAATGCCAAGCAGATTTGGCTCAGACATCCAGAATGGATGAGTTTCCTCTGACTTAAATAGTTTTCTTTCTAATTCATTCCTGGAAATTGACATTTGAAGTTTCTGAACCAAAAGTAGGCCTGGAATAGAACCAATCTTTTGGAAGACCTTTGATTAAGACTCTAGTTTTTGGGGCGCCTGGGTGGCTCAGTCGGTTAAGCGTCTGACTTCAGCTCAGGTCATGATCTCATGGTTCGTGAGTTTGAGCCCCATGTCGGGCTCTGTGTTGACAGCTTGGAGCCTGGAGCCTGCTTCAGATTCTGTGTCTCGCTCTCTCTCTGGCCCTTCCCCTCTTGAGTTCTGTCTCTTTCTCTCTCAAAAATAAATAAACATTAAAAAAGAAAAAAGTCTCATTTCTGCTGCCTGTTTGCCTTGGTATTAAATACCATAAACTTAGTTGTCTGTGTTCCAATGATGCAAATTATTCTTTTTTGGATAATGTACAATTTTTTTTAAGTTTATTTTGAGAGAGAGAGAGAGAGCAAGTGAGCAAGCAGGGGACCGGCAGAGATAGAGGGAGAGAGAGAATCCCAAGCAGGCTCTGCACTGTCGGCCCCTGGCCTTACGCAGGGCTCCATCCTACAAACTGTGAGATCATGACCTGAGCAGAAGCCAAAAGCCAGACACTTAACCTCCTGATACACCCAGGCACCAGTGCATAATGTATAATTTTTGAGATATTGAAAAACATATTTACATTATATTGGGAAAAATATGCCTGGGTTAAAATCTTCATGCTTCTATTATTTGATGGTATAATTAATATATTTATGAATAATTTCTTTGTTTAGCTAAAAATAGATTTTAGCAAAATTTGTAAATATACCAAGAATGTAAAAACTTTGTCATCAAGCCATTCAAGTTGGCGTTTTTCAGTGCTACTTCTGAGAAGTCAGTAGCTGCTTATACTCATACAGAAAGTTATATGTAGAGGCGCTACTTTTAAAACAAGAACAAGTTAAAAATCAAGGATGAAAAACATATTAATGTGGATAATGAATGAGAATAATTGAACAGGATTTTTTTTAAGAAACTCAAAATATGTGGTTGGTGTTTTCAGAATAGATCCTGAAGAAAGATGTGGGCTCTAAAGTTAAGAACTCCTTATAGCTAAAATTCCAACATTACCCTTAACTTCAGTTTCTTCATCTATAAAATGGCCATACTAAATCAGGTCCAGATTCAAAGGGTTATGCTAAGGAATATTTTAAGTAATGAATGTGAAACTCTTCGTATAGTCCTTGTCACTTAGGAAACCCCAAATAAATCCTAGCTGTGATTACTATCATTAATCATTGCTATAATCTAATCCGATCACACTACCCTGTCTCTTTCAGGCAAAGTTAATGAGTTTTAGTGGGATGAAATTTTTTCAAAGGAGAAAATTCAGTAACTTGTATAATCAATAATAAAACTCTTCTGCCACTGAGTCCATCTGCTTTACCTGATTTTGAAACTAAAATTGTTAGCAAATCTATTATTTTTAAAGCTAGAAGCTTCTATGGGATACCCTACAGAAAAAACTAGGGAGGCACTTACTGAGTGCCTTAAATAAGAAGTTAGCAAAACTCTACGTGCCACAAATAAGTTGTTTGGTTCTTAGTTTAGTTCTCAGGGTCTCATTTCTCAGTCCCTTCATTTCATCTGTCTCTGATTTTATTACTTCATTTCAGGGGTCTGCACTCCTTGGCTGGTGGAAACATCCCAGAAAGACATACATGAATGAATCTTGACTTCACACCTCACTTATTCCCTCCTATTCTTAATTAGATCTGAACCTTAACTACCTCTCCAGCACAGAAACCCTATATACTCTGTATTTTCTCTTGTATTATCCTTGTGCATAGCCAATAACCTAGAACAAGACCTGAGGTAAGCTTAGAAACATTTTGTTCAAGACCACCCAGAGACTGACAATTGGAGATTATATTGGTTACTCTCTCTGTGCTTCTCTTCTGCTTATTTTATTTACTTTGTGTTCAGTTACTTATTGCTAAACAAACATTGATTAGGGAGATCCCAGTTACCTCTGACAAACTTAGTCAACATTTGTATGTATTTATGGTTAATTGCCTTCTCTCCCGCATAGCACTAGAGCAGGAGAAATTGTTTTCACTCATCTTCACTAATTCTTTAACTCCCTTGTGTATTGAGTAATTCTAGAATTTATTTAATGTGCACATTGAGTAGCTGCGACATGCCAGGAAACTATGCAACCCCCTCCAAATGTAAAGATAAGCAATTAGATGATTGATCTTTTGATGCTATAAGGACATAGTGGAGGATAAAACAATGTCTTTGTAGGGGAGTGAATGGAGGCTTTATAAAGAAAGTAGTTCTGCTGATGCTCAAAGGTTTACTAGAAATGTGCCAGGATCGAAACAGGAGTGGCTATTGCACACAAGTAGAATAGCATACAGATAATCAAGAAGAAATGGGGAGCTCTGAAGGCCAACTGGTATTTTATAACCTTCTGTTTCAAATCTGTCTCACGAAAGACTGCACAAATGTTCTTGACATCTGTCACTCTAAATGCCTCTATGACACTTAAACACCCTAGATTTGTAACCAGGGAAACTCTTTTCTTAGTCCAAATAGAATTTAGAACCCTTTTCAGCAAACTCTAGAGAAGAGAAATATCATATATACCTCACCTAAGTTTTAGTGATCTTATTCCCTCTCTCATTACCATGGCCACTTGTAAT
Source organism: Prionailurus bengalensis (assembly GCF_016509475.1). Classification (NCBI taxonomy): domain Eukaryota; kingdom Metazoa; phylum Chordata; class Mammalia; order Carnivora; family Felidae; genus Prionailurus; species Prionailurus bengalensis. The sequence goes on from NC_057352.1 coordinate 40,743,236, forward strand.
GCCGGAAAATGGAGCAAAAGGCATTGACTATTTGCATACAGGAAATTCATCCAGCCTCCAGGCAATAGTTGACTCCTTCACTCCACCTGGGATTGATAATAGTTGAATCACTGTGGTATCCTACATCTGGATTGTCAAAAAATGGGAAGCCAATGTCATTTTTAGTTTAAGGAAAACCAAAGAAAACAACTTTCTGTGTCTGCAGAAACATTAATCAGATCCTAACAAATAAACAACAAGAGTCACTATGCTCAAAATTAATACAACAGCTTTCTCACTTTGTTTTCCTATGTTCCAAGGCTTGAATGTCAGCTCTGTCAGCAACTATGACAGTATGGCAGTGTGACAAGAGGGTGACATTAGTTAGGCTGCTAACAGTATAATGATGCTAACCCAAGCTAGACCTAGTCTTCTATTGTATATGCAGTTCCTTCTGTAGTAGGTATCCTTTTGGTAAAATGTTACAGATATTTTCTTATTTAAGTTATTAATGGCTGGAGTTTTTCATATTTTATTAGTTAAAATTTAAGAGAAAAAAATAAATGAAAAAATATCAAGTTAGTATGGGAGAGTTTGTTAGGTACTTCGATTGAAACACAGTTCCTTCAGGATCTCTGTAGTCTAAAAATATATTTGATGCAGATAGAACACTGAGAATATTTTAGGACTGCCAGAGTATAAAATACAAAGGAGGAAATGCATGGGGGTGATAATAGAAAAACACGAACCAGATTATGAAGTGTTTGTTAAAGGAATCAGAGGAGTTGAGTTTTTTTCCGTTAGCCAACAGGAAACCTTGAAGTAACTTTGGGCAAAGGAAGTACAAGATTAGATGTACTTTGTTATAAAATTTTAATCTAGTAGCAGGATTTCAATGGATGAGTCTGGAATAGGGAAGATGGTTAAGGAACTATTTGAACAAGGGCATTTGCCATGAGTTGGAGAATGGACACAAGGCATATTGAAGACTTGAATGCAGTTAAATTACCAAATTAATGACTGATTAGCCAGTAGGCTAAAAATAGAAAGTTACTTGAGGAGTATTCCTCTAAATGCAAAACTTAAACCGTTCTCTGCCTCCAAATGCCGTTCCCACCATTTCAGAAAATACTCAGTTACTGCATACAGCGCCTGTCTTCCCTTTATTCCGAGACAGCACTGGTGTGGTTATTTATAAGTCTCCACATCTGGGGAACTAATTTGTTTGTGGACTGCTGCAGTTCCACAGAGTAGCTAGCTATCACTCAGCAGCACCAAATTCATTCAACCCTGATAATTAAATTAAATATCTACCGACATCAAAGAGACGGCAGAAACTTATTAACAATACCAAAAAGTTTTCTAGGCCCCTGAAGAAAACCACAATGCATTACAACAGATACAGATGACATATTCTGTAGTGGAGTGATGGTCAAATTAATATTCCACTCATATTTTAATGTGTCTGTAGTGTAGTCTAGCGGAATATGGTCTCACAAGTGGAGTAACACATTGGCGGCTCAATATAATAGGACTGACGTTACTATGGAGTTCAATATTACATGGGCATGACCTTACTGAAGAAGATTTAATTACTTGAAATACCAGAAGGATGACACCATAACAATATCATCGAAAAGGTCTTTAGAAAGAAGAGCTTGAGTGTCATGGCTGCTGACTTCCACACATTCATTTTATTTTATTTTTTAATTCTTCATTAATTTTCTGAGTTAAGGGCATCACCATCAATTTTTCTACAGGCTACAAGTCTTAGAATCGTTCCATCTCTTAAACATTTTTTTTCCATTCTCTCTTTTTAAAATATTGCCTACACTTTAAAAAATAATAAGCCCTACAAAGTAGTCTCCCTGCCATGCCTAAGTCACAATATGTGTCATCTCTACAACTGAATCAGTCCTTCATCTAGCCTTCCTATGATGAGACAAAGGTGTGTGTGTGTGTGTGTGTGAGAGAGAGAGAGAGAGAGAGAGCGAGAGAAAGCGAGCAAACCAAAGATAGACTTGTGGCCTGTTTGGCTCTGTGCTTTTATAATACATTAGCATATTTTACTTTTCCATACCTTACTCTCCTTATTTATTATTTACCTTATTTCCTTATGCATGTTTCAAAGTGCTGGAAGTCAGCATGCATAGATTATTTATTATGGCTATACAGTACTTATTGTATAGATGTACCATGATCTATTTAAATAGTACTATATTGATGACTAGTTAGGTTACATACAGTCTGTTATGAGCTGAAGTGTCTTCCCAAAATTCACATGCTGAAGCCCTAACAACCAGGACCTCAGAATGTTACTGTATTTGGAGACAGGGGCTTTAAAGAGGCAGTTCAGTTAAAATGAAGAGGGATTTTAGACCTATAGAGGGACACAAGGAACACAGAGGCAAGACCATGTGGGGGCACACTGAGAAGGCAGTCATCTTTAAGTCAAAGAGAGAGACTTCAGAAGAAACCAAACCTCTGTCATCTTGATCTTGGACCTCTGGCCTTCAAAACTGAGACAATGAATTTATATTGTTTAAGCAACTCTGTGGTATTTTCTTATGGCAACCCTAGCAAAATAATACACAGTCTCTTGCCTTTACAAACATGCAGAAATTAATGATCTGTGTGAGGTTTTCAATACATATCTGCACATTAGATACATAGGATCTATTGCCTCCATGTAACTTAATGTTGATACTTATACCTGCACGAGAAAAAGTTTATCTTTATAAATAGGTGGGGAAATGGTATCTTGTTTCTTGGTTTAGTTTTCATTCCTTTAATTTTGAGTTGATGTATATAACTTTTCATATTACCAACAACAGACACAGGACACTTTCCTAACTTTCTGATTGGTTTCAGCTTTATTTTTCTGTTGGTATGTTTGTCTTTCAAAACAGAAATGCTGAATTTTTATGTACCCATTGTCAATCTTTATTGAGTGACTTTAGTGATGTATTTCTTACTTAGGAAAATCTCTATTTGTAATGAAGAACATAATTTACAATTATTTTAGTAATATTTTGATTTTTAGTTAAATATAAATCCATGATTAATCTGGAATTTATTGGGTATAAAAGATGAATGGATATGAGTTGATAATTTTAAATAATGTAATTAATTGATCAGGTTGTAATCTAATAAGTAATTTTAATGTGTCAATAATTAACTGTTAGTTACTGATTAATTAAAGGTAACAAAGTAGCCAACTAGCATATGTATGTGTACATATATAATAGTTTTTAAATCTCTTTTATTACTTAACAAGGTGTGTTCTTATTTTTTCCACGTTTATCTCACTATTCCTACATGCTTATTATTTAGAAGCAGCTTGTTTATTTCTGATTACCAAGTCCTGCTGATAACTATTCTACAATTGTGTTAAAGTTTTAGATTGATTTAAGGAGAGTTCATTTCTTTGAAACATTGAGTTTTACCCCGAAATAATGATAATTTTTTTACATATTTGAGTATTCCTTTTTGGCATCACATAAGTCTTTCACTTTTTACTCACAACTGTAATATATTTTCATGGGAGGTTAAATAAGATGTCTTCATCCTCACTATGTTATTCTTTGTTTTTTTATTTAAGAAACTGATTTTTTGCATGCTAATTTTATATCTAATCCTCTGAGTTAACTCCCTTAAATTCTTAGTATTTTCTTTTTCATTTGATTCTCTTGAATTCATTAGACATGCCACTAAAACCAAACCGAACAACAACAAAAAAACTTCCTTTACCCTTGTGACATTCACTTTTTTTTTCATTTCAATTCACTCTTTCAGTTTTGCACCAACTACTTTTTCCTACCTTGACTTCTATTGCTTCAGTCCCTGTGATGGCCAAGGTTCTAGGTCTCCTGTTTTTTTTTGTACTGCCTGTTTTTTCATAATTGATCTTCACTGTGCTCTCAGCCCCAATCTGTTAACACTCAATAGTTATAATGGAGTCATCCTGTGTAAAAATACCAGCAGATTTCTACCCACAACCTGGAATGTATACAGATGAGCACAGACATTGAGAGCCTATTGTGTCTACCATATGCACAGGCAGATGAAAATGGAAAAAGGACAGTGTTCTAATTATGGCAGAAGTGTTTGAACAGACTATAACAAATTATTTTTGGTCATCCCTGTGAAGTTAAAATTAATCTGGGAAATACCAAGGGCTCCATTGGTGGGATACTCTATTTCAACTTTCTAACCTACATTCTTAGCCAATGGCTTTCTTTGATAAGCAGAACTGGAAAGTCCAAAAGGAGACATTGGGAAGTAAACAACCTTGATTGTGTCTCCTTTTCCAACCTTTTAAGGACTATCATTCCTCAGCTCTAAGAGGTTGTGTGATCCAATTAGGCAAATTGAAAAGGACTGCTTTTATGCAAAAGCGTGAGAAAGTTAATTGAAATCAATCCATGTTCAGTGAAAATGCTACAGACATCACTGATAATTTAGAGCAATTAAAAGATGTTGTCCTGAAGCAAGGCAGAAACATTAAGTTTAAAAGCCTGTTAAAGGAAAATTACCGAAAATATTTAAATGATATTATTCACCTAAGATGGACTAGGGACAGCTAAACCAATTAGAAATTGTAAGGTATTTCATTAGTCAGAAGCTGTGTTTTTAAAATCATTGAGATGAGAATCCTTCACCTAGTATCCTTTGTTATTGCAAAATCTGTTAAAAACAATGCATTAACCCTAGTTTTGAATAAATCTTCATGAAAATAGCTATTTGCAACTAAACCACCAGAAGATAGTTCTCCCATCTATGAAATAAGGGCATTAAAAAATTAATGTTTATTTTATTTTTGAGAGAGAGAGTGTAAGCAGGGGAGGGGCAGAGAGAGGAGACACAGAATCTGAAGCAGGCTCAAGGCTCTGGGCTGTCAGCACAAAGCCTGATTCCAGGCTGGAACTCAGGGCCCCAGAGATCATGAACTGAACTGAAGTTGGACGCTTAATCAGCTGAGGCACCCAAGCACCCCACAGCATTTTTAAGCTACTTTTCAAGCTATATTTTTCAGAGACCTAAATATTCTAGGAGGTGATTGGGCATATGTTATTAGGTAGAGTAAGGTAGAACAGTAAGGAATGACCAGTGAAAACTCTGAAATTCCTACATTATGCCTAACACATAAACATCTCTGTTTTATTATATTTAAAATACATGGAAAACAGAGATGTAAATATATGGCTCACTGTGTCACCATCCCTTTTTACCTTGGCCGTTACATACATTACCCTTCAATCAAGTTTTCTTTTCTCTTGAAGCTTGGTTAGAACCTCAGAATCTTTCTTAACACAGTGAGGCAGGCACCTCTCCCCAAAGATTACAGTTGGCATAACACAAATCTTATTATAAGATTTAACTCATAAAATGATTCCTTAATAAAATAAATAACAGAAAATTTAATCATTTTATATTAAAAATTTAAAAAAAAAGCACTATAAGCCTTCTAGAGCCTTGATTCTTATTATATTCTTTAAGCCTCAGGTGTACTAGCCTCTTTACCTATGTCTAGATCCCCCATTCCCCTCACTACTCTCATTAAGTAAAAATCTAATAATTTGCTTGCTCATATAACTCTGCTGAGAAGTCTGCTAGGCTTCCCTCTTTGCTTACAGGATACCATAGAAGGGCATCAGAAACTCTCTCTAGTCTCGCCACATAAATAATTTCTTATAGATGCTTGGTCCTGGGTTCAAAAACTCATGCACTTTCCTAAATGCTAAATGCTTCATGCAGTCTCTCTTTGCCACCTTTACTTTGACATGCTGGAAAAGTCTCTCTGGAATCTTTGACCCTATCCTTAAAAAAATTCTTCCTATACCTTCTCAATCATTTTTTAAATCCATGTAAGGTGTTATCCTTCTGTGAGGCCTTGCTCTGGCCTCCTGCTACAATGCTTTTTGAAACATTCTCCCTTTTGTTTCTACAATTCCACCCAATGAAAACCCACCTTGGAGCCCTGATTACCCGTGAGTTGTGAGTTGTGAGTTGTTTGTTTGTTTGTTTGTTTGTTTTTAGTTTTGTTGTTTTCCAACCTATCTCCTCAATGTATCAGTGGGACTCTTGATAGAAAGGGCAGTCTCAGATCTTTAAATGTTTCCTCACGACTTAGAGTCTTGTCTGTTACACAGTAAATGGTGAATGCATGCATGCAAAACTGAGATATGTAACACAATGATAGAAGAATCTTTGGATCCAAAATTGTTGTTGTACTGTTTAGGAGAAAGCCAAGCTGAAACTTCTTAATTTTGAGTAATGATTGCCTCAGCAGGCCAACAGAACAATGTTTTATTTATTACTGATGATTTTGTGGACCAAAATATGTATGGCCTTTTGATAGGATTGCTATGTCTAGGACTTGATAGCGTCTAAATATCTGAATAGAGACTAACCTTCTTAGGAAACACATATTGCTTATGCTGCACTTAGCATTATCAACAACCAACATTTATTGAAAGTCTACCATATGCTAGGAATTGGAATATAGTCCCCTTCACATAGGTGATCTTTAATTGTTTATGTACCAATTTTATGTCTGTTGACTGAGGTTCGTTTTCCACCTCAGTCTCTAAGCTGTCAGGAGCAAAGAACATTACAATCATTTTGCAGATGAAGAGAGTGAGTTCCAAAGAGACTAAGAGATTCGTTTTAGACATAGGAAAATGAATGAAACATAGGCTTTGCCCTCAAGGAACTTCAACCCCAGTGGAAAGCAAAGATAAGCAAACTGGTAATAAAAATTCAGTTTGATGAATTTTGCTAAAATGCTAAGAATATAAGAAGTACCTAGCCCATTATACAAAATTCAGAAAATATTTTCTGGCAGTGATAATGCCCTCCTGAGTGGGTTCTTAGAGACCATTAGAAGTTAGTCAAGGGTTGGTGGGGGTGCCTGAGTGGCCCAGTCAGTTAAGTGTTCGACCTGGGCTCAGGTCATGATCTCACAGTTCATGAGTTTGAATCCCTGCATTGGGTTCTGTGCTGACAGCTCAGGGCCTGGAGCCTGCTTCATATTCTGTGCCTCTGTCTGTCTCTGTCCCTCCCCCACTTGCACTCTCTCTATCTCTCTAAAAAATAAACATTAAACAAAATTTAAAAAATAGTCAAAAGAACATTTGGATCAAACATACTAAAGATTCAGGGAGCAATGCTTCCGTTGTTTACAGCAAGAGAAAAATATTCTATTGGAGGAAATTCCCTTGAGTCATTGGGTCCTAATACCTAAAGTGTGATTATAGTTCAGCAGGAGGTGCCATAAGAGAAATATCTAAAGACAAGATTAAGTGTCTTTTTTGTCTAGTTGGACTTAATCCCATATGAAGGTATTATTAACTGTATGAAGAGTACACAGGAGCCTATTAAATAATTGCAAGACCACCACCTGCGGTATAGTAGTCCACCCTTATCCATGGGATAGATTCCAAGACCCCCACTGGGTGCCTGAAACCTCAGATAATACCAAGCCCTACTTGGTGTCATATATATGTATGTATATGTGTGTGTGTGTATATATATATATATATATATATATATATATATATATACACACATACACACACACACATACCATATAACAACATGTACTATGTTTTCCTCCTATATATACATAGCTATGATAATATTTAACACACAAATTAAGTACTGTAAGAGACTAGCAATGATAACTAATAATAAAACAGAACAATTATAATAATATACTATAATTCAAGTTATGTGAATGTGGTCTCTCTCAAAATACCTTATGGTATTATACACACCCTTCTTGTGATGATTTGAGATGATAAAGTGCTCTACTACATATTTTGTGTGACTTTGGGGAAGTTAATTTGTCTCTCTGAGCCTTGGTTATCAGTAACAAGGTGATGTTTGAAAATGCTAAATTCATGAATGCACATATAGCACAAGTATTATGCAATCCAAAGCGGTTAATATTTCTACCTTTTTAGTATTATCCAATCATTATTACTATACCTACAATTACCATTGTTGCTACTACAGCTCCTCCTATTACTTTGAATATCATTAATACTCTGTTCACTGAAAAAAGTGTAAATTTGTTGCTTGAAAATGTGACCTATCATATGCCCTCAGCATAAGAACTCAGTGTGGAACATTTTCAGACAGTTCCTTCCTAGTATCACCCTTAGATCTAGGGTGGCTAAACCCTTATCCCCGGCATTGAAATTCTAGGTCTCAGATTTTGGAATAAGCTTCCTGGACATTTTCTACCAAAGAGAAGATAGAGCAGCAGTGCCCACTAAGTGGGATGTGATGAGACCAGAACATAATGCATGTATGCTTGGATCTCTGTTTATATCCTTCCTTTAGGATATTCTTCAACCTTCCCAACCATTCCCTTACTACCCCTTCCAAGTGAGGTTTACCTGATGCCCTGACGATATCCAGGACTTGGCATCAGTGGAGTTGTCCTAGAACCGTGACCAGGTGCAGTTCTAAAGGACAGTCTGGTGAGCATACCACTCATGCTGGTCTGGTCAGTATTTCTTTCACAGGATCACATCAGATTGGGCTACTAGAACTTAGGTTGTTCAAATTATTTGTATAAATATGCACCTCACCCTAAATTTTTTCTCAGGAGCCTGAATAATATAGAGATAGCCCTGCATAATGCGATCTCTATTATGCCACTTTGCTACACACTGATTATGTAACCCATTTTCTGTTTACTGGCCCACCTTATTCACTGACTGTCATACACAAGGAACTCAGCCACTCTCAAGGATTTGTCCACTTATTCACTCCAGAACAACTGCTGATGTCTCATGCCCTGTCATGCTGACAGACAAGAGTTCTTGGACTCTTAATTACTTTACATATGTCTTTTGGGTGATGCCTTCACCTTGTATGTGGGGATCAAACAAGATCAGTACTTGGCAATTCTTCTTTAAGGCAATTAACCATCATTGTTACCATCTATCATTTTGGTGCCTAGATCTTGATGGAGGACGATTCACATATCTTTGAATAAAACATTTTTCCTGCGCTTAAGAAGATCATTGGAAATACAGGAAATGCTGTATTTTCCTTAACAATTGCCTAGAAATACCTTGACTATGACATGGTCATAGTCCATGGCATATGTATCTGTTTCATGGGGTAATCATTTGCTGTTTGGATTTATTTGCATTATCTGGGTAGCAGAATATCAGCTTCTGTAGGGATTAACTAGCACTGGATTTAAAATAGAGTGGCTGATGTCAGATAAGCAGGAATAAAATACTGAGCCAAATAATTTCATATTATGTAGGGCAACTGTAGCAAGATGAATAAGCCTCTTACTCAAATGATCTGCCTCCGGAAAGTAGAAAATTTTCCCATTACCTTCCTTAATTATTTTGTTAGTTATTTCCACCAAGATCTACAAACTTGGTTCTAATTTTAAAAAGGACTGGGGTGCCTGGGTGATGCAGTTGGTAAAGCATCTGACTCTTGATTCCAGCACAGGTCATGATTTCCTGGTCATAAGATTTAGCCCCATGTCCAGCTCTGTGCTGAGCCTGGAGCCTGAGTAATAATATTCTCTTTCTCTGCCCCTCTCTCTCACATGCACACACTTTCTAAGTAAGTAAGTAAGTAAATAAATAAATAAATAAATAATAAAAATAATAAACTCTGTCTTTTCTATCGTAACCAAAGACCAAAGTGTTTTAATAAATGAAACAACACAGGAATCTAGATGCAGATTTGTAACTACAATTACTCCAGACTATTTATATCCATTAAGTTTTTCCCTAAGTTTCATTGTAGGTTGAGAATTAAGTTAATTGAGAGAGAGAGAGAGAGAGAGAGAGAGAGAGAGAGAGAGAGAACATATATCTTGCATGGTTATTGACCTTGTCTTAATGGCAGAGATTTATTTAACTAAGGTATAGAAAATAACATTTTAAAGGGTTTTTTTTTGTCATTTTCAAATAGTCTTTTATGGCACGTCATATTTTATACAGTATATAATTATTAAGTATATGTTCATATATCTCATTTTCCCAACAATAGTAAAGGCCTCTCTGAAAAATGCACATAGTAGTTAGTAAATAAATTGAACAAAGCAGATAAGAAGCTATTAACATTAGTTTCATTTTATAGACGAAGATACTGACACTCCTAAGTATTAACTAATGATTAAACTCATGCAGTGACTAATGAGATGAGATTTAACTTGAATCCAGTTGTTGCTAATTCTGACTCTTTTGCTTGTGTGTGTGTGGGGGGGGTGGGTGGGTGGGTATTTTCTTATCTTAACTGTTTATTTTTTTCTTACCTTCTCCCATACCTAGCACTTGGCTCTATACCCACAACATTTCTGCTTTTAAGTGAGCATTCTCCCTGAGCATTCCAGAACTAGTACCTCTAATCCTAATGATGAATTTACCCACTCACCTCACCAGGTTAGAACCATGAATATGGCAGCTGGTTACAGAGGACTTTGGGTTTGCCACACTTACTTACAAGTTAATTACACTAATGCCTGTCTGGGGATCAAGTCTGTGAATAAGTTAATCCTCCACAGTTCACTCATACTGTTTCCCTGATTAATGCCCTTCCCCACTGTCCCGACTACAACAACTGCAAGTTCCACTTGTCCAAAGGTAACCTGATTTATGCACTGTTTTTCCTCCCTTAATGAACACAGGGGATTGCTGTTTAGCTTCAGTGATCAATAACATTAACTTCACTAATATGTATGAGAGAAAATTTACTATAGAGTTTTCTTTAAAATAAGATTTCAAAGCATCTTAAATATTTATTATTTGAACAATCTCAAGTATAGGACTTGGTGAAAGAAAGAAAGCGATGGGGATAGAGAACAGAAGAAGGAAGGAAGGATGGAATAGGGGAGGGGGGAAGAAGAGAGCAGAGGAGGGAAGGGAAAAGAAAGTTGACTTTATTGGCTTTTCTATATAAAGGAATCAATCACTCATCATTGAATCTACTCATTAAAGAGACATGAGTGAGTGAATAAATGATTAAATTAATTGGAGTGTTACAGGGGCTGAATATAAAACAGCTCCTCTCCACGCTGGTGTCTGAAGCTCTCCCCAAATCTTGGATTTGAAATCTCCCAGTAGGACCTTCTTCCTGTGCCTGGAAGCCTCCAGTTCTTTGCAGAAGATGCTGCAATTGCCATTACCGCAGTATTCTGATATAGCGTCTTGTCAACTCTGGATTTAAATCAATAATGTTTTCCAGCATATACTAACAATGGAAGGCTAAAAAACTCCATTTTATTGCTGAAAGTATAAGCTTCATAATGGTGTAAAAACCTTATTTTGTAGATGATTTGTTCATTTAACCTCTGCTAAGGGCAAAAAATATGATTTATTGATTTCGATTTTCTAATAAAAAATCATGTCACCTTTTAATAACCAACTTATTACCAGATGCTAGGGTCTTGGGCCCCATAAATAAGGATTACAGTTAAAACATATTGAGAGGAGAATTTCAATATAAAAATCAATAAAAATATGTAAAAATTTAAGTGAATCAAGAGCAAAAGCAATTCCTTCTTGGGGCTTTATAATAACATTTATAAAAAATCCTCAACCTGTTGCCTTATCCTGAGTAAAGCAGTAGAATAGTAATAATAGAATAACTAACAAGTGTAATCATAAATAACTTAAAAAGTAACAATAGTAGCTACCATTTATTGAGTTCTTATTGCATACCAGGTGCTGGTATGGAAGCTTAAATTACTGCTGAGAACCATGTACCTAGCATTGGATGTGTTCCAGGCATGAGATTTAGTTCTTTTACATAAGTTATCATATTTAATACTGAGAGCAAATCCAGGTGGTGCTGAGCATTTTAGAATGAGGAAGTAGAGACTCAGAGATGGTGGTTCACTGTGCCAAATCACGGTTAATATGATTGAGTTTAGATATTTGGTGATCTGTCTGCTAACCTGTACTGTCTCTGCCAAACACAGGAAAACACTAAAATAAATTCTATCAATTGCCCTGTCAATTGGTGGGACTTTAATTATTTTTGAGGAGAAATATAGGTCTTTTTTTTTTTCCTAATGTATCATCCCCAAGGTGGTTCCCAGCTATTGCTCAGGCTAGTTTTAATAAGTGCTGGCATTTAAATTCTTGCATATGATAGTGAGGATTGTACAACCGAAAGCCAGGGCTTATTTTCTGTGAGCAATGTTTAATCAAAAGTGACCCATAATTTCAAGCTCCAATGCCTACCACCACCTTATTAACTTGACACTTGTTCACTTTGGAGACTCCTCAGTCAGGTTTAAAATATGGTGGATGATCCTTAGAGAGGCTCTTTCTCTACCCCTCTCCTCTGGCTGCCCTTTCTAAAAGCTCAGGCAAGGAGCTTCTCTGCATTAGTTTTTTAATCTCCCCTACTTATGACAGATGAGTCAAAAAATACTAGACTTGCTGGTACAGGTTGTCTTAGACAAAGTACAGACTTTGTGGTGTGTTTACATACATACACGCACATGTGTCCATGTATGTGTTCTGGGGAGAGCAAGAGAGTATTTAGTCTCATTATTTTCAAAATGCATCTCTTTTCCATCCTATATATAAGCCACTCTCCTCTTCAGTCCACTATCCCAATAGAATTTCCCAACATCGCAGCGAAGGGGGATATTGTCAGTGTCTGATTGCAGTACAATGGGGAATAATGTCCATTAAAACAATCATGTCAGTTGTGAAAAAAAAAAAGGATACAGATTCTGCTTCCCTTCTCCATTACAGTATAAGCTTGTTTTATAAATTTTTATTTTAATAAATTTATGGTTCTTAAGTATGTTTTATAAGAAAACATAGAAAAATAATCATAAAACCATAAAATGCTGCAGTTGTTGATGTTTCCAAATTACATGCCTCCCTCTGGGCTTCCTCTTTCCTTCCTCCCTCCCACCCTCCCTCCCTTCCTTCCTCCCTCCCTCCCTTCCTTTCTTCTTTCCTTTTCTTCCAGTTTATTTATATATGCATTTTTTTTAATGTGACAGATCTGGTTTTATCTAAGGACTTAAGAGAGTGATTTTCACCATAGAATGGGAAATAAAACAGAGAACTGGCCGTGAGAGAGAACGAAATCTGGAATGTTACATGGAGAGATGGTTGACTATGTTTTATGGGGGAGGGATTGAAGAGAGGTGGGAAACAAGAAAAGAAGAACAAATAGAAGATGAACAAGGGAAGAGCCAAGCGACTTGTTGAGACTGTGCATATTGATGCTGACTTTTTTTCCCCCAGTTGGGCCAATACATGTTAAATTTTTGAGTGGATTTTTTGGGTTTGTACAAGAAGGAGCAAGAGGCCCATTTGACTTGTTATGACAAAGACCCTGCTAGGAAATCAAGACCTGTGCTTCTTTTAAGGACAGCATTTGGATTAGAAAGCCATGAAGTTTGAGTCCTGTTTTTATAGATGTGACCTTGGATGAATTCTTAAGTCTCAGTTGGTACCTGCAAGAAATCTTGTGAAAGACTTCAATACATGTAGGTAAATGGGATTAGAGTGAGCGGATGTAGCAGGTACCAAAAAAACCCAAAAACCAAAAAAACAAAAAGTGGTGATCATTCTCGGAGATTTATTAGAATCTTTGAAAGTCCTTTGTGGCAAAGCGGCATACCTTTATTTTACCTGTGCATGACTCAACTGGGCATTTAGTAATACTGAATTCAGATCCCTATATTGTGATTCTTTGGCTCTGTCAATATAGAGAAAGCTAGAGAAAGCTACTTTTTAGTTCTTTTCATTTGCCGCTTCACGGTACTTTCCTGAAGAATCTTCAGACAGCCAATTGTAGTAAAATGGTAGTGTGTTGGTATTTTAAAAATCAAATATTCTTCAGGCTATCATCCCAGAGTCAAACTGGGCTTCAAATGGATTAAATTCGTCTTCTGAATTGTGGTCATCCCTCGGTATTGACACAGAAAGTCGTCTGCTAGAAAAGAAGATTTGGAAGTTAGAAAGTTTTTGCCTATTGCATGTTGGTTTGGTCCCAGAACAGTTTTCTTGCTTCCAACTACACTTCTCTTGTACACAATCACTTTTTACCACCATGAGAGCAGTCAGCTTTCGTTCCTAACTCCCTCTTTACTCCATCCTTCTTACTGTTGACTAAATATTTGTACACACACATTTATACGCTGATGCTGATGAACAAGATTCATGATAAGATATTTCATATTAAAAGAGACATATTGTGGGGTGCCTAGCTGTCTCAGTAAGTTAATCATCCAACTCTTGGTTTCAGCTCAGGTCATGATCTCATGGTTTGTGAGTTTGAGCCCAAACATCAGGCTCTTTGCTGACAGTGCGGAGCCTGCTTGGGGTTCTCTCTCTCCCTTCTGCCCTTCCCCAGCTCATGCACGCCTCTCTCCCTTTCTCTCTCTCTTTCTCTCTCTCTCTCTCTCTCTCTCTCTCACACACACACACACACACACACACACACACGCACACACACACACTTTTTTTGTTTTTTAAAGGAGAGGGCACCTGGGTGGCTCTTCTGGCCAAGTGCCTGACTTTCACTCAGGTCAGGATCTCACAGTTTGTGAGTTTGAGCATTTGTCAGGTTTTGCGCAGAGCCTGCTTAGTATTCTCTTTCCCTCTCCCTCTCTCTCTGACCTTTCCCTACTCTCTCTCTCTCTCTCTCTCTCCTTTCAAAATAAATAAAGTTAAAAAAAAAGAAATATTGTAAAAGGGAAAATGTCAAAATGTAACATCAGCCATTCTTAGGTAAATTTTGCAGAATATTTATCCCGTTGTTATTTTTTCTGTTGCTGCATAATACCAATAACTTCCCCAGTGCTTTGATAGAATTCTCATACATTGAGAAGTAACATTGAATGAACTTGGGCTCTTCCAAGCTTACTGGGTGAGCTGAGATTATACAAGTTTTACAAGGGAGCTAAGCAAGGGAAGAGATAGGACCAAGGGAGATAGTAACAGGCAATGGACTTTACTGAGTGGTGCTTGCTTAAAGATGTATGAGACACAAAGTTTCTAGAACATGAGATCATCTAAAGGCTTATGAAAGAACCAGAACCCAGGGAGGGTAAGGGAACTCCTGGGGGAGAGGAAGATTGAAGATCTTATGTTTAGGTGATATTGCTCAGCTTCAAGGCAGGGAGTCTGTGTCAGAGAGCTCTGAAGGGCAAGAGTGGCTTAGAGTCTTTCAACCACAGGATTATCTTATCAGTAGCCAACAATACTGGTTGAGGCATGCAAAGCAGGCAGGCTCTAAATGGCTAAAAATCTGTGCATTGGGTTATGTTTTAACGTTGGGTATATGAAAATTTGAGTTGTGTACCTGCAGGCTTCTGAGCTAATGGGCCTGAATCTGCAAGAAAGAAAGAAACAACCTAGGCACTGATGTATATGGGCCATTATTACCTAATTTATGTAACAGTTTCATAAAGAACTCAGAATATCAAAGGCTGAGACCAGGTTCCTAGACAAGGAGCATTGGAAAGATCATCTGTTCCTTTTGTTATATAGATTTTGAGGCGGGGGGAAAGGGTACAGAATTTGGAGAAGGCTGGAGCTGATGTATTAATACTTTATGAATCTTGGTGACGTGATCCTTTTCTGAATAAAGTTTGGGCACAATAACATATAGTTTTCATGCTCTTGACAATACTGGCCAAATAATACCTGCTAAAATTTTCCTAAGTAAAATAATAACACCACATATGCCTGAAGTGTCTGGGGAGCAGAAACACACAATAAATACCGTGACCTTAACCATTTGGCCTTATGTATTTGTTCAATTAAATTTCCTATCATTGTACGTGCAGCAACTTGTCTAATAGTCTCAAAACAACTTAGATAGATTTGTTTGTCATTGTTATTTTGGTTTTGGTTTTGCTTTTAAATAATCTTAGAGTTAGCAATCTATCAATGCTGTCTTGGGATGCCCTTATAAGTGTCTTTCTTGGTAAACTCTTACTACTGTTTCAATGCAAACATTAGTTATCTCCTCACAAAGTTTTCTCTGAATATCCCAGGCAAAATGAAGAAACACATCCTGTATGTATTCATAACATTTTGCTTGTGATAGTTTTATAGAACCATGTTACATATTATACTTGCTTTGTTATGTTTTCCATCTTGTAGACCCCCTCGTCCCATTACTTGAAGGGTATACCTCTCAAAACCTGCAATCTCTGTCATTTAACACAGAGTCTGACACATAGAGGCACTTAGGGTCTGCCTGATAAATTAAGTATATTAATTTTTGGTAACATTGTAAAAAACATGTTTATCTGTTCTAATGATATATGACTATGTAATGATTTACACTAAAGAGGAAACTTTTAAGTGATTAAATTATTGTAACTGTTATTTTATAAAAAGGATGTGCATACAAATTAGCAAGAGAAATTAAACCCTTTGTAAATGCCATGAACAGATTCCAAAATATGTAAGAAGTGTGAGAATATCTCCCTAAGTTCCAAGACTCACCTTTGCTTTTCTGGGGATAGTAGAACTAACGGCTCAGAAAGTTATGTCACACAACTTAGTGGGGGAACTTCTTTTTGGATGGCAGCAATGATTCTGTATGTCATGAAAAAACAACGTCAGTGGGATTTGCCCTTGAGAGAAATCTGACAATTTTCAGAGTAATGGAAAGAAAGAAAGAAAGACACTCAGAGACATATCTGCTATAACATGTTACAGACTGAGTATACTAACTTCACCTGCACACACTACTTTTAGATTTTCTTTTAACTTACACCATCTGTTGGTCTGGATCCTGTATTGATTTGTTCATCCTTTTGGAAGGCAGAAGCAGAACACCTGCCTTCACAGATGTTTCAAGATTCAACCAGATGCCCCAAAGTAAACTGATAAAAAGAATTGGCTAAAGTTGGGGGTGAATAAAAAAATTAAATGCAATTAAAATTTTTTCATCCACTTATATGATAATCAGGAAATGGCTTATTAAAGGTCTGCAGACCTAATTAATTTTTATGCTTGGTGCAATTACCTAGCTTTTAAAAAAATATATAGACTGTGTTTCCAGATTATATTTCTCCTTTTTTTGATGCCAAACATAGAGTTTAAATCTTTGAGCAGACCCTCACTTGGTAATGCATTTATTATTAACTAAATACATTTTTGACTAGTTTCTTTATATGATATGCATGGTTATACATCTGCCTGGGAAAATACATGGTGTACTATGTGCAGTTCAGCTCTTTTGGGCCCTGGTAGATGTGGCTAGTCAAGCAAAGCACTCTGGACCATCATTACCAGTTGATCATAATGTACACACTTACATTACAAACTAGTTATATTCACATATATGATGTGTGCGTGTGTGTTTGTGTGTGTGTTTCAAACACATTAAGAGAATACTAATACTCTCATTCTTCTCTTCTCCATTCAAATGTCCCTATTGAAAGACATTTCTTTGGTGACCCTATAAAGTAATCCTGCTCTTTAGGAACTATCTGTTCACATGCTATTGATCACAATTTGAAATTATTATATTTGTTGGTTTCCATGATTTATTTTCTGTATACTTCACGAAAATTAAGCTTCAAGAGGGACAGACCTTGTCTCTCTTTCTTGATCACCTTGGTGTTCCCAATATTGAGAAAAATGCCTGGTAACTGGCAGGTACTTAATAAATGTTTGCTTAATGTATGTAGAAAATGTAAGACAAAGCCCAAGAGTAGAAACAAAAACAAAGATGTGTCCAAGTTATGTCCATTTGTTCTTTTCTCCACAAAAAACTCAGTCTAAAAATAAATATTATGCTATCCATGTATGTAATTATAAATTTATAGTAGTCCATAAAAATTTTTAAAAACAGGTGAAATTAATTGCAATAATATATTATCTGACTCAATATATTGACAATATTAACATTTAAATATGTATTCAATACAAAATTATTAGATATGTTGTATATTATTCATACTAAGTTATTGGAATATGTTGTGTATTATATATTCACAGCACATCTCAAGTTTGATTAGTCATATTTCATATGCCTTATAACCATATGTGCTCATGGCTGCCCAACTGGACAGTGTGGATCTAGAATACAGGGTCTGTGCAGGTGTTTGGTGAAAAGACAGACCAAAAAGAATGGTTGTTGGCTATAATGTGGAAAGTCTTGGAATGGCAGGGTAAGATATTTAAAACAACTAGACAAATGACATTTTCAACCCAGGGAATGGGATGATTGGCACTGTGTTTAATGAAAAACAATGTCATGCATAGTGAAAAAGAGAATAAGAAGAAATTTGGAGGTTAGTTGTCATTAAATAAGTGAGAATTAATAAATATTTGGAGTAAGGGATGACATATACTGAGAAATATGGGGCAGATAAATCAGACTAGACAAATACTCTCAAGTATGCACCTGTTCACTATAACTTCACAAAATCTTCATGATTACATCTGTTTTGTCCCAATAAATATTTTCAGGTTTCATTTAGAATGATTTGCTATAGTAATAAATAATTATTAGTCTTTTCACTCATAGAAGTCTTCCTGCACCTTTACATTACACTGAACTGACATCCACCCTGCTGAAAAGCAAATTGATAGGTAAAAAAAAAAAAAAATGAACATAGCATTTGAAAAAACCTCACCTCATTAGATCAAACTTGGTTGGAGCTCAAAGTAGAAATGTCTTTTGAGGTTACATCTTTATGTTCAAGAGAAGACAGGACAGACTCTGTATGGTGATTGCCACCTGGATACTGCCCCTGTCATCTCTGCTCATTCAAAGCCAAGTCCATAAAACTTCCCTCAGCTTCCGTTTCCTCTGTGAATATAGAACATTTTCTGTGGGTCTATAATGTACCCAACAGTGTGTTAGTACATTTTCTCACAGATACCACAGCTCCCCTTTATTATATTGTTTTCTCTTTTAAAGTCTTAAGGGATTTTTAGGTTCTTTCAATCTTTCCCTTCTTACACACAAAAGAAGTTTATATATTCAAAAGACTTAACCATAAACCACTCTAGGGGTAAAACCCTTAATATATAGTGTTTTATTTATTCTTTGCAACAACCTTATAAAGTAAGCACTATAGTTAATCACATTTTTCAAAAAGAAAACTGAGCCTTAGGGATGTTAATTAGCTTCCCAGAGTCAGAATAAATAAAGTTAAGAAGGTATAGGAACACCATTGATCTGCATTTTTGAAACAATAATATCAGATACCTTTAACACTGTAACTTTTATACTTCCATTATTAATCTAAATTAAGATGACCTTCTTCACGGGAATAGCCATGACAGTCTCAAGAAGGATGTTGTCATTAATGTCAAAGCCTACTGAGAAATTAAAGAAAATGACAACTGAAGATGTTTGTTTAATTGCATTTTCTGAAGAGAGCAACTTTATTTGGTAAGTTCTGAAACAGTATTTTATTTTTTTTCAGTTTATTTTGAGAGAGACAGAGACAGCATAAGTGGGGGAGGGACAGAGAGAGAGAGGAGAGAGAATGCCAAGCAGGCCCCATGCTGCCAGCACAGAGCCTGATGCGGGGCTTGAACCCACGAAGCCATGAGATCAGCTGAAACCGAGAGTTGGACGCTTAATTGACTGAGCCACCCAGGTGCCCCTGAAGTAGTATTTTAGATGAGGAATGAGGAACAAAAGAAATAGCTGGTCATTGCAGGGTAGATGGTGACTGAGTAAGAAGTGAGGTAGATGGTGCATTGTGTGTGGAAACTTTCAAAACCTCTTTCTCCATCTCTGTTCAACTACCTAATATGACTTCTCAGGAAGTCCCTGAAGATAGTGTTGGCAATATGATTGTATTATAATCAGTATCCATTTTAAGCCTGATCTACTGGGTAGTCCTAGGCCTTCAGAGTTAAAAGTGCTTTTAGGAGCATTTAATACAGCATTCTACTCTAAACCTTCAGTCTTCTCTGGTCTTTTGGGAAAGATTATGCAGTTTGGTGTACTGAGTTTAAATGCTGATCCCGTTACCTTTTTTAATGTTTTTTTTAATTGTTGAATGTAAAAATCTTTTGACTGTTAAAATGGATATAGTGTAGTTTACAGTGCTACTCTGAGATTACAATGAGGGCATGACACATACATGTATTTATATACTGGAAGAGTTATATATTATATATTTTATATACTATATATAGTGATTTGCAGGTGCAGCATATACTTTTCTTTTCCCTTAAGTAATTCCTAAGGGGCACCTGGGTGGTTCAGTCAGTTAAGTGTCTGACTCTTGATCTCAGTGGAGATCTTGATCTCAGAGGGTCATGAGTTCAAACTCCATGTTGGGCTCCATGCTGGGTCCTCATCTAAAATTTTATCTAAAATAAAAATCTGTATTTTTTCTTAAAAATGAAAATAATAATCATAATGGTAATAAATAAATAAATCTTAATGATGACATATCTACTCATTCAACTCTTTGATTTTCAGGCATCATGGTCTGAAATTAGGTCAATACCTAATTCTGAGTTGCTGAAAATAGTTTTGAAATAAATTTCCTTGTAAGAGAGGAAACTCAACTCAATAACTCCCTGTCTGTTAATATAACTAAGATGCCCTTTCTATAAAACACAGAGGGTCTCGATAGCACTGAAGAGGTTTTTAAAGTTGAATTTCCTTATGTCTCCCATCCAATCCCAACTCAGTGTGTTTTATGTCCCAAACCATTCAGAGTAATTTGTACTAGTTCAGCAGATACCCTCAATTTCAGATTTAATTATCTTCCGGTCATTTGTTATTGGCCACCTATTTTGATTTTATTATTGTACTGAGTAATAAGTGAGTCAACCCATCCTGAGTAGTTTGGGACTAGCATCTCCTTCACTGAAAGTACTGGGTTTTAATTAAAACCACAAAACATAACAAAGAATTAGAGTCATCCCCATCAATCAACAGTTTTGAACTTTGAGATAAACTCATTGAGTAAGGGCTACCCCCTGGAATGGTTACACATTAATATTTACCTCAAATTAATATACATTGATGAACTTAAGTAAATGAGGGGGTATTATTTCTATAACAAGAATATAATCACTTATCTGCTTATGTGCTAACCATATCTAAATCTTTATATATTAATTACTTTGTTACACAGGACTTCCTCATACCACCACCCCCACCTATGGGAGCATTTTAAGAGCATTTATTACAGCCTTCTCCTAAAAACCTTCAGTCTTCTCTGGTCTTTGTGTCATTGCTCCATCATTTACCGGTTACTAAGTCTCCATTAGTCCCTATTACTTCATGTGCACAAAGTGCTAATTATGGTATCCATATCATAGGATTATTGTGAGATTCAAAAGGAATCCATGTACCACTCCTCAGGACTGTAATTTGCTATATAATTATAAATATTGGCTACTATTACTTAATAGCTTTCAGAGCCGTATAATAATAGGGTTAAATGGAGAAGCATAGGAGATAGAGCACAGAATTTCAGGAGTATGGAATAAGAAAGGGCAGTCATCATGAATGTAGCAGATCCTGTTAATGCCAGTTCTGTGTGACTTAAATTATGCATTCTATTTTTTTCTACAAATCTAAGTGAAATTGACATTTAGAAAAGTCACCATGACTTGACACATTGATTTAGATCAACTTTAAATAAGTTTTGGTATTGACAGAGACATTTTAGCCATTAGTAATAGTATGACTGTTCAAAAAGGGTCTGGCTTCATGAGTGAGGATTTACTTATAAGAAACTCAAATAAGGATATATGCAGAAAAGGCAAGGGAATTCACAAATGTAGGTGTCACTCCACTTATTCTTCCATAACCAAAGCTAATGTCTGTTTACATGAATTGATTAGTGCTATTATCACATGCTGGATGGTTTATCTTATGTAAATGGTGTTACTTAATAAAATTCAAAAAGAGTAGTCATAGTTATTAGCACATAGTTGCATGGAAATCAGTTCGCTTTTTGCACTATAAGACATTACAAATTTGTCATTAGTTTGCCTTACAATAAGTTTATTTCCAAACCTTATGTAAAATGTTTCCAATATGCAATGGAACCCTTAGAAGAAGTTTTTTTGGGATTGTGTCTGGAAGCAAACCAAGGTCATGATTATGAAATAGTAATTTCATTACGCTTTTTATCATTATCTCTGTGTTTTCTTAATTTCAGTTTACACACATTGATACTCAGTTTACCTGCAAAATGGAAAAAGACACAAAATTGTTCTGCAATTTTTAAGACTTTTAGTCTGCCTCGGTATGAATGCATGTCCTTGCATTTGAAATTGAAAAGGTTCAGAGTACAGTCTAGTAAGGAGTGCAAGAGGAGGTTTTCAACAGGGTAGTTTAGTTGCTCTTTTCCAGCACAAAAGAAATAATCTTTAATCCAACTTCTAAAGACTCCTTACATTTATATATTGTATATCTCTGCACTTTAAAGTTCATCGAAGTGCCTTTATCAATTCTTTCATGAAAATGATGCGGTATAATTCTGTCCTCTCTCTCTCTCTTTAGCTCTGTTTCATAGACAATGGCTGTTCTTTCCTGGAGCAGTTTTTGTTTGGCAATAAATTCAGAGGCATTTTCAAAGTCAAAAAAGAATGAGGGGAGTAGGGGGTTACAAAGTTATGAAATGCAGCTTGTCTTCTTAGAGCATAAAATGATTGCGGCAAATGCCACTCCAGGGGAACAGTGCCTTGCTGCTGATTTTCGCTAATGGAAACCTCTGAATGACTCCAAGGAGAGTGTTGCTTCATGATTACTAGGGCAATGCTATTATTCAAAATCTCAGTCTGATTTTAACACTAAGACACAGTTTTAATGCCCAGTGATAACTGAGTTCTCTTGGGCAGTGAGTAACTCTTAAAAAATTCAGAAGTATCTGAAGGATCCCCAGCCTTAAAGTCTAGATGCTTGTATATGAATCTTAATTTTTTTGTGTGAACTTGAACATGTGATCAGACTCCTCTGAGCTTTTCAGGATTTTGCAGTGTTCTCCTACGGACCCAACTAGGTTTATTAGTAACCATGTATTTAATAGCTAAGTATTTATTGCTTGCTATATTGATTTATTCATTCAGCAGATATTTGTGTAGTGACTTACATTAGATTAATAAGTTCATGGCAACTTTATAAAGTTTTACAACTGACTATGAGCTTTAGTTTAACTGACTAGTCATAAAATTTCCTTCAACATACTGTCCTATAACTCTTTATTTTAACCCTAGTTGAAGTATATACTCCAGAGCTCAAGTATGGAAACATTTTGCCCTTTGCCAAGATAATAGACTTATAGCCCACTAGAATAGTGAGACTCTTTCTAATAGTTCATGGATTTTATTTTCCCTTTTTCATATCATATTTTCACATTACTGATTCTGTGGTATTGGTTAGCACTTTAATAAAAATTGGGTCATAGTTTCTATTGAAAGCATCTTATATTATCTCTTTGAAATACTGATACCCATTAATTTCCCACACTCCTCAGATCTACTAAGGCAGAGTGCTGAGGAGCATGGTGATATATCTGACATTAACTCTCATTCTCTTTCATTCTCCAAACAAGTACTGAGCACACTGTATGTTTTATTCTGGCCCTAGAGATATAAAGGCTAAATGAGTCAAGATCTGTATATTTAGAATCTCATACTTTAAAAAGAGAAGCTAAGATGTTAAGGTTACTACTGCTAATACAAGGGAGAACATTGTGTTTATATCAGGGTGAAGCTCAAAGATTAAAGATAGTTTTTCAAAATAAAAATAAATTGCTCCTAAAATTATTTATATATTTATTTGACATGCCTCACACATCTTAGCGAAATATATCGAACCTAAAAAATTGAAAGCTTATGTAATAAAATAAATCACAGTATTCATTTGTCTTTCTAAATAGGGAAGTATCCTGGAATAGTCTGATATTAGTGTATACCAAACTGAATTACAGATACTCTTTCGGTTTGTAAAATCAGAGAGGTTTGTATATTCAGTGTCAGTTTAGATCAAATAAAGCATTTTTGTTCATTTGCTGCAGTATTAAAACCACAAAATTATTCTTTTTTTTTTTTAAGTTTATTTACTTATTTTCAGAGGGAGAGAGCACAAGCAGGGATTCCAAGCAGTCTCCATGTGCCATCAGTGCAGAGCCCGACACGGAGCTCGAACCCATGAAACCGTGAAATCATGACCTGAGCTGAAATCAAGAGCCCAGCACTCAACTGACTGAGCCATCTAGGCACCCAAACCTCAAAGTTATTATGGGTTTCTTTTTATTTTATCAGAGCTAGGACAGACTACATAAGGACCAAAAGGAAAGGGAGATTTTAATAGAGGAGACATTTTATTATTACTGTTTGCTGGACATCAGAAAACTTAAATATTTAGCCCCAATGCATCCCAAATGTATCTGCAAATTCTAGGCTCTTATTATTTATTTATTTAAAAATATTGTTCTGCCTCATAGTGACTAACATTGTTGAAAGTGTACCCTGTGCAGAGCTGTCTTCTAAGTATTTTTGAGGCTCCATCTCATTTAATCCTGACAATCATTACATGAGGCATTTTTTTTTTCTCAACTGAGAAATCTGAGCCACAGAAAGGTTAGCCAGCCTCTGTGCACCAGAGCCTAACAAAATTTCACAGGCTGAAACATTTCTTCCCTGGTAGATGAGCCACAAGATAATAAGTCATGGAGGGGTTCCAAGTGTAAGCTCTTAACCAACTGAAGCTGTTGTGCATGTGAAAATTGACCCAACTACTTTGTAGCCAAATCAGCATATTTCACAGTCACTTCTTTTTTGCTTGCCCTGCAGAATCCACACATGGCTCTGCTTAATGTTAAGCTACGCATGGAAACCTGGTTTAATTGCAACTGAAGTGGCACTTTTTTCCCTCCTCAGTGTTATTGCTGCTGCAATTTCTGTGAATGGTGATGCACAGCCTATATTGCTCTATTGTACTTATATGTTACAAAGTTCCTAAGAAATTGACAGTTCGCATCTTGATCTTTGACTTCGTGCTAGGACAGTGGATGGGGTAGACTTTAATGTAATTAAACTAGTAACAGAGTGAAGCTCAAAGCAAAAATTCTCAAATAACCAATTCTTCAATTGAACTATCTCATACAACATTGTGTATCTTATTACATTGTTCTAGTTAGGAACAAAAGCACAACTATCAAAATAGTATTTTTAAGGTAACTTTATAATAAAGTTAGAATGTCATCATATTTAATATTTCTTGGGAGTGTGCTTGATAGAAAAAGGGCTACCTGTGTGGAAATTATTTTATTTTTCTTTGTTAAAATTTGGTGCCAGACAATTTCACATTAGCACTCATTACTCTTCTGAGACTGGGAAAAATATCAAACCATTATTTGTAACCCTTAATTGAGGATCTGGGTGCTTAAGGACTTTTGAATGTATATAATCTATTCAATAAAACAAATGACAACTATTTCTCTGAAACCATTTTTTAAATGGTTGAAATATTTAAAAAATTGGAGATAAGTTTAAGAATGTGACCTGTGTGTGAATATCTCTAATAATACAAACTGAAACTGTCTGATCCAAATAAATTAATCACTACATAAATCCTATATATTCCTTTTCTACTTTAAAAGTACCACATCTAAACAATCATCCAAAGGGGTGGGTGCCTGGCTTGATCAGTCAGTGGAACACGTGATTATGATCTCATTGTTATGAGTTCAAGTTCCACATTGGGTTGAGATTACTTAAAAATAAAATCTTAAGGGACATCTGGGTGGCTCAGTCAGTTAAGCATCCGAATTCAGCCCAGGTCTTGAGGTTTGTGGGTTTGAGCCTGGCATCAGGCTCTGTGCTGACAGCTCGGAGCCTGGAGCCTGCTTCAGATTCTGTGTCTCCCTCTTTCTCTGCCCCTCCCCTGCTCGCACTCTGTCTCTCTCTCTCAAAAATAAATAAATGTTAAAAATTTTATTAAAAAATAACATCTTAAAGAAAAAACTATTATCCAAAATCAAAAAAAGAGGGTAGTCCAATGAACTGAGAGGAGTTATCTACTTATTTGTCTATACTTGTCTATAATTCCATATGCTAAAAACCTATTTCTGAAAATATGTGGTTATCTTTGTCACTTGTATCATTTGTGACTACTCATAGCTGGTTGAGATACTCAAGGAGTTTTTACTTTGGTAACTGTGTTCTTCTGTTTTTACCAGGTAAAAGGTTAGGTTGTTAAAAAATAATTATCCATAGACTAGGTAGAAAACCATGTAAGTTGTCAGATACTGGAATAAATTCCCTCAGTCAAAGGTAACACTCTCTAATTCCCTGGGGAAGGAAGGAGGGAGCTGTCAGCTTTGAGGAGATAGTAAGATCAAAGCCATGAGAGTTTATATTGTACCATGAATCCTGTATGACAGACATTGCTGCCTCCTCTTGGAACCCTACATGCAGAACCATATATTCTATCATGTCTCTCCTTCTACATCATTGCAGTCTCGGATACTTGCCTGATTTACCGTCATGAAAACTGGAACTCAACCGCTTAGTTTATCTTACTTTATCTTTTTTTTGCCTGCTTGGCGGTGGTCTGCGTTAGCTCTGGCTACTTACAGGTGAACCTGGCTAATCATCAACATAACTGATTGCCTCATACAGCCAGGAGATACAGAGATTTTGTCTTGATTATTGATTATTGGCAATGGTCATTTAGCCAGGGTTACCAATTGGGATATAGGTTTTCAGTTATCCTCTTTTATTTTTTCAATCCCTCTCTTTTAACCTGCATGTATCAGTGTATGTACTTTCTTAGGAACTTTGTAACATATAAGTAAAATATAGCAATATAACCTCTGAAAAGTTTTAAACCCCTCCACATAAACTACATTTCTGTCTGTTACTCTAAAAGGAGAAGTTGTTATTATTTGAAGGTTAAACAACATAAATATGAGCACACCTCCGTTTAGAAAAATCTTCTCAGTTTTGTGGTTGCAAACACCCACCAAGTGGACTAGCATATTTTTTGTTTTTTATTAAAAATATTTTAAAATGCATGTGGGATTTCTATGCTCATATGCATCAGATAATGCCGGAGTTGACATGTAGTGTCTGGTCAAGTCCTCATTATCTGGCCGAACAGTGGAGCTTCAGATTGATGTCACTTAAGTCATGCATCTTCCAAGAAAGTTATAGTTAAAAACAGACACCTTCTGATAAATTCACTGCAAAATATGGTAGTCACATACTACCATGGAATATTTTCAAAAGCACAGTAAGTCCTCAGCAGTAAGTCACAAGCGGCCTGAAAAGAGTCTTATGTCATGAATCCAGGCCGCTGGCTCTTCTCCTGTATATCCGCTCACGTAGTAAGAAGAGAGGTCATACATCCGTACTGAGTGTGCCTTGTATTTACCTTTATATAGAATGGAGCACATATTTGTACTGGGTATTCATCCATAACTACAGAAGGGAGAATGCACTATGACAAAAACTATGTAGTGAGCTAAACATTTTCTTCAAACTTTCTGAGTTGTCAGCAGAACATTGTCCCATGTTGAAAATTATGTCAGCCTTTCCCCCCAGAAATCACTCCATAAAAATTTAACTCTGTACCATTTCAAATTCATCTGAGGGAAAGAGAGCTAAAGTACCCTTAAATCAAAGAGATTTATGTATTCCAATAAAGCTGCAAGATTTTGTTTTGATAGCAATAATGCAAGAGCCAACAAATTAAATGCTCTTGAGGAATGATTATGGCTACAGGAGTTATTTTGTTTTTATCAGGATTGAATAGCTGTGTAACTTGTCTCTTACAGTTGTACAGATTGCTGTGGTATTGATAAGTGGCTTATGAGAAATGGTGTTGAATTGGGAAGAAAATATAATTTACTTTTAATTTGATTTCATTTAGTAAACCTGACTTTACAGCTTGAGTTGTAGTTATTTATTATTTACCAGCCATGTTACAAAGTAACCTGCCACCAGGGACATCAATTATGCCCCTCGTGAAGATCACTGTCATTGGGAGGAATGGTATGCTCTCTGCCCGGGTGTCAGTGATGAGTGAATGTGAAATTGCCTGTGACCTCTCAGGGAGTTTCTGCTTCTACTCTCTTCTGCTGCCAGAGGGTCCTTCTCTGCATTTGGCATTCACTAAAGAGCCACAGAGGCAGAATGGACTGATCAAGTGATCCGAAGGCCAGTCAAGATAAATTAGATGCTTAATTTATACGCCAGGCATTGCAGACAGACTAATTACACAAAGACAGTTTGATAAAGTAATGTAAGACTCTGCACATATTAGGCAGAGCCTGCTTCCGTGAAATTATTGCTGATATATGTGCTCTGGGCTATGAGATTTTGCATGCACAACTGTGCAGCAAGCACTATGAAACACATTCTGTGAAGATCTGAGAACTAGGTACTCTCTGCCTACCTTTTCTGTTGTGATGCTGCCCACCAGGAGACTGTGTTTCCCATTACATTGTGCCTGTTTTTAAGCACTTACTGAAATGGATGTAAAAGAGTTAAACAGGAAATCCAAAGATATGATAGCTGAGAAAGATGCTAAAAATGAATCAAAAAAATATTCATAGAATCGGTCACCAAAAAATGGGGGAGAATTGGCCTTCTGGAAAACAATGCTGGGCCCAAAAGTTCGTGTCTGGTCTCTTAAGAACTCAGAGACTGCACTCAGTATACTCAGAGAAACGGAACACCAAATGAGTGCTGAAACACGGTGGCAGAGAAAGAAACGGACTACTAATGTTGTACTGCAAAAGCACAGGATGAAGAAGGACAAACTTTATATTCCAGAACTTTGTGTACAGTAGCTGATAGGGGCAGCTCATAGTTCACATTCTGGACTGGCTTTAAGCATAATTGAAATGTATGCTCAACTCACTTGCCTAAGGACAGACTGAGAATTGACTGCAGTCAGTATAAATACTAACTTAAAGAAAGGCCATTTTAAAATTGAGACACACAGCATTACCTGGGGACAAAAGTCTCAGGTTATTAAAGGGGAAGTTTAAAGATCTAAAAAGAGCCAGAAGAGAAATTTTTTCATAATTATAGGTGGCTAATGTTTTTGAAAGTTCCACGATATAGGGAGTTACTACTAGAATCACACTGGGTGTTAGTCTTAACATGGTGCATGAAAGATATGTCCTGATTTATTTCTAGAGAAAACTATTTAAAATGAACAAACAATAAATATGCAAAAATCTCACTGTAGTCAATGTAGTCGGGCGCGGAATTTCTAGATGAGATAAGCATTGCCTATAGCAAATAGCAAGGGGAACCTGAATAAATTTTCTCAGGTTCTTCTATATGTTTCACTTTCAGTACAGTGGCTCCTTCCAGCTGAATGGTACCTGGAGTCTGGTATCTGGGTCATTGCATACATTCTGTTCTTAGGTTTTAAGAAACACTTTCATACCTATCTGAACCTGTTAGAGTCAGAACCTTGTTCTTTTTTGACTTCGAGTATAAGACTGCCTTGAGGTTGATAGAATTCTTGACATTAAAAATCTCAAAGCAGCTTTCTCTAAAAATTTCAGAAGAAAGTTCCAGTTAACGATTTTCAATTTCTCCAGGGGGTGGCAAGGGATAGGCACTAAATTCCTGCCCATTTAAATTAAGCCATGAAAATATGTTGCTATATGACTTAGCTTTTCTAAGATGCTGCCCTTGCTGTGGAGACTGATCAAGAAAATAATTATGGCCATAGACAAGTGTTCTTATGTCCTTGGACTTTATGACATTTGGTTTGCCAACAGTTTCCTTGGCAACCTGCCTTAGTTATGTGTTCAACTCTATCTTTCCTCTGTGGCTTGCATTATATCACTGTGAACTTGCTTTCGCAACTGTAGCAACAAAATCCCACATCTTAATTCCTTTTTGAGTCCTAGACTGGTTACAAGTGCATGTGGAGAGACAATATAGCATTCTCAATAAAAATAAGAGGTCTGGAGGCGCCTGGGTGGCTCAGTCAGTTAAGCATGTGACTTCGGCTCAGGTCACGATCTCACACTTCGTGGGCAAGCCTCTCGTCAAGCTCTGTGCTAACATCTCAGAGCCTAGAGCGTGTTTAAAATTCTGAGTCTCCTTTTACTCTCTCTGTCCCTCCCCCACTTGTCTTCATTCATTTATTCTCTGTCTCTCTGTCTCTGTCTCTCTCTCTCTCTCTCTCTCTCTCTCTGTCTCTCAAAAATAAATAAATAAACATTAAAAAAAATAGTTTTAAAAAAAGTAGGAAGTCTGTATGTTTTGGAGCCAGACTTCCTTAGTTCAACCTTAGTACTTTCTTTTGTTACAACATAATCTTGGACATGTTATTGTAAAAGCATCAGATTTTCATTTTGTTAACTTATTTGCTTAGTCAAATGGCAATAATAATCCTTATATCATTGGACTACAAGGGGAATTAAATGACAGGATGTGTGCAAAACACCAGCATGCTTTGATGCATAATTATTATTCACTAAATTTATACAGTTGCTATATACTTCTCACTAAACCAGACTTTTCTTTCCAGGAACTTATAAAGGTAATATGTAAAGTGAAATATTACATTCTTAATGATCTCAAATGACAATGTTCTTGGTTGCACAAAAACTTTCCATTTTCTGTGTACCATATAGCTGGATTTGGCATCTGTGAGATATTTTTCCTTACAATTGACACAATCTTTAGCTCATTAATATCATTTTCTGTCTCTATGTCTTGGATATTGTCTCCACCCATGTAAATCTCAAGTTACGTACCTAAACTTCCAATCCTTGCTTTTCCATGTGTGTAAAGATTTGTTCTCCAGTACTAAAATTGAAATACTGTTACTATGAAATACTATTGAAATACTGTATATTGAAGTTCTTTGAGTTTCACTTCTCAGACTTATTAAACTCTCAGTTTTTCATCTGAAAGTTAACTTCAATATAGCATTTTGCCAATTACTACAGTATCTTCATTCTTAATATATTTCCAACTTGAATTTCTAGTCTAATTACATAGAAATAACTAATTCTTCTAGCACAAGAAAGTAGTTGGTAGATTAAACATTCTTCTGCTTGTATTCCAAACATGAAGTTGCTTGTTGGAAGTAAGAATTGAAGGAAATTTTCAGTTATAATATTTAGTAAATTTATTCCTTCATTCAAAACTTATTTGAGTTCCTGTTATATGCCAGATACTATGGTAACTTCTATATCAATATATCTATATACCTGTATATATAGGTACATAAATATATGTGTGTATATATTTCATAAAGTGCTTTTGATTGAGATTATCTCACGTAGCACATATAATATTCCAGTAAAAAAAGATGGGTGATGCCCAATTTTAAGGTAAAGAAACTCTTCATAGGAGAGTCCAAATGATTTTCACTTCATTCCATAATTGAGCAATGGGCAGAAATTAGATATAATCTGTTAAAATTTTATGTTATTTCCAATAAAACTCTACTCATTTCAGGGTTCTTTGTTTGTTTTACCACATAGAAAAAAAAAACTAGTTCAATACATGTCTTTCTCACAACTTAAACCTTAAGATAAATAAAGTCTCCTGCCATTGCCTATGTCAGCCTTAGGTATACTGTATTTCTGAATGACGAGTTGACACATAGAAAATCAATATATTATACAGACTTGGAGGTTCTGGGAAAACCACTTGGTTTCTTGTAGCTAATATATAATGATTTCAGGTTTTGTGACTAATGACGCGTAGAATGCAGTGTTTCTCTCTAAATGGTGCTATTTCAATACTCAGCCTGGAACTTTATCAGAAATGCAGATTTAGACAAACAGAGCTGTCTATGCATCTGGTAAGTCGAATGGTCTCTGTGAATAATGTGCTCTCTTTCTCTTGGCAAACCTGAAACTTTGAGGGATAGAGAAAAAGGTCCAGGTCACATATTAATAAAGGGTAGGACTGGCGCTCAAATCCATGTCTTCCTGACTTCTTAATCATTCCTGCTGTATAAATCTGAGTCTCCTGCTTAGTTATCATCTTATTACAGACAGGAGGGATTCTCTTCATCTCTGCAGTCTCAGTGCCAAGTGTGTTGTGTGTGCTTAGTAAATGGATATTGAATTGTCTGTGTGGCAAACTTTTCTTTCTAGCACTAAATATTTGCCTTTGCACCATAAGTGTTGGACTTCATGGGGCTGGAGGTTCGAACTGGATGAAGCAGCCATGATTACCTTGTCCTGCTACACTGGATCGACTTTAAAAGCCTGCTTATAGCAGCCTAATCCAGTAAGTGTTCCATGCTTAAAAACTTCTAAGTGAACTCATGGCATCTGATGTGGCCATTTCCATTTTTTAGTGTGCCTGCACCCACATGC
Organism: Prionailurus bengalensis; assembly: GCF_016509475.1. Taxonomy (NCBI): domain Eukaryota; kingdom Metazoa; phylum Chordata; class Mammalia; order Carnivora; family Felidae; genus Prionailurus; species Prionailurus bengalensis. Next base: position 40,775,502 of record NC_057352.1, read on the forward strand.
ATATGCACACGCATACACACACACACACACACACACACACACACACACGGCTAATGCGTGTTAGTTTTAATATTATGAACCAAGATGTCCCCTAAAATTTCCATTCCTTTTCCTATACCTTGTGTGGAAGAGACATATAGTTTAATCATTGCAGTATATATACCTTTTTTTTTTCTATAAGACAGCGTTTTCCAGTTATAAGCATTTACAATACAAGGCCATAGAGGTATTTTTTCTTCTAAAAAATCTTCCACCCCCATAAGCACAACTAACACCAAGACCAAGGACATTTTCTGTACAATATCTCCCATGAAATTTCAGTTTCAATGAAAAAAAAAAAAGATAGGGACAAAAGAGAATTACCTTAAGGGTGTTTTAAATATTTAACTAAAGAATTCCTTGGTATGTGTAGATAATTGCTAATAAAAATTGGTGAATATTTAAAAGGTCAATTGTCTAGAATTTTTCCAAGCTAAAAGAATATTACAATGAATTTTCTGCACTTAACAAATTTATTACAATTAGGTATTATTCAATATAAAATTACCTATTAGGGGCACCTGGCTGGCTCAGTCGGTTAAGCATCTGACTTCATCTCAGGTCATGATCTCACAGTTCGTGAGTTTGAGTCCTGCGTCGGGTTCTATGCTGACAGCTCAGAGCCTGGACCTGCTCTGGATTCTGTGTCTCCCTCTTTCTCTGCCCTTTCCTCTCTCGCTCTCTCTTTCTACCTAAAAAATAAGTAAACATTTTTAAATCATTAAAAAAATTACCTATTAACATAAAAAATTCTCCAAAAATATATTGTATCATATATTAATACATTCTATTATACTCAAATATATGGTCTATATTTTATATATTTGTATATATTGCATATAATATATAGTCTATAACATATGTGTATGTGTGTATATATGTGTGTGTGTGTGTGTGTATGTATACGTACATATGTAATGCTTCCCTCTTTACTCCCCCAACAAAGATCTCTTACTAGAAAGTTAATTCCATGAAGGCTGTGATATTTTTCTCTCCTGTTCACTGTTGTATCTTCTGTGCCTTAAACATTACTTGGCCTATAGTTGGTAATCAACGTATGTGTATTGAATGATTAGTGGAACTAAACGTCAGGATTTCTATAGAAAAAGCTATTGGTTTATTCTAGGCACTAGCTTGGCACAGGCACTTTGAAGATGAATTTGACCTCTTCTCTGCCCTGAAGGACCTAACAGTATTGATTGTCATAAAATTCTATAGGGTAGCAAAGCTTTCAATCATTCCTTGTCCCAAATGTGGAAGTCAAGACTAAGTGAGACTAAGGGATTTGTTCAAGTTCGTATACTTAATCACTGGCAGAGCCAGGACTGGAACCCAGGATTTCCACCAGAAATTTCTTCCCTATTTGACCTATTTGCCAAAGATTAAAATGCACAAGTTTTGATCCAGGAATCTAAATGAATAAACCTGAAGCAGTTTCTTACTGGTCTCAGCCTCTGGGGTGATTCTCAGTACAAGAGAAAGTGGATAGTTGGCAGTGTCCCAAGGAAGTCACACCTGTCACATGACTTATGAGCATTATAAGAGTTCTAGGGGAAAGACTTATCCTTGGAGTTTACAGACTTGAAATTATGGGTAAGCACCATGAGAAAGCCACTGAACAAGGGTATTCAGCTCTGAAAGGTCCTGGTCTTCGAGCCCAAAAGAGGGTCATGTGGTTTTATTGAACTCTAAAGATGCAAAAATGACTCTTGTGACAATTGCACTTTGAATTATAACTTTTGACACTTGTAGTTACACCAGTATGGCTTTATGTCCCAAAGGAGGAAGATACTGGTAAAATGCTATAGACTGGAGCAAAGGGTATTAAACCATACTTACGTAAGTAAATGTGTTAGTACGTGATAAATTGCTTATGAATGTACATGTTTCTTTACATTGTATAAGAATGTATTTTGAAGAAAGAATCTCAAAGATAAAAATTTTTGAAAAAATGGTATAATTTATTACTTAAAAATAAGTGAAACAAGAAAACATTCCTTGTAGTATGGCCTTAGTGTTCTATAAGAAGTCTTTGTGTGTTTGTGTATATATGTTCATTTCATGACTACCTAACAACTACCTGAATAGTTCATCTGTATAAAGCAAAGGCATTTCTCACGTAGTGATAATTTGCAGTTGAAAATGATTTGATTATATAAGACTTCACTTTCTCAAGGTACTATTTCTGAACAGTAGGTTCCTAGGATCCAAAGGAAATATTTTCAGTAATATTTTAGAAAATTATTTATTTTCCTTTGGAAGAGACTGTGCATTACTTAAATTTGAGAAATACTGTTTATTATAAAGTGTAAAGTCTTTTATATATATGTGTGCTCACACAGAAAAAATTCCTAAAAGGAAATGATCAAAAATGTTCACTGCTACTTAACTTTTTCAGTTTATTTAATTTATTTTGAGAAGGGGGGAGGAGCAGAGGGAGAGGAGAGAGAGAATCCCAAGCAGACCACTCTGTCAGCATGGAGCCCTATGTGGGGCTCAATTTTAGGACCCTGAGATCATGACCTGAGCTGAATTCCAGAGTCCGATGCTTAACAAACTGAGCTACCCAGGCACCCTGACTGCTATTTTCTTTACAGAATCTTTTTTTTTTTAATCTTAATTGCTGTATGTTCCCAAAACACAATAACAAACAAGCAGAAACCAGTAAATGTCATATCAAATTTACTTGTCATTCCCTGAATGGTGTAGGCCAGGTACATCTTATTTGACTTTACTATCTTTTACTTAGGGTCACTTTTAACTGAAAATGTCATATATCAGTTCCTGTAGCTATCAGCTATCATTTTCCAATTTACTAGTTGATACAGTTCTGTTGAGAACATTTTAATACTTTTGAGATCTTTGGGCATATGCTCTATAAATTTTTAATAGTATTACCTGATTAACTTCATGTTATTTTCACACAGAATGAGATATTTCCTATTGTCTAAATGGGAGTATATTACTACCTCCATTATTGTTAGCATTAGTAATCATTTTAATTATAGCTTGGGAAATAGTCTGACTCTCTGTAGGAAAAAATAACAAGATCAAAAGGAAGAGGTTTTTAATTTTTTTAATGTTTATTTCTGAGACAGAGAAAGACAGGGTATGAGAGGGGGAGGGGCAGAGAGAGAGGGAGACACAGAATCAGAAGCAGGCTCCAGGCTCTGAGCTGTCAGCACAGAGCCTGACACGGGGCTCAAACTCACAAACCGTGAGATCATGACCTGAACCGAAGTCGGTCGCTCAACCAACTGAGCCACCCAGGTGCCCCAGGAAGAGGTTTTTATAAATCACTTAACTTTTGGGGGCATTTTACTTGTGAGATTGGCATTTTTGTCTTTATTTTTAAATCAGAACGTGAACATAGAGAGGTTAGCAAATTGGATCAAGGCTACAGGGGTTGTACATAAATGACACTACCAAAATTTGAATTTGGACACTCTGTCTTGAAATTGATCCTTTTGATGGCTACTATATAGTTCTAGTTCTCAAATTCCTTTGAAAATAAGGTCAAGTATCTTATGTTGTCCTCTGTAGGCTTATTATCCCTATTGTAGGTTCAGCACATCATGTATCTTCCTTTCTCCATAGACTGCTCCCACCCAGACCAGCTTCCCCTGCTCCATCAGGAGACCCAAACTCAGCTGATACTTTTCTACACCATCTTTAATTCAATTAAAAATATTACTCATGTATGTTTCCTCTCCAGTTTTATCACTATTAGGTGATAAGAAACATATTAGGTGCTAAGAAACATACAGTTAGGGCACAGATATTCTTCAAAGACATTTTTATTATCTGTTATTCTTAAAGTGACCTATTTTAAATGTTCTCTATGAGCTTAACCTGCATTTCAGGTTAAATGCATAACCTGAAACTTACAAAAGCAGGTTCTCCATTATGAATGACTAAAAGAAAATACCTGTATTCTTACCTCTATTTCTTTATTTCCATCTCTGCGTGCCTAGATGTCTATATTTTGCCATCAAACTCATAAAGGTTGAAAGCAACATTGGCTTCCAGTGAATGTTCCTATAGTAATATTAGCAAAGTTTCATTGCTGCTGCCTCAGTGCCGATTTAAATCGACCAAAAGACCATTTCTTCTCATGGTATGGGCTTCAGTGCACAGCAGAGAGCAACTAAGACCTCATTCACACACATCTGGGTGCCTCTCCACAGAGGTTACCTCAGGAAGCAAAAAAATGGGAACCAAATATGTGTTCTTTTTATATCTTGGAAGGAAGACCTTTCAGTATCTGTCCAAGGGAAGAGTTTTGTTTTTTTTTTTTTTTTTTCCTTTTGTTGCCAAGGACAAGAATCTGGCACAAAACTAATTAAAAAACAAATAACTCCAACATGCTATCATCTCATCAGTACTTTCTAGGATGACAGCTTTTATTGTCAGTGCCAGTTCTGTGCCAGGGGAGAATTGCTAGAACCCATACACTGAATTTGTACTGGGGAATCATAGAGGGTGTGGGTATGGGCATAGTAGACAGGAAGATCTGGATTTGTATATGAGTTCTGCCTTTTAGTAGCTGTCTTAGAGTGGGTGAGTGGAAGTAGACACTAGATAAAGATTTGAGAAAAAAGAGATCCCAGAAAGTACCAGTAGGGAAGTAAATAAGAGAGACTGAGAAGTGTAAGAAATTAACAAAGAATGCGTTACTCATCAGGTTACAGTTGTGTACAACTGGTGATCAGTTCCATTGGGAAACAGAAAGTGTAGAACATCCCTCAGTGTTGTCCCACCAGAAGGGCAAAGAAGCTAGAGTTTTTCTTCCAGCTTCCATCTGTCCTAATCTTTCATCTGTCCATACTCCTGAGACCATTAACTCCTTGACACTTGTGACTTAGCCCCTGAGCAGGTGGAGAAACAAAACAAACAAGTCAGTGGGGGGTTACTGTAGGGCCCTATCAACATATCTGTAAGAAGGGCATGAAAATCACAGTCTTTTTGAAGATTAGTTGGAATAGTATAAGTAAAATCCCTAACACAGTGCTTAACACCCAAGGTACACACATAAAAACAGCTGTATTTCACTTTTAAGGGATAGTTAATAAAAGATCCCTTTATATATATATTGAGGACACTGTAAAAAATGTTTTAAAGCAGTCAGTTCTCTGGGCCACGTGATGAAAGTTCTTCAAAATAATATTTGAAGTGGTTTTATCTAGAGAAAGAAGTGCTTTATTTGCAGTTGGGGTTAGGGATGAGGGTGAATTATGAATCCACTTACTAGTTGTAAGTGTGTATTAACTCTTGGGAAAGGAAAGGTCAGGTAGAAAGAAGGAGGAAGTGAATTAATTACAAAGCATCCTGCTAAGTAATTGTAAGAACCACCTAAAAAAGTCTGGGAGAGTTATTATGGTGCCACATGCTGATTATGACCATGTCTACATTGAACAAGTAGGTCAACTTAACAATAAATAGAAATAAAGAATACAAAGAAGAGAGAGCTAGAGACAATGAAATCTGTAGTTGCTTTCTTGGAGTGTGGACTTCTACATACATCCAATTATCTAACAGAGTTATTTGTGGATTGTATTAGATAGTCTCTGTGACTGCCTATATATACAATGTCTATTTTTGCATTTAACTTATCTTAATGTGAAAATAGAACTCTTTGGGGATTCCACAGTTTCATACCTTTCCATGTACAGCACATGCAACAAAATATACAGTATAAAGTGAATCCTGATACAAAATAAAAGTAACTTTAAGACCATTAAAATAGATTATTTTATTTGATATAACTAAGTAAATTAAATGCCCATTTAGGACTATTTCAGATTCAAACTCAATTTAAGGCTCATCTGGGGTTTGAAATTTAATAACATACAGTTCCATGTGAAATAGGGGAAAAAAGAGAGAGAGAAAGAGCTCTGAGTCCCAATTATTGTTGTATAGTTTAATAGAGATGAAACAATAACATAAACTCTTCAAGCCTTAGTTTCCAGGCTTATGTGGTGAGAGTAATAATTCTTACCTTGGATGAAATATGCCTCTGCCTTTCCAGTTGAGCATGCTTCAGATCTTCTGTTACTTACAGCATCATAATTCTGAAATAATTCATTTGATCAACATACCTATAGGATTTTTCATAGTCAAACGCATGACAAAGGGACAGTTTTCACACATGGGTTGTGCCAGACAAAGTACTATGCAGCATAACTTTATAGCATATAAGTAAAGATTGCCAGGAATACCATGTATGTATTTGTTCACAATATTTATTAATGGCTATTGTATATGGGACACAGGTGTTCAAGAGCCTCAGAAAAAATGGATTTAAGACCTAGTCGTAGGGGTGCCTGGGTAGCTCAGTCATTAAGCATCTGACTCTTGGTTTCTGTTCAGGTGGTGATGTTCTCAAGGTTCGTGGGATTGAGCCCCACCTTGGGCTCTGTGCTGGCAGCATGGAGCCTGCTTGGGATCCTCTCTCTCTGTCTCTCTTCCCCTCCCCCCCATTCCAAATAAATAAACTTAAAAAAAGAAGACCTAGTCAAAGTCCAGAAGTTGATTGTTTTACTGGGATGTGTGTACAGTTAACTTTAGCTATAATAAAGTGTTGTTGGGGGTATTTGGAGAAAAAAAAACAGTCAAGAATTAATTGTTACAAAGAACCTCCACAAGTGACCCTAATGGAAGCAGTAAGGTATATGAAGGTAAAAACAAAAATCTGGAGGCAGTCTTTGGGAAAGTGGTCTAGCTCCTAGATGTTTTAGTTCCCTCTTCTTTAAAATGACATTGTTATGGGGGCGCCTGGGGGCTCAGTCGATTGAGCATCCGACTTCGGCTCAGGTCACGATCTCACGGTATGTGAGTTCGAGCCCCGCGTCGGGCTCTGTGCTGACTGCTCAGAGCCTGGAGCCTGTTTCGGATTCTGTGTCTCCCTCTCTCTCTGACTCTCCCCTGTTCATGCTCTGTCTCTCTCTGTCTCAAAAATAAATAAACGTTAAAAAAATTTTTTAAATGACGTTGTTGTGAGGAGTAAAATTTTCTTTAATATAAGAAAAATAATACACTGTAGAGAATGTGGCAAAGGCTGATTTTGAATCTTTATTATAATACACTAAATTTTAGATGAAGGACTTCATGACTACTCTTTCACCCTGTCAGTACTATGAATTAAGGCTGGTGTCAACTTCACTTTATAGATGGGTGAATTTGGTTTCAAGATATTATTGTAACTTGCCTAATTTTACACAGATAATATATGCCTGAAACAGCTTTTCTTCTATCGACTCCAATACAAGTTCTTAACTGTATTGCTCTTTGGAAAACCAGGCATAGCAAGAAGTAAACTCAGGATAATGTCCTTTTTGGAAATCCACACTTGGAGAAATAAAGGATGTTGGCATGAAAGAGAGAGAGAAGGAGTTGACAATCTTACAGCTGTGTCTGAAAAACAGTAGGTGAGGCTTGGTAACTCATTAGGAACGTCTTTTTAGGTTTGGTGTGATTGAAAATGTAATCATGGTTAGAGAAAGTTTTATCTGATATTATAAAAAGAGTTGGAAAAATAACACCTCTTTTTAACCGGGTTATTATCTCCCCCTATGTACGATTGAGATATATACTTAAAAAGGTGTAACCCAAATGTCAATTTTTTTTTCTATTCAAGAATCTGAATTAGCCTAACTTCCTGAAATCAGGAGATGACTCAGGAGATGACTGACAAGCCTGTGGCTGAGCTCTAAGCAATCTGCTATGAGAGTCCAGAAACGCAAATGGCTAGTTCCAATTGGGTAAAACTCTAAGGATCATCATGGAGGATTAGCTTTACTGTGAGGCTGTGAAAGGAAGTGTAAGCGATCATTCTCCTAGAATGAGCATTTTATTGATTGTAGATTTAAAACCCTTTGCTCAATTACTTTTTATTTTAATTCCTTCAAAACTCTATTCTCTAAGTGGCCATCTACTCAGTTACCTGTTCTGGAAACAAGTCATTAAACATATCCAATGGTAAACAGTAAGTATGCTCAAACTGGCCTATCTTGCAGGAAGTACATAATCAGCAGGTGAAGATGGGTTAATGGGACCTCTTGAATATTGAATGGGGGTTTTCCTTACCTGCAGCAATTAACATGTTTGAAAATTAGAATTAATAATCACAGCAAGTTCAACTTCAATTACCGTTACAAATGTTTGTATTTATTTTTGCAGAACAATTGACATCTAATTAGCATGTTAAGAGCTACTTGTGTTTAGATATTAATCAAATATCTTTAAAAATCTTATCAGAGTTACTTATTTAGGTAAGGCAGGCATATGCATAATTGTAATTAACTTATACCACTACATGGTTCACCTCTCAAATAATGCTTAGAACCATAAACATACACTCACTTGTTCATTCATTTATTCATTCAATAGCATGATGTATCAGAAACCATTTATTCTCTAAAATATACAAAGATTATCCTCACCCCTCTTCAGTGATGTCTGCCCTACTTTTTTACTCCAGAACTCAAAAGTCAAAGTTTATTTCAGGATGTGTCCTAGTAAACAAAATTGCCCTTGCCGATAAAGCTTTTACAACATTTAATACCCCTATAACATTCTGATTATGTTTTACTAGTTCCTAAAACTTTTTGTTATAATATGATATAATATAATATGAGCTCACCATTCCCAGTAAACAGTGAACTTCCCGAAAATGATATTGAAGACTTCATTTCAGTTTGTATCCCCGGTTCATAACACAGTGGCTGGATACTAATAGAGATCTGTATGGACTATTAAAAAATGAATGATCTACTGGTGTGATCAGTTGTTAAAATGTGCACTTTAAGTCTCTTTTCTAAAATTAAAAAATTAATGTTTGTTTATTTTTTGAGAGAGACAGAGACAGAGCATGAGCATGGGAGGGGAAGAGAGAGGGGGAGATACAGAATCTGAAGCAGGCTGTAGGCTCTGAGCTGTTGGCACAGAGCCTGGCGTGGGGCTCAAACACACAAGCTGTGAGATCATGACCTTAGCCGAAGTCAGACCCTTAACCGACTGAGCCACCCAGGCGCCCCATCTTTTAAAAAACAATTTTAATGTTTATTTTTGACTGAGAGAATGACAGAGCATGAATGAGGGAGGGGCAGAGAGAGAAGGAGACACAGAATCCAAAACAAGCTTCAGGCTCTGAGCTGTGAGCAAATAGCCTAATGCAGGGTTTGGGCCCACCAACCAGGAGATCATGACCTGACTCGAAGTCGGATGCTGAACCAACTGAGGTACCCAGGCGCCCCACACATTAAGTCTCTTTAAAAACTCTTTAAATAGAGTTAACTTGTGGAAAATAATGGGCTTTGTTATTAGACCTACAATTAGATATATGGCTTAGTCCTGCCCTAGCAACATGGGCAAATTGTATAATCTCTGACTCTCAGACATCTCATCCCCAAAACAGGAATTATAGAATGATAGTATTTCATGAGACAAATATAAAAGTCTCTTAGCACAGTTTATGGCATGAGGTGGGCACACTGGAAATTAAATTTTCCTTTTTTTTAAATGTAGAAACAAGATATACCTTGAAAATGAGATTGCATTTGCAGAAAATTCATGCCAGTCTTAAGAATTGGTCCAAGTATAGCCCTGATCCAGCATCTGCCAAAAAGCAGTAAGGTGGAGCCATTCTCACATCAACTTAGAATTTTCCAGTTATATGTTTCTGGGTAGAAATTTCATTGACTCTGCCGAAGTTTCTTGGCTCTGGTTGCATGTGGCTTAGAGAAGTTACTTGAGTTTCAGTAGCTTTGTCCTGTTCCCTGTGTCCCAGTGATACTGTGTGTTTTCTCTGACTCAGAATCAGTGACTTAGAGGCAGGTAAAAATAGTCTGGAAGGCAGTTTTGTATCAAATGGAAGAAAGTGGAGGTGAGCCAACTCCTGAACTTAAATTGGGAAGCAACATGGTCAAATGCTAGTACTTCTGTTGTTGCCCTCGGTGGAGGAAACCTCTTCTTTTCTGGCTAAGAAAAGTAGCAGAGAAATCTTAAGAATCTGTATCCATATGAGACTTCACTTCAGTTCATCATAGCCCACACTGCCTTGGAGAGAAAAGTCAGCCTACATGTTGAGATTACCACCATGACTAGGACCTCAACATCTCATTTTTCAATGCCTTCTGTCTTTGGTTTGGTTATGTGTTTACTTATTTGTTTGCTTTTTGTTTCTGTGCTCAGCAGCAGCTTCTAAGATGTGTCCCAACAATGCCTGTCTTCTAATATCCATGGCCTCATGCAATCCTCTCCTCTAGAATCTGGGCTGGACCTACTGATTTGCTACTAAAGAACAGAATACAGAAAAAATAATGGGATATGACTTGTGAGGTTGTAAAAAGAGTCTGGCTTCTGTCTTGCTTAGCCTCTCTTGCTTTCTTGTTTGCTTGTTCTAATGGAAGCCACCTGCCATATTGTGGGCTCCTCTGTGGAGAAGCCTGCATGGCAAGGAAGTGGGGGTGCATCCAGCCAACAGCCAGGGAGAAACTCAAGGCTCTCAGCCTAACAACCCAACAGGAACTACACCTTTCTAACAAAACATATTTTGAAATAAACAAAAATGAAAATATATATGTCAGAATTTTGGGGATCAATGAAATGGTACCTAGAGGGAAAATTATAGCATTTAATTTTTATTTTAGAAAAAAAATCTCTAATAATATAGGTTTCCAAGTTAAAAAAAAAGAATTAAAAACTGTAAAAGAAAGAAAATCTTAACCCAAAGAAGTAGATTAAAAGATGTAATAAAGATAAAAACAAAAATCAATTAAAACCTGAACCCAAAGCTAGTAGAATAAAATACATAATAAAGATAAAAACAAAAATCAATGAAATAAAAATAGAAAATAATACCAAGAAAATAAGTGAAAGCTGAAGCTGGTTCTTTAAAGAAATACACTGATAAATAATCTAGCAATAGTACATTAAAAGAACAAATTATCAGTATTAAGAATAAGAGTATGGGTATCTTTTGGAGATCCTGATTCAAATTCTTTTTGCTGTATACCCAAAAGTTAGATTGTAGGATTATATGGTAGTTTTAGTTTTGATTGTTTTCATTTGGATTTTTCTTTTTGAGTATGGTTGACACATACTGTTACATTAGTTTCAGAGGCACAATGTAGTGATTCAACTTCTCTGTATGTTATGATAATGTTCACCACAAGTGTAGCTGCCATCTGTCTCATTACGTCTCTATTACAGTGTCATCGACTGTATCCCTTATGTTGTGCCTTTTATTCCCATGACTTACTCATTCTGTAACTGAAAGCCCATCTCTTTCACTCCCCACCATCCTCCTACCTCCTCCCCTGTGGCAATGATCAGTTCGTTCTCTGCATTTATAGGTCTGATTGTACTTTTTGTTTGTTTATTCATTTGTTTTGTTTCCTAGATTCCACATAAGAGTGAAATCATATGGTACTTTTTTTTTCTCAGTCTGTCTTATTAAACTTAGCATAATATGCTTTAGGTTCATCCATGTTGTTGCAAATGACACAGTCCCATCATTTTTTATGGCTGTGTAAAATTCCAGTGTGTATGTGTGTGTGTGCATGCGCACACGTGTGTGTGTGTGTGTGTGTGTGTGTGTGAGTGTGAGATGTAGGAGTTCCTTACATACCCTGGAAGTTACCCATTATCAGATATATGCTTTGCAAATATTTTTTCTCATTCTGTAGGTTGCCTTCTTACTCTTATCTATTAAGACCTCTGCTATTCAGAAACCTTTTAGATTGATGTAGTCCCACTTGTCTATTCTTGGTTTTGTTGCCGATGCTTTTGGTGTTACATCCACAAAATAATTGGCAAGATCAGTGTCTTGAAGATTTTCTCTTATATTTTCTTCCAGAAATTTTACAGTTGTAAGTCTTAGGTTTAAGTCTTTAATACACTTTCAGTGGGTTTTGTGTGTTTTGGAAGATAGAGGTCCAATTTCATCCTTTTGCATGTGAATATGCTGTTTTCCCAGCATTGTGTTTTGAAGAGAACACCCTTTTTCTACTGTGTATTCTTGACACTTTGTGTATGGATGGGTTTATTTCTGAACTCTCAACTCTGTCCCATTGGTCAGTGTATATGCCTTTCTTTATGCCAGCATCATACTGTTTTAATTACTGTAGCTTTATAACATATTTTGAAATTGGTAAGTGTGATGCTTTTAGCTTTACTCTTCATTCTCAGGATCACTTTGGATATTCTAGATCTTTTGTTATTCCACATGAATTTTAAAATTATTTTTCTATTTCTGTAAAAATTGTCATTGGAATTTTCTTGGTAATTGAAAATAGGATTATGAAGAGATAATCTGCACTGCATGTTTATTGCAACATTATTCACAATAGCCAAGATCTGGAAGCAGCCCAGATACCTACAGACAGATGAACAGATAAATAAAATGTATTATATGCATAATGGGATATTATTCAGCCTTAATAAAGAAGAAAAATCTACCGTTTGTGACAAATAGATGGACCTGGAAGACATTATAATCGTATAATAAATCAATAATAGAAGGATCAATACTGTATGATTCCTCTTATAGGAGGTATCTAAAGTAGTCAAACTTATGGAAGCAGAAAATTGACTGGTGGTTATTAGGGATTGGGGTAAAGGAAAAATGTGGGGTTGCTGTTAATCAATGGGTATAAAGCTTCAGTTTTACAAAGTGAGTAAGTTCTAGAAACGTGCTATACAACATTTTGCCTGTAGTTAACAATACACTGTTGCATATTCAAAAGCTTGTTAAGAGGGTAGTTTTTATGTTGAGTGCCTAACCACACACACACACACACACACACACACACACACACACACACACAGTGAGTGAGTGAGTGAGAGAGAGAGAGAGAGAGAGAGAGAAAGGGAGAAGGGAAAAAAGGACACAGAATCTTTGGAAATGATGGATATGTTTATTATCTTGGTTTTGGTGATGGTATGAAGGTTGTGTGCATAAACCCAAACTCATCAAAATTAATACATTATGTATACTTAATATTTTATATCAATATATCTCAGTAATGTGACACAAAACATTAGGAATGAAAAAAACATACTACTACAGACCCCATAGACATTACGGAATTTAAGGGACTACTAAAAACAATTCTATACACATACATTTAGCAATTTTCAGAGAAAAGAACTATTTCCTGAATTACCACAAACTATCAAAATCTCTAAGAATGAAAGATAATTTGACTGTTGATAATTTGACAATGAAATTAGTATTTAAAATATCAGTTTTGTTTTCAGAGCTTTTGCAGACATATTCAGAACTCTTTCCTATGTGTACTACCCAGTGGCCAGTCTGGGAACTAGCAGTTGGTCTCTCCCATACACTCATCAATGCTCTTTAGGGTCAGAGCCATGCAAGAACAGTTCATGGGTAATCTCAGGAGTTCATAAACAACTATATGTTGTCTGTTTTCCTGACTATCCCTCTTGCTTTATGGTTTTCCAGGGCTCTCCTTTGGTACCTTCATTCAGAAAACTGGGGCTTCACTCTTTTTGTTATATACTTCTTACAAAAGTATCTGCATTTGGGGCCACATAAGAGAAAAGAGAAAAAAAATGATCAGGGGCTTCATCCCACCTTCTAGAAATCTAGAGATCCTCTAATCAAACCTAGGAACTTTAGGTTCCTGATGGCTGTCTTGGGAACAAGAGAAAAGAAAATAATAGAAAATGGATTTCTTCTACTTTCTGTGAGCATTTGGAGATGTCCTTCCCACTGATCATGAGAAAACTATACAGGGCTTCTTTTTCATCCCCCTCTGTCTGGACAAAAGCCCACTTTTTGGTTTGGAGTGCTTTGAGTCTATGCTGAAAGACATCATTGTCTTTAAAATTATAATCTCATTGTTTGCGTTGAATTCTTGTCTTCTTCCTCAATCTACCTGCTCCTCTTTAATTTTCACAGTCCTCAAATAGATGTTGCATTTATTCTGCCCAGGTTTTGCAACTCTGTTCAGTGGGGGAAAGAAAAAAATAAAAACATGTTTTTTCCCCTAAGATTTAAGTATCTCAAAATTCAAGTATTTCCCTCTATTTCCTGTATATTTTGCTTTGTGTTAAAATAGAGAAATTTCTATTATGTCACCACCCAAAAATACTTTTAATATTTCTCTGTACACATCCAGTTTTCAAAAGAATATATCTTCTTTTTCTAGGGAAAAATGTAATATACACATCCAGGATATGCACTAGTATGGCATAATGTAAAAATACTCACAGTGTAAAAGTGCATCACAGTGTCTGATAAATAGCGTGATAGGTTTTGCTTGCCTATTTCCTTATAGGATATAACCAGAAAATGTAGAACTAGAAATGGGGAAAAATGTATCACAAGACCTTTGACTAATGTTTGTTATTTTGAGATTTATGATCAAAGATTCTTGACTCACAAGAGGTCTGGCTCACCCACTGAACTGCAGTTACTGCCTAGATTGAGGCACCAAGCTTTAACTCAACAATAATATTCACCAGATGCTTGGGATATAAAAAAGAAAAGTCATCAAAATCAATATGAGCCTATTTTTATAGAAAACTGTACTTCATAAATAGCACTCTCTTCATCTCACAAATTCAGAACACAGAAGTTTCTTCATTCAAGAGTTTCTCAAAACCTCTCTCTCTCTCTCCCTCCCTCCCTCCTATATCTTTTTCTCCTTCTTCTACAAATTTAAAATTCAATTTGTTAAGGTTTTGTGCAGGTCACTACAAGTATGTAAGGAGAGTGAACCCAGAGTCATGCTGTAAAATCCTGATATATCAAGAGATAAGATACTTTTCTAATTTCTTTTTTTGATGACAAGAACCTTTGGATGTAAAATTCATTCAAACAACACTTACTGAATTCCTACTCTATGCCAGGTGCTGGCTTGTCACCTCAATCAATATTGAGAGCACAGGTAAATAGGTAGGTAGGTAGGTGGATAGACAGACAGATAAAATTTTTTTAAGATAAACATTAGGGGGCGCCTGAGCGGCTCAGTCAGTTAAGTGTCCAACTTCGACTCAGGTCATGATCTCACAGTTCGTGAGTTCGAGCACCGCTTTGGGCTCTGTGCTGATACCTCAGAGCCTGAAACCTTCAGATTCTGAGTCTCCCTCTCTCTCTCTCTCTGCCCCACCCCTACTTGTGTGCTCTCTCATTCACTCGCTCTCTGTCTCAAAAATAAATAAATAAACATTTTAAAATAAGGAATAAAATCAGGATCAAATCCGGGGTAAAGTGAGGTGCGGAGAATGAGGTGTTGGACTTTATCTGACAAAATTTGGTAACTTGCTTTCTGTAAACTAGTTTGGTTTGGGTATTCCATCACTTGCAATCCCTGAATTCTGATTTATACATAAATCTTCATAAAGGAAGTGATGTCTGATCAGGAGGTAAGAGGAGATACCTGGCTAAGGGTATTTCCTGCAGGAGAAATAGTATGTTTAAGGGCAATGAAGCATTTGTCAGAAACTCTGTGTGTGTGTGTGTGTGTGTGTGTGTGTGTGTGTGTGTGTGTGTGTGTGTAGGGAGAGAGAGTATAAAAAGAGATAATGAGAGACAGTCAAAATAGTGGAAATGATCACTGGTAATGGGGTAATTGAAAGGTACGAAGAGAATTAATCATAAGAGACCTTTCCAGACTTTTCACTGTGAAAAGCTGGGAATTATAAGTATGTGTGTGGTGTCTGGGTGGGTGGGGGGTTATGTTTGTGTTCTTATTTTAGAAAGTGGAAGTACTTTGTTGGATGGGGAGATAGAGCAGTTAGCTTGATTAATAGATTATGAAATGATCCAAAAATGATTAAGGTGATCAGTTAAATTCAAAAGAACTTCATGTAGAGGTATGAATTATTTTTAAAAAAGAAGGAATTTTCTTCTACATTCATGTTCTTTTTGGGGATTTTTAAGGCAGATTTTTATATAAAAATATTATAAATGCTATACTGGAGCAAGTGTCTTTAACCCGGAGTTCCTGTTAATATGTATTGCCAGTAGGGATAATAATATCCACCCATCTGGACACTGGGAATGATGTCAGGGTTGTTTAGTTGGGATTAAGGTTCATATATTTCTGGGATTCGCTCATCAGGGTAGGAAAAGGAGAAAAAAATCATTTGAATCTTGGTCTTAGAGACCTTCAGGACTGATCCATGGAAATCAAGATGGGGACACTATCCAAAGTTCAGAAGTCGGAACAATGAATGAAACCAGGGGCTAGTGGTTCATTTCGCAGAGTAGAAACAGGGGCAACAGAATGGGCAATTTCTCTGGAAACGGTATCTGTTGTATTTTCCTAGAATGGCAAGATCCAAGGTTCGCCCATTATTGTTACCAACAGGCTACGGGGAGCATATATATCTTAGGTTAGTTTAAAGGTACAGATATTAGGGGGAAAGCATGAATTATCATGTCATTATGCACATGAAATAAATCGATTATAAGTTTGACTCAGCAAAGGCCAGTTAAAGTTGGTTGTTGCGATGTGTTATTTTTATAATATTAAGACAGAAGAAACTACTTTTGTAGCCATGAAAGCCCTTAAACAACCAAAGTGTTGTTCAAATAAGTCAAATATATGTTTTTAACTTCATTTGTACTAATATCTGGTATGTGTATCAAGAGGTTTTATCATTGTAGGCACTTGACGATTTGTGTAAGAACTCTCTATATCTTTCAAATCATGTACTGTTGTTTGGCAACACCTACAAGATTTTAATAGATTAGTTTTTCTGAAGAATATGGCTGGACCAAATTGGCTGCAACAGCTGTATTGTGGGGATCTGGTTATGATCTCAGTTTGGTCTGAGATCTTTGTTAAGAACTGAGGTGCCAAACTTTCATAATGGAGGCTTGCAGTTAACACAGAGATGTGCTTTTGCTTTCTATCTGTCTGGTAGGGCCCAGGAATCAAATGAAGAAAAAAAAAAAGGCTTAAAAGCTATTATGATAAATCTTCCCCATCCATTTAGTACAGTTGCTAACATTTGATAGGCCCTTTTCTTCTTGAAAGGGGCTCTGGAATTTCATCTTGCTCATTTTTACTGAAGAGTTGTTATCGTTTTGTTCCCAAAGTTAATCACTAGCAAAGAATATGTTTGAACACAAGTTTTCTAGCCTTATTTTGCTTCTTCCCTTCCCCTGCCCTGCACACTGATTAATTCATTCCAGTGGTGAAAATACTGTACTCATCCACTGAAATCAATAAAGATGACCAGCCCTATTTAACCATCTCCTGGGAAAAGAAATTGCCATCTCTTTTTACCTCTGCCTCTCACATCTCAAATCCAAAATGCCCAATACTCTCCCCTCCAATTTTTTTGTTAGCTATGACATGGTCACCTCACCTCACCTCTTTATGGTAAGTCGGTGTTTTTGCCCAATACTTGGAATCTTGAGTTAGGGATATAAGGTGTAGAGACAGTTCAGAATTCATTTTCAAGTGGGTATACTCACATTCACATTCATTACTGAAGGTGAGAAGCAGAGGCAGAGGCAGTAAGAGAATCTTCAGTGACTGTAGAGCATCCTCTTTTTGTTCTCTTCCTTCCCTGTGAACCAGCTAATATCCTTCTGTTCAATTTAGTTTCCTCTTGAGCTAGCTGGTTGTCTTCTGTTGTTCACATAAAAAACCTTGATGTGAATATGTTAGCTCCAAAAGATGAGGCAAAATAGCATACACTACCAAATCCTTCCATCCAGGGAGACATATATTTTCAGCGGTTTGGTGGCACGAACATGATTAAGAAACATTCCTTGTCATGGATTTCCAGAGTACTGTGTTCATCCCAAAGTTTTGAGTTTTACACACACACTGTAGCTGAAGTTAACGTACACTTTATTTGTTGACTTTAACACATTATTGTCCAAACTTTTAATATGCATGGTACAGTGTGACACAACATGAAAGAAGTGGCTGTCAGATTACCAGCATTTATTTAAATGCTTAAGTAGAATATGTCTCTTTTATAAAAAGTATTATGTGGTAGAAATTTATTTTCAGTTATTCACAATAGCCACACATATTATTATTGGATGACGGACACTAGGGATTTTAGTTATGCCCTTATTTTAAAGAAATGATTAACATCATCAACAGAATTATAAAAATAAAACTTTTCTGCAATTTTTTTTGTTCCATAACAAAACTAAGCAGTGCTTTTCCAAGCCAGTGTTGTGTAAATTGTTAACTAATGGGTATTTCAATCTCAGCCCATGTGTGTATACATATATAAAAAACTCAAGGCTTTTGGATCTAATAAAAACATTGTGAATTTGAACAAAAATTACTTAATGTAGAAAATTCTCTAGGAACTAACTGTAACCCAATTTGGCATTTATTAGAACATTCTTTGTTATGTTAAGGCCTATCTGTGCCATGAGAGGAAACCTGTCATATTATCTGGCAATTCAAGGATTGAAATCGTGAATGATAGCTGTGAAGACCCAGAGAAAGTCCAGCATCCACAGTAGCTGTTAAAAGCAGGTGCTATGGCATGATGCAACACATGGAGGCCTGTCTGAGGCCCAGGTGCACCCACTTCTGTGCATTTCACAACAGGTGTGTTAGGTTGCTGCTGAAATCCTGAGCAGCCTTTTACTTGACCTCCCAGATCTTTGCTTCCTCATTAGTACCATAGGGATAACATTGCTATTTCTAGTTAATATGCTGTTTTGAGGATAATTTTATTCAAATAAATGTCATTATACCCACTTTGAAGAGTTAAAACTAGTCACCACCCAGCAGTCATCAGTAAACCTTCCATTGCACACAAGGACGTTCACATGAGATAAATTTCTAGAGCCGTCAATAGTTAATCCAGATTAATGAACATATGGATAATGATTGTTTCTACCAGAGGATATCAGTCCTGACTGAAAAGTGTATGAATATTAGCAATTGAGAATAAAAATTTTGGGTCAGATATTATAGTGTTCTTGCAAATATTTTCTCTTGGGTAGCATAGCCTCCAGGAATGAATTAAAATGCAGTATTTTTAAAAGTAAGAACTGCTGACAAGTTAATAAGTACTAAGTAACATAGAATCAGGCAGAATTTCAATCTCCTTTTCTCTTTTTGTTCAGCTTCAACATTTATTACACAAAATAACTCAACTGTTCAGGTGGAATTGGCTCCATTCTGTAATATTTATGGAAGGGTTTAAAATAAACAGAAGATGATGGTCCCAGCTAGGGGGTAAAAGATGCTCAATATATATAATTGACTCTAAAAGGAAAATATAATAAAGTTCTTTTAGGTGGGTGGATGTCAGAAGCATAACTTTTTGTTTGGATGACTTCCAAAGCACTCCTCCTACCCCTTCTTTCCCTCACTCACTGAAAAGATCTGTGATGGAGCCCAAGTCCACTTCTCAATCAGGACAGATAGATACAAGAAGAGGAGTTGTTACTATGTCACATAGAGTGCTTTAGACTTTACCTATTTCAAGTACTTGAGGCATTGGCTGAGTCCTCTCAAGTGCTAGCCAAGCATGTAAAGACCTACTGAAATAGCAGGTCTATTCTCCATCAACCTCTATCTGGCCCAACAAGTGTCCTCAAATATGGACTTCTACATCTTTTAGCCCAGCTTTTCCATCCACAACAATGTCAGCAATTAGGACTCATGAATCCACAGACATCCACAAATACTGGGATATTTTCATGGGATGTAGTATGTCCAGTGGGAAAAATAAGATGCAAGGAATTCATCTAATGTCCCTTTTCCTCCTAACATTTAATTTCCTTCTCATGTAGACTCCTTCCAAATTTCAGTGTGGTACTTCTCTTTTGTGTTAACAAGAATGCCAAAGCTGGCTCTTTTCTATTGTTTAATCTATCATATTTCAGGCTCCAGAGATTTTGTTTGTTGTATACCTACAAAACAGAACATATTCCATGCATGGCAGTGTAACAAAACTCCTAGAATATACATTTCCCAGAAACCAAATAACTTATCCCCTGTAAAATAAAGTAAGTTTATATAATGAACAGTACCACCAATCATGTCCTGTTTTAAGTTTTGCGTTCCTTATTTTTTAAAAAAAATCTTCAATTCTTTATGTCCTTCTCTTTTGATTAGCCTATCATTATCCCTTATCAAGTATAAGGTATTTTTCTCCAGACATCAGTTCTTTGAATTCTTACATTAAACCCATGTCCAGGTTTACATACACTCACATACACACACACGCACACACACACACACACACACACACACACACTCACACACCTAGGTACATTTTCAGAGACAATAATGGGCTAAGACATAAGTGTTACCTGTAATGTGAAAAGTTATCTGTACACATAAAGTACTTTTTCTCATTTATACAAGTAAGGAAATTAAGAATAAAGGAGTTTCAATAAATAAGTCTCCTAGATCTGGCTGTTAGTAAAAGGCAGCACTGTGACTTGAACTTATGTTGGTCTGATTCCAAAACTGGTACTTTTTCCACTGCATCCTCATTAACATTTACAGATGTGCATCTGTTTGAGTGTTCTCCAAGGATAAAATGCAACACTGTCAGTTGATAGAATCTCAGGAAATAATGTCTACTTAATTATAATTTAGAACTTTATTTTTCAATTTTAAAAATCAGTTTTTCAATACTAGCTAAATACCGCCCCCCTCGTTTTTCTAAGGCAGACTAATAATCAGAATTGTAGATGACCTGCATTCTGTTATTAATGTGAGGGACCTAATCATACACTAAAAATAATGTATATCAATGAGTCTCATTGGGAAATAAGAAATTGAGTTGCTCATTGCTGTCAGCCTGATCTTTAAATATAACATGCCAAATTACTTAGGATTTCCAGAAATTCAGAGAAGGAAAGCATTTTGAAAGAATCCCCCTACTTCCATAATTCAGAATCTGGCTTATTCAATGCTTAAAAATATGGGAGTGATTTCATACACCTTCATTGATGATTGAAATTATATACCTACTCAAAAATTTCTAACCAACTGTGTATATGTGTGTGTATATACACATACGTGTGTATATATACACACGTATGTGTATATATACATATATGTGTGTATATACATATATCGGTATGTATATACATATATATGCGTGTATACATATATCTGTATGTATATACATATATATGCGTGTATACATATATATATATATATATATATATATATATATACACACACACACACACATACACACACACACACACACCCTTTTATTCTTGATTACAAACCATCAGAATAGAAATCCAACAAAAGATAATATGGACATGTTCCATTGCTTCTTATTAATCTGAATGTGTGTATATGTATATATAGCAGGATCTAGAATGCTGAATCTTGTTGTCTCAACTCAAGATTTTATTTCCTTTCTTGAGACTCAGCAGTGAGATAATCTTTTGCACAAGGAATACCTGGCATATGTCATAAGCTTAAACATATATGATACTTACTGTACTATGCTTACCATTTGTGATTTAATCCTCATAATTACCAAAGATGTAGGTGCAATTACTTCCCCTGTTTTACAAATGAGGAAACCAAAGCAAAGGGAAGCTTAGTAACTTGAACAAGGTTATGTAGATAATAAATAATGGAGGTAGGGCTTGAACCTAGGCAGTCAGGCTTCAAAATCTACTTTCCTTCTCTGTATTATGTTACTATACCACAGTGCATTGTCAAGTATATTTTCTTTCTTCTACTTTATCATGATACTGCAAGGGAGTTCCAAGGCAGTCACATGAATTGCTCAGTGAAATGGAACTGACAAGAACTGGATTTTGTGTAGATCAATTTGAATATAAATCCTGACTTATCATTGATTAGATCTGTGTTATCACCTCAGTCTTTAGTATTTTTATTGTAAAGTGGTAAACTAGTACCAACCATAGGCAGTGTTGCATATTATAAGAATTCATCCAGGAGCACCTGAATGGCTCAGTCAGTTTAACATTCGACTCTTGATTTCATGAAGTTCAGGTCATGATTCCAGAATCATGGGACAAGCCCTGCAGCCGGTTCTGCACTGAGCATGGAACCTGCTTAAAATTCTCTCTCTCTCTTTCTCTCTCTGTCTCTGTCTCTCTCTCTCTCTACCACTCCCCTCCCTCAAATGCTCTCTCTCTCTCTCTTAAAAAGAAACTATTCACCCATAACAGAACCATATAGGGTTATCAGGAAGATTATAGAAAATAATACATGTAAATCATCTAGGCAAGGAACAAGCACATCTCTGTTGTTTGAGCAACATTCATCCATACTCCTTGGTCAATTCTTGAAATCAATATTGCCATTGCTGTCTATCTAGGATACTATTTTTATTTATTTTTTTTCCAACGTTTATTTAGGATACTATTTTTAAAACAAATAGTTATTTAGAAAATAATTTATATCCCAGAAGTTTATAATGTTTCTTAATTTCATCAAGTGCCTTAAATCGTGACTTGCTTTTGGTTTAGCCTTCACTACGTGTCCTTAGCATTTTTAGATCTCAAATTCCAGGTCCTGCATTCAATTCTCAAATTCTGGGATCCTCACAAACAACTTTTGATTCATTTAAACCCCTGGTAGAAAGAATCCAGTGTCCTCATGACCCTGATATAAAGCACATTAAAAGATCTATTCTAGGCCATTAAGATGAATACATCCTATTGAGTAATACTAATGATAGAATCATTGGAGAATACTCATATTTTTAAGAAGTGAAAAATGTGTTTATATATGCAGCAGCATCATGTGGTTTACAGACACAAAAAGCTGGAAAGCAGCTAGTATCAGAATCATTTTACAGATGAAAGAAGCTAAGGCTATGAAACCAGACCACAAAGCTATTTAGTGGCAGAGCCAAAATTCAAACTCAGTCTGACTCCAGATTCTTTGGAAAATCTTTTAACTCCATACCAGGTTGACTTCCAGAAACTTTTAAAATTGTCAGGATGCCTTTATATATTGACAAGATTCAACTTTTTTTTTTTTTGTCCTCCAGTAGGAAAACTAATGCCCAAAGAGCAAAAGTTCTTTTTTAGATGATATAACACTAACAGAATATCAAACATGTTTATTCCTGGTCTTTTTAATATTTTCTCTAAGGAGTTAGTTTCACACTCTGTATGAGAAATGTTTAAATAATTAGTCTGAATGAAACTCTGTTTCAATTAATGACATGAAGTCTTTATTTTTGACTGTACAAATGAGTATAACAGTGGTTTATCTTAAAAACAATCTTACTTTCTGGGGTGCCTGGGTGGCTCAGTCGGTTAAGCATCCAACTTCTGCTCAGGTCATGATCTCACGGCTTGTGAGTTCGAGCCCTGTGTCAGGCTCTGTGCTGACAGCTCAGAGCCTGGAGCCTCTTCAGATTCTGTGTCTTTCTCTCTTTCTCTGCCCCTCCCCTTCTCACACTCTTTCTCTCTCTTCTCTCAAAAATAAATAAACATTAAAAAAAAAAGAAAAATTAAAAAAAATCTTACCTTCATTAGGAAAAGCAGGTTGACTATAAAAAGATAGCATTAAAGAGTCTCCTGCAGACTTTGACATCAATGACTGGCTTTTTTCACTTAGCATAATTTCTTCAAGGCTCATCCATGTTGTAACATACGACTGGATTTCCTTCTTTTTTAAGGCTAAATGAAATCCCATGGTGTATATATACTATATTTTATTTATTCATTAATCCACTGGTGGACATTTAGATTTTTTTTTTATCTCTTGCATATAATAATGCTGCCATGAACATGGGAGTGCCAACATCACTCAGATCCTGATCTCAATTTTTTTGTATACTCATGATTCTACATATATGAAGTATATGAAGTCATCAAATTGTTAGAAGCAGAAAGTAGAATGGTGGTTACCAGGAGGAGTTTGGGGTGGGCTGGGGACTGACTGCTCAATTCGTATGGCTTTTCATCATGGAACACGGGAATGTTCTAGAGACCTGCTGTACAAGAATGTACATAGAGTTAACACTATTGTACATTTATAAACTAGTTCAAAAGTTAAAAAGCAAAGAATCATCTAAACATAAGTTTATTTAAGTATTGTCAAAGCCCTGTATAAGGTGAAAGTTTTTTTCAGTAATCTGATGATGTAGGGGAGACAGAGGAGGTTTTTATATATCAAGTCGCTGATGTATTTCCAAAGGTTAAATCATATCTTTAATACTAGACATGAATGAGCATTTATATACCCTTCCACCTCTGTTCATTTTTACACCCATCTTTACCCTTGCTGTCTCTCACTGTAGAGGTCACAGGCAATGGGCTGTTAGTCCTTCATCCAGTGGGAGCTGTCAGTCCTATCATTCTGAGGTAAGTTTAGGAATACACTTCATAGTTAAATAATCACTGGTATGCCCTTTTCTGCAACATGTATTTCTAGACATATGTTGAATAAGTTTTCAGTCATTGCCAGAAATCCTAAGGAAGCAAAACCCATTTGTCATGTTATCTTAAGGGTGGTTGAACGAGTTTTAATGTTATCTTCTGGAACAACAGCTGAATTTGGGATGTTATATAACAGTTTCAGCATAATATTTATTGGGTAAAAAAGTCAGATGTAGGTTGAATATGATAAAAATAAATGAAGCCAGGTTGTATCTTCATATGAATTCAGTCTTTGGTTTGGATCTGGCAGAATCTGTTTTATTTTTATTTTTATTTGAGTAATCATCTTTCACCTGTGTTTATGGTTTGTATTACTAGATATATGCCAGATTTACTCTATAACTATTTATTGTAAGTACTGAGTATCTAAATACTATAAATATTTAAAAGTGTACACACAGATGTTATAAATGTAAGTCAAAACTATTCTGCATATATCAACCAGGGATTCAGAAGATCTCTAATACTAGCTATCTTTGTTAGTAAATTCATGCCTCTAGGTTTGATTTCCTGTTTGTAAATGCAAGGAGCCTTGAGTAGACTGTTTTTAAGGCTTTTACTTGACCTAAGCTTTTTTTTTATTTTTATTTTTTCCTGATAAGAAATTGCATTTTATTGAATCCCTTGCAGTGGACTGGATATTCCATGCACACTGTAATAACACAGCAGCCTTTTAAGGAAGGTAGCATTACAGTGTCCCATATGAGAATGTTGATGGGTTTCTCCAAAAATCACCAGCTGCTACATAACAATGAGAAAATACAGTCGGGTCAGTCTGTCTTCAAAACCCAATTCTTCTACTAAGTTAGATTTCTACTCACAACATGCACCAACAGTTGGGAAATCCCTGACTTTGTTCCTATCCAGTCTAGTCGTGGAATAGAAAGTGTTTCACAAGTATTAAGAGAATATAACACATCTATTTTAATCTTGAGCTTGCATGTAAAAATTAGAGATCACAAGTGAGAAGTTCTTTGGCAAGATCCTTGTGGAAATCACCCTAACATTCTTAGAGGCAGTGCATACTTCTAGTTAAATCCTGACCTTCAGCATAAGGGATATTTTTAGTTTTTCTAATTTTTAAAATCCCTTTCCAGCCAGAAAACCAGCCTAGAAATGCCCCAACTAATGATCTGAGTTAAAGGAACTCAGCAGAGACCAAATATTAGATTCTTTGTTACTTTTTCCTCCCTCACTTTTTTTCACTGCAGTGAAAAATGATTCATGTAAAAGAAACTAAAATAGTAAAAACAGAAAGAAGCCATGAGAAAGACTGCTTAATAATTTCCAGTCATGGCTGATCAGGGAAATTGAAAACAGACCAAGAATGCTTACTTTTCAGCCATGCCCTAGAATTCGTTTTGGTTTCAGTACAAGAGAACCGTTTCTGTGAAGGAGAGCTACAAGGAGACTTTGAGATCACATTTCTTTCCCTTGATCAGGAGTGGAAGCATTGTGAAGGGATCAGGCCGTCCCTGAAAAAGCACCTAAAAGAAACTGATTATAAGAAACATAAAATACGCTGGCTCCCCTCCTTACACACATCTCTGCTGCCTCCACCCTCAGTTCCAGGGTCAGTGCAAAAAGACATTTGAGTTCTACGGAAGATGTATTCTGTAACAAAAGAACAAGATTGAGCCTTGATGATTCAGAAAAATGAAACTTGGAGAAGGTTAAACTTGCTATTTCTGGGAGCAGGCATTCCTTCCAGAATGTACACGAAAGTCCTGGGGACGTCTCCCTCTTTGTACTCCTAATAGAGAAAGCACTTTGCTTTCACTGAGTTAGACTTTCATTACTTTTTTTCCCCCATTCTTTGCCCTGATCTCAGGATGAGAGGGGGGAAAAAAGAGGGGAGGAAAACACAAAGTGCTTCTTATTTAGCATTGTGGGGATTCCTTTTATGTATTTGAATCATTATTGTATTGAAAAAATGCCAGCCCCATCACTTAGAGTAAGAAAATGCCATGTATGGCTTTCCCCCTTATACCACAACCATCTCCTCCCCAACCCAAGCCATTGTGGAGACTGTACCTGTATATTGATTTGTTAAGTTCAGTTCTTGCAACAGCTACATCAGACATCACTGATACTTCTTTGAAAACATTTCTGCCCTAAGAGCAAACTCTTAGACTCATTGAGTTATTCTTGGTTTAGAAAAAATAAATTCTTTATGATAACCTATAAATGTGTGTTGTGAAAAACAAACAAACAAAAACAAAACAAAAAAACAAATAGAAAACCACCCTTGGAGTAAAAGATTAATGTGGGCAAGAGGAATAGAGTGAATTAGGAACATTTAACAAAATTACTTACTGTGAATCAGTACAGTTCCAAACTCTTGTCAGCATTCTATCAACCTTATGTCCTTACTGCTCAGAAATAGATATCACTGGTGCTGAGTTGGAGAATTCTAGAAGGCCAAGGTATATGGCTAATCATCCCTCTTTGGCACAGTAGGGACTTTGGGTTAAGAGACATGGCTTATAAAGAACTTGTTTACAGGGCTCCTGGGTAGCTCAGTCAGGTAAACGTCCAACTTCAGCTCAGGTCATGATCCATGGTTCATGATTTCAAGCCCCACTTTGGGCTCTGTGCTGACATGTCAGAGCCTGGAGCCTGCTTCACATTCTGTGTCTCCCTCTCTCTCTCTGCCCCTCCTCTGTTCACACACTGTCTGTCTCTCTTTCTCTCTCTCTCTCTCTTAAAAATAAATATTTTAAAAAAGAACACATTTAGAAAGGATCTTGGGGGGGAAAGATTTTAACTATACTGTGTGAGAAGTATAAGCCTTAGATGGTACTGATGGAAAAAAAATGGGAAAATCAAAGTCTTAGCCGTCTGGCTAAACATACTATGGTATATCCATGCAATGGAATACTACTCAGCAATAACAAGGAACACACTACAGATAAATGCAATACACTGCATACATTTCAAGGGCATAATGCTGAGTGAAAATGACGATATTAAAAGGTTACATGGTATATGGTTCCATGTATAAAATATTCTCAACAAAATTACGGAGATAGAGAACAGGTCAGTGGTTACCAGGGTTTAGGGAAGAGGAAGATAGTGTGGTCATAAATGAGGAACACAAGGAATATTGTTTGTGGTGGCAGACAGTTCTCTGTCTCTATTATACAAATCTTTTCAGGTGATAAAATCTCTTAGAACTATATACAGGTAAATATAGTAAGGAAACAAAAAATATAAGGGCATGCAAGTGAATGAAATCCTAGTAGGTCTAGTTAACTGCATTGTTCTCTTACCAATCTCCTTATTTTTATAATGTATAATATGTAAGATGTTAAGTAAGATGTCATCATTAGAGGAAGCTGAGTGGTGAGTACAAGGAACATTGCTGTACTATTGATTTTTGCAATTTCTTATGAGTCTGTAATTATTCCTCCAAAAATGTTAAAAAAATATTCATAGGAGGCATTTCTCAAATCCTGTATTGATTGATTGATTAATTCATTCATTTTAAAAAGTAATTTTTTGCTGGCCATTTATTTTTGTGTGAACATTTTGAATACACAGACATAAAGCATGATAAAAACACAATTTAATCACCAGATATTAATAGTGCCAGTGAACACATAGATGCAAAATTAAACGACACTAGAATATAAGGTTGTAATACATAATGTACAGTGTACATGTTTTTTTGAGAGCACAGAGAAGGTTATGAACATTCTCTACTTGAGGGATTAGGGAAAGTTTCATAGAAATGTGATGTTTTTGTTTGACATTTAAGACTGAATCGTTTGTCAGGCAGATGGGGGATGTTGCATTCCTTTCAATAGGATCTTTTCATTTGATCTCAATGAAGAAATACCTCATAGTTTACTTAGAAAAGTGATCATGTAGCCTTTTAGAGACTCAGCCATTTGCTGTCAAGCTGAATTCCCAGGAGGAATTTTCCCTGACTCCAATTGGAACTATAGAAGTGAAAGATGTTTGACTGCGACGTGTTCTCTTCTTCCATAATAACCTCGTAACATAATTCTCCTAGTTTACCATCTGTATTTGTTAGATGTATCTGTCACAGGTAAAGAGAACAAATCTCTTTCTTTCTTTCTTTCTTTCTTTCTTTCTTTCTTTCTTTCTTTCTTTCTTTCTCTCTATATATCTATCTATCTATCTATCTATCTATCTATCTATCTATCTATCTAAGAGACTGATTAGAAGGTATTGGAGCATGTGATAATGGGGCCTAAAATTCCATGATCTGTAAGATGGTGATCCGTGAAAGTCTGAGAGCTGGAGCCCCAGGGGTGTAGATTCTAGCCTGAGTCTGAAAACTTGAGAGCCAGGAGCATTGACATTGTAAGTCCCAGTTGGAGGGCAGGAGCTCAAACACTTAGATAGAGGACAAGTTCAACCTTCCTCCACTTTTTTTTTTTTTTTTTTTTTTTTTTTTTTTTTTTTTTTTTTATTCAGGCCTTCAATGTATTGGATGGTGCCTACCCACCCTGGGGGAGGTGATCTGTTGTACTAAATCTACCAACTCAAATCTCTTCTGGAAACACGTTACAAACACACCCATAGGGGAAAATGTTTAGGTATCTAGGCCTTCTGTGGCCCAGTCAAGTTGACACATAAAATTAACCATCATACCTTCTACCTAAAAATGGCATTATATGCCTCCTTTACCTCAAAAAGAGTGGGAGTTAATGAATGTTGAATAGTATATGGTCCATGTGGCCCTTTATCACCTTACTACTACATCATAGGTTCTCAAGAAGATCACAGACACCAAAAACATACAAAAGTGAGGATAATAAAAAATGTTTCCTTTGATCTTCTCCATGCACACCTGAAAAAGTTGAACAGAACAGTGTCACGCTAAAAGAGTAGATGAGAGGACAGCCATCACTTTCTCCCTTTCTTTCTTTCCCCTTCTGTGATAAAGGAAACTTGAATCTCTTCTAGACAGTCTTATACAAAATGGAGCCAATAAAAAAATAAATAAAAAGATATTGGAAGCATTGGGGTGTGATTCTTAAAAGACTTAGTGCTTCTTACAGATCTAACTGTTGTTGGTCAGCTCTAACCCCCCTGTCCCGCACACATGTGTACAACAGACAGAATACAGGCTGCATGTACACTTCGTGCCAGGCTCTGTTTTTGGTTTCATCTCAAATCCTACCTGCCCCATTGTACAAAATGACACAAGACCCGTTTAAAACAAACCCTGTCAGTTTCCAACTGTGTCAACATTTTGGATGAAGGAATGCATTTCCCCCTTTCAGTGTTGTTCATCTAGCCTTTTTTTCACACAGCTGAGTAATCTTTCTTAAAAGCAACCTGAATATAACATCTCCCTTAAAACCATTCAATAATATTCAAAGTACTTGATAAAATATAAGCTATTAAGCTAAGTTTACAAAGCCATGTAGTATTTGGTACTGCTTACTCCCAGATTTTATCACTTTTCTTTCATGTCTCTCAGTTTATCTCCTTCTTCCTATCATTCAGAATAAACATAGACATGCCACAATCATGAATGTATAATTTCTCTCAGACTTTTTCATATACCATGTCCCCTTCATAGATGTAGATTCATCAGTCTGAAAAATCCTCCCCCAAAACTCCACTGCCTACCCCTGTACCCACCTTCCCTCTCTGCACAGTTTATTTTGATACTTCAGGTATTGCCTCTAAACAGGGATCAGAAGCCGTTCTTGGTGCTCTCTATTTCCTTGTGCATCTGTGAGTTTTCTGCCCAAGTAGAGAAGCGGCTTTTGCATATTTTCTCCTTAGCACCTAGAACAGTCACTGGTTTACAGAAGTCTCCCCCAAATTGTATTTCTAATAGAAAATTGACACAGGAAGACATATCTGTTTTGATATCACACTCAAACATAAAGTGTCATATGTATTGAATGATTCTCAATGACGACACTGGGGAAGTGACTTTCATTCTGCATACAGAGAGAGGGGTGGGGGAAGGGGAGAGAGAGGGGGGAAAGGAGGGAGAATAACAAGAGATTTTAACGATTGAAGGTTTGGGACTCACTAACAACTTCCTGAAGTCCCATGTCCACAAGTAGAAGTGTTTTTACACTTATAAGCTGGGAATACACCCATTGATTCATTTATTCATTCATTGATTCATTCATTCATTCATTCAATATTTATCCATACCTGCTTTGTGATCATTATTAAGTGTGTCCCAGGACCAAAATTCAAAATTAGGCTCCATGATTTGAAGATGGTCAAAGCTAAGTGAAAAAAAAATGGTATACTGAAACAAAAAGATATGAAGAAGGCAATGATAGGAGATGAATCATCTGTCTCCCACGCTCAAGAAACTAATTACCCAATGCTGGTGTTCAGCATGTGACTTTTATCTATGTACAATAAATACAAAGTTGATATCAACATTGCACAAGATGTGTTCTGTGCAGTTTTAGTAGGTATATGTTTTTGACAATATATATTTTTTTAATTTTTGTGTTCCTTTAACTATGGATTCTGTTTCCTGTAGTCATTCACGACCCCAACCTAGGTAGTTTTGTGAGGGAAAGGCTGAGAGAATGATGGTGTCAGAAAATACAAGTCTAGTTCTGGCAGTGCTGATAACTGACTCTGTGACCTTGGGCATATTATTTCTCTTTCTTGGTCTTGGCTATTTTATCTATATAAACGTAGACAGGATCAGTGTGATTAAAGATGTAGTTGTAAATAAGCGTAATCTTTATGGCCTAAAGAAAGTGTTCAACAAAGTTGAAAGACTTTGTTTTCCCATTTGACATAAAATGTAAAACAGCTATGGACTTTTGTGGACTTTTTTTGACATTTGTGTTTGTCTTTTTTGTTTTCTAAATCTTGGGACAAAATGCTCTTTCTTCTCTCTTTTCTGATGTGAATGTTGTGGCATCAGTGCCTTCAGAATCCTTTATCAGTTGCCTATGGAACTGCATGCACCTCCCACTATTTCTTCAGTTCTGCTCCATGGCAATTTGTTGGCCAGATATTTCTCTCTCATGTCCCTGTAATGGGAAATATAACACAATAATCAAAATACAAATATGTCCCCAGTACAAAGAACTTTTGCATGTTATTTTATTTTACACATAAACTTTTAAAAGTTTGGGAGACACTAGAACATAGTGGAAAAAATGCAGAGTGGAATCTGAGAAGACAAGCAAGCTTTGTATAATGTGGGCACATGTAATTCAACATTCTTAGGCTTTTTTTTTTTCCAAAGAGAACTTGGGCATGGTCAGAGAGAGAGGAGAAAGAGAAGAAAGAAAGGGAGAGAAAGAGAAAAAGGGCTATTTCTAGATTTGTTTTTCACAGACTATGTGAATTTGGATTTTGGTTTATTTGGGGGGGGGGCTCAGTTTTCACAACTATACAATAAAGATATTGGAATATAAGAAAGGGTATAAAGCCTGTTTTTGTAAGCTTGAGAATTTGTGTAAAATAAATATTTATTTGGAAACAATACATATGCACCTGTACAAGCTTATATGTATTGCTATGTATAGAATGAAAAAGATAAGTTTATGATTAAAGCAGGGCTGTGACACCAAAGACAAAAACACTGAGTATCTTTCTTCAAATGTTGAGCCCACCCAGAAACACCTGTGTGAATACATGTACACACATATTCTCTGGGCACACTCACATGTGTGTGCACATGCACTCACACACACACACACACACACACACACACACCATCAGGCTGTACAGTCAAAACTTTTTAATTGATGTCTGAATTAATTCTGATAAAAAGACTTGCAAAGGTATGAAAACAATAGCTTAAAATTATACTCTAAATAAATGTCACTAAGTTACTGGACATTGAAACTGCTTTAAAAATACTTTGACTCATGTTTTAACTACAGAGTTTATCCTTGCATCTTGGCCACCAGTCAGTATTATAAACTTTTACTTATTAATTTATTCCCATCTTATGGACATATGTTCATATGTCACTGTTACTTTAATATTCATTGACTTTACTAGAAAGGTAAATAAAATTTCCATATGTCTTTTGAACTGTTGTACTTAATGCTTCTGTGAATTGTATAGAATAGATAGATATAGACTTAGGTATTGCAAATACTTCCCCCCTCAAAACATACTGTTTAACTATTTCCTTTTTGCTGTTGTTGTATGTAACTCAATAGGGTTTCTAATTTCTCTGTGGTCCAATAGGACTTAACGTCCGGTTTTCCAGGTACAATGGTTATATATGAAATTCTTAAAACATCTACAATACTGTATATGACCTGATTCAGTATCATCTGTTAATTCTCCTCCCTTTCTTGTAGCCACAGGTCTACCTTGCTTTTCATTAAATACCTCATGCATGTTCTTACACTAGAACATTTGTATCAGATTGGACTCTGCTTAGAGTTCTCTTGTTTAAGGAATCTGAATAACCAGTTCACCTTCCTCAAATCTTTTCTCAAATGCCACATTTTCAATGAGTCCACTTTATCGAATTAATTAGTATTATAATCTGACCTACTCTCTACTTACCCTCTCTGGCCAAAACCTTCATAATCTCTGCTTTCACTGCTTTAATTTTTTTAACTGTTACTTTTTTTAATTTGTTTCTTCTACAGCCTTTGTTATTTTCTGAAAAAATAGATCGTAATTATTTATTTTCCTTGCTATTTATTGCGTGCTAGCGATTAAACATGGAGCTCCATGTTTTGTTTACTTATACACCTCAAGCACCTACCGTAAAGATCCAATAAATATATATTTAATGAATAAAGGATATATTCACTTTCTAGTTTTTCATGAGATAGTTTTGATATCCTTTTTAAAAATTGTTTTTGGGTGTTTTTTGTTGTTGTTGTTCTGTTTTTTGAGAGAGAGTAGGGGAGAGGCAGAAAGGGAAAGAGAATCCCAAACAGTCTCCCCACTGTCAGTGTAGACCCTGATTTGGGGCTCAGTCTCATGAACCATGAGATCATGACCTGAGCTGAAATCAAGAGTCCGACGCTTAACCAAATGAGCTACCCAGGTGCCCCTGATAGCCTTTTTTTATTATCATTACTATGTTTATATTTAGGTGAGTTCTCTGTTTGAGGTAGGATTTCTTTTTCTGCACAAAATGAGAGAGTGGTTCATTTGTATTTACTTCCAGATGCATAGTGGCTGTCCTCAGCTCCATTTAATAAATAACACAGCTCTCTTTCCACTGAATTAAAATAATGTCTCTATTATCCATTATAATATGATACATATTTACGTTCAAATCTAGGTCCTCTTTTCTTATCCAGTGACCTTTTTTTTCCCCTACTAATGTTACACCAATGTGATTACAGTAACTTGGGACTGCAATCCTTCTGTTTAGAACTACATTCCCCTGGAATTTCCAATTTATCCTTACTTTGCTTATTTTTTTCACTTTTGACATACTTTTAAGGTTATAGCATACCATACAATTTTATTTATTGATTATCTTTATTGATTATATTTAATTTATCCTCTTTAGACTATGTTTTCAGTAAGATCAAGAGTTTTGTTTCTTTTGTTATTTTATCCCCATGTACCAATAAGAAGGTCAAGTGCCTGGTTAGCACCCTATAATTACTTTGAAAAATAAAAGACAATTTTGATTTCCACATGTACATTGTTAAGATAAAAAAAGTTATTGTTAAATATATCTTTTCTTCATCAGCCTTACAAAATACTGCATTAATTCTAATCTATTATTTTAAAAGTGTCTCTATATAAACAGTCAACTCACCATCAAAACAAAAATAATTTTAATCTCCTTTCCAAATGTTGATATCTTTTGTAAAAATTTCTCTTATTATTTTATTTGTTGGGCTGCCAGTATATCATTGAGTAATAACAGCTATTGTGAACGTCCCTGCGCAAACAGATGCTGGGCCAGTGCCTATCACCTGGTTAACACTCCATAAATCTCTGTTGAATGAAATTTGCTGAATAAAACTACTTATTATGTCATGCTAAATTAAAATTAAGACATAACAAAATGTTGTGTGGAAAAAGCCAGTCAAGAAAGAATACATCCTGCATAATTCAATTTTTATGAAGCTCGAGAACAGCCAAAATGAATATATGGTGATAGACATCAGAATAGTGGTTACCTCTGGAGACGGTGTTAACTTAGATGAGCAGGAAGGAGCTTTCTGGGATGCTACAGGTATCTTTGATTTAATTAGAGGACATGCAGGTACATGCTTATGTCGGCTTTGTTCACTCTATGAATGTTGAAAATTAATTTAAAATAAACCATAAAATGGTATATATAATGATTTATAAATTGCAAATATGTGTGTAGGATGGTATTTAATTAATTCAGAAAATACACAAACATATTAAAGGTTTTTGTCCTTGGAGATTGGGACTGTGAGAAATTTTATCTTTATGTCTGACACATTTTACAAATTTCTGTTATGATTATGTATATTTTAATAAAGCCAAGGACTTTGTTTTGTTTATCATTGTACCTCAGTACGTACAGAGTCTGATACAGAATTTGTACTCAAAAATGAGTATAGTCAGGGCACCTGGGTGGCTCAGTCACTTCAGCATCTGACTTTGGCTCAGGTCATAATCTCATGGTTCATGAATTTGAGCCCTGCATCAGGCCATCTACTGTCAGTGTGGAGCCTGCTTTGAATTCTCTCTACCCGTCTCTCTTTGCCCCCCCACCCTCAAAATTAAATAAATTAATTAATAAACAAATAAACAAACAAACAGGATAGTCAATATGACCAGCAATGGAGCTATTATTCTGAGTCAAAATTTTTGAGTAGAGATATAGTCCAGTTACTCCATAAACCTGTCTTAAAATAAGTATTTTCTTTAGTACCCCAAGTGCCTTGAAAAACTTGTGACACAAGATGCTCATTAAATATTTGTGGAATGAGTAAATCAATTTGAAGTGCACTGAAATTCTCACAGTGGGCTTATGTGTCACTTGGAAGCTGATCTTGAGTATCCTCTCCCTGTGATGGAATTGTCTTTGCATCTGCCTAGGTAAGGTGTAATGAGTAATGGGCATTCTGTGAAAGAAAAGTCCTCTTACCTTCAACGGCGAGTCATGTAGTATAGCAGAAAATTGGATGAAACTTAATGTCTGGAAGACTCACTTGGAATCCTGATTTTGTCACATTCCCTTTTTGTGAAGTTTGCCTCCCTCCCCAAATATTCAGAGCCTGATTTTCTTCATCTGCAAAGCAGAAATGTTTCTGAAATTGAATGAGATAATAGTTTCAGCCTCTTCTAAGCATTCGCTACATGCCACCCTCTATGCTAGGAGCATTGCATATGTTACCACATTTCTTGTATGTGAAGTATGTATATTCCTTAGCATTGAACTCAGTACATATACATTTCTTCTCTATGGGGATTGAATTCTTTAAGACGATTCCAATTAGCTTTCTTTATATTTTATATTACTTAATTTCTTTAGGTTTGTAAATTACTGTAGGTTGTACTCCCCCACCCCCGCCTTTCTCTAAAGACATTGCATTCTTCAAAAGAATGAACCACTCCCTTCTTGAATTTATTGAATTATCGAATCTTAGTGTGCTCCTTGATGGCATATATTCTTTTTTGCAATAAATGCAGTGTTATCTCTGATCAAGGGTCATTGGATATCTTTAGGATACTTTGAAGAAAGTAGAATTATTTTCTCCTAATACACCAAATTCCATTTTTTGACAGCTCTGCCTTCTACTATTAGACCTTTTGTTCTGTTCTCTGACAAACTTGAGTGACTATCAAAATCTTCATGATAATATCATACAGATAACAAGTAAGGTGACAATAGTTCTCTTCTATAAATTTAAATTTAGATTGAAGATTTCTTGACTCAGAGCAGGGAGTGGGGTTTGGAACAGATTCACATGGAGAATGAGAATATTGATGAAAAGAGAGTAGAAAGCTTTCTGGGCCTCCCGGAACTTAGGCCAACATAGGAGCTACCCTAGTTAAGAGTGGGGAGAAACAGTTTTCTAGGAAGATACCATGAGGGAGACAGAGAAACTGATGGAGGCTCCTGCCTGAGATGTGGGTTTGGAAAAGGTTCCTGGTTGAGCAAGTGGTTGGTTGCAGGATCATAACTTGAATCACATTAATGGTGTCAAAACAATTAGGAGCTGATATTCCGTTAGTTTTGCCTAAAATGCATCCACACTGAGAATGTATATTAGTGAAGTGTTTGCTGTGTGCCACTCTCTATGCCAGGTATTTCCAGGAGCTAGTCCATTTATTATTCAGAGCAGCCCCTGAGTTGGGGGTTGCTAACCCAGATGAAGAAATTGAGGCTAAGGGAGGTGAAGTGTAAGAAATGAGAGAAAGAATGTATAAAAGCTTCCCTCATCTGGAACACAAATGAGAATGAGGCATGAGTTTTTAAAAAGTACTGAGATTTCTCTCTCCACCTCCTCCCAGCTTTTTTTAATGTCCCCGAAAGGCTGGGATTAGGAATCCTCCCACAGCCCATCTCTCCTGAGAACTTTCATAGCACGACTTCTGATTAAACTAACAGATTAGACCCAATGGCATAAGGCACAGCTTCTCTCCTTTGAGAAAGAACAAATAAGAATGAAGTGTTAGATTGCAAAGCTAATTATATATTCTGTTCAAGTGTCAACCATCTGTTGCAATTGTTTAAAAAGCAGACATAAGTCAACTGTTGGGGTGAGATGTTTACCATTGTGAACGCACAGCAAGTTTATGACACCATAGAGATCTGTTGTTCTAGCACGTTCCCGGAGGCTGCATTGGGATTCTCCTGATGTCTTGGAAAGCCCACCTTCCTGTGAGAGGGGAGGTGGTATCTCCAGGTAACTGATGATTAAAGACTAGTCAGACTTACTCTGGAAATGGAAAAGATTTTGAAAGGATCAGTGGTCTCAGATTACAGATGGGAAACTGAGATACAGTGAAAGCGAGCCACTGCCTGTATTACTTACACTTTCAGCACTGACAGTTTTCTGCAGAAATTTGTTTGCACATAGGGCCCTCTCTGAGATCTATTAAGTCCCTGAAGGAGGGAAGGACATTATCATCCCCATTTTAAGCGCATAGACTAGTACACAACACATAACATTGTCTAGAATACACTATATAAATACCGTTAGCTGTAAGATACATAAAGGTTTTTACTAACAGGGCCAAAAAGCACAGAGAATGTGACACATTTCCCTTACTCCAGAGCCATGCCTTTCCTCCCTTGCTTTGAATAAGATGGATATTCTGCCATATGATGCCATCTGATAATTCTCTAATAAGAACACCTGGAATCAGATTGCCTGGGTGGTTCAGTCAATTAAGCATCCAACTCTTGATTTTGGCTCAGGTCATAATTTCATGGTCATGAGATTGAGCCCTGTGTTGGGCTCTGCACTGACAGTGTGGAGCCTGCTTGGGATACCCTCACTCTCTGCCTCCCTCTGCCTGCCTGCCTCTCTCTCTCTCTCTCTCTCTCTCTCTCTCTCTCTCTCTCTCCTCTCTCAAAATAAATCAATGAAAATTAATTAAAAAAACTGGAATTAGACTATATGTTAATTTTATTTTACGTTATTGGGAGAGAATTGAAACCCAACTATAAAAAAATCTCGAACAAGAAAAACCATTTACTTTTAACTGAACTCATTCTATTTCTGAATGAATGGAGAAGTCCTTTTGATAGAAGTGATTTTTTACCTTTCATGTTATTGAATAAATCTAGTCTCTGAGACAGTCAAAGGGAGAATGTTACAGGCATCATGGGCAGGGCTGCCCCCAGCCCAGTTTCATTGACATCTACAATTGTGATATGGAGGTGGGAGTTATTGTCTGACATTGCTGATTTGGAGGGGTGTCCATCAAGGATGAGGACTTCATAATAACTTTATCACATTGAATGGAGTTTGCTGTTTTTCACTGATTTGAAATTTGCCTTTTTATGATTCTATAGTTGTTGTTTTTCCCTAGCTTTGTCACCATCCACCACACATCCCTAGATTATTTCCTTCTATCTCTAGTGGTCTTCCACTGTTGATAAGAAGTTTGATCTTCTCTTTTCTATTCAAAACAATTTGCAAACTCTCTTCACTTGTTCCTCATAAGCTTTATTATCTGGGCAATGGGACTGTTTCCTCTGGAAACATTCCAGTCGTCAGTGACGCTATGAAAATGAAATGCTCAGATTCAACTAGTGGAGTTTGTGAGGAATATTTGGTGATGCTAATGGCTCTCCTCCATTTAAGTTCCTAACTTTTTGAATGCATACTCAGGGAGCCAGGTAAGGATAAGTAATGATTTCAGGTTAACTACTGTGCCAAACAACTGTATACAGTTCCACTTCAGGATTTCAGTTGGGGACCAACTTTTGCAACTACCTCCATGCCTTTTAAAAGGTAAGCATGAAGCAGAGAGTAAATGAAGGCCAGTAAAGGTTATACTCTCCTGGGCCTCTGAAATTAGATTGGTAGTTTTTCCTACCAAGAAGAGAGCCTACTGGATTTCATAGAGGGACAGCCCTAAGGTGTTTCAACAACATTACCCCCTTTTGGGAATTCGGTACCCTCAGCAGCACTTTAAAAACTAAAAATAGGTAAATTCTTACAGCCGAGAGGGAAAATAAATGAAAACAAATTATTGCAAGAAAAGCCATTGATTTTTTTTTCCACATTATGCTGAGTTCTAATATTGGAGCTGTTGTGTTACCTCAACCTCATGACTATTTTTATTCCATATCCTTACCATTCTTATGATGTAAGCACCACATCCACCCCAGGATGTTCCCTCATACATATACTCCTCAAATGACCAACTTACCCTCTTACCCAGGAGGATACTTTTAGAAGTCATCATCCCTTCAGTTTCTAGAAGAATAAAACAACTGTCTTGTGTCTTATTTATTGTGAATTTATTTGTACACTATCTTACTATCCCTCCCTCCAAAGATTCATGGTGAACTACAACAAAAAGTCATATAATAAAATAAAGAAAAAAGGAAAAAGAAAACAAGAATAAGAAAATAGGACTAGGGGATAATATCGCAAATAGAAATTCAAAATTGTGGTAACAAATGAAACTAAGTCTTCTGGTCATAAGGAGTTATATCATGGC
This sequence comes from Prionailurus bengalensis, assembly GCF_016509475.1. Lineage (NCBI taxonomy): Eukaryota > Metazoa > Chordata > Mammalia > Carnivora > Felidae > Prionailurus > Prionailurus bengalensis. Next base: position 40,814,980 of record NC_057352.1, read on the forward strand.
TACTTTCTCAACTTTTATTTGGCCCCTATTTTCTTGTAAGCCAAATGAATTGAGTTATGTTATTTTGTATTCTGTCATAATGAGGAATAAGATCACTATTTTCTTTTGGGTATTTTCATCCGGGTGTTGATTATAGTTTATTTTTTGTTTTATCTGAGGCTCTCTTTATTAGAGTTAAGACGCAATGTTTCAGCTAATGTTAAGAAGAATAGTTTGTGCTCCAGGAAAAATACACAGTATGACAAATACTGGATAGGAAATGAATGAGGATAGCAAATCCATGTAACTCAGATCCCATAGCTCAAATTTTTGCATTTCCCTCAGCAGGAGCTTTTGTTGTCAGAAATGTATTACAACACAAAAGGGAAGAATCACACTATTGTCATCACAAAGTCCAGATCCCTCTGGATCCCACTCAGTCTGGATGAGTATGACACTCTCACAGTCCTAATTAGGGCAATGTGTCCCTCACATACAGGGTTGATCCTGTTGTGGACTGGACATTCAAGGAGCTCCAGGTAAGCCGTGTCTGCACTGAGGAATAGATTCAGAGGGGCTTTCGCCGAGTATTGAGAGACACAAGCTATATAGAGCATGATTGGCATGAAAGGAAGCAGAAAGACCAAGTTTTCAACCATGCTCTCAAGAAGTTGGTGGGAAACAAAACAAAGGAATGACACAGAAGCTACTAGGGTTTGGGGTTTAAAAAATACTTATTCTTGTGGGTTTTATTGTTATTAACATGGAAGAAACAGATAAGTTATACATTCAGAGAAAGAACAAATGAATTCTATCAGAAATTTTTCCCATAAGAAAAATAGGACAACTAGCACATAAGATGATAAAGAAAATGGATGTTTGGTTGGATGGACTCACTTTGGATGTGAGGCATCTCTCTTTTTTTCTGGAAAGAAACAGTCACTTTTCCCCAGCTCCAGACCCAGACAGCCTCCATGGTCTTGAATGACTACTGGGTCATCCAACATGGAATCAAACAAAAACTCAGTTACATGGTGAAACCCCATGGTCATAAGTATCAGCGTCTTCAGAACAGGATCCAAATCATGACAGGAAACAACCATTTCTGTAATGAACTTTTTTCATAGTTAGGCAAAATACTTGGAGCCACAAAAAAATTAGCTAGAGAGGGTTCAGGATAGATCTCTACTTTAAAAGAGGACTGACACCTTAGGCATGGAGACGTAAAAAGAATCTCAGTCTTATAGAATGAGCCAGATCTACCAGAAATGAGGCTCCAGTACTTAAAGATATTTATCACTTAGTTTTATACCCTTGGAGAGAGACTGCCAAAGACATTTTCCCAATGGTTGCCCAACCCAGCGAAGAGAAGAGAGGTGACCAGAAGAAACTGGAGTTAGGAAAAGCATGCAGTATCAGGTGTTCAAATCTATCTTACAAAGAAATGTCACATTGGATCATTCTCTGTGAATTCCACATTATCCATAACTGAAACAAGAAATGCAGTATTTTAAACACAAGGAAGCCTTGTCCTTTGCTATACAATATATTATACTATACTCTACTATACTATATACTTGAGCCAAATAATTTCAGATTTTATTTTTGAAATGGGAAACTACTAGTTTGAAATATGTTAGCCTGTATTCATCTTAAATAATCATGCTTTTAATCAGAAGGACTATATTAAAATGGGTACTTGCCTTTGACCTTTAACAGAGAATGTAGAGAAAACTTATAATTCTGTCTCTGCCATTGGCTTATTCTGTGACTATGGGAAAATATCCTAAGCTTTCTGAGTGTCTCTTTTATTACATTTGATCTTAGCCAAAAGGATAAGAAGTGATTGAGTGTCTCTTTTATTATTTGCAAAACAGGGATACTGGTGATAGCAATTTCACAGGTACTGTTTTTGAGATTAAATGATATAAAGCACAAGGAAAGTGCCTGGACATAAATCTGTGAAAATAGAATAGATTTTTGATCAAAGTGCAATGGGGTGAGTCTCATAATTCCAGAATTCTCTTGGGAAGATGATGAAGACATTGATTGGGAGGGATAAAAAAGGAGAAAGAACTGACCAAAAAAATCCTAGCTTCCTCCAGGAGAGCTCAGGGGAAAAATACCTATATATAGTCAGAACCATTTCTAATGATTGATTAAAAGGGAAAAAAAAATCCTCCAGAGATGAAGACTTATCACTGCTAGAACTTGACTGGGTGACATTGGAATATTTAGACAATTAAGAGTGGGAATCTTCAGACCAAACCGCTGCTCTAATATCCCATGGGGAGGTGCCAAATGTAAGGCCAAGAAGGCAAAGGATCAATATCATGGCTATTAAGCAGCTGGATTGAACCTGTTGACCTTGTGTCTGGGAGCCTCATGGTAAAAGGTCAAGGCAGATGACGAACTTCAGGAAACTTGGGGTCAAGGTAAGAAATGTAGTGCCTTAGATGTGTAGCAAAAACATAACAGATCATCCAGCTGGGGGAAGTCATTATAAGCATCGTTCTAAGGCAGAGACTCAGTTAACCAGCCAGAATACAAGAAAAAGCCAGATCCCAGATATCCAGGCTGAGGAGGGACTGGTAACATAGGGGAAGATACTATTATGTAAGAGAAGAAAGTTGTCAAAACCCAAAGAAAGCAAACTTGAGAGGCCTTTAGTATAGTATATGTAACCTTCATTAGACAGGCACTGTCAACTGTTGGCAACTCAGCTGCAAGGGAACCCTCTCTTGCTACCCTGCACAGTTCCTGATGATGGCTTTCAGTGGCCAAATTGAAGTGGTACCAGAGGGCAGGATAGCTAACTGACGAGGTCCAGGCATATCAGCTTCCACGGCACAGAGCAGGTAAAAGGTATGGTGTAGATCAGTCAGGATGAACAGAAAGTGCCTGCCATGCCCAAGGTGACAAGCAAGAATAGGTAAAGGCTTATTTTAAACCCAGGAAGTATGACTCTAGAGCCCTACTAATATGCAACCTTCATATAAGAGTACACAGGAACCAGAGAACGACCCTTTACATCAAGTTAAGCAACTGAGAATGTATCCTATGAGCAATATGGACCTAAAACAGTTTTAGGTAGGGAATTAATATGATCTTCTTTGTTTATTTATTATTTGCTTTTTGTTTTGGTTTGAGAGAGGGCCCTCTGAAAAGTGGGGTAGAGGATGAAGAAGGATGGGAATATGTGATGTATTTCAAGAAAAATGTGTTTGAAGCTCTTTAGCGAACCTAGCTGAGATAACAACTCAGGCTCCCAGAATGAAGATGCCAAAGAGTTTATAATTTATGAAAATTGACGTGACTTATTTGTTAAAATCTACCAGTGCATCTTTGTAAGCGAAAGAAGAAATCTAAGGAGCTTCCCAAATTTCTGTCACAGGTGGCAGGGTAAATGAATGGTGATTCTTCTTACTGTTATTTGTCTGTTGTTGGTTGCTTGTTTGATGTTATATTTGTTTAGATGCTGTGTGTGTTATGAACAATCTGGGCTATCTAGTAGGTTGTTAGAGATACAATTTTAGAATTTGAAAGATCCATGAAGCCAAACATATAAATTGAGAGTTATCACAGAATAGATACTAAAGATAGTCTAGGGTATATGTATAATATGATGAATCAAGGATCAACAAAAGGGAAAAATAAATTCAAGTCAAATGTCAGAAAAGGAATGATAACCCTGGAGAAAACAGAGAAGGACGAGTAATGACAATAACAGCAGTAGTGATAAAGTAAAATTAATAACAGGTAACATATAACACATATTTAACACTGGCTATTCTGGTTTTTTTTACTTTTATTTTTTAAATATTTTTTAACATTTATTTATTTTTGAGAGACAGAGAGAGATAGAGTATGAGCAGGGGAAGGAGAAGGCAGAGAGAGAGACACACACACAGAATCCGGAGCAGGCTCCAGGCTCTGAGCTGTCAGCACAGAGCCCGACACGGGGCTCGAACTCACAAACCGTGAGGTCATGACCTCAACTGAAGTCAGATGCTTAACTGACAGAGCCACCAGGCGCCCCTGGCTATTCTGTTTTGTTTTGTTTTTGTTTTTGTTTTTCTCAGTATTAAACCATTTCAATTTTACAAAAATTCTGTGAGGTAGACACTATTATTAAACTCAGTTAACACATGAAACAGACGTAGGCTTAGGGATTGGAAGGAGGTTTTCTAAGATTGCATGGCTGGTCACATGCCAAACTGACATCCACACCCAGGTCTCTGTTTACTGAATCCATGAAACCTGTTTATTTTCAGAAATCAAGAAGAAAAATACATGTCATGGAAACCACAGTCAGTAAGATTTCCAAGCAACAGGCCATTTGAGGAAGATTTAGCAGTATCAGTGTTTCTGACAACTGCCTTCTCTCCTTTCAGACCTCAGGGTGATACCATCTCCCCCTCTGTTTCCAGCTTCACAGCACCGAGTCATCTAGTAACTCCCCTAGACCTATGGTTCTCTCACAGCATCCTGCATTAGACTCACCTGGAGGCCTTGTTAGAGCAGAGATTCCTGGCCCCATCCCCAGGGTTTTGGATTTAGTAATTCCAGGATGGGCCCTGAGAATTTGCATTTTTAACACATTCTCAGGTGATGCTGTCAATGCTTGTCTAGGGACCACACTTTGAGAACCCCTGGTTTAAACTATGTCTATAGCTGTATAAATAGTCCAATTATTAATTGCTTCAGAATTACCTGTTGGAGAGTTCTATGGGGACACTGACTAAATCACTGTACCACTGAAACTCTCTGAAATTCAGCTTTCTAATCTGTAAAGTAAGGAAAATAGTGCAATTGTTTCAGTCTCCTAATTTGTTGGAAAGATTAAATGGGAGAAAATGCACAGTGCACAGCAGGTACCCAGGACTGAGCATACACTAGCAATTGTTACCAAGTTGCAAAGTCTCATTCTTTTCTGTTTTCCCATGATACCGTGTATTCCAGCCAAACCAAAGTAATTAAAATTTCCCAACAGCAAACTCTGTGACATTTCTATAGATACCGTGGTCAATGTAGGTGCTTTGGTCTGAAATGCTCTCTGGCAGCTCTTTGGCTTCTTATATTTGTAATTAAATGCTTCAAGACTCTAGTGCATTCTTGGGATGAACACTTTCACTTCCTCTTTCTGATGCCGTCCTCCTTTTATCCAACTCTACCTTAGTTGCTTATCACACTACAGTTTACCTGCCTGTCTCCCTGACTGGATTGTTATAGGTATAAATAGTGTCTCATACATCTCAGTAACCACAGGTTCTTGTTTAGTACCTGACTTTACATACATAGTAAACTGGAGTCAAATGAATGAGTGGATTATTGCTAGGTTTTGTTTCTTAAGCAGTGACCATATTTTTCAGTTTTGCCTAGAATACTTGGAAAAACAGAAACCCAAACCCCAAATGTCAGGGACCATTAGGATTGCACTGGTATTATACACCTCCACTGTCACTGTTTCTCATTATCTGAATAAGACATAGCACAAGGAAGCAGATGGTTTGGGAAGGCATAAAATAAACATGAGTAACACAAAACCTGCCATTCAATAATGCTAATCACACCACAGATTTTGGACAGTGGCATCTTCTCCACTTGCTAATAAAACTATTGTGAAACATATGTTCTAGGAAAGTGAAAATAGATAAAGGAAAGTTAGCAAAATTTCAACCCTGCCACTTGTTTTAAAGTAACTGTTGTCTTTTTGGAATGTTTTTCTACAAATTCATTGGCTATGCATGATAATTCCCATTTCAGAAGGCTCTCCTAGGGTCCACAACCCTTCTATAACTTATATTAAAAACAAACTTAACAAAACCCTATCATTCCAATTACAAACTATTTCATACTCTAAAGCTGGGATGATTCGCATGGTCCAGGGTTTTTTTTTTTGTTTGTTTGTTTTTTTTTTTGTAGAGAAGTGAGAGCTTGTCAACACAAATATTTTGAAGCCATTTTATATAAACATTGCTTTATGATTTTTCTAAAGGATCATTTTCACTTGTAGAAATTTTATAGTTTTGCATGTTTAGAACTAAAATCTTCAATCTGGTTACATCAAAAGAATAGTGAAAATTTTTATCCTACAGAGAAAGTTCCATAATAAAATGTATTTTAAGTAAAAAACAACATGACCCATTTCTGTATCAGAGAATAAGGCACCAGGTCAAATTCATCAATCCACTGGAAAGTATCACTATATAATTATACCCTTATTAAATTTTCCACCTTGGTCAAATCTTCACTTTTCAGTCAAAACACTGTGTTTCAAATGCTATTTTATTTTAATGATGTGTAAAGCTGAAAGATAACAGTATGCCCCAAATTAATGAACATATTGGGATTTTAACTCACACGTATGGGGCTCCTAGAAAAACATACTTGATAATCATCCAAAAAGATTAATTTTTCGGTATCATAATGAAATTCTTCTGAGTTTAGCCTACAAACACTTATAGTTACACAACTCTCTGGGGAAGATGTCACAACTAACTCATCCATCAAACATTTATTCAATACTTTCTGTAATCCAGACATTGTGCTTGGCCCTGTGAATGCAGAAAAGAATGTCAGATTTGCCCCTTTGTCTCACCAAAAATCATTGTCAAGTGAAGGAGACGGGCCCTTAGAAAAGTGACGATGACCCAATGATACAGGTGCTGTAGTGAAGATATGAACAACGGGGACATAGAGAATGGCACAGACAATGGAGGAATGAGCCGGGAGAGCATCAGAGTGATTATTCATTTAAATCAGGATGTAGTAGAAAGAGATTATGCAGTGAAGCTGATAGCAGGGACCTACAAGCAAAGAAAATCATGCTAAACAAAGAAGTGAAAGTACATGTACTTTGAGACAATGCCAGATTTTAAACTCCATGAGGGAGCAGCTCTATCTAATTTATGTGCCATTGTTGAAGTACCAAGTGAAAGCATAAATGGATAACTGTACCACAATGCCTGACCTGGGACAGTAAATGTGGTAGTTGAGTGTTGAAACTAAAGATATGCCTTAAGTCAGGACTTAGCAGGAGTATCTGACCTAAGAATTTAGGATTTATCTTTCAAGATATAGAGAATCATTAAGGCTAAATGTTAAACCAAACTAAACTTTGAACGAATTAATCCATTCTTTAAACACATTTTTTTTTCAACTATCTGTTATGTTCAATGTTAATTCAGTGAAGAAAAATTTAAATATGACTCTGTCCTCATGAAGCTGTAATTCTATGACCATTTTGATAATCTACAAGTATAAAATAAATGTTTCAACTGTAATTCATGGTCAGTGCTGTGAAGGAGAAGGTCAGCATACTTCACCTGCCAGCTAAGCCATGCAAGCATCCTATTTTTGTAAGTAACTTGATATTGTTACACAGCCATGCTGTTTCTTTGTGTAAAGTTTGTGGCTGCTTTGAGCAGGTGTGATAAAGACCTAAGGCCTATAAACCCTAAAACATTTGCTGCCTGGCCTTTTATAGAAAAGTTTGCCAACCCCTGCTATAAATGAAATAAACGAGGACTGGAAAATTCAAAGAACAGAGAGTAGACCATTTTGGATAGAATTACAAGAATGGCCTTTTTAAGCAGCATTGTAACATTTAACATAGGTACTAAGAATGAGAAGTCACCCACGTGAAGATGAGGAGAAAGGGACATCCTAGAATGGACAGGAGCAAAAGCCAGTGGTGGAAGGACCTTGGGATGGTTGAAGTCCTCGAAGGTGATGGAGTATAATTGGAGGGAGTGATCAAGGGGAGAGAAGGAAGTGTTTTGGGATTATGTTGGAAATAAAAGCAGACTGGCCTATCAATCTATCCACCCATCTATTTATTCAGGTAAACCTTCGACAAGATGAAAATTCTATTTGAAGACAACCCACACAGATCTTAGCCTATCAGTAAAAACCTCTCAGAATTTGACTACGAATGTTAACAGAAATAACCAGTATATTGATGAAAAAGATAGGGTCTTCTCCAACCATTGCAATAAAGCTGGCATGAAGAAGGTTATTTGTGAGGCAAAGCCAATTAAATCTGCATTTACGCTGATTTTGCAGCAATTCCAGAGTGGATTTTTTTTCTTGTGAATGGCAGAGCTGGCAAAATGCTAACAAATTCAATGTACCATGCACCACATGCAGCCCAGAGAGTATTTCTAGAAAATGATGATGGTTTTCTAAACTAGTCGAAAAGGGGAGGGTTATTTTAGCCCTAATGCACTTCACTATATCAAGTTGTTTGCTTGAATTATTTATGTGTGTATTGCAATTTTTAAACTGGGAGCATCAGAGACATTTACACCAGTGAAAAGTTAAGGACCTTGTAGGTCATTCAAGGAGAATGTTAACTAGGGCAAGCGGCAGTAGAGAAATATGTCCAATCCATTTCACAAGTCACAGGGGCTTGTCTGTCAGACAGATCTGGATATAAAGATGAATTTGGCTTCTTTTTAACTGTTCATACTGAAGCATTGAGTGCCACTGCTTTGAGCCTCAGTTTCCATATCTCTAACCTGGAGATCATACATTCTGATTTAGTGCATTATTATAAGATTTAGTGATGGGTCTAAAGAATGGAATACATGGTGAATATATAATGAATCATAGCTATTGTTGTGGTTATTATTATTTTATTTTATTTACCCCAGAAAATCCCAGCGAGCATAGCAATGCACTAACTCAATACTGGAGTTTCTACTATGCACAAAGCACCTTGGCTTTTTTAGTGATGAAGACACAAATCCCATGTACCTTAAAGTCCACAGGGAAAATATACCCATATTTCATGAATATATCTGAGTAATTGTTAAAATATTGTTTCCCAAGCCCCAACCCAAAACCCAGTGAATCAGAATCTCTGAAAAAGGGCTACAAGTTACTTGTTTAATAGATAACCAAATGATACTAGCCATTTGAAAAGCTGGAGTAATCAACTATGCAGACAAAAGCATGTAATACAAGATAGGATGGGTCCTTGTCTTGAAAAATATATAAATAACATGTGTTAAGTCTAAGATGGAAGAAAACTTCCTAAGTGAAGTTCTCAATTTGTGATTTGGAGAACATGTTTAGGGAAAAGAACAATTGTTACATAAAATTAAAAAAAAAATGAGTCAGGTTAAAGGATTAAAAATAATCTCTGCTAAAATATCATGAAATTTGAGTAGTGTGCTCTGTAAGACAATGGAGTGTTTGTTGTTGTTGCTGTTGTTCAAATCTAAGTAATGAAATGTATGCGCAACCACAGAACTTCCCCTAGGAAAGGATGTACACTAGGCTGCCCTGCTTTCCATGAAAGAACATACAATAAGAAGGGGAGCATTGAGAAGTCAGGGTTCCCCAAAGTGGAGAGTGCTGAGGTCAGCATAGCCACTAGGAACATGTACACTGAGCCCAGATCTGTTTGAAAACCATTTGAACAACCCTAACTGCAAGTTTAAAAACAGATACACAGGGGCGCCTGGGTGGCTTGGTGGGTTGAGCGTCCAACTTCAGCTCAGGTCATGATCTCACAGTCAGTGAGTTCCGAGTCTCACATTGGGCTCTTTGCTGACAACTCAGAGCCTGGATCCTGCTTTGGATCCTGTGTCTCCTCTCTCTGCCCCTTCCCCACTTCTGCTCTGTCTCTCTCTGCCTGTCAAAAATAAATAAATGTAAAAATAAAAATAAAAATGGATGCACAGGAGAGGTTGAACCTTATTGTATAGAGAAAAAATCAGGTAAAATAGGAGTGGTGAGTAGGGGTTGGAGCAGAAGCAGTAGTAGAAAGTATTGGATGATGCAATGGTTATGTTAAGCACTTAAAAAATTCCAATAGTAAAACCTTGTGTATAACATGTCCACTAACAGTCTACATTTTTTTTGCATGGATCTTAACCTTGCCCCATTTTGCAGAGGAAGAAAATCATCTTTGAAGCAACTAGGCACCTGTTGTTAGGTTGCAAGCTTAAAAAGGGGTTCGAGCTAAGATTTGAACTCAGGCTAAATTGATCTGAGACTGGTTTCTTTCTATCTCAGTGTGAAATTGCATCCTATGAAGTAGGAATGTGGTCATGACGAGCCCAATTCAATGTTTTGAGGTATGACTGCTGACAACTTTTAGACTAACCCACTCCCTCTCATTCACATGCCCTCACCTGGACAAACTGATGGAAAAGCCTGGGTGCATCCTCTTTGGGTCCTGGTGCAAAATTCAAACCATGCAAGCTCCTGCCTTTGTGGAGCATTTACTCCAGCCTTCGTCCCTGAACATAGTAAACACCAAAAGAGTTTCCTTTCCTTGTTATCTCAGGTGATGTGGGGCCTGTTTGAGAGTCCTGACGTATTCTCCTCAGAGGCACCATTTATGCAAGTAGTATACCTTCTCATACCCTCCTCGGGTGTGTGGTATGGAATGTGTGTGTGTGTGTGTGTGTGCGCGCGCGCGCGCACATGTGCACGCATGCACGTGTTTGTGATGGCAGTGATCTCAGCCTCCAAAGTAAATTTTGTGTGGGGATCTACCTCTGCAAGAGACCATAACAATTATGAGTGTTATTGCACATGTCTTCAACTTTTGTTTCTTCCCTATATATGTTATTTTGATATCCCACACCAGCCACCTATCTCCTCTCCCTGTTGTACTCAGGTAAATTCTTTTAGTGGCAACAATAGCAAATATGGAACACAACATGTTTTCCTTCTGAACAAAAGAAACCACCCTTAATAAGAACAGTCCCATTTCCCTCATGGATATGTAGCTGTTTGGGGTATCTTCTCATCATTATCACCCCCCTCACCTCCAAGACAGCCATAATTGATTAGTGAGACCACAGATGCAATCTTTTTACCACCCTAGACTTACAGGTTTGTTTTAGGATAGGCAGGGAGAGGGGACATTCCTCAACCTCAATGTGGGTTATGAAATGTCCAAGATACAGCAGTTGTTGGAAATACTAAGGAAAAGGGAAGTAAGACAGTGTCACAAAAGCCAGTGGAAAGAGCAGGAAAAATAAATGACGTCAGGAATATGCCTGAGATAAAATAGTGACCTCAGGGGGCTGTAGTTTATAAAGTTGAATCCTGTGTTTCTCTACTAAATATTTTCTCATCATCTGATTTTTTTTTAAATAAGCAATCAATGAAGCAACAACAAAACTTATTTTCCCCAGCACTAACTGAGTAGTGCCCATTAGGGGGACCCCTGTAGGTACCCTCACATTCTTGAGTAAATATCATGACATTAAGCACAAGGTGTGACACAGCTGGCAGAATAACCCTTGAAAATGTTTTGCCTTTCAGCTGCAAAAGTTCTTCTAACAAAGTGGATGTTAGAAGAAGCTCCCAGGCACCCCTGGCTATGTCTATAGCTCATTATCTCCTCATTACAGGGAACCTGAAGGGGATGAGGAAAATGCATTCTGAAAGATGCATTCATGTTTTATTGATTGCCAACAGAGCTCAAGTCTCTGAATTCTCACACTTTGGGATATTTTGTTAGGAAAATAAGCACAGAAGGCCCTTGTTTACATGCCCTCTTCCTTCTGGTACAATTGATTCCAGCATAGCACAAAATTGAGCATCTTCCCCAATTAGGTTCTCATGAGTCACCTCCACACTTAAGCTAAAGTGAGGCTTTCAGGGAGCATATTACTTATTATCTCAGAGGATTGGAAACATCTTCCCCTAATTGAATCTCCTCTTTGAATGAATGAATGAATGAATGAATGTGTGAGTGAGTGAATTTAATGAGGCCCAGAGAAATAGATTGGCTTCCCCATGGTCATACAACCAGTGAGTGAGCGCTTAGGCTGTGACTCAGATTTCTTAGTATGTTCATCACACCTTTTAACTATTCTAACAAGTCTGTGTATGTTCCACTATTTGGGGAGAAAAAAAATAATAAAGTGGTATTTTAAAATCCTCTACAATGTTGTTAAAACATGTAATCCAGAACCATATAAGTATGATTAATAATTACACTTGTGTAGAACCCAGAGTGTATTAAGAGTTGACAAACTGGGGAGGCTATTGTATTGTGACTATGCCTGATAATAGGTAAGTGAAGGAATTAGGATATCTCATTTTGGCATAAAGACACAATTTGGTGGAAGCATGAGAGTTGTCTAGAGGAGGAAGGAATTGATTGATTCCGTTTTTTTTTAAATGTTTATTTTTGAGAATGAGAGAGAGAGAGAGAGGGCACACAAGCAGGGGAGGGGCAGAGAGAAGGAGAGACAAGGATCCAAAGCATACTCTGCAGTGTCAATGCAGAGCCTGATGTGGGGCTCCAACCCCGGAACCATGAGATCATGACCTGAGCCAAAATTGGATGCTTAACCAACTGAGCTGCTCAGGCGCCCAGGAATTGATTGATTCTTTTTTCTTTTTAATTTATTTTTTAAATTTGTATCCAAGTTTGTTAGCATATAGTACAATGATTTCAGGAGTAGATTCCTTAATGTCCTAAATGAGTAAAAAGCAATTGATTGATTCTTAAGGTCAAAGGCATGTAAAACCAGTGGGGAAATGATTATGAGCATGGACTTTGAAATCAGATGAATGACTAATATAACTTTGGGCAAAATATTAAAATTTTTGAGTTTCAGTTTTTGTGTCTACGAAATGGAGATTAGAATTCTTAGCTTGTACAATTGTTCTGAAAATTATATTAGTCCTTATTAATAGTAAATTTTTATCAGAGGGTTATTATGTGTCAGGCAGTATTTTAACCATTTCACCTGTGTTAATTTATATTTGTCCACACGCAGTGCTATGAAGCAGGTGCTATTATCTCTGTTGGACCAACAGACAAATTGAGACACAGAAGAAGGAGCTTCTAATCAGATTAAAGGGTTTTTGTTTCTTTGGTTTGGTTTTTACTAAGACATACTGACTTCAGCACCCATGATGTTTACTACTATGCTAGATAGAGCATATTTTACTGAATGCACTCTACTGAATACATAGTAATTGCTCAAAAAAGGGTAGCTGTATTAGCATCAATAGCCCTTATTTAGATTAATGATGATGGTGGTGAAGGAGAAGGAGTGGGAGGAGGAGAAAGAGGAGGAGAAGGAGAAAGAAGAGGAAGAAGAAGGACAAGAAGAAGGAGAAAGAGGAGGAGGAGAAGGGGGGGAGAAGGAGGGGAAGGAGAAGCAGCATCAGGAGAGGAGGGGGGAGGAGGAGAGGAAGAGGAAGAACAGGAGGAGAAAAAGAGGCAGAGAAGAGGAGGGGCAGGAGAAGCAGCAGCAGCAGCAAAGGTAGAAGATAATAATTAAGGGAGTTGCCCAGGTTCACATATGTGGTGTTTCAGCAAGGAGAAGCTAGCTTATGCTGAGTAACAACTATCTTCAAAATATCAGTAGAGTAATATTTCAAAAGTATGTTTTTGTTCATGTTATATGTTGACTATGAGTTATCACAGGGACATAGGGAAAATCGACTTATCACAGTCACCCAAGGATCCATAACAAGGGAGGCATGATCTCAACATGTCCTTCCGTGTTCACCATAATAAGGGACAGGAGATGTAACAAATACAGCTGCGCTCAATATTGATACAAGTCCCTTCTACTAACACTGAAGTGTCCAAGATAAACTGCAAATCACACCTAATTTCACAGTGTATAAGGAAATTCGATCGCACCATGTGCTCTGAAGAAGAAGTTGTACATTTATAGTCTTAGTGACTTCTATAATTAGTAAGTAGGAGAGATAAAAAACAGAAGTTTGGGTAAATATTAATTTTTTATTGACATATTGTTGAGATAACATAGTGATTCAGTAATTCTATACATTGTACTGTAATCACCGCACATGTATTGACTGCCACCATACAATGCTATTGCAAGAAGATATTAGTTCTTAAAGAACTTTAACTTTTCTAATACTTTCTGGATTAGTTTTATATGGCCACATCCCAAATTACCACAGACTTAGTGGATTAAAGCAACACACATTTATTATTTACATTTCTGAGGTAAGAATTGTAAGTGGTCTCAGCTGGGCTCTCTGATTAATGTCTCATAAGTCTGAAGTCAAGAGGTCTGCCATGCTGGGCTTTTAGGTTTGAAAAAAGAATCTAGTTTGCTGTGACTATGTAACATTTCCTCCCTGAATCTGGAGGCAGGGCCTTTCATTGCTACTAGAGACTGACCACGTCCCTTGTCACCTGGCTTCTTCTACCTTCAAACAAAGAATGGTGTGGCAGATCCCTCTCAAACTTTTAATTCCTCTGGTTTCTCCTTTTGCCACCATCTAGATACAGCTCTCTGCTTTTAAGAACTTATCAGGCCCATCTAGATACTCTCTCTAACTGAAGTCCATTGTGTTATATAACATAACACAAGCATGGAAGTGTAGCTCAGTGTATTCCCAAGTTTTGGGGTTAAAGTGGAACATCTGTGATGAAGTCATTTTTCTGTCTTCTGCATTAACTTAACCAAACAAAGTAGAAATCTATTTTGAGGATTCTTATCATTCTCAGGACTTCCAGAAGCTTTTGGAATTATAAACCAGAAGGAAACCTGTAATCTTTCCCCATATATTCCCTGCTCCTCCTGGAAACCTGCTTCATTTTTTCTTTCAGAGCAAAACCTCCTTTTCTCTGTATCCAGTCCACATAACAGACAATGACTGTAAACATCTCCAGATGTTATGATACGGATCTATCCACCCACAAAGGTTGTCTTGGCTGTTTCTCAGACCATATTTCCAAATGAAATAATAGCAAGGGCCCCTCCCGTGTTCTAATCAGCCATACAAAGTGATACAGGATGCCCTTTAATCTATGAAAGGTTAAATAAAACATACTCTATCCATACAGTATAATAGTATTTAGTAATAAAAATAAAAAAAGTACTGATTCATGCTACAACATGGACAGACCTTGGAAATATGCTATGTTAGAAAAGACACACACACACACACACACACACACAAAATCCACATATTTAACTACTCTCTTTATATCAAATGTCCAGATTAGGCAAATACATAGAAACAGAAAGTAGATTAGTGGTTACCTAGACTTGGGCGGGCTGGGGGGGGGGTGGTAATTGACAAGTGACTGATAATGGGAATGAGGTTTATTTTTGACATGATAAAATGTTCTAAAAGGATTGTGGCCGTGGTTGTGATGATTACATAACTCCTTGATCATACTAAAAACCATTGAATTGTATACTTTAAATGTGTGAATTGTGTACTATGTGCTTTATATGTCATAAAACTATAATATACTTTGAAAAGAAATGCATGATGTATCTTTTCATATAGTGAATACTCATCTGAAAATTATAAAATGGAAAAAAAAAACCTAGGTATTTAATACCAATGCTAAGACATATATAGGTTGAAGTTTATTAAAATTACACATTGCACATACTTTCTGGGCCTTATTTTATTTTATTTTATTTTATTCTATATCCAAAGTTAATTGACTGGTTTTCTTACCAAAGGAATATTAAAAACATTAAATTAGGAGCTGGACCAAAAAAAAAAAAAAAAGAGAACCTTATGACATTAATGAAAAAGAAAAGGAAGTTGTCCAATTAATAGGATATAACGAAAGATAAATTCTACAAATAAGAAATATAATTAGGTGTTATTTATTTGCAGACTGAGCAATTAGCCAATCTACAGCAAATGATATCTATGAAAAAGTTTGCAGTATTCAGTGTAGTTTTAACTTAAATTTACAATCCTCTGTACACTCCAGGCCAAGGAGAACATAAATAATTAAAAGCAATTTGCAGCTAAAATGATTGATTTCAAACAAATTGAGACCTTAAAGTGAATATGTCAGCTATATATAGTATATTTTTTATATTATATGTATTATATGTGAACTGATATATTAGTACATAATATTTATTACATAATTACCCAGTTTTCCAGATGGGGATATCTTTGTTTAATGTTTCCTTATGACTAATAAAAGTGGACCAAATAGGAATGTTGTCCTTATACATATATGGGTTCAGTGGAGATGCCTTAAACTCTTCATATGTGTATGTGTATGCCCACATGCGGGTGTGTGTGTGTGTGTGTGTGTGTGTGTGTGTGTGTGTGTGATGTGCAACCTCGGTAGGTGCAGAAATGCACCATGAGGGAAGAAACACTTGTTCCTACTGCCTTCATAATCCAAGTCCAACATCAATGCGGGATAGCTGGATCCTTCGAGTGTGATTTTGCACATTTATATACAGGTGACATTTAGCACCTGGTGACTGCACTTCATTACATTTCTTGATTCTCTGTCCAGTTCAGCTCTCCTCTAAGGAATTCTTTCCAATTACTAACTGGATGGTTTGGAGTATTGGGTATACAAAGTTTCTTGTTTGTTCCTGAATATGCCCCATTTATATGTCCAGCAATAGTAACAACTTAAAGTAATTTAAGAGAAGAGAAAACAAATAGGGTCCTGGAAATAGTGCTAAGAGACTATTACCACATGATCACATTCCAGTTTAGGGTTTCCAGCTGTTTGATTGTGAACAGGGAGGTCCAGTATTTCTGGGAAAGAGGTTGATAAATAGTATCCAGTTTTTTCAAATTTTTTTATTGTTTATATTTCCTGTGATTTGTACTTGAGGATTCCTTCTAGTTCTCTCAATTTGAATGTCCCATGTGGTTCATGAGTCAGAGCTGATCTCACAGCAAGGGAACCTCAAAAATTGTGCCATACATGGGCCCATGAGCATGTTTGTAAATCTGTATGAATATCACCTTCCTTAGGGTAAGCATGCAAATTGGTCAGCAGTACTAAATATTGCTTTCTTGCAATTTTGAATAAAAATACATAGAAATTAAAGCCACCCAGAAAGTACAAAGAAGGAAGTAAAACTTAACATGTGCATATCCCCCCTACCCCAGAGAGTATTATCATTGTTCTCAGTAGGTGAACATCATCTCCAAAACATCAGTATTTTAGAATGGAAAGATTTGTCAACTGCATGTACGAACACTACAATTTTTTGATAGTGCTGAGGTTCTTTGAAAGAAGGAGGGAGTGTTTTCTTTTCCTATAGGGAAGTTGTATTTTTCTTGAAATAAATATGTAGTGGTTAGACTCCATGTAGTGCATAGAATCACAAAATCTGTGATTCATATACATATACATATATACATTCATATTTAGAAGTAGTAATTAAAATTATATTTGTGTCACCATGGAAAATAGAGCCTTCTCTATCAACATAGACAAATAAGACCTTGAACATGTTGCTAACTTACTTTCAGGAACTTATATCTCTTAACAAATGATGAGTTTAAAAAAGTTTATCCCACAATTTTTAAATAGCTGCTTATAGTTCTGCTTCATTTATGTCATGGGCAGATCCTAAAATGACCCCCGTTTATGCTCATCTTTTAGTATTCACACCAGAAGAGATTGTATAAACCGCCCCCCCTTGAGTGAGGGCAGGATCTATGACTTGTTCCTAAACTAAAGAATATGGCAAAGTTGATGAAATGTTACTCCCTTGGTTATGTTACCTTAAATGGCAGAGATAATGGGGAGTCACTCCATGATTATATTACATTGAAGACTCAATATTTTATGCAGACCCACGTTAGTCTGTTTTACACTCCTGATGGTGTTGAAGAAGTAACTTACCACATCGTTAACTGCCTCTGGAGAGAACCATGTAGCAGACAACTGGAGGGCTGCACAATTAGTCCTCAAAACAACTTTATGTGGGATGGTACCTCATTCTTGTTGATCTTGTTGATGATGAAGCAGTTTAAGAGAATTATCCAGCCACTCTTAGTACATGTCAGAATGGGAGCTTTGATGGTTAATTTTATATATCAACCTGACTGGGCCAGGGGGTGCCCAGCCAATTGGTCAAGCATTATTCTGTATGTTTCTGGATATGTAACATTTAACAGACTAAGTAAAATAGATTGTGCTCCCTAAAGTGAGTGGGTCTTACCCAGTCAATGCGAAGCCTGAATAGAACAAAAAGACTGACGTTCTGGTAAGTAAGAAGAAATCCCTCCTGCGTGGCTGCTTTGAGCTGGGACTTTGGTTCTTTCCCACCTTCTGAAACACATCATTGGCTTTTCTGGGTCTTCACCTAGCTGCTACAGCTCTTGGGACTTCTCAGCCTCCATAATTATGTGAGCCAATTCTCTATAATAAATTAAAAAATACAGATAGAGATTTAGATACAATTATTGATATTGCCATCTTATTGGTTCTATTTCTCTGGAGTATCCTAATGTAGAACCAAAAGACCACCTTTCTAATCGGAAAGCAAATACCTTTTCTACCATTATCCCTCTTTCCTGTGAATGAAAATATGGCTGGTTTTTATGATGATACTTGGCAAGTAATAAAAATCCCTTTCTAACTATACACCATAAAGTGTGTTTTTGAATGTATCATCTCAATTGCTTTAAAACATTTATTCTATTCTTTCTAAAAGAAACTTCCTCTCTTTTTTACATTTTTTACTTCACAATGTAAAATAAATAGGAGAGGAGCTGGATGATTTGAGTGGGGCAATTGAGGACAATTGAGATCACTGATCACCCTCAACCCACTCCTGAAATCCCAGAACCCCACAGACCATATCTTGAAGAAACAATAAATACCTAAATTGATCTTTATTATACCCTTGGGGTTACGGAATATGGGAATTATTATCTTTAAATAACATAAAAAAAACTGAGTTTAAGCTAGGCTCTCCTGGCAATAGCATAATTTCAGTAACACCTAAACAGAGGTATCCTTATCTGGGCTACTAGAATTCTAGCATCATCCCTCCTCAAAGGTCAATCCCAAAGAAGTTGGTCCTTCCCCGTTAAATGCTTATACAAGTCATTTCTGAGCATTTCCAGAATCTTTAACATCTCAGATAGCCTATAGAAAAACATACAATTTTATTGATGACGACCATCCAAAAAACAAATGTTAAGGAAACAGTTCTTATATCAACAGCAAAACAATTAAGTTTGTGAAAGACAATGTAAGTCTAATGGTTAACAGAAATTTTTACCTGTGTGACCTTAGGCAACATACTCTTGTCTTGTTGTTTCCTTTATCTGAAAATGGGGGTGTTGATGCTGTCTCACGTAATTGTGACAATCAAAGTAGTGTATGCGGCAGTACTTATAATATGTGTAAGAGCCAATTATATTAGCTGTCAATAGATATGTGAATTCTTTGTAAGGTAAATACTCTTTTAATTTTCAGATATTTAATTGTACCTATAGAAAATCAGTGGCAGATTGCCTCCATGAGGGGCAGCACATTTTGTGTAATAAAGCAAAATAGAATTTCAATTTACCTTCACCAAGATCAAGTTCTACTAACACAGTGAAGTATCAGAGGTCAAATTATCTCAATCAGACCAGTATGAAATGTCTCATGCTTAATAAAATAAGAAAATAGGTTTGTTGCTCGTATGCTAAATTGCTGTTTTCCCACAAACTGGAGTTCAAAGCTGATGGAGCCTTGCAGGGAATGGAGCTCCATATAGGGTTACAGATAAACCACCTCCCACCTTTTATAAAGCTCCTGTCCTGTTTGTGGCTCATTACTTTCCAGAACATAATGAAGACCAAAGGCTTACAATGTAGAAAACAGGTCAGTTGGAAAGCACAAAGGCAAGAATTTAGGGTCTCCTTATGGTTCTGGTGATGCCTCATCTCATATAGTAGCATGCAGTGTGGAGCAGGAAGAAACATCTGTCTGACCCTAGGGGAGGTGATTCTTGCCCTCATAACCTGCAGATTCTTATGCCGGGATCTGCAGATTGATAGGTCACTGTCAGACTCCATGTACTTTCAGGAAAATGCACTAACAAATGAGGATCCCCACTGAGTTTTCAGTTAACTCATTAACGATCTTAAACACCTGGGTTGAGCCCCTGCAGAGACCTGGTGTAGTATCTTTACTGGATCATAGCTCACATGGCCAGAGAAAGTTAGTTCCTTATCTGAGTACCCAAGGTCTTTCAAATCTGTCTCCCAGAAAAAAGCTGTCATCCTAAAATGGAAATAGATCTATAAATCAAGATATTTATGTTTTAATTCTTCTGCCACTTAACTTTGTTGGTCCCTATTGTTGAGTTATTTAGTTGTTCTGGGCCTTTGTATGCTGCTAGGTTGAAGTTATTGCAACCCATGTTTAGGAAAAGAGGAAAACTGGAGGTCAAAGAATTTAGGGATTTTGTATAAGTCAGACAGCCGGTGAGCAGTAGAGTCAGCTTTCAATCAGGTGTGTTAGTCCCAGACCCCATATTTTTAAACCCTTCCTTACATCTCCTGCGTACTGAATTCTTACCAAATCACTCTTAACAGGTTTCGATGTGAACCACTCCTTTGCACAGAACCCAGTCTTCTCTTTTACTAACTCTGTAATCTTGGGCAATTTAACTTTTCTGAGTTTCTGTTTCCTCCTTTTGCTGTGAAATGTAAATGGGGGATAATAATAGAAATTAAGTCATATTTTTTTTTCAAGGATTAAATGGATTTTTATTCATAAAGTGCTTACAAAAGTACTTCAATAAATAGTGGTTGTTATTATTATCATCATCATTATTATGCCCTGATGCTACATGAAGACTTTAAACAAAATGAGAAGTAGAACCAGTACCAGTTGACAGACACAAGTATCAGTCATATCCAAGCAGTTTAATAAAAGCAAAGATCACCCTAAAAATACTATTATTTATGATACATTTGTATTGAGACTGAAGTCATATTAACTTCTCAATGCTGAAACAACGTTAGAATCATCTAGAAGCTTTAAAAAATATACATAGGGAAGCGCATTTGAGGCCAATTAAAATAAATTTTTGGGTATCCTTACATTTTTAAAGTATTCCAAAACCGGTTGATTTGGAGTTAGGGAAGGACCAGTTTATGAAGAGTTTTGAATTCCAAAAATAGTTATTATTTAGGGAGGGAGATGGGACTAGAAAATGTTCTAGCCGAGAGTACATCTTTTCACCCCATGTGCTGACCTCTGCTGTCTTCCTGGGTCAGAATAAATAAAATTCTAGTTTTCTCCATTTCTTAAAGTTGATATAAATACTATTCCCATAACTTGGTTATTCCAATTTTTATCTCTCACTGGCAGCCACCCTAATTCTATTTAAAAGATAATCATTTCCATCCTGACCTTAAATCTCTCTTTTTGTCTGGTTGGCTAAGTATTCTAGAAATGAATTCAGAAATGTTTAAGATCTTGGTTATTAAGATCATCCCAACATTGTCAGGTAAAAATAAAAAGAAGTAAACAAAATTTAATTTGCTTGTTCTCAGTATAGCTTTATTTCTTTCAGTTTTAGGCATGATTTTCCATTTCTTTTCATGGGAGTAAGGGCCAGAAATGGATGTGAGCTCAAAGACTGACTTTACTCTCCCATCATTGAAGCATGCCATATTCTCTCTCTGAGGAGAAACTACTAATAAGAGTAATCTTTTGGGGGTGATTTAAACACTTCCTTGCAAGAGATTTCCCAGTGTCCAAACTGGTAGGTCAGCTGAGCTAATAGATTGTGATTGTCAATTAACAGGGGAACAATTTTAAAATCTAAGTGTTTATACAGTCTTCAGTTCATTAAAGCCTGATCTATATATGTAGACTTGACAGTCCCCAATTGTTTTAGTTGTGTTAATTTAAGCTATTCATGTAATTGAGGCTTCTTCTCTATCAACAATACAGGAAGACAGGAGAATGAGATGAAGGGACCCTGGCTGTTCTGAAAGAGGTCACAGCCCATCTATGCATGTTTTGGAGGGACACAGAAAAAGAAACTTCCAAATACATGACTTCAAGATACATGCCAAATATGGAAAGGGAAAGCTTTTCTGAAACACACTGGAACAACATCTAACTCAGTGTCACTCAAGACCTGTTTGAGGAGCCAATCTTGAATTGAGTCTTATAGGGCTTCTCTATATTGAAAACATAAGAGCAAGCCTATGTGCAAAAGTCTGGAGAGGAAAGAAAACAAGGTTTGTGCACAGGGCAAAAATGGCATGGGGTAACATGAGTGAGTACAGAATATGGGCTGAGAACACACCGCAGGCATCTTTGTGATGGGAGCTTGGCTTTTATTCTGAAGGTTTTATAAAAACATTTCAGGTTTGTAATCAGGATAGTAGTATGATTTGGTTTGAATCTCAGGTGGGGAAGAAAGCACTTTTGAGAATTACATTTAAGAGTCACCCGGTGAGGTCAGAGATAAATGAGCAGATTGTTGAGGGAATTCCACATCATATCATCTAAGGAACAGATAAAAGAGCTTTGACAGATTTTAGGCTGGAGGGGGTAGGATCAGTGTAAGACATCTGGCACCATGTAGAAGAGGGAGAACATTTTTTATTTGTAATTCCTAGGCACTAAAAGATCTATTAGTTTTTGGAGACATATTTGAGTTCAACATAAAAAAAAAAAAGTAATAATAACCACTATGGATGTTTGGAGTTGTCCTAAGATGGGAAGGTTTGTAAGTTGCTTCCCATTGATCGCTGGTTAGAGATAGAGGTGCAAATATTCCATCAGTAGAGGATAGGCTAGGTATATTTATGTCATTTGCAAAACTCTGTGCCCTCGTGGAGAACTCTGGTCACCATATGTAGCCACCAAAAAATGTGCTGATGAAATAAACCACAGAAGGGTCACTAGCGGAACAACCTCCCTGAAGGGCTGAGATGGAAGTTCAGATAATGAGAATTCTTTGTACTCATTGTAGACACAATCTTTCAATTAGAATCAAATAACGAACCAAAGGTCCTTTAAAATCTGTGGCCTCCACCTTGTAACCAAAAGGACCTGATTCAGAGTTCTTGATTGGATCCTCCTGGCAAGGGACTTACATCATTTTTTCCATAAACTATCATTATTCACAGGGCACAAATTCATCTTTACAACTGCATTTACTGAATATCTTTCTTTTATTTTTCTTTCCAGAAAATTGGAGGTAAAATATGTCTTCTGAAATGGTACATTTTAATATAAAGGATATTTCAAGGTGCAACAAAAATAATAGTTGTGTATGTATTTGTGTGTAAAATAATGTGATATGTATAATATATATTTTAATACATCATCTTATGATCTATAATATTCTAAAGAATATGGGAATGAAAATGAATAAATAATCTATGAATATGCATAAAAATAATATTTATGGTGATTATCAGAAAAATGAGGGAGTGGATGATATTCAAATAGCTCTTCCTTAGTTTGATACCCACTTCAGTAACAAACATGGGTCAGTTTGGTGCCCAGCTGAACTGAGATACAGAATCATTTTACTTGACATTTCACTTGACTTAAAGTTTTCTATAAATCTTTTCTTTTCAGTATTATTAAGAAAGAATTGACATACATCACTATATAAGTTTAAGGTGGACAGCATGATGGTTTGATTTACATATATTTTTTATTTAAAATATTTTTAATGTTTATTTATTTTTGAGAGAGACAGAATGTGAGCAGGGTAGGAGCAGAGAGATAGGGAGACACAGAATCTGAAGCAGGCTCCAGGCTCTGAGCTGTCAGCACAGAGCCTGATGCATGGCTGGAACTCACGAACCCATCAGATCAGGACCTGAGCCGAAGTGGGGCACAAACTATTGAGCCACCCACGTGCCACTGATTTACACATATTTTTAAATGATCACCCCAGTAGAGTTAGCTAATTTCTATTTTTATCTATGTATCTATCTATCAATCTATCTATCTAGATAGGTAGTTAGATGTAGATAGATATATAGAGTAAAAAGAAAGAAAAAGGAAAGCATTTTTTTCCTCATGGTGACAACGCCTGGGATTTACTGTCTTAACAACTTTCACATCTATTGTACAGCAGTGTTAGCTGTAGTCATCATGTTGTGCATTGCATCGCTAGTACGTATTTATCTTATAACTGCAGGTTTGTACCTTTTGATTGCCTTCCTCCATGTCCCCCTCACACACCCTCTGTCTCTGGTAATCCCAAGTCTGACCTCTTTTTCTATGAGTTTTGTTTTGAAGATTCCACATATAAGTGAGATCATATAGTATTTGCCTTCCTCTGACTTATTTCACTTAGCGTAATGCCTTCAAGGTCCATCTATATTGTCACAAATGGTAGGATTTCCTCATTTGTGTGTGAAAACACACACACACACACACACACACACACACACACACACACACACACAAACAGAGTATTCATTTATCCACTCATACGTTTTTGAACATTTAGGTTGTTTACATGTCTCGGCTATTGTAAATAATGCTGCCATGAACATGGGGGTACAGACATCTTTTTGAGTTAGTGTTTTCATTTCCTTTCTCAGAAGTGGAATTTCTTGATCATATGATAGTCCTATATTGAATTTTTAAAAGATTCTCCATGCTGTTTGTCACAGAGGCTACCAATTTTTAATCCCACCAACAGTGCACAAAGGTGCTCTTTTCTCCACATTCATGCCAGCATTTCTCATTTCTTGTCTTTGTGATGACGATGGCCATTCCAACAGGCAAGATGTGATATCCCAGTGTGGTTTGAATTTGCACTTCCCTGATGAGTAGGGATGTTAAGGTTCTTTTCATGTATGTGTTGGACCTGTTGGCCTTTTGTATATCTTTAGAAAATGTCTATTCAGTTCCACTGATCATTTTTTTTTTAATTAGAGAGAGAGAGACAGCACATATAAGTGGGGGGTGGGCAGAGAGGAGGAGGAGGAGGAGGAGGAGGAGAGAGAATCTTAATCAGGCTCCATGCTCAGCCTGACGTGGGGCTCAATCCCATGACACAGGGTTATGACCTGAGCGAAAATCAAGAGTTAGACACTCAACTGACTGAGCCACACAGGCACCCCTTTTTTCCATTAATCATTTTAATTGGTTTATTTGATATTTTACTATTGAGTTGTATGAGTTTATTATATTTTTTGGATATTAAATCCTTAGAAGTTTATTATGTTTTTTGGATATGAAACCTTTCTTGGTTTACAAATTTTTTTTTTTGTATTCTGTAAGTATTCTTTTTCACTTTTTGATGGTTTATTTTGCGTGCAGAAGATTTTTTATTTGATGTAGTCTTGCCTGTTTATTTTTTTACTTTATTTCTTGTCCTTTATATCCAAAAAAATCAGTCTCAAGACTTATGTCAAAGAGCTTTCTTACTATGTTTTCTTCTACTCTAATGGGGTAATTTCCAATGTCCTATCCTCCAGATCACTGATGCTTTCTTCTGCATGGTTGAGAAGCTCTGTTAGTACTCTCTATTTAAATTCTTCAGTTTATTTCATTTTTCAGCTCTAGGATTTCTGGGGTTTGTTTGTTGGTTTGTTTGTGTTGATGACTGCTGTTCCTTGTCAGACTCCCTTTTTTGTTCATGCATTGTTTCCCTAATTATGTTTAGTTCTCTGTGTTTTCTTGTAGCTCACTAAACATCTTTAAAAAGACAATTCTGGGGGCACCTGGGTGGCTCAGTCGGTTGAGCGTCCGACTTCAGCTCAGGTCATGATCTCGCGATCTGCGGGTTCGAGCCCCGCGTCGGGCTCTGGGCTGATGGCTCAGAGCCTGGAGCTTGCTTCCGATTCTGTGTCTCCCTCTCTCTCTGCCCCTCCCCCGTTCATGCTGTGTCTCTCTCTGTCTCAAAACTAAATAAACGTTAAAAAAAAAAAAGACAATTCTGAAGTCTTTGTCCAACAGTTTATAATTTCCATTTGCTGAGGTCAGTTATTGGAGTTTTGTTAATTTCCTTTGGTGGTGTCATATTTACCTGATTTTTTTAATCCTTATTATTATTATTTTTTATGTTGGTGTCTGTGAAAAAAAGAGTAATTGGACTCTTCTCCCAGGATTTATATGTTTGCTTGGCAGATACAGTTCACCAGTCATCTCACTTTGGGTTCCTGGATGTGTCTGCTCGTAATGTTCTTGGCAGGTGGGGCCTTTTATTATGGTCTGTTTGGGGGCAAGGGAACAGCTTGAGCTCTGAGGACAGGGTTTAGGTGGGTTGGAGGGAGCTGGCTACTGGTGAGAACAGTGAGATAGGGCTGCTAGCTTGGTTCCCTACCCAAGTGAGGCTGTATAACAGACTCTGTGGTTGCCTGAAGTCTCTGCTCAGGTTTACTAGATAGTCACAACTAGATACTACATTCAGTAATAGTTAGGGTTATGAATTAGCAAGGCAGCAAGATGGAACCCAGAACCTCTACACCTCATTGTTTGAAGACCAGAATCAGGCCAGAGTATGCACTGAATTCGTGGTCTGGTGAGGCTACTGGTTTTGCTCTTCAGATAGGGGAGGCTTTGCTCAAGTACATATGGCTCTTGGGTGGGCTATGCAACTTCCTGTATGGTCCATTTAGATTCTCCGATCACCAAGCCTAAGGCTGTGTTCAGCCCTGAGTGGGGCTATGAATTATATTACCTACCTACGCATAGTGGAAGAAACAGCTCTGAAGCCAGTGAAGCTCTTTGTTGTTCGTCTTAACTCAAGTTGAACCACACCCCAAATTCCCTGGCTGAACAGGGCCACTGACTTTGTTTTGCAAACTATGGGCTCTGCATGCCTTTCCGCTCGGCTGCACAGTTTCCAGGAGTTGTCACCATCCATCTGGTCAGATGGGGCAGGAAGACAGCCTCCACAGTATTTACAATTCAACTCCTTGCCTGGGCATGGGCAAAATGGGCTGTGGGGCCAGCAAAATTCCTCATTTGAGGATCTGAATCAAGCACATCCCTGCCGAGTTCCCTAGTCAGATAGTGACTCCAACTTGGTTTTGCCACTTGACATTTATAATCAGTTTAGAGTTGTAACCGTGGAACCAGTGTAAAATCACATGTTGCTGATTAAAAATTTTAGAGCATAAGTATGTACTTGGGATCTATTAGGTTGAATCATACAAAGTTGCCAATATTTAAACATTTTAACCTAGAAAGTGTTAATTTCTAGGGTTCAAAGTAAGAAAAGTTTCAGTTGGTCTTTGCTGGAACACAAAGAGACTTGAGAATTATGCAACTCTTAAATTCATTATTCAACTCTTAGAACCTAAATTTTCCTTATCTGTTAAATATGGACAATAGCAACAACCTGTTAGAAGTTGTGTGTATTAAATGAGACACCACGTGGAAACACACTTTGAAAATGGTGAAGTCATTTGGATTGCATTAGCATCCTCAAAAACCCCAATGAGGTTGTTGGCTTTATATTTCACTCCCTACTGGTTAAGTGATATCTTGGTTAGAATACACAGGAGTTTACATGTTTTTATTTCCTTCTGGATGTGATCTGACTTTTCTTTCATTTAGTGTTTATTCTCAAAGCTGTTTTCTTCCTTCCTCAGATTTACCATACAGATTTCTTCTGAACGGGTAGGATATTTATACATTTCATTAACAATATGTACTTAGGCTTTCTGTTTTGTTCATCCAGTAAAAGGCTCAGTAGAAAATGTGCTTGAGGATGTTCCCCTTACCATTGGGGAATGGAAATTAATTCTCTCACAATTACTAAGAGCTTTAAGCATTTGTTTTGTTTAGGAGTCAAACAGCTGTGCTTGGTTTTATTATTTTTAATGTGCTTTGGCCCTTTATATCCGGGTGATACATTTAACAAACATTTGTCAGACAGAACATTCAACAAATCTAGTCTGGTACCAGCCAGACCTAAGAGGTCTTTTGATTGTGAGCTTCTCTCCTCCTTCAAATCTGTTGTCCAGCCTACCTGCGGAGTCTAACTTCTGATCATGAATCAGATCACGACATCCTCTCTGTAAGAAGAACGTTGCATGACTCCCTAGTGCTCCAAAGGTTAAGATCTAAGTTTATGGTTCAGTGTACATGGCCTTCTTAAAACATAATCTGGTGACAGATAATCTCTTGTGTCTCCCCTCCAGAAAGGGTTCCAAGTTACTAAACTCTACCATTCTCTGAACACTCTGTCACAAGTTTCTCTTTGACTATTCACAACCAGGTCCTCTACCTGGGATGACTTTGCTATCTTCTGTGACTAGCAAAATCAGTGGCTTTTTTGGTCTTTTTTGACTAGCAAAATCATCCTTATAAGACAGCTCAAATACCATTTCTCTATGAAATTCTTTTCTTGTCCCTGAGGCAATTAATCATTTATTCCTGTTTCCCTTGGAACTGTGCTCATGCTTTCTATTGTGATTATACTTTTACTTACCTGTTTCTCTTTCTCTAGTCTGTGACCTGCTGTAAAGCAAGGACTCTGACTTACTCATCTTTGCTTCCCCAGGGCCTAGATAATCACTGATTTTTTTTAAGCATAAATGAAGGGTAAGTTTCTCCTGCTTCTATGAAGCGTAAGTTTCTGCTGCTAATACTGCCTAAACAATTCACAATGAAGATTCCTGATTACTCAGTGAATATTCAAAATGTCTGAAAATTCCAGAGAAGAAAATTACTGAAAATTGTTCGGAAAGCCAAGAGGAAAGGGAGTTTCAGGTATATGATTTCTTATACTCTGGCAGGGTGTATGTAGGGACTCCCTCCTCATATCTGAGCATCAATAGAGATGCCCTGTTTTGGTATCTGGGAATAGCTTCTAGCATTTGAGATTATCACTTAATGAGATGCTGTAGATGTTTGGTGTTATTCAACTGATAGCAACCCCAGCATACTCAGATCACAGAGAATGATTGTCTAACTGTATTCTCCCTCAGGAAAAACATATCCATATGGGAAAGCTACACCTTCCCCATAAATGGGGGACCACAAAGATGAGGGGCAGACATGTATATTAGTGTAATAGTTAAACAAATTGGAATAATTATATGAAAGTGAAGAATAAAGAGTGTCCATATATTCAAATTTGGGCCCAAATATGTGACAAGTTGACACAGGAAGCAGCAAGGGGATGTATGCCCCAATGTTCAAGAAGGGAGGGACATTCAGTACAGGGAGAGCATAGTGTTATTGCATACGGGGAAGCAGGTTTCATTAAGAAATGAGCAACTAAATTTGCCAGATGAAATAGTTCCCTGACCTTGTATGCAGGAGATGAATACTCATATGTATGAGATTTCTAATGGAGGGGATTGGACAAAACCAATGTTTCACAGACATTATTATGTATATGAATTACCCGGGGTCTTGGTTAAATGTCTATTCTTATTTAAGAGATCTGGAGTGGGTCACAAGAATCTTCATTTCTAACATTCTTAGGTAATTCTGATACATCTGGTCAGCAGTACATACTCTAAATACTAATGCACTGGATAATATGGAAAAGTGACAGTATTTCAGTGTTGTTAATATCATAGATTCCAGAACCAGAAAGCCATGATTTTGAGTTTTAGTCTGGTATACCTTTGGTAAATTTGTTTATCCTGTCTGAGCCTTATGTTTCTCATCTGAAAATGGGAATACTATTGTATTGTCTTGGTCCAGATTAATTAGAAGATATATATAGACTATTTGATGCAATGCAACACATAGTTAGCTCCTATATAATGCCAGTGATTTATTTCAGGTTTAACAGTATCGTATCTTCCATTTAAAGGATTATATTATTCTAATTTATTTCTAAGTGTATCAGAATAGTAAAAAGACAAAAACCACAATGTGAAAATCAATGACAGTACATTTTATTGTTCTGATAATAACTTTAGTAAACTTGAGCCGCCTCAGCCCAGTACAAAATTATCCATCTGGTGAACAACTCTTCATCCTTCAAAATGCAACTAAAAGATTCAGCATACCATCTATTCTTTGCCTTCCCAATCATAATTAGAGAATTATCACTCAAATATTTGGTACCTTTGCTATTCTTACTGCATATGCATTTCTTAAAGCATCATCATAAAGTTATGAAAATCACCACTTTGCTATTTCTTCTCTTTTGAACTGGGAATTTCTTGAATTTAGGTACCAATTATTATCACACATTGTATCCCTAGCATCTCTAACATGTAGCATGATAAATTATTGATCTTTCAAAATAATCAATGAGTAAAAAAAATAGATGAATATTCAAATCGATAATGAAAAGAGGAAAAGTCAGTCCTTGGTGTTCACATTTTCCTTTTATACTCTTCCTGCCTCGTTCTGGAATGTTCTATCTTATTGGGGTGGCGTTTTGCCTCTAGATGCTATGATGAGACACTTGATTAAGAGGTTTTCAATAGATTTAATGCTTCTGTTTGAGGAGTTTGCTTTTTAACCAAGGTCTGTAGTAGATATGCAGATGCATAGGAAGCTATATCACTGTATAACAGCAGACTAAGAATTAAGAGAGGGGATACATATTTGGAGCAAGTGCAGGTCAATTCATATACTCTCCAAATGATGAATAATCAACTCTATTTGTTCATGAGTCAGCCTGCACTGATTCAAGAGTAAAAATTAGGAATAAAGAAATTTCCCTATTTGTGCTTGTGCTACTGTTTTATGGGAAGGCACTTTCTTTTGTTTTGGCACCAACTGCAGGCCTACTCCACTCAACCAGAGGGCCTTATGCTGAATGTAAGTGAGCATGCTTTGAGAAAATCCAAATGGCTGGGAAGTTAGATATCCATTTCTAAGGACTTTTAGAGGTCATCTTATCCATCTCTCTGTCCTTAGAGATAAGAGCTTTCATAATGCAGGGAAGTCTGATGCTCATGGCGTTCTTGTGGACTGAGACACTTTGGTTTACAATTCTCTCTCTCTCTCTCTTTTTTTTTTTTTTTGCAAATTATTACAATTAGTACACTGGAAAATAAGGTCAGGCATAGTACTGCCCTTGTCCTGCTGACAGTGACAGCTACTAGAATTGAAAGCAGAGTAGAAAGATCAATCTCTGTAACTCCTCTTGAAATAAACTAAAAACTGAAGGAAAAAAATGTGTTTTTTTTATTCTGTAATGATGATGGTAATGCTAACGATTTATAGTAGTTACTATTTATTAGATATTTATTAGGCACTGTAGTAACTTCTGTAAAGCCATTATCATTTTCATTCATTTTTCATCTTTATTAAACTTGTGAGAAATGGGTATTATTATACCACTTTAGATAATGGGGAAATTGTCTTAGAGAGGTTAAGTTAGGTAACGAATGTTATATCTCTGTGCCTACAAAGTCCTGCTCTGCACTGCAAAGTTCTATGTCTCCCTGCCCACAGAAGCATTGTGATACTTGTTTCCAAGATGGCAGCATCATTTGTGGAAAATCCTAGAGATCATACAAAGATACATTGGAGGTGAAATCTCCATATAGAGTATGTATCTCTTTTAATCTTAAATGTTAACAGCAATAGTGATTTTTCTCAGTTCTCTAGCAAATAACTGAGAGGTAGAATCAGCAGATTTCCCTACATGTCTCTCCAAAGCTGCTCATGGGGTTTCATTCTCAGTGCTAGCAACTAAATTCTTTAAATAGCCCTGCCTGTGCTTTGTGACTTTCATTCTAGTTCCCTTCCTAGGGCCTGTAGGCTGAGACTGTGGGAACCATATGGCTGAATGTAAGTTTAACCCTTGAATGAGCTAGAGTCAGAAGAGTCCAGCATTGGGGTCTGCAATAACCGTCTCTTCTGTGGCCTTACTTAATATAGCTCTTTAGCTTCTCCCTTGCCCTTGAATTAAGAGGCCTCTAACATGTGGATGTTTTTTGGTATTTTTTTTTTTCTTTTTCTACGTTAAGTACAGCTGAGCCCATCGAGAGTCTGGCAGGCCCAATGCCCAAGTCTGTAATTGAAATTTGATAGCCTGCCTTTATATTGAACTGGTACATTTTTTTCTTATTTCTCCTTTTAGAAAAATCAATAAATGGTTTATGATGCCTTTCAGAGAGATTGAATGAGTGGAAATCAGGTTTAGCCATATTATTATGGCAACTAACAATACGATTTCAAATATTGTATCTGGTCCCCAGTTGTATATTAGGTCAGTATTTCCTGATTTTTTATCAGGGAGATATGCTTTCCTCAGCTAGCATAATAACAATTTTTTGAACATCAAATTTTGGCCTGGCATGTAGAATTAGATAGGGGTGTGTGTGTATGTGCACATGTGTGTATATGTGCATATATTCATACATACGTATGTGCATATATGCAGGTATGTATGCACATAATATACCTCTATGCAGATAAATGCTGTTTTTACTATGCTCCCACTACACAAATGGGAAAATTAACGGGTGCCTGTTTGGCTCAGTCTGTTAAGCATCTGACTTCGGCTCAGGTCTTGATCTCACACTTGGTGGGTTCCAGCCCCACGTTGGGCTCTGTGCTGACAACTCAGAGCCTGGAGCCTACTTCAGATTCTGTGTCTCCCTCTCTCTCTCTCTGCGCCTTACCCGCTCATTCTCATTCTCTCCATCTCTCTCTCTCTCTCTCTCTCTCTCTCTCTCTCTCTCAATCTCAAAAATAAGTAAACATTAAAAAAACATTTTAAAAAACTGGGAAAATTGAAGCTTACAACTTTCTCAAGACCTACTGCTTTTGAATAGGTAAGATTTCAACCTTGCAGTCTGGCTTTAAAGCATATGGTCATTGTTTTCTATCATTCTACTTTCTCCAACTTATTTTTTAAGTGCAAACATTCTTTCTTCACTTTGGCTTACTCCCACTGAGAACGTGCCCTAGGCTCCTGGTCATCTGAGTACAGATGCCTGGTGAAGGGGTAACTCACCTTGTTCACAGCCCTTTGTCTGTTTTGCCCAGCTTCCTGCCCTTCCTAGTCCTTTCCTTATTCCTTAAATTCTAGCTCCTGGGACATGTGAAATCAAACACCAGACACCTGAGCCTGTGCCTAGCTGAAGAGCCATGATTGATTGCTATGCCCTAATTACTTAGAAGGTTTGGGAGTGGGTGCAAGAATAGAGATGATCACAGAACAGTTAAAAAGAGATTTGTTTCTCTTTTTGCTGCTCCCCTGTCATGTGCAAATGTCTGTTGGTTTCCTTTCAGCCTGTATGTGATTAAGAATCCTGCTGAGATGACACTTGGTTTGAAGAGCCAAGTGTTGTGCTTGTATTTCCGCAGGTAATTCACTGTGGATTCATGGGAAGATCATCTTCATTTTATAGGAACAAGCCTTTCCATAATCTTTTAAAAAAATCTGTAACAATTGCCATGACTACAATAAGGTGAAATTTTCTGATGAGAATATAATTGATGAAATGTTATTTTGTGTTTCATTAATTTGTACTTTGACTCTCAGGTTTTCACTTACCTTGCAACTTCTTTTAAACACATACAAGAAAACCATCCTGATGATATTTAATAACCAAGAAAGTAAACATAGCATTTAGGTAATTTATTTAGCTAAATTCAGGTATCGTCATTAGAACCTTTATGTATATCACTGAGAGAAGAGTTAAAATTAAATTGTTCTAAAGAAAATAACCTACACAGGTTCACAAGATTTAAAATTGTAAGAGTGACCCCTAGTGACTATGTAACTGCTTAAATCTTTACTAAAATTCAATACAGTGTTAAATGTGAACATTCAAAGAAAAAAAAGGGCGTGCTTCATCATTAAAAAAAAAGTTATTCATCTTGAATTCAGTAGTTACATTTTGAAAATAATGTGATTTTATAACAAAACGTGGATTTCTTCCTGGTAAAATATATATGCATTTGTCTTTCCATCCTTCAGTTCAAATGAGTAAACCTGCATTGTGAACCTACTGGATGAAAAGTACAGTGAAGTCCCTGAGGATGATGAGATAAAGGTCTCTTTACTGTTTCTATGTTGCTCACAGACTAATGAGGAAAGAGACAAACAAAATGGACCATTTAGGGCAGTAGGGGTAAGAGGCATCAGTGTAACAACAGAGTGTAATGTTGGGGGCTCTAAGAATAGGACCACTGTGCAAGGGCTGCCTGTCCATTCCTGAGCAGAGTGGGTCAGAATGAGAGCTCACCCTATGGGAAACAAGAGAGCGAGGTAGCTGGGCACAGACACAAGAAAGCAACACAAGTCTGTGTAGAAACTGCAAGTATATCAGCAGGGTTGGAGCATATAAAGTTATCAAGATATGCAAAATAGGCTTGTGATATGGGCCTGAGATAGCTCAGGAAAGGCCTTGTGCACAATTCTTGGGCATTCTGCTGAAGGCAATGGGAATTGACTTGAGTAAGGAAATAATGCAAATAAATCTGCATTTTGGAAGAATCTTCCGCCCTCAGAGAAGTGCATAGTCTTTGGGTGATCAAGTTAGAGACCAAATTGGCAGCTTTCAGTATCTCCACCTTGGAAAATGTTATGGTTATTCTCCCTTTGGCTAGATCACAGATATCTGGGCAAATGCTTTATATACTTCATTCAAATTTGCTACTAGACACAGAATGCCTTCAAAAAATGTATGATAAATGGATTTGAACATTACATAATTTTCATCTGGTACAAAGGTACAAACCATATCTATGTGTTCATATTTACATATATAAATACAAACATACACTCACTAGCACACACATATGACATTTAATAATTAAAAGGTATATTTTAGTGTTATAGATATATAAACATTTATTCAGATATAGTAACTGTATAAACTACAATATGACATTTCATTTGGAATCAAGCCTTTTAAAAATCTTCATTACATGGAGATTTTTTAATGAACTACATTGTAGCTGAAGAAAGTGTTGTATGCCTAGATTGTCCAGATAAGAAATCTAAATCTAGAGGCACCTAGGTGGCTCAGTCGGTTAGGTATCCGACTTCAGCTCAGGTCAGGAGCTCATGGTCCGTGAGTTCGAGCCCCATGTCGGGCTCTGTGCTATCAGTTCAGAGCCTGGAACCTGCATCAGATTCTGTGTCTCCGTCTCTCTGTGCCCCTCCCCTACTCACACTCTGTCTCTCTCTGTCTCTCAAAACATGAATAAACATTAAAATTTTTTTTTTAAAAATCTAAATCTAAAACTGTAGGCTTTGTATTAATGATTGAATCTTCACCTTTCTCTTACATGAGAACACTTACTTCACCTTGCTTTCTGGCGGTTTGGTAGGGCTTCTGTAACAAAAGACCATAGGCTGGGTGACTTAAACAATAGATACTTACTTTCTCACATTCCTGGAGGCTGGCAGTCTAAGATCAAGGTGTTGGCAGATTTGGTATCTCACTTTGTCCTCACATGACCTTTCTCTGTGCATGTGGACCCCTGGTGTCTCCTTCTCTTCTGAGGACACCAGCCATATCTGATTTAGGGCCTCACTCTTATTCACTCATTCAGTCTCCAAATACAGTTACATTGGGGGTTGAGACTTCAACATATGAATCTTGGGCAAACACAAAATGCTTTTTCCAAACTCATACTTTATGGAAAGCTCTTGAGCACAATCAGAAGTATGGTTTTTGGTAGCAGGAAAAGCAGTTGTGCTAGAAACTATCATGGAGGCAGTAGTATGTTGCTCAGTGCTCTCTTCAGAATTGAGGCACTTATTCCTCCAGCTCCTAGAGCGCCACCACCTGGCGGTTCAAAGTCGAGTCCCTTTTCACAGGTTCCCACATCCAAATGTAATTGCCTTCCCCAAAGTTATATCCCTTGCTTGGTGGCAATCCCAGTCCAAAGACTAATCTATTTAGGCCCTAATATTCAACATGGATGGATTGATGGATGAAGCAACTCTGAAGGGATATCTGAGGTCCAGACATAGTCATGACATTGACTTAATTCTTCATTGAGTCTGCACTGCAGCCCACTTCTATCTTATGTTGAATCCTGCTTTCTACATTTCCGTTCCACAGTGTAAACAGAAAGGGAAAACATTTCATTGGCTCTGAACACTGAGAATATGTCTCATTTTTTTCTCAGGGAATCCAAGCAAATTTATTTCAAACATAGATTGTCAAACAGAACTGATATAATCCATTTTCATGCCATCAAGCCTTAGAAATCAAAGAAATAGTTCATATCTGTATTATGTTTTTAATTATTATTGAGTATTCTCTAGTTACTAATTTGGTTTACATACCAAGATGATAGAAACACTTTGAGGACAGGAATTTTATTAAAATGATCCTCTATTGCATTCATAACAGCAAACAATATACCTAGCATATTGGGGATACTGAAAAATTATAGCAAAACTGTGATTTACTGTATCTTCTCTAGAAAGCAAATAAAAATATTGGTATATCTATGAATGTGCATTGATCACATATATATTAAAGCCTGGGTCAAAAGCTATTCCTCCATGATGTTTTTATTGACATATACCAGGTAAAATAATCAATTCTCACTGAACATTCTCTCTTGCTTCTTTGCACTATCTTAGTTCCTACCATCTATTGTAGTTATCTGGCTTCCTTTGCTACAGTTTTCACTGGACAACAAAGAAGAAAGTTGAAAGAGGGGGATAATGTTCATTCCCCTTTATAAGTCAAGAAGATGTGGTGGAGGTGGGCCAGATATGGATGGTACCTTTTCAAAGCATCAACACTTGGATGCACCCTGGGATTTGTAGCTCTCTCTACATTGATCAGAAATGTAGCTTTTATTGAGGTATCCCTACTCTGTCTAAGAACTGGTTCACTTAATGTTACAGTTAACTTCGAATGGCTTTAGACTTTTATCCCTTCTTCTTGCCTTAAGTTTCAAATAGCGGGATTTCAACCCTCAGAATAGAAGGGTAGAGGTGGACAGGAACCCTTTCAACTAATGCAGCCATATCCCTGATATTAACCTGTTCTCAAAGGTAATAAACCATACCCACCTCCTTTCTGACAATCTTACAGATCAAAGACACCAGGTAATTTTACAGCAGCCACTTTTGTCTGCCTGAGCCCACACCTTTATTCTAACAGTCCTGTCTATGCATGAAGTGGCAGGAAGGAGATCAGTACAAACTTTACATTAAAAAAGTGCCAAATCCAAGCCCCCTGCTCTGACTCATGCTCTCATCTAATTCTGATCCATGTGTAGTTCTTGAGATCTGAAATTCCTTTCTCACAAAACTGGGCTTGCCATGAAACATTGGTGGTGGAATTCAGTTCCTGTGTGTTAAATGCTCAATTTTCTATAGGACATAGCTAGATTTCACACCATGACTTTCTGTGCTTTATAATATTTGAGATAATGAGCTGTTTTTAACTAATACTGTTAGTTAACTTCAGTATTAATTTGGGTTCCCAGAAATAGATACTGAGGTGGAGATCTATTTGCAGGGCTTTTATCAGTGAGTATTTTCATCAACACTGTTCTAAATAAACTGTGGGGTGGGGATGATTTTTATGCTCCTGCCTGGGAAAGTCATTTGAAGTGGGATGCTCTCCCCAGCCCTACTTGGGGCAAGGATATAATCTTGACACAACAACTTTCTTCTTCTGAGGGAATTCTGCCCAAGGTGCTTAACAGCTGAGAGTTGTCAGCTGATAGCTGTGCTTATTGCTAAGGAGTAAGTCCTCTGTCTCAAAGGGAGATCTGGACCATATCCTACATGGTCCACTATATTTGGTAAGATTCAAGATCCTGTCCATAGGGGAAAATGTTTTAATACATTATTATTTGGAGTTGCATCCTAAGAAGTGTTCAATCTGGTGACCTTGTGAGAGTAGGGTAATGTTCTGAAAGTGTGATCCTGGAAGCACCACTACTGAAGGGGAAAATGTTAAACACTTATTTAAAATACGTCCCCTCAAAAATACTAAGAATCTTTGGAGATAGGTTCAAGGATATTCTCTTAGTTAGCATCCTTCCCCAAACCAGATGAAATAGGCCCTCCTAAATTCTATGGAAAGGGCTGCTTTGTAAGGGGATGTCCCCTCCAGGTACTTCCTAAGGCAAAGACATCTCTATTCATAGTTGTGTGTATATGTATTTGCGTTTTGAATGAATGATGATAATTCACTTTTATAACGTGTCACACATAGTACATTTAAGAAAATGTGGTATTTTTAAACTCATTTTAATTAACACTTTTGCTATTTGAGGATCCGTGATATTTTTTGTCAAAATAGACTTTGAACGAGTGTTGAAAAATCTTG
The DNA here is from genome assembly GCF_016509475.1 of Prionailurus bengalensis. Classification (NCBI taxonomy): domain Eukaryota; kingdom Metazoa; phylum Chordata; class Mammalia; order Carnivora; family Felidae; genus Prionailurus; species Prionailurus bengalensis. The sequence continues at coordinate 40,852,855 of NC_057352.1, forward strand.
GAATGTAGAGAAAATCCATTGGAGTATGAAGCATTTAGCAATAATCAGGCATTAGTAAGCAACTTCATATACAAAGTAATTTGAAGAGCTTTAGGAAAATGGGAATTTGAGTAGTGGGCAAGAGTGAATCTCTAGCTAGTGACACCCATCCTGTAATAACCTAGCATCTATCTCACAAAATGGTTTTATGCATGGGACTATGGGAGGTGATACAAATTTGTTGTTCAAGATAGGCAATGTTTTTTTAAATTGCTATTATTACAACAAGTCATCTTTATTTCCGTTAAAATCTCAGCTCTATCAGCCCCCATGCCTTCACATATCTAGTCAATACTGGTGATTCTAAATTTATATCTTTATCCCATATATCTTTGCTAGACTTAACTAAATTTATTAATTCAGATACCTGTGTGAAATCTCTACTTAAGTATCACCTGAACATTGGCATGACCAAAAGCAAACCTTTTATCCTCTCTTTCCATCCCCTAGACTGATTTCTTTGGCAGTCTTCCCCATTTCGGTAAATGATGCGATCATATAGAAATTGCTGAAACAAAAACTCGAAAATGAACTTTGCTTTATTACTACCCCACCCTTCCCTATTCCTAAAATAGTTTAATAGCTTCCAACTTGTCTCTCACTCTTCACTCTACCCCCATGTTTTCTCTCCACAGCAACCAGTGCCATCTTTAAATAGCACATATACATATATACATGTGCTATTTACATGTGTATATGAGTGTATATATACACATATTTTGTATGTATGTATATATACATATTTATATATTCCATATATATGCTAAAGATACATGCTATATATATATGTATAAGTTATATGTGTGTGTGTGTGTGTGTATATATATATATATATATATGCATATATATATATATAAGTTTTTATATATTTTATAATGCACCAATGCCTACTGTAGCCTATAAGTCTTACTTGATAGGCCCTGCTTGTCTTCCCAAATCTTGTGTCATTCTTTATTTGGTCATTCTTTAGGGCACACAGACATTCTCATTGATTCTAGAAAACAAAGGAGTTAATTCCCATTATGGAAACTCTTTTCTTTCTGCCTATTTTCCCTAGAATGTTCTGACTCCAGATTCTCACAATTCATACCTCTGCCAAAATGTTCTGTTTTAACATGGCTTTCCCTGACAATCCAATCTACTTTAGCTTAGTTACCCTTTCTCTTCATTTTTTTCCAACAACCAACTTGTTTTATTTATTATATTTACCAGTATACTATTTAATATTGTTTATTAATGTGTTAATATTCTTCTTTCCCCAAGAAAGCAAACTCAACAGAGGAAGTATCTTGCTTGACTTATTGGTCACCATGTTTCAGCTTCAGGAATAATGATTTGTGTATTAAAAAGGCTCAACAAATGTTTTGTTTGGTTTTGGTTTTAAATTTACATACAAGTTAGCATATAGTGACGTAATGATTTCAGGAGTAGAATCCAGTGATTCATCCCCCACATATAATACCCACTGCTTATCCCATTAAGGGTCTTCCTTAATGCCCCTTGCCAATTTAGCCCGTTCTCCTACTCACAACCCCTCCAGCAAATCTCAGTTTATTCTCTATATTTAAGTGTCTTTTAGGTTTTGTTCCCCTCCCTGTTTTTATATTATTTTTGCTTCCCTTCCCTTATATTCAACTGTTTTGTATCTTAAATTCCACATATGTCTCAAGTCATATGATGTTTGTCTTTCTCTTACTAATTTCTGTTAGTATTGACATTTTAATGATATTTCTTCTTCCAATCCATGAGAATGGAATATTTTTCCATTTTTTTGGGTCTTCTTCAATTTGTTTCATAAGCTTTTATAGTCTTCAGTGTATAGATTTTTTACGTCTTTGGTTAGGCTTATTCATAGGTATTTTATGGTTTTTGGTGCAATTGTAAATGGGAATAATTCCTTGATTTCTCTTTCTGCTGCTTTACATGCAACCGACTTCTGTGAATCAATTTTATATGCTATGAATTTGCTGAATTCATGGATCAGTTCTAGCAGTGGAATCTTTTGGGTTTTCCATATAGAGTATCATGCCATCTGTGAAGAGTGAAAGTTTGACTTCCTTCATGCTGATTTGGTTGCATTTCTTTGTGTTGTCTGACTGCTGAGGCTAGGACTTCCAATAGTGTGTTGAATAACAGTGGTGAGAGTGGACATTCCTGTCGTGTTCCTGACCTTAGGGGGAAACCTCTCAGTTTTTCCCCCATTGAGGATGATATTAGTGATGGGTCTTTCATGTATGGCTTTTCTGATTTTGAGGTATGATCCTTCTATCTCTACTTTCTTGAAGGTTTTTATCAAGAAAGGATGCTGTATTTTGTCAAATGCTTTCTCTGTATCTATTGAGAGGATCATGTGGTTCTTGCCCTTTCTTTTATTAATGTGATGTATCACATTGTTTGATTTGCAGACATTGAACCAGCCCTGCATCCCAGGAATAAATCCCACTTGATTGTGGTGAATAATTCTTTTCACCACATGTATTGTTGGATCTGGTTGGCTAGTAGCTTGTTGAGAAATTTGTGTCCCTGTTCATCAGGGAAATTGGTCTGTATTTCTCCTTTTTACTGGGATCTTTGTCTGGTTTTGGAATCAAGGTAATGCTGGCCTCATAGAATGAGTTTGGAAGTTTTCCTTCCATTTTTGTTTTTTGAAACAGCTTCAAAAGAATAGGTGTTAACTCTTAAATGTTTGGAAGAATTCCTCTGAAAAGCCATCTGACTCTGGACTCTTGTTTTTTGGGAGATTTTTTTTAGTACTAACTCAATTTCTTCCCTGGTTATGATAGGACTATTCAAATTTTCTATTTCTTCCTGTTTCAGTTTTAGTAGTTTATATGTTTCTAGGAACTTGTTTATTTCTTCCAGATTGCTCAATTTATTGGCATATAATCGCTCATAATATTCTCTTATTATTATTTGTATTTCTGCTGTGTTGATTGTGATCTCTCCTCTTTCGTTCTTGATTTTATTTATTTGGCTCCTTTCCTTTTTCTTTTTGATCAAACTGGCTAGGGGTTTATCAGTTCTGTTAATTCTTTCAAAGAATCAGCTCCTGATTTCATTAATCTGGTCTACTTTTTTTTTTTTTTTTTAAATAGCATTGATTTGGGCTTTAATCTTTGTTATTTCCTATCTTCTGTTTCATGTGCTGGTTTTTTTTTTTTTTCCAGCTCTTTAAGGTATAAGATTAAGTTGTGTATCTGAGACAGGCCTGGATTCCTTTCTTCTTTAGGAAGGCCTGGATTGCTATATACTTCCCTCTTACCACTGCCTTGGCTGCATCCCAGAAGTTTTGGGCTGTCGTGTTTTCATTTTCATGGGCTTCTGTGTACTTTTATTTCCTCTTTAACTTCTTGGTTAAACCATCATTCTTGAGTAGGATGTTCTTTAATCGCCAACTATTAATTGTCTTTCCAAATTGGATGGTTTGTGCATTGCTGTAAGTGGGGTGTTGAAGTGCCCTACTGTTATGGTATTATTCTCAATGAGTTTCTTTGTGTTTGTGATTAATTGACTTATATATTTGGGTGCTTCCATATTGGTGGCATAAATGTCTACAGTTGTTAGATCTTCTTGGTGGATAGACTCCTTAATTATGATATAATTCCCTTCCTCATCTCTTGTTATGGTCTTTATTTTAAAATCCAGATTGTCTGGTGTAAGTATGGTTACTCAGACTTTCTTTTGGTGACCATTAGCATGATAGATGGTTCTCCATCACCTTACTTTCAATCTTAAGGGACTTTAGGTCTAAAAAGGGTCTCTTGTAAACAGTATACAGATGGATCTTATTTCCTTACCCATTGTGTTACCCTATGTCTTTTGATTGGAGTATTTAGTCCATTGACATTTAGGGTGACTACTGAAAGATAAGAATTTATTGCCATTGTGTTGCCTGTAGAGTTGGAGTTTCTGGTGGTGTTCTTTTGTCCTTCTAGTCCTTGTTGCTTTTAGGCTTCTTTGTTTTATCTTTTCTCCCTTCAGAAAGTCTCCTTTAAAATTTCTTGCAGGGCTGGTTTAGTGGTCACAAACTCCTTTAGTTTTTGTTTGTCTGGGAAACATTTTATCTCTCCTTCTATTAGAATGACAGCCTTGATGGATAAAGAATTCTTGGCTGCATATTTTTCTGATTCAGAACATTGAATATATCCTGCCATTCCTTTCTAGCTTGCCAATTTCTGCTGTGAACCTGATCTGTCTTCCCTTGTAAGTTAAGGACTTTTTGCATTACTGTTTTCATGATTCTTTCTTTGACTGAGTATTTTGTGAATTTGACTATGATATGCCTTGTTGATGGCTGTTTTTGTTGAGTTTAATGGGAGTTGTCTGTGCTTCCTGGATTTTGATGCCTGTGTCTTTGCCAGCTTAAGAAAGTTTTCTGCTATGATTTGCTCCTATAAACATTCTACTCATTTTTCTGTCCTCATCTTCTGAGACTCCTATGATTCAGATGTTACTCTTTTTTTTTTAATGAGCCACTGAGTTCTCTAGTTCTTATATAGTGCTCCTTTTTCCTTAGGTTCTCTCTTTTTTCTGCTTTATTATTCTCCATAATTTTATCTTTTATATCGCTGATTCGCTGCTCTGCTTCATCCATCCGTGTCAGTGTGGCATGTATTTGAGATTGCATCTCAGTTATAGCATTTTTAACTTCATCCTGACTAGATTTTACTTCTTTTATCTCTGCAGAAAGGGATTCTATGCTTTTTTTTCCACCCATCTAGTATTCTTATCATCGTGATTGTAAATCTAGTTCAGACATCTTGCTTATATCTGTGTTGATTAAGTCCTTGGCTGTCATTTCTTCCTATTCTTTCTCTTGGGGTGAATTCCTTCTTTTTGTCATTTTGGAAGAAGAAAATTAATAAAATAAAAAATTAAAATTAAAAAATGAAAAACAACAGAAAAATCAAATAGAAAAAACTAGATCCTAGGTGTGTTTTGGTCTAGTTGTTTTAAGAAGCTTGTAGAATAGAGAAAAAAGGGAGAGAAAAGATAAGAAAAGAAAGTTTTAAGAAATGTATACAATAAAATAGAATGAAATGAAATGATGAAAGTAAAATAGAATAAAAAAATTACAAATACAATTAAAATATAGTAAAAAATTAAGCTTATTTATAAAAACAATAATTTTTCTCTTTCTGTATCCTTGAATAAGAAAAGAAAAAGATGGGGCACCTGGGTGGCTCAGTCGGTTGAGCATCCGACTTTGGCTCAGGTCATGATCTTGCAGTTCATGAGTTCGAGCCCCGTGTCGGGCTCTGGGCTGATGGCTCAGAGCCTGGAGCCTGCTTCCGATTCTGTGTCTCCCTCTCTCCCTTCCCCTCCCCCATTCATGCTCTGTCTTTCTCTGTCTCAAAAATAAATAAATGTTTAAAAAAATTAAAAAAAAAAAGAAAAGAAAAAGAAAAAAATGAATAGATGGACCATCAAACAGAGTGAAATCTGAATGAAGTTACATACAGTTTCCCCTAGAAATCAAGCTGTGAAGTACTCTATAGTCTGTACACTAACCTGGCAGAGATACTTGTGGTTGTCATCTAAGTCTTGGTTGGCACAGTTGCATGGGGCTTGGTGTAATGGCTCTGTTCTCCACTAGGTGGCGCTGCTTATTGGGGTGGGTTGGTGTGGCATGTCTGCATGTGTTTGCGCAGGAAAGGTGAAAGTGGCCTCACCCAGCTTCCCAGTCTCTGGCAGCAGAATTCTGTGCTCTTACCGACCAGCCAACAGGCACCCCTCCTTTGCTGTTGGCTTCTTCCATTCCCCAGCTTCTATACTGTCTGCAGCCAAGCCATCAACCTGCCAGGAGGCACCTCTTTCCTGAATTTTGTCTCTAATGGGGCTGTGTTTTCAAACCCTCACTTCTCAAGGCCCTGCAGCCTGGGCCTGCTCTAACCCTCTGAAGGGTCTCACTGAGCAATGGCCAGGTGCCAACTTGTCCCAAAGAATGCTCATACAACTGTGCTGCTGCAAAAGCCCAGAGACTGCATCCGGGTACCAGCCTGCCCCAGAAAAAGTTCGCATAATCGTGTAGCAGCAGCAGTTCAGGGACTGTGGCAAATCACAACACACAGCTGGCACCTGGCTTCACCACACGCTAGATTCCTTGTTCCAACACCTGCAAATATGGCTGTTCTCCTGGGTCCCCTGGAAACTTTTTCTTTAGCGAGTATGCACAGTATCTACCAAAGTCTTCCCAGCAAGAGAACTGCCTCTCCCCATGTGGCCAGAGGACCCCTCAGATCTTGCTGTATGCTCCTGGGGATTTGCCCTTCCCACCAGAGCACAGCCAGGTATCAAGCTGCAGAATTTCCCACTCTCTGCTCCCCTGTTTATAGAGTCCTAATGGTATTCAAACACTCTCCTTTCTCCTTTCTCCCTTTTTTGTTCAGACCCTTTTGGGTGTTTCCATTATTTCTCTTTCTCTCCAGCTGCTTTAGTCGGGAGTGCTTTCCCTGTACTCTTCTCCCTGTTTCTCTTCTTTCCCCACAAACAAAAACAGCTCCCTACCCTCAAGGGTTCTGTCTCCCTCATTTCACCTCTCTGCGCCACATACCTGCTAACTTCTGTGGCTCAAGTTATGCAGATTATTGTGTTAATCCTCAGATAAATTTTATAGATGGGCAAAATGGTTTGTTGCTGATCTAGTTGTGTTTCAAGTACGAGAGAAACAGAGAACTTTGATGCTGCTCTGCCATCTTGGCCCCCTCCAACAAATATTTTTGAACTAATGACTTAATACTGATCATTGATCAGTTAACATTGATCATGTTAATAACATTTGCCTACATTTATTTGGTGCTTGATATGTACCAATGATGACTTCAACAAAAAACTACTAGAACTGATAAATGAATTTAATAAGATCATAGGATAGAAAATCAATATACAGAAATTTGTTGTCTTTCTGTACACTAATAAAGAAGTAACACAAAGAGAAATTAAGAAAACAATCCCATTTACAACTGCACCAAAAATTATAAAATACCTAGGAATAAACCTAATCAAAGAGGTAAAAATACCTTTACTCTAAGAACTATAAAACATTGATGAAAAAAACTTAAGTCAACACAAACAAATGGAAAGATATTCCATCCTCATGGATTAGAGGAACAAATATTATTAAAATGTCCATACTACCCAAAGTAATTTGCAGATTTAATTCATTCCCTATCATAATACCAACAGCAGTTTTCACAGAACTGAAACAAATAATCCTCAAATTTGTATGGAACCACAAAAGACCACAAGTAGCCAAAACAATCTTGAATAAGAAAAATAAAACTAGAAATATCATAATCCCAGATTTCAAGATATACTACAAAGCTATAGTAATCAAACCAGCGTGGTATTGGCACAAAAATAGACATATAAGTCAATGGAACAGAATATTCCAGAAATAGACCCATGAGTATATGGCCAATTAATCTTTGACAAAGGAGGCAAGAATATGCAATAGGAAAAAGACAGTCTTTTCAATAAATGGTGTTGGGAAAACTGGACAGCTGCATGGAACTGGACCACTTTCTTACACCATACACAAAAAAATATTCAAAATGGATTAAGGACCTAAATGTGAGAACTGTAACCATAAAAGTCCTAGAAGACAACTCAAGCAGTAATCTTTCTGATAATTGCTGAGGCAATTTTTAGGTATGTCTTCTGAGGCAAGAGAAACAAAAGCAAAAATAAACTATTGCGACTACGCAAAAATGAAAAAGCCATTGCATAGCAAAGGAAACAAAAAGACAACCTACTGAATGGGGGAAGATATTTGCAAATGACATATCCAGTTGAGGTTTAGTATCCAAGGTATATAGAACATATACAATTCAACCCCCCCACAAAAAAAAAAAGAAAAACAAATAATGCAATTAAAAACTGGGCAGAAGATATGAACAGACATTTCTTCAAAGACATACAGATGACCAACAGACATATGAAAAGGTACTCCACATCACTCATCATCAGAGAAAAGCAAATCAAAACTATAATAAGATGCCATACCTGTCAAAATGGTTAAAATAAAAAACATAGGAAACAGTAAGTGTTGACGAGGATGTGGAGAAAAAGGAACCCTCATGCACTGTTGTTGGGAATACCAACTGGTGCAGCCACTGTGGAAAACAGTATGGAGGTTCCTCAAAAAAATAACAAAAAAAAATAAATAAAATTACCATGTAGTCCAGTAATTCCACCACTGATTACTTACCCCAAAGAATATGAAAACACTAATCAAAAAGATATATGCAACCTTGTATTTATAGCAGCATTGTTTATATTAGCCAAATTATTGAAGCAGCTGAAGTGTCTGTTGATAGGTGAATAAAATAATAAAATGGAAATAAATATAAATATATGAATATTTATATAAATATAACCATAAATATATGTTGGAATATTACTCAACCATGTTAAAGAATGAAATCTTGCCATTTGCAACGATATGGATGATTGCGATTGAATAATACTAAGTGAAATCAGTCAGAGAAATAAAAATACCATATAATTTCACTCATATGTGGCACTTAAGAAACGAACGAAGAAGGAAAGAGACAAAACACAAAACAGACTCTTCACTATAGAGAACAAACTGATGGGGTTACCAGAGGGGAGATGAAGGGAGGATGGGTGAAATAGTTGAAGGGGATAAGAATACACCTATCATGATGAGCAGTGAGTAACATATAGAACTGTTAAATAACTATATTGTATTTATAAAACTAATATAACACTATATATTAATTATAAAAAATAAATATCTACCAGTTATGAGCCACTGAAATGCAGTATTACATCCCACCTTATGAGATATGACCGTATGAGATACCACTATGCTAAAGAAAAAATAAAATTAAAGTTTTATCCGGTATAATTTAATTTAATAATTTTGCATATGAATTAATTTATAATATTAAAAAAATGAGGTCACTAATTTTTAATGAAATTTTACTTCATTTTATGATGAAAAGAATACGTTAGAGTTATATTTGTTAATTGGAGTGTTCGTATAGAATCTTGGATATGGCAAGAGTCTACTTACTTAAAGAAAATTGATCTGTATCTGGAAGTAAAAAATGTATTAGTCATACACAGATGACTCCATTTTGCTAATGGAGCTTATTTAAGACCTTTTAACCAGAGTTGTTTTCTTCTATTAGTATAAAGTGTTGTGAAAATTTTCTCAAATTATCATGGAAAATATTTCACAGAGGAAGTAATCGTTGATCATAGAATCTCATTGAGCAATACTTTTGGAAAACAAATTAAATTATGTTACAGTGGTTTATTGATGGTAAATATATACTCCAGTATTTAGGTACCAAGTTTTATATGTTTCTAGAACTTGGACCTATTAAAACTTATCAGAAATACCCCATTAACATTAGAGTATTAAATAGAATTGCAATTTTCTAAATTATCACTTTAGTGAAGTTGGACAAAGATACCAAGAATTTCAAGGTTAGGATTTCTGATGATTTCTGTGAATGTTACCTAACTATATTTACTGTTGTTCTCTCTCTCTAAATATGTTGAATATGAAATGTATGTCATTAATTTAAGTAAATGAGCTCGGCATTTAAGAATGTTGCATAATAACTAGACTTAATAACTAAACTTTTTTTTAATGGGGGTATTAATTTTCCCTAATCCCCAAAAAATCTGAGATTAGGGTCAGAGAAGGAATGAATAACCAGTTTTGATCTGAATACCTCTTTTACCTTATTTTTTTTCTTTATGATTTTTACAGTTGATAAAATGAATTTTAATAGCAGGAGAGATGGAGCTACTAAATTCCACATCCTCTCAACCATTCTGTTTAGTGAATATCATGATCCATAAACTTAAATATAGAAAGTAGGGACTTGGATAATTAAGTAAATTCTCAAACAAGATATAAAACTGAAGTTCACATTCAGGTCTTTGTACTTTAATTCCAGAGTCCATTAGCAAACACTGGACCTGAATCTGTGGTACTCCTTGACCTGTTCTTTGTTTTATTTTTTTTCACTTCTTTTTATATAAATTCACTGCAACATTACTTGCTGATCATCACTGTGCCAGAGCCTTTATGTAGGACTACAGACATAAAAATATACAGTTGGACCTAATTCATAAATTTGTTTTGAAAATTAAATGTAATGATTTGTTTTGTAAAATACTACAGTCATTGACTAGGTTATAGTATTCTTGAGCAAAATTTGAAATTTATCTTCCCTTCCTTCTTTAAAATAATAATAATAATAATAATAATAATAATAATAATAACTGTTATTATTATTCAGACACTATTCTTGCCCTCAAGGAATTTAAATCTAATAGAAATAACAAACATAGAGATAAATGCAATCATTATAGGAAGGAATTTTGTTAGACATAAGAGGTGTTCGGAGTTTAGGAAATAATTCTTAGTTTCCTTAAGAGATGTCCTAAACTTTGAGTATGGTTTAGTTGAGTAGAGAACAAGGAAGCCTCAACATTAAAACTTTCTTGAACAGAGACACTACATAAACTCTCAGGATCTCAACTCAAATAGCCCCTGAAGATGAGGACTTGATGCTGAGTAGATGGTGGTAGAAATCTCTCTCTGGGAGATCATGACCCTTCCTCTTCCATGAAAGCCAGTCCAATCCCCTGAGGCTGAAAAAGCTCCTAGCAGAATCCAAATCAATTTAGAAGTGGCAGATTTCTCTGTAAGAGACATAAAGAGGAAACTTTGTGGTGGCCCACAGGGATTCCTCTTTCCCCACATACACTTTAGATCTAAAATGTTCTGCCCCTGATTCAACAACAGAGCTTTATAGAAGTAACAGCACGAGTAATACCTGTTTTGGACACTGCCTCTGTGAAACTGGCATTAAATCATCTGATTTCAGTTCTTCATGTCCCTACCCAATCACGGTGACTTGCCATGATTTTTTTTTTTTTTTCTAGTCACAGATTAGTTCAGCTATGATGAATCTGATTTTCACTTAAGTCTGTGCAGATTTCCTCCTGCGAGCTGCTGCTGGTTCTGCTGGGTTCCTGCCAAAGATGCTTCCTCACCTGGAATCTTGTTTAGAGTTTCAGGCAGAAAGTTGGCAGCTCAGATGTTTGTAGTCATAGTAACTCCAGGGGAAGATTAGGGGTGTACACATGTGAGAATGTTTGGCCTGTGAATATGAGGCTGTCTTTCTTGATTCATCCTTCTATCCGTTCATTCACTGATTCATCCCTAAATATTCATTGAGAATCCCCTACACGCTCTACACTATGTCTGATACTGGAAATGCTGAGTTGAAAATTATTTAGGTGCTGCTGCCTTTGAAGTGATCAGTTGTTAATTGCTCACTGAGGACATGTTACTGAGACTTTTATACATCAACCCCCTCACCAGTTATCTCCTTAAAGTGCAGACAGAAGATAAATAGGAGGGGCGCCTGGGTGGCTTAGTCAGTTAAGCATTCAACCCTTGATCTCAGCTCAGGTCATGATCTCACAGTTCATGGGTTCAAGTGCGGAGTCGGGCTGTGCATTGATAGAGCAGAGCCTGGTTGGGATATTCTCTCTCTCTCTCTCTCCCTCCCTCCCTCCCTCCCTCCCTCCCCAGCCCTCCCCTGTTTGTTCTCTCTGTCTCTCTCAAAATAAATAAACTTAAAAGAATTTTATTTATTAAAAAAAATTAATGTTTATTTATCATTGAGAGCAGAACGTGAGCAAGAGAGGGAAAGAGAGAGGAGGAGACACAGAATCCGAAGCAGGCTTCAGGCTCTGAACTGTCAGCACAGAGCCGGACGCGGGGCTCAAACTCAGAAACGGCGATATCATGATCTGAGCCAAAGTTGGACGCTCAACTGACTGACCCACCCAGGCACTCCAAACTTAAAGAATTTTAAAAAAGAAGATAAATAGGAACTTCTTCCTGTCTATATAGTAGTAAGTGTTGTCTAGAAAATCCAGAGGAAATAAGCATCCACTATACATGGACCTCAGTGCTCAGCACCATATAGATTATTTCTCATCTGATATTGAAAGCCATGAAAGCAAACAACTTCAATACAGTGAGAGAACTGACACATACCTCTTTAGCAGTGGTTCTCAACCAGGATTATTTTGACCTACCAGCCAAATATCTGGAAATATTTTTGGTTGTCACAGCTGGTGCATGCTACTAGCATCTAATGGGTAGATTAGATGCTAGTAGGATGCTGATAAGCATCCTACAATGCACAGAACAGCCCCAATGCAGAATTATCTGGCCCCAAATGTCCACAGTGTGCACAAGTTGAGAAGTTGGGTGTATACAGACACATACAAAGTTATGAGTGCAACTGATGGTTTGATTTGCTGTTTTGGGGCGAGAAAATGCTGTCCAAAGGAGCAAGCATCTCAGTCTGGTAGTTGTGGATTTCATCACAAATTAGTATGGGTGCTTGTGACCCTGAAATATGTTAGATTAAACACTGAGCAACACAAATTCCTTTTTTTGTTTGTTTATTTTCACCAAAAGTTACCTCAGGATATTTTTCCATATGATTTTCTTAGATATTCCCAAACAACTCTGTGAAGTGTACAGAACAGATACTATTTTCCTGTGGCTTGAAACTCACAGAGATTATGTTCTGTGTTTTTGTATCCTTCTTTCCTCTAAGTCTCTACTGTTAGTAAATGACACTGCTCCAGTCTAATAATGATTCCAAATATACCAGCCTAATCCAGCAGAACAGGAGAGGGGAGAGCTATCAGAAATTCTTCACAAAGTAAGATGATGATATTATTTTGGACAGAAAGTTGCATTTTGGGGGGATTAAAGGCCAAGTAACTTGTGCAGTTTTTTTTTTTTTAACCTTACCGGAATCCTGCCACATTCCAAGGATGCCCTGATTAAATGATACAGCAAATGCCATCATTTTGAATAGAGAAGATAATTAATGATGCCTATTGAGACTCTCCAGAGGGGTGCTGATTCTACAGAGCACTCCCCAAAATGGCCAAAAAAAGTAATTGTGCAGAGATGTAATTGTTTAAGGAATTGAAGACAGAGGAAATGTGGTTCAGCTTTATTAGACATTCTTCAGATGGGCTTCCCTCCTGCAGGCAAAGCCAGGGTTTATCATGTGGCTCTTCAGATACCTTGACCAACTGGAGGTTTGGCTGAGGCTCAGAATCATTTGACCACTTGGCCATTTGTAGCTCTTTCCTTATAAACAAATCACTAACATCTGCTTCTTTTACCTTCTAAACATTTCTCTTATCTGTTCTTTTATCTTTGCTGTCCAATGCACACCTAGTTTCGGCCACTGACTACGACCTTTTTAACGTTTTCTGTAACCACATAACATGTTAACTATTATTTACCTAATATATTTATCTAAATTCAAAAATTTAAATCCATTTATTTTAAAAAGAAACCTTATGGTTTGGGGCGCCTGGGTGGCTCAGTCGGTTAAGTGTCCAACTTCGGCTCAGGTCATGATTTCATGGTCTGTGAGTTTGAGCCCCATGTTGGGCTCTGTGCTAACAGCTCAGAGCC